>NC_133130.1:7749867-8389943 GCF_048418815.1 Hemitrygon akajei
TAGCCAAGTTTACAGGTCACGGGGCTTCTCCGATTGATTTAATCTTTCCAGGAATGTCACCACTAACAGCTACTCACTGACCATCAGCAACGTGAGGATCACCGACCCTAAACTTTACATCTGTGGCATTTTGGGCTCGGTCTTTGGAAAGGGAACCCAGCTGAACGTGACCAGTGAGTAATTCATGTTGGTTCTGTTTTCCAGTCACGTCCCTGTATCGATGAGTAATGATGATACTGTACGTTCAGTTTCAAAGAAACAGCTGTTATTACAAGTTTATAAAGAGTGGAACAAACTGAATGTGGATAAAGATTCACTGCCTGCCGAGCTGAGGGGTACATAGGGATGGAGAATAAATATCAGCATGGACAGTGACATCAACGTCCCAGGAATGGAGAAAAGCTTTTCAGTTTCCTTCCGAACTCCCGATATCAGCTGCTCAGTTCAAGTTTAATTGTCATTCAGCCACACACATGAAAACAGCCAAATGAAACCGTGTTCCTCTGGGGCCAAGGTGCAGAACACAGTACCGACAGCACACAGCACGTATAGACATGACAGCAGAACAACATACAGTCCAGTATAGCCCAGGTCCCTGAGTGGCATAGCCTGTAGATTGATGGTCCTGGTCCAGCTTGTCTTCCACTGGACCGATCCTTTTTCACAACCATGTTGGTATCAATATATAGCACAATTTGTGTCTGTTCACACTCCCACTCCAGAATGCAGAGGACCTGATCTGAGACATCTCTAATGCTGGCATCTGGAAGGCAACATTCCATCTGAGAGTTGTTGATGAGTTTGCTTTGAAGTGAAGGTGGAATTATGTCTGAGCAGAATTTGGAACAATGGGCTAGTTTGTGTGTGTGAAAGGAGGTGAGGGAAAATGGGATGAGTAGTGTAGACGTGTAGCATTTAGGCAGGACATGTCCACACGGTCCTGTAGGAAGCAGGTGTTGAACAAAGAGGCTGGGAGATCTGTCCCCACCTGGTGTGAAAGGTTAAACCCTGAGACAGCAATGTTCAACCACAGAGGAGAGCCAAACCTCTCACTACACCGTGTGTCGTGTACACGGCCTCCTGTGAACTGCTTTTCTGCCCAGGTCCCTCTCTGTGCTACAGATACAGGGGAGCATGAGAAAAGAAGCAGCAGGAGGCCATTCAGCCCCTCAGGCTGAATCTGCTGTTCAGCAATGTCAAGGCTGATATTTGAATGTGTTGTATTTTACCCATATCTCTAGTTCAACTTCATACATGAAGCTATTTACATGTCTGTGTTGAATCTACTTAGCCAGCAAAACTAAGGGTTCAGGCACATAATTTGCTGAAACTGGCGACACAGGTTGATAGATCAGTGAAGAGAGGGTTCGGCACGTTTGTCTTCATCAGTCAGTGCTTTGAGTGCAAGAGTTGGAATGCCATTCAACAAGATGCTGGGGAGACCACCCTTGGAGTATTTTGCACAAGTTTGCTCATCACGTAATGATGATGTCATTATACGGAATTTAAACAGAGGCCAATCAGAGTTTGCTGGTGAAAGTAAAGATGACTTCACACAGGTTGAGGAGTGAGCTTTAAAAATCATTGGTTTGTTGCCAGTTTCTGGAAGTTTGAACAGTGGTGAGATGAAATGAAAGTAAAGCAGGGCAGTTGGAATACCCATCTTTAGAGTGGGGATACTTTTGGCTTTGGCTCAGCGAGCTTGGGCAATAACACGCATGGTATCTGGTCAGCTTTCTCTGGCTCAGTCTTCATCTGTTAGTGTCACTTGGAGTCTTGTGAGCATTTTGGATCCCTTATTTAAGAAAGGGTGTGCTGACATTGGAGAGGGCTCAGAGGAGGTTCACGAGAAAGATTACAGGAATGAAAGAGTTACCATATGAGCAACAAATGAAGGCTCTGGGCCTGTACTCACTGGAATTTAGAAGAATGATGGGTGGATCTCACTGAAACCCATCCAATGTTGAAAGGCCGAGTTCGACTGGATGGGAAGAGGATGCTTCCTATGGTGAGGGAGTCTAGGACCAGAGGACACAGCCTTCATTTAGAGTTACGTCTATTTACAGCAGAGATGAAGAGGAATTCCTGTAGCCAGAGGATGGTGGATCTGTGGCAATTATTGCCACAGGAGGCTGTGGAGGGCAGATCACCAAGGCATTTAAGGTGGAGGTCTGGATATGCTGAGCTGTCTGTCCCTGGAATGAAAGACTCTGATGTGACCGTAGAGGTGTCTAAAATCATAGGGGGACTAGATCATCACTTTCTGCTGTTTGTGTAATTTGTTCTTTAAAACACCATTGACTGTTTGATGTTTTCTTGAACGGGTTCCATGGTGTTTCACTGTTTAGTGACTGTCTGTGGGAGGATGAATCCCAGAGTTGTATTCTGTATACATACTTTGATAATAAATTTACTTTGAATCTTTAATATGGTGGGTGTTCAGAGTCCTTTTCCCAGGGGAGTGCAGTTTGAACTAGAGGGTGTAGGTTTAAGATGAGGTGGAGGATTGAATGGGGACCAGAGGGGCATGTTTTCCACATGGAGGGTGGTTTGTATATGGCACAAGAGGGAGTGATAGAGGGGGTACAATTGCAACATTTAAAATATATGACAAGAACGTGGACAGTGAACCTCAGAGGGATTATGGGTCCAACTCAGGGAAATGGGATCAGTTGAGATAAATATCTGGTGAGCAGGGACATGTTGGGCAGAACAGCCCATTTCTGTGTTGTACAAGTCCACGACTCTGTCACCCTCAGCCCCCGTTTGTTCTTCAGGCCCATCTCCAACCCACGGTTCAGCCTGTCAGCACATCGGTGCCAACTGGTCACCACCTGTGGCCAGTCCCACTCCGCCCTGGACCAGTTTGGTACTGACGTGGTATCCCCTGGGTCCGGCTCTTTTCTAACCTTCAGTTGTTTACTGCCCACAGGTGTAAATGCAGGGACAGTCCTGATCCAATCACCAGGAGTTGTGAAGGTGCGTGAAGGTGGAACTGTGCAGATACAGTGTGTCCTGGAGAGTGACAATGTGGAATTCACTGTGGATAAATACACTGTACTCTGGTACAACTCACGCAATAAACTGACACATGAAGGAATTGTCCTGATACTTCACATTACTGGCCAAGTTTACAGGTCACGGGGCTTCTCCGATCGATTTCAGCTTTCCAGGAATATCACCACCAACAGCTACTCACTGACCATCAGCAACGTGAGGGTCACCGACTCTAAACTTTACATCTGTGGCATTTTGGGCTCGGTCTTTGGAAATGGAACCCAGCTGAATGTGACCAGTGAGTACTTCATGTTGGTTCTGTTTTCCAGTCACGTCCCTGTATCAATGAGTAACGATGATACTGTATGTTCAGTTTCACAGAAACAGCTGTTATTACAAGTTTATAAAGAGTGGAACAAACTTAATGTGGATAAAGATTCACTGCCTGACAAGCTGAGGGGTACGTAGGGATGGAGAATAAATATCAGCATGGACAGAGGCATCAACATCCCAGGAATGGAGAAACGATTTTCAGTTTCCTTCTGAACTCCCGATATCAGCTGCTCAGTTCAGGGAACTGACAGGGAAAGACATATGAATAAAAAGAATAGATAGAAGCTTGATGCACCATCAATAACTCTCGGAGACATGAGTCAAGGTAGGCTGTTATTGGCTGGAAGAAAGCACAGTCAGCAGCAAGAGACCACCACACAACATCCTGGAGACTGAGGGAGGAGCAGTGCCTCCAATCGCCTTTATACAGGGTTCTGTGGGAGGAACCACAGGAGCAGGGGGGTCGTGTCCAGACAGGTATATGTAGTTCACCACTAAGCTGATAGGTGAAGCCAGGTTCTTGGGAAAGGTAAACAACTGGGTATAAGGGAATCTGACAGGAGAAGAGAATGGATAATAGGAGAAAGGGAAGGAGGAAGTGATGGGCAGCTGAGAAATAGTAAGAGGCCAGAGTGAGGAATAGAAGAAGGAAAGGGTGTGATTTTTTCACTGGAAGGGGAAATTGACATTCACACCATCAGGTTGGTGGCAACACACAGGTGGTAGAGTATATAAGGGTTTCTCCTCCATCCTGAGGGGGATTTCAATATGCAGGTAGATCGGGAAAATCAAGTTGGTTCTGGATCACAAAAGGGGGAATTTTTAGAATGCCTATGAGATGGCTTTTTAGAGCAGCTCATGGTTGAGTCCAATAGGGAATCAGCTATTCCGGATTGGGTGTTAGAACACAGAACAATACAGCACAGTACAGGCCCTTTGGCCCTCAATGCTGTGCCGACCCTTAAACCCTGCCTCCCGTATAACCCTCCACCTTAAATTCCTCTATACACCTGTCTAGTAGTCTCTTAAACTTCACTAGTGTATCTGCTCCACCACTGACTCAGGCAGTGCATTCCACGCACCAACCAGTCTCTGAGTGAAAAACCTTCCTCTAATATCCCCCTTGAACTTTTCACCCCTGACCTTAAAGCCATGTCCTCTTGTACTGAGCAGTGATGCCCTGGGGAAGAGGTGCTGGCTGTCCACTCTATCTATTCCTCTTAATACTTTGTATACCTCTATCATGTCTCCTCTCATCCTCCTCTCCAGAGAGTAAAGTCCTAGCTCCCTTAATAATGCACACTCTCTAAACCAGGCAGCATCCTGGTAAATCTCCCTTGTACTCTTTCCAATGCTTCCACATCCTTCCTATACTGGTGTGACCAGAACTGGACACAGTACTCCAAGTGTGAGCCTAGCAAGAGTTTTATAGAGCTGCATCATTACCCCACAAATCTTAAACTCTATCCCTCGACTTATGAAAGCTAACACTCCATAAGCATTCTTAACTACCCTGTCCACCTGTGAGGCAACTTTCAGGGATCTGTGGACATGTACCCCCAGATCCCTCTGCTCCTTCACACTTCCAAGTATCCTGCCATTTACTTTGTACTCTGCCTTGGAGTTTGTCCTTCCAAAGTGTACCACCTTACACTTCTTTGGGTTGAACTCCATCTGCCACTTCTCAGCCCACTTCTGCATCCTATCAATGTCTCTCTGCAATCTTAGACAATCCTCTACACTATCTATAAACACCACCAACCTGTGTGTCATCTGCAAACTTGCCAATACACCCTTCCACCCCCACATCCAGGTCGTTAATAAAATTCACGAAAAGTAGAAGTCCCAGAACGGATCCTTGTGGGACACCACTAGTCACAACCCTCCAGTCTGAATGTACTCCCTCCACCACGACCCTCTGCTTTCTGCAGGCAAGCCAATTCTGAATCCACCTGGCCAAACTTCCCTGGATCCCATGCCTTCTGACTTTCTGAATAAGCCTACCATGTGGAACCTTGTCAACTGCCTTACTAAAATCCATGTAGAACACATCCACTGCACTACCATCATCTATATGCCTGGTCACCTCCTCAAAGAACTTTATCAGGGTTGTTAGACACGATCTGCCCTTCACAAAGCCATGCTGACTGTTCCTGATTAGACCATGATTATCTAAATGCCCATAGATTCTGTTTCTAATAATCTTTTCCAACAGCTTTCCCACCACAGACATAAGGCTCACTGGTCTATAATTACCCGGACTATCCCTACTACCTTTTTTGAACAATGGGACAATATTCACCTCCCTCCAATCCTCAAGTACCATTCCCATGGATAACGAGGACATAATGATCCTAGCCAGAGGCTCAGCAATCTCTGCCCTCAACTTGTGGAGCAGCCTGGGGAATATTCCATCAGGTCCCAGGGACTTATCCGGCCTAACAACTCCAACACCTCTTCTGCTTTAATATCAACATGCTCCAGAACATCAATCTCACTCATATTGTCCTCACCGTCATCAAATTCCCTCGCATTGGTGAATACCGAAGAGAAGTATTCATTGAGGACCTCGCTCACTTCCACAGCCTCCAGGCACATCTTCCCACCTTTATTTCTAATCGGTCCTATCTTCTGTCAACCTTTTGTTCTTCAGGGAATTGAAGAATGCCTTGGGGTTTTCCTTTACCCTACTTGCCAAGGCCTTCTCATGCCCCCTTCTTGCTCTCCTCAGCTCCTTCTTAAGTTCCTTTCTTGCTACCCTATATTACTCAATAGACTGATCTGATCCTTGCTTCCTAAACCTCATGTATGCTGCCTTCTTCCACCTGACTAGATTCTCCACCTCACTTGTCACCCATGGTTCCTTCACCCTACCATTCTTTATCTTCCTCACCAGGACAAATTTATGCCTGACATCCTGCAAGAGATCCCTAAACATCGACCACATGTCCATAGTACATCCTGCAAAAACATCATCCCAATTCGCACCCGCAATTTCTAGCCATATGGCCTCATAATTTATCCTTCCCCAATTAAAAATTTTCCTGTCCTCTCTGATTCTATCCTCTTCCATGATGATATTAAACGGCAGGGAGTGGTGGTCACTGTCCCCCAGATGCTCACCCACTGACAGATCTGTGACCTGACTCAGTTTGTTACCGAGTACTAGATCTAGTATGGCATTCCCCCTAGTCGGCCTGTTAACATACTGTGACAGGAATCCATCCTGGACACACTTAACAAACTCTGCCCCGTCTAAACCATTGGAACTGATGTTGTGCCATGAGCTGGAATTGATTAGAGAGCTTCAGGTAAAGGAGCTCTGAACAGTGGTGATCTTCATACGATACAACTCACCTTGCAATTAGAGAAGGAGAAACTAAAGTCAAATGTACTGTACTTATATTACAGAGGAGTAAAGGGAATGATAGATGTATGAGAGGAGCTGGCCAAAATTGTTTCGGTAAAAAAAACTCTGGCAGGACTGACAGCAGAGCAACAATGGCTGGAATTTCTGGAAGCGATCTGGTAGGTGCAGGATATAGAGATGCTGAAGAGGAAGAGTATTTTAAAGGCAAGGTGATACATCCATGGCTAACAAGGGAAATCAAAGCCAAAGAAAGAGCAAAGATTGTGGGTAGTTAGAAGATTGGGAATCTTTAAAAAACCAACAGAAGGCAACTTAAAAATTACGAAGGAAAAGATGAAATATGAAGGTAAGCTAGCCAATAATGTTAAAGAAGATTTCTATGGGTACATAAATTGTAAAAGAGAGGTGAGAATCAATATCGGGCCATTGGAAAATGATGCTGCAGAGGTAGTAATTGAGATCAAGGAAATGGCAGACACACTGATTAAGTATTTTGCATCAGCCTTCACTGTGAAAGACAATAGCAGTATGCCAGGAGTTTGAGAGTGTCTGGGAGGAAAAGTGTGTGAAGTTGCCATTATCAGGGAGAAAGTTCTTAGGAAACTGAAAAGTCTGAAGTAGATAAGGCTCCTGGACCAGAGAGTATGTGCCACAGGGTTCTAAAAGAGGTGGCTGGAGAGATTGTAGCGGCAATAGTAATGATCTTTAAATTCAATTGATTCTGGCATGATTCCAGAGGAATGGAAAATTACAAATGTCACTCCACTTTTCAAGAGTGGTTGGGAAGATGTTTTAGAGTTGAATGTTAAGGATGTGGTTTTGGGGAACTTGGAGGCACATGATAAAATAGGCCTTCGTCTCCATGGCTTCATCAAATTAAAATCTTGCCTGATAAACCTGTTGAAATTCTTTGAAGAAATAACAAGCAGTATAAACAAAGGAGAATTGGTGGATATTGTGTACTTGAATTTTCAGAGGGCCTTTGACAAGCTACCACACATGAGGCTGTTCAACAAGAGCCCTTGGTATTACAGAGAAGATTCTCACATGGATAATGCAGTGGCTGGTTGGCAGGAGGCAAAGAGTGGAATTAAGGGGGCCTTTTCTGGTTTCCTGCCGGAGACTAGTGATATTACACAGGTGTCAGTATTGGGACTGCTTCTTTTTATGTTTTATGTCAATTTCTTGGATGGTGGAATTGATCGCTTTGTGACAAAGTTTGTGGATGATATGAGGATAGGTGGATGGGGAGGTAGTTTTGAGGCATGGAGAGGCTACAGAAGGACTTAAACAGATTAGGAGAACAGGCAAAGAAGTGGCAGATAGAGAACAGTGTCATTTTGGTAGAAGAAATAAATAGGCAGGCTATTTTCTAAATGGAGATAAAAGTCAGAGGTTCAAAGGGACTTTGGAGTGACCTCATTGAAACCTCTTGAATGTTGAAAGGCTTTGGCAGAGTTGATGTGGAGAGGGTGTTTCCTATGGTAGGGGAATCTGAGATCAGAGGACATTGTCTCAAAGTAGATGGGCATCATTTAATAACAAAGATTAGGAGGAATTTCATTAGCCAGAGATTGGTGAATCTGTGGAATTTGTTGTCACAGGTATCTGTGGAAACCAAGTCACCGGGTATTTTTAAGGAAGAGGTTGATAGTTTCTTGATTAGTCAGGGCATGAAGGGATACGGGGAGAAGGTAGGGGTTTGGGGCTGAGAGGGAACATGGGTCAGCCATGATGAAATGGCAAAGCAGACTCAGTAAGCCAAATGGCCTGATTCTGCTTTTAAATCTTATGGTCTTTTGGCCTTATTGAGTAAAATAAAAGTGACTTCATACATGTTGAGGAGGGAGCTTTTAAAATCAGATCCTTGTAGCCACTTTTTTCAGAGCTTTAACAAGGTCCATTCAGAGTTTGAAGGTGAAAATAAAGGGTGACATCAGCCATGTCGAGGAGGGAGCTTTACACAATAAGCACTTTGTAGCTGTTTTTTTCGAAGCTTGAACAACGAGAAATTGGAGCTTGGGATTCATTAGTAAGATCAAATAAACAAAAGGCAGGGGCAAGTAGAGTGGCCATGTTGGAGCAGGTCGGTGTTGGAGAGGTGTGACTTTTGGCTTTGACGGGACAGGCTTGGACGATAACAGGCATGGCCAACGTAAGTATCTGGTAACACGAGTGAATCTGCAGATGCTGGAAACAAATAAAAGCACAAAATGCTGGCAGAACTCAGCAGGCCAGACAGCATCTATGGGAGGAGGTAGTGACGACGTTTTGGGCCGAAACCCGAAATACCATCATGGTCCTGAAAAACGTTGTCTCATTTTTACTATGCACTGTACCAGCAGTTATGGTCGAAATGACAATAAAAGTTGACTTGACTTGATGAAGGGTGATGAAACCCCCCTGATGAAGGGAGCAAGCCTTATGAGAATAGGTTGAGTGAAGTTGGTCTTTTCTCTTTGGAGCGACGGAGGATGAGAGCTTTGAAAAATAGAGGGCTATGGGTAACTCTAGGTAGTTCTAAGGTAAGGACATGTTCAGCACAGCTTTGTGGGCTGAAGGGTCTGTACTGTGCTGCAGGTTTTCTATGTTTCTACAAATCTATTGGAATTCTTTGATGAAATAACAATCAGAACAGACAAAGGAGAATCGGTTGATGTTGTGTACTTGGATTTTCGGAAGGCTTTTGACAAGGTGCCACACATGAGGCTGCTAACAAGCTGCGAGACCATAGAATTACAGGAAAGATTCTGGCATGGACAAAGCAGTGACTGATTGGAAATAGGCAAAGAGTGGGAATAAAGTGAGCCTTTTATGGTTGGCTACCAGTGACTACTGATGTTCCACGGGGGTCTGCGTTGGGACTGATTCATTTTACAGTATATGTCAGTGATTTGCATCATAGGTTGAGGGGCAGGTTGTTTTGAGGAAGCAGAGAAGCTACAAAAGGACTTAGACAGAATAGGAGAGTGGGCAAAGAAATGGCAGATGGAATACAGTGTCGGGAAGTATATGGTCATGCACTTTGGTGTAACAAATGAAAAATTGACTATTTTCTAAATGGAGAGAAAATACAAAAAACTGAAGTGCAAAGGGACTTGGGAATCCTTGTACAGAATTCCCTGAAGATTAATAAGCAAGTTAATTCGGTGGTGAGGAAGGCAAATGCAATGTTAGCATTCATTTCAAGAGGATTAGAATATAAAAACAAGGGTGTAATGTTGAGACTTTATAAAGCACTGGTGAAGCCTCACTTGAAGTATTGTGAGTAGTTTAGGTCCCCTTATCTTCAAAAGAATATGCTGAAACTGGAGAGGGTTCAAAGGAGATTCAGAAAACGATTTCAGGATTGAACAGCATGTCATATGAAGAGTGTCTGATGACTCTAGGAATGAGGCCTGACCTATCAACTGGTGAAAGGACTTGATAGAGTGGATGTGGACAGGATGTTTCCTGTGGTGGGACAGTGATAGACCAGAGGACACAACCTCAGAATAGAGGGGCATACTTTTAGAACGGAGATGAAGAGGAATTTCTTTAGGCAGGGAGCAGAGAATCTGTGGATTTCATTGCCACAGGCAGCTATAGAGGCCAGGTCTTTATGTATATTTAAGGAAGAGGTTGATAGATTCTTGATTGGTCAGGGCATGAAGAGATACGGGGAGAAGGATGGAAATTGGGGCTGAGAGGGCAATTAGATCAGCCATGATGAACAGGTAGAGCAGACTCGATGGGCCAAATGGTCTAATTCTGCACCTATATCTTAAGGTCTTCTGGTCTTATGGTCCTCTGATCTTATCCTTGCAAGTGGAACAAATGCCCTACCTACCCCGACACGTCCTCCCTCACTACCACTCAGGGCCCCAGACAGTCTTTCTAGGGAAGCTGAAAATTTCTGACTGTCAGGGGCTCTCAGAAGTGCTGAGAGACCTTTCCAGCTTTGACAAGGCCACAGTGGAGATTTGGCTCCTACATTTGTCTTTCAGAGGAATTCTGCCGACAGGGCTTGCTCTCCACCTCTGTGTCTCAGTAACACTTCGAAACCAGGTCCCCCACACAGCACCTTGATCTACCACCACACCCCCCCTCCCCCCACAAGCTGGGGTTGAAGTGACGATATTCTCCCTTACAGGTGCAGACGTTCCTGTCCTTATCCAGTCCCCGAGCATACAGCGTGTCACTGAGGGTCACATGGCGTGGTTATGGTGTACCATGAGCAAAGCCAGGCTGGAAGACACCGATGTCAACTGGTATCGGAAACTACCTGGGCAGGACATGGAGTGGGTTCTAACACACAGGGCAGGAGGCAGCCCAGAGTGGGGACGGGGTTTCACTGAGAGGTTCCAGCCCTACAGAGACACATCCAACAGCAGCTTCACCCTGACAGTCACAGACGTGGTGCACAGTGATTCTGCCATCTATTACTGCAGAGTGTGGGGAGACATCAACGGGAATGGCACCCTGCTCATCGTAACCAGTGAGTACAAGTTCTATTTATTCAGCAGTGTGTCCCTACTTTGGGAGTTATTCCACCACCAGTCACTTCCCGTGGCTGGGCACATTGTAGTGAAGAACACACAGTGTAATACTGGAGCCCCGTCACTGGGACACGACCCAGAGCACTGTGGCCCCTAACTCATGGGTGGGGAGCACCAACATGATGACTGACCGCCTGCTCTGTGTGTCCAGTTGGATATTTGAACATAAATGTCTATGTGGAGTGTGTTATCACAGGAGAGAAAAGGAGAAACTCTTCAGTGTTCAGAGTCATAGATCAGCGTCTCAAGGCACGACTGCGCAAACGTGTGGACATCAGCCAGTTAGAACAGCGAGAATAGTTTAAAATGAGACAGTTATTTCTTCAGTGGTTTGACTGAGGTACGACTGTAGCGTGTGGACATCAGCCAATTAGAACAGCGAGAATAGTTTAAAACGAGACAGTTATTTCTTCAGTGGTTTGACTGAGGTTCGACTGTAGCGTGTGGACATCAGCCAATTAGAACAGCAAGAATAGTTTAAAACGAGACAGTTATTTCTTCAGTGGTTTGACTGAGGTACGACTGTAGCGTATGGACATCAGCCAATTAGAACAGCGAGAATAGTTTAAAACGAGACAGTTATTTCTTCAGTGGTTTGACTGAGGTACGACTGTAGCGTGTGGACATCAGCCAATTAGAACAGCGAGAATAGTTTAAAACGAGACAGTTATTTCTTCAGTGGTTTGACTGAGGTTCGACTGTAGCGTGTGGACATCAGCCAATTAGAACAGCAAGAATAGTTTAAAACGAGACAGTTATTTCTTCAGTGGTTTGACTGAGGTACGACTGTAGCGTGTGGACGTCAGCCAGTTAGAACAGCCAGAAGAGTTTAAAGGAGACAGCTTTATAATGCGGGTAACAGAGATGAGGGAATCAGAGTAGGAAGGCATTGGCAGAACGGAGCTTCAGCGATAACGGGTCGAGGCGAGGTAGGTTGCCTGTGTAGAATACAGACAGGTAGTATGTGTGTGAGGCCGGCGTTCCGTGCTCCGTGTCAGATGTAGGAAGTCCGGGAGACTTTCAGCCACATCTGCATCAGGTGCGTCGAGCAGCAGCTCCTTGGGGACCACGTTAGGGAACTGGAGAAGCAGCTCGATGCCCTTTGTCTGGTCAGGGAGAATGAAGAGGTGATAGAAAGCAGCAATAGGCAAGATGGAGTTCAACCCAGCTAAGTGTGAGGTGGTTCATTTTGGTAGGTCAAATGTGATGGCAGAATATAGTACTAATGGCAAGACTCTTGGCAGTGTGGAGGATCAGAGGGATCTTGGGGTCCGAGTCCATCATCATCATCAGGTGCCGTGCCCAGTTTGAGCTTTGATTGCCATGGCCCACACACTCCTGTTTCAGGTCAAGTGGATCAATTCATTGGTATTCGTTTCCAGTTCTCTGGCTGCTGTCTCCATCATCATTTGTCTTTGCCTTCCTCTTGCTTTCTTCCCTTCAATCTTTCCCATAATTACCGTGCATTCTATCTCCTCTTTCCTAATCACATGTCCGATGAAGTTACGTGGCCTTTTCATGATCTCATACATTATTTCTCTTTTTGTACTTGCTTTGTTCATGACATCCTCGTTGGATATTCATTCTGTCCATGATATTCTTTGCATCCTCCTCAAAAACCAAATCTCTGCTGCTTCAATTCATTTCCTCATGTTACTAGATATTGTCCAACATTCTGAGCCATATAACATCACTGGATAAACATAACATTTCAGTACTCTGAGGCGGGTTGTCATGCCTAGTTTAGTGTTGGTCAGTATACTCTTCATTCTCGTAAAGGTGTCTTTTGCCATCCCTATTCTTTTGATGTCCATGTCGCACCTGCCATCTGATGTCACCCAGCTTCCTAAGTAGCAAAAGTTCCGTACTTGTTTATGTCTTCCCCGTTTATTCTCAGCCTGCAGTTAGGATTCTCCTTCTTTTTGGATATCACCATACATTCTGTCTTTTTGCAATTGATGGATCGACCCATTTTTGCACTTTCTTCAACAATTATATCAATTAAGTTTTGTAGTTCTTCCTCCGTACTTGCAATTAACACCATGTCATCCACATTTCTGAAATTATTGATGTTACACCGCCAACTTTGATTCCCAAGATGTCTCTTATTTTTTGCAATATTGTTTCACTGTACACATTAAACAAATCAGGGGGGAAAACACACCCTTGTCTAATGCCTCTCTTGATTTTCGTAAACTGACTCACTTCTCCATCTATTCTTACAGTGGCAGTTTGTTCCCAGTACAGATTTCTGATTAGGCAGAGGTCTTTCGAATCAAGATCAAGAGTTTCCTGTAATATTTCAAATAAGTTATTGTGCTTCACTTTATCAAATGCTTTTGTGTAGTCGATAAAACAAACAAACAAATCTTTTTGCACTTGAATAGCTCATTCTGGTAGTATTCTTAACATCAATATCATGTTTCTTGTACATTTGTCTTTCACAAAACCACATTGTTCTTTACCAATTTCAGCTTGCATCTTACTTTCTTCAGAATTGTCTTGAAGATCCTCTTGACGCTGTTGTTGTGCGATACAGTTTGTGAGTTTGACCATGGTTTTCTTAGCAAATAGATTCTAGGAAACCTAGTATCAGCAATGGTGGTTTGCTATTGCCTTCTGTTGGGTGAACAAAGAAATCGCCATTTCCTCCGAGTCCATAAAACACTGAAAGCTGCTTCGCAGGTTGACCCTATGGTTAAGGATGCATACAGTGCATTGGCCTTCCTCTTTCATGGGAGTGAGTTTAAGAACCGAGAGGTAATGTTGCAGCTATATAGGACCCTGGTCAGACCCCACTTAGAGTATTGTGCTCAGTTCTGGTCGCCTCACTACAGGAAGGATGTGGAAACCATAGAAAGGGTGCAGAGGAGATTTACCTGGATTGGATTGCCTGTATTGGGGAGCATGCCTTATGAGAACATGTTGAGTGAACTCAGCCTTTTCTCCTTGGAGTGACCTGATAGAGGTGTATAAGGTGATGAGAGGGATTGATCGTGTAGATAGTCAGAGGCTTTTTCCCAGGGCCAATATGAGAGGGTGCAGTTTTAAGGTGCTTGGAAGTAGGTACAGAGGAGATGTCAGGGGTAAGTTTTTTACTCAGTGGTGAGTGCGTGGAATGGGCTACCGGCGACGTTGGTAAAGGTGTATATGATAGGGTCTTTTGAGAGACTCCTGGACAGGTACATGGAGCTTAGAAAAATAGAGGGCTATGGGTAATCCTAGGTAATTTCTATAGTGAGGATATGTTCGGCACAGCTTTGTGGGCCAAAGGGCCTGTATTGTGCGGTAGGCTTTCTATGTTTCTCTGTTTCTTCAATTGGAATCAGGTTTACTATCACAGGTGTATGTACTGAAATTTGTTAACTTAGTGGCAGCAGTACAATGCAATAAATGACAATATCAATTACAGTAAATCCACATCAAATAGTTAAAATAAAAATAGTGCAAAACGAAAAGTGAGGGAGAGGTCACGGGTTCAACGTCCATTTTGGAATTGTATGACAGAGGGGAAGAAACTGTTCCTGAATCATTGAGTGTGTGCCTGCAAATTTCTGTACCTCCTTCCTGACAGTAACAATGAGAAGAGGGCATGTCCTGCGCGATGGGGGTGCTTTATAATGGCTGTCTCCTTTCTGAGATGCCATCTCCCTCAAAAGCTCCTAAACTGTGGAATTCAATACCTAAAACTATAAGGGATGCAGACTCGATTGACACATTTAAATGCCAGTTCAAAAAACTACTTATTTAACCTTGCTTTAATCTAACATCTTTTCAAAGTTCCATATCAAATTAAATTTATTATCAAATTACGAATATGTCACCATAGACTAAAGAATAGAATAATAACAATGAACGACTGCACCAACTTGGTCAGGTCACAGACTTTAGTAAAGAGCTGAAAATTATTCTTGTGGCTAACGTTTATTTAAATTTTAGAAATTGTTAAATGCTGAGGAAATATACTGCCTTGAATTGATCTCCATAAATACACATTAATGTATCCATATCCAACACACAGATCCTGCAGATGATCCCGTCCTTGTGCAGTATCCACCAGTCAGCAAGGTGCCAGAGGGTGTAACTGTCCAGCTCCACTGTGCCTTGTATAATGCCAGTGTGAATGTCACCGATGTCCACTGGTACCACCAGCGGCCTGGGAACAAGAGCGAGTGGGCGTTGAGTCACTTTGTGAATGACTCAGTGAGCAGGTCCGGGGGTATCTCTGATCGTTTTCAGTCTCACAGGAATGTCGTGAGTAACAGTTACATTCTGACCATCAGCAACACATCTATTAGTGACACTGCAGTGTACAACTGCAGTGTGTGGAATTACATCTACGGAGGAGGAACGCAGCTCAATGTAACTGGTAAGTCAACGTCAGTTTACACTGACAATAACAGCATCTCAGTATCCAACCTTCACACGATGACTGTCAGACACAGGGGGTTCTGTAATGTCCCCAGTAGAACAGAGAGTCGGATGGTTTCCCCTGGAGTGTAAACTGGTAACAGTTGGGAAATGGAAAAGTGGGAAAGGACAGGTACTCTGGAATAATATAGAAAATCTTGGCAAATCATTTTGTGGGTGAACAGGTTTTTCTCTGTACCTCAGTACGTGAGACAATAATAAGCCAGTTTACTGAGAGCTCTCCCTGTGGGTGTGAGTTGTCAGAACTGGACGATGTTACCAATCGGAAAAACAGTCAGAACAAATGGACAGGAGAAGAGGATAAAATGATGTGTGTAAAAGAAATAGACTGGCCATTAAATTCAAAGTAAGTAAGAGAAAACTTACTTACCCAGGGTAGAGATTTTTGATTGGAGAAAGGCTAACTTTAAGGAGATGCGAAAAGATTTAGAAGGAGTGGATTGGAACAATTTGTTTTATGAGAAGGATGTAATAGAGAAATCATACATTATTTCCCTTTTTGTGCTTGCGCTGTTCCTGACATTCTCGTTGAATGTTCATTTTGTCCATGATATTCTTTGCATCCTCCTCAAAAACCAAATCTCTGCTGCTTCAATTCATTTCCTCGTGTTACTAGATATTGTCCAATATTCTGAACCATATAACATAACTGGATAAGCATAACATTTCAGTACTCTGAGGCTGGTTGTAATGCCTAGTTTAGTGTTGGTCAGTATACTCTTCATTCTCATAAAGGTGTCTTTTGCCATCCCTATTCTTTTGATGTCCATGTCGCACCTGCCATCTGATGTCACCCAGCTTCCTAAGTAGCAAAAGTTCCGTACTTGTCTATGTCTTCCCCGTTTATTCTCAGCCTGCAGTAAGGATTCTCCTTCTTTTTGGATATCACCATACATTCTGTCTTTTTGCAATTGATAGATAGACCCATTTTTGTACTTTCTTCAACAATATATCAATTAAGTTTTGTAGTTCTTCCTCTGTACTTGCAATTAACACAGTGTCATCTGCATTTCTGAAATTATTGATGTTTTCACCACCAACTTTGATTCCCAAGATGTCTCTTATTTTTTGTAATATTGTTTCACTGTACACATTAAACAAATCAGGGGGGAAAACACACCCTTGTATAACGCCTCTCTTGATTTTCATAAACTGACTCACTTCTCCATCTATTCCTACAGTAGCAGTTCATTCACAGTACAGGTTTCTGATTAGGCGGAGGTCTTTCAAATCTAGATCTAGAGTTTCCTGTAATATTTCAAATAACTTATTGTGCTTCACTTTGTCAAATGCTTTTGTGTAGTCGATAAAACAAACAAACAAATCTTTTTGCACTTGAATAGCTCATTCTGGTAGTATCCTTAACATCAATATCACGTTTCTTGTACCTTTGTCTTTCACAAAACCACATTGTTCTTTACCAATTTCAGCTTGCATCTTACTTTCTTCAGAATTGTCTTGAAGATCCTCTTGACGCTGTTGTTGTCCGATATAGTTTGTGAGTTTGACCATGGTTTTCTTAGCAAATAGATTCTAGGAAAACTAGTATCTAGCAACAGTGGTTTGTTATTGCTTTCTGTTGGGTGAATTGAAGAAATCGCCATTTCTTCAGAGTCCATAACACACTCAAAGCTGTTACGC
Source organism: Hemitrygon akajei (assembly GCF_048418815.1). NCBI lineage: Eukaryota > Metazoa > Chordata > Chondrichthyes > Myliobatiformes > Dasyatidae > Hemitrygon > Hemitrygon akajei. The sequence goes on from NC_133130.1 coordinate 7,767,178, forward strand.
AAGTTGACCCTATGGTTAAGAAGGCATATGGTGCATTGGCCTTCATCAGTCATGGGATTGAGCTTAAGAACCGAGAGGTATTGTTGTAGCTACGTAGGACCTTGGTCAGACCCCACTTGGAGTACTGTGCTCGGTTCTGGTCACCTCACTACAGGAAGGATGTGGAAACCATATTGCACTGGGTGCAGAGGAAATTTACAAGGATGTTGCCTGGATTGCGGAGCATACCTTATATGAACATGTTGAGTGAACTCAGCCTTTTCTCCTTGGAGCGATGGAGAATGAGAGGTGACCTGAGGTGTATAAGATGATGAGAGGCATTGATCATGTGGATAGTGAGAGGCTTTTTTCCAGGGCTGAAATGGTTGCCACAAGAGGACACAGGTTTAAGGTGTTGGGGAGTAGGTACAGAGAAGATGTCAGGGGTAATTTCTTTATTCAGAGAGTGATGAGTGTGTAGAATGGGCTGCCGGCAACGATGGTGGAGGTGGATATGATAGGGTCTTTTAAGAGACTTTTGGATAGGTACATGGAGTTTAGAAAAATAGAGGGCTATAACTTTGTGGGCCGAAGCGCCTGAACTTTTTCTATGTAAGTTTTCTATGTATCTATGTTTCTATGACAGGTAGATGGGACGAGGCAGAAAACCAGAGCTAGATGGACCGAAGGGCCTGTTCCTGTGCTGTAGTGGTCAATGACTCTGTGACTCTGGAAGATCTGACAGTCCAATACCAGCAGATCCCTGAGTGTGCTGGATTATCTGAGTTTTCACACTTCAGATTCCAACCTCTTTCTGCAACTTCAAATGAGCTGTTTTGGCTTGATGGGCTGAATGGTCTAATTCTACTCCCTGTCTTATGCTCTTATGGTTTTATACAACTGCAACATAATATCTCAACTTGTACACTCAAATTTCAAAGTAAACTTATTATCCAAGTACATATATATCACCAAATACAACCTTAAGATTAATTTTCATGCAGGCCTTCACAGAACAACAGAGAAATACAATCAAATCAGTGAAAAATACAGACAAGCCAACACAAAAATCCCACTTAACAACAAATAAATAAATACAGTGGATTCCGGTGAATTGGGACATCAGATGATTGGGGCAACCACTTACTTGGGACAACTCTTGAAGAACAAATCTAATTGTGAAAATGGTCAGAATTCCCTTCATTTATTTGGACAGTGTGCCCCTTCATGGGATGGGAGACCGTTGTTGAACAGTTTCTAACCGGTGTCAGTCGCGTGTGCTTGTGTGGCTGTTAGACACTGGTGTTAGAGTATAGTTGACGTTTCTGTCTGAGACCATTTGGCAGTTCTGTATCTTTGTGCACCTGCTTTTGATGTGGTTATCCGTGAGACAGGAAGTCTCTGGAATTCCCTCATATTGCACAAAGAACAAAACACAGTCCCTGGGGCCATTCCTACTGCTCTAACTACACACTAACAAATAAGAATGAGCAAGAAAAAGCTTCCCAGATACTTACGCTGGCCATACCTGTCTGTTATCGCCCAAGCCAGTTCGGCCAAGGCCAAAAGTCTCCCTACTCTAACAATGGCCACTCTGCTTGTCTCTGCCTTTTGTTTATTTAACCTTGCTAATGAATCCCAAACTCCAAATTGCCACCGTTTAAGCTCCTAAAAAATGGCTATGAAGCCCAAATTTTTGAAGCTCCCTCCTTGACCCTGGGTGAAATCACCTTTATTTTGCTCCTCCACCTCAGGGTGAAGGAGCAACACCTTATGTACTGTCTGGGTAGTCTCCAATATGATGGCATGAAGATAGATTTCTCCTTCTGGTAAAAAAAAATCACTCCCCATCCCCTCTTCTATTCCCCACTTTGGTCTTCACCTCTTCTCCTGCCTATCACCACCTCCTGGATCCCTTTCTCCTTCCCTCTCTCCTGTGGTTCACTCTCCTCTCCTATCAGACTCCTTCATCCCCAGCCCTTTACCTTTCCCACCTGCCTACCTTTACCTGTCACCTTCTATCTTTCTCATTTATTTTGGCGCATTCCCCCTTTCTTTTCAGACGTGATGAGGGTCTTGGTCCAAAATGTCAACTGTTTATACCTCGCCATAGATGCTGCCTGGCTTGTTGAGTTCCTCCAGTATTTTGTGTGTGTTACTCTGGATTTCCAGCATCTGCAGACTTTTGTATTTGCCTTTACTTTTCACCTCTCAACTCCGATTGCTGCTGCTCAAGCTCCATATAATGACCTTACTAGACGATGACCAAATCTGTACAACTTGTCCATGTGTGGTCTCACCAGCATCTTGTTAGATGAGCTTTCAACTCTCGCAGTCAGTACCCTAATCGATGAAGACAAACATGCCAAACACCATCTTCTCCATTCTATCCTGTTTCAGGGAGATCTGTACCTGAACACCGAGATTTCCAGATGAAAGCACTCAGTAAATTCAACAAACACCAATATAGCTTTACATATGAAGCTGAACATGTGATAGGGACAAAGTGCAATGTGTTGAAACATCAGCCATGATGTTGCTGAACAGCAGGGTAAGCATGAGGGGCCAAATGGGCTGCAGCTGCTTCTTTCTTCATGCTTCCCTGCATCTGTAGCACAGAGAGGAACCTGGGCAGAAATATATTCACTGGAGGCTGTGTACACGACACACGGTGTAGTGAGAGGTTTGCCTGAACATTGTTGTCTCAGGGTTTAACCCATCACATCAGGTGGGGTCAGATCTTCCAGCCTCTTTGTCCAACACCTGCTTCCTACAGGACCATGTGACCATGCCCTGCCTAAATGCTACATGCCCACACTACTCACCCCATTTTCCCTCACCTCCTTTCACAGACACAAACCAGCCCTCAGTCCAACCTTCTGCTCAGACGTAATTCTGCCTTCATTTCAAAGCAATCTCATCAGAGACTCTGGGATGAGCACTCCACTCTTCAAGAAGGGACAGAGGCAGAAGAAATAAATCTATTGGCCAGTTAGTCTGATCTCAGTGGTTGGGAAGATATTGGAGTCGATTATTAAGGATGAGGTCTCAGGGTACTGGGAGGCACATGATAACATAGGCCAAGATCTTAAGGCACAAACTAACGGAGATGGGAGTAGACTCTCACATGGTGGATTGGATAGTGGACTACTTGACAGATAGACCTCAGTATGTGCGGTTGGGAGACTGTAGGTCTGACACGGTGGTCAGCAGCACAGGGGCGCCACAGGGAACCGTACTCTCTCCGGTCCTGTTCACCCTGTACACATCAGACTTCCAATATAACTCGGAGTCCTGCCATGTGCAGAAGTTCGCTGATGACACGGCCATAGTGGGGTGTGTCAGGAATGGACAGGAGGAGGAGTATAGGAAACTGATACAGGACTTTGTGATATGGTGCAACTCAAACTACCTGCGTCTCAATATCACCAAGACCAAGGAGATGGTGGTGGACTTTAGGAGATCTAGGCCTCATATGGAGCCAGTGATCATTAATGGAGAATGTGTGGAGCAGGTTAAGACCTACAAGTATCTGGGAGTACAGTTAGACGAGAAGCTAGACTGGACTGCCAACACAGATGCCTTGTGCAGGAAGGCACAGAGTCGACTGTACTTCCTAAGAAGGTTGGCGTCATTCAATGTCTGTAGTGAGATGCTGAAGATGTTCTATAGGTCAGTTGTGGAGAGCGCCCTCTTCTTTGTGGTGGCGTGTTGGGGAGGAAGCATTAAGAAGAGGGACGCCTCACGTCTTAATAAGCTGGTAAGGAAGGCGGGCTCTGTCGTGGGCAAAGTACTGGAGAGTTTAACATCGGTAGCTGAGCGAAGGGCGCTGAGTAGACTACGGTCAATTATGGATAACTCTGAACATCCTCTACATAGCACCATCCAGAGACAGAGAAGCAGTTTCAGCGACAGGTTACTATCGATGCAATGCTCCTCAGACAGGATGAAGAGGTCAATACTCCCCAATGCCATTAGGCTTTACAATTCTACCGCCAGGACTTAAGAACTTTTTAAAAGCTATTATTAATGCTTTTTGAGATAGTGATTTAGATGTATATCATATTTTTTTACTGAGTTAAGTATTGTATGTAATTAGTTTTGCTACAACAAGTGTATGGGACATTGGAAAAAAGTTGAATTTCCCCATGGGGATGAATAAAGTATCTATCTATCTATCTATCTATCTATCTATCTAGGCTGCAGTCAGCATGGTTTCCTCCGGAGAAAATCTTACCTGAAAAATCTGTCAGAATTTCTTTGAAGAAATAAGAAGCAGGATAGACAGAGAAGAATCAGTGATGTTGTGTACTTGGATTTTCAGAAGTTTCTGTCAAAGTTTGTAAAGGGATCAGAGCCCAGGCATTACAGGAAAGATATTAGCATGATGGAGCATTGGCTGATTGGGAGAAGGCAAAGAGTGTGAATAAAGGAATCTTTTTTGGATTGCTTTCTGGTGACTATGGTGTTCCATAGGGGTCTTTTTATATTGTATGTCAGTGATTTAGATGATGAAAGTTGATGGCTCTTTGGGCAGATTTGTGGATGGTATGAAGATAGGTGGATGGGTAGGTAGTGTTGAGGAAGCAGGGAGATGACAGAAGTTCAGTATAAAGGTGAGTATATGGAACAAGCTGTCAGAGGAAGTGGAAGAGAGGTTACAATTACAACATTTAAAACACATGAGAACAAGAACGTGGACAGTACACTTTAGAGGGATTATGGGCCCAAGTCAGGGAAATAGGACCAGTTGAGATAAATATCTGGTGAGCAGGGACATGTTGGGCAGAACAGCCCATTTCTGTGTTGTACAAGTCCATGACTCTGTCACCCTCAGCCCCCGTTTGTTCTTCAGGCCTGTCTCCAACCCACGGTTCAGCCTGTCAGCACATAGGTCACCACCTGTGGCCAGTCCCACTCCGCCCTGGACCAGTTTGGTACTGACGTGGTATCCCCTGGATCCGGCTCTTCTCTAACCTTCAGTCGTTTACTGCCCACAGGTGTAAATGCAGGGACAGTCCTGATCCAATCACCAGGAGTTGTGAAGGTGCGTGAAGGTGGAACTGTGCAGATACAGTGTGTCCTGGAGAGTGACAATGTGGATTACACTGTGGATAAATATGATGTATACTGGTACAACTCACACAATAAACTGACAGCTAAAGGAGTCATCCTTAGTCTTTACGTTAATGGCCGAGTTTACAGGTCAGAGGGCTTCTCTGATCGATTTCAGGTTTCCAGGAATGTCACCACTAACAGCTACTCACTGACCATCAGCAACGTGAGGATCACCGACTCTAAATTTTACATCTGTGGCATTTGGGGGAAGGTCTTTGGAAAGGGAACCCTGCTGAATGTGACCAGTGAGTACTTCATGTTGGTTCTGTTTTCCAGTCATGTCCCTGTATCAATGAGTAACGATGATACTGTGTGTTCAGTTTCACAGAAACAGCCATTATTACAAGCTTATAAAGAGTGGTTAAACTGAATGTGGATAAAGATTCACTGCCTGCCGAGCTGAGGGGTATGTAGGGATGGAGAATAAATATCAGCCATGCCAGTGACACCAACGTCCCGTGTAAGGAGAAATGTAAAGAAATTACAGAATATTCAGGAACAGCTCAATAATCCACTATCTTCCCTTGGTTCTCCACCTGGTTCACCAGGTGATGTTTGTCACCTTCCCCGTCCACTCACCCAGATCTCGCGTTCCTGAACTCCCTTTCAGTTTCCTCACACCCTGACAATCTGACCAGATTAATGACATTTACACATCTTTCATGTTTATTCAAACACCTTTCTTTGAAATGTAATTTAAAAGCGAGTTTGAGCATGAAGAGAGTGAAATGAGAGAGGTATGGAGGGCAGGTAGATGGGACGAGGCAGAAAACCAGAGCTAGATGGACCGAAGGGCCTGTTCCTGTGCTGTAGTGGTCAATGACTCTGTGACTCTGGAAGATCTGACACTCTGATACCAGCAGATGCCTATGTACTCTTCCCAGTTTAACCCTATAATAGGTGACCAAATAAACACAGGGCTCCAAGTGCAGCCTCACCAATGACTTGCACAACTTCAACATGACGTCTCAGCTTGCACACTCAAATTTTAAAGTAATTATATTATCAAAATATGTGTAAGTCACCAATTCAACCCTGAGATTCATTTTCTTGCAGGCATGCACTGAAGAAGAAAGAAATACAATAGAATTAATGAAAAGTTGCACACAGACAGAAACAAAAAACACATAATCATAAATACAGTGGATTGCAGTCAATTAGGCCATCAGATAGTTGGAGCAACCACTTATTTGCGACGAATCTTAAAGAACAAAGTCTTTTCAGGAAAATATACTGGATTCCCTTGATTGATTTGGGGCAGTATGCAATATAGTTGGGAGACTGTTGCCAAACAGTTTCTAACTAGCATCAGTTGAGTGTACTTGTGCGGTTTGTAGGCACTATGCGAAGCTTAGAATGAATAGTTTTAAAATAATGCCAGTTGCATGTGTTTCTATTCACATATTTGTGAGAAATAAGCAGGAAGACAATTCAGGACTTTTTTTGCTCACTGTGGTTTCAAGCATTTAGGCTTGGAGATGTCAGAAATGGCCAGGAGTGAAAATGAAGTGGTTACACAACTTCAATAAGTTTGGAACTATGAAGAATTTGAAGGTATCAACAATCCTCTTTAATGTTACAGTGATAATGAAGAAAAGGAGAATAATTTTTTTAACTATTTCCATGAAAATTTAGCTCGCTGGGTCAGCAATTTAATTGAGCCAAAGCAAACTGGTCCAAAGTGACCAGAATTCATTATAAATAAATAAACCTGAGACCATGAGTTGTAGAGTCCTTAAACATGAGACAATAGTTTGTGGAATCAGTTCAGTGTTGAGGTGAGTGACGTTCTAACTTAAAAAAAATTCTATACCTTTAGAAATACTTACAGTTTTCTATTCTTGTGTTTTAAATATTAATTATTTCCATCACTTCCTGATTGTCAGGGACTTTCAGAAGTGCTGTGAGACTTTGCCAGCTTTGACGAGGACACAGTACCGTCAGCTTTCAGAGAAATTCTGTGGACAGGGCTTGTTCTCTGCACCTCTGTGTCTCAGTAGCACTGTGCAAGATCACATTATCCACACAGCAACTTGCTCCAGCAATCCCACAAGCTGGAGTTGAAGTGACGATATTCTCCCTTACAGGTGCAGACGTTCCTGTCCTTATCCAGTCCCCGAGCATAGAGCGTGTCACTGAGGGTCACACGGCGTGGTTATGGTGTACCATGAGCAAAGCCAGGCTGGAAGACACCGATGTCCACTGGTATCGGAAACTACCTGGGCTGGACATGGAGTGGGTTCTAACACACAGGGCAGGAGGCAGCCCAGAGTGGGGACAGGGTTTCACTGAGAGGTTCCTGCCCTACAGAGACACGTCCAACAGCAGCTTCACCCTGACAGTCACAGACGTGGTGCACAGTGATTCTGCCGTCTATTACTGCAGAGTGTGGGGAGACATTGATGGGAACGGCACCCAGCTCATCGTAACCAGTGAGTACAAGTTCTATTTATTCAGCAGTGTGTTCCTGAATGGGTGTATTAGATATTGTAAGCATGATATTGTGTGGGGAAAGTCACGTCTCATCATCTTAATTGAGCTTCTGAGGAGGTGACGAAGATAATGGTGTGGTGGGAAGTGGATGTTGTCTACATTAAAGTTAGTAAATCTTTCAATCACATGACATGGTAGTGTAGCGGTTAGTAAAATGATTTACAATGATCGAGGTTCAATTCCCACCACTGTCCGTCAGGAGTTTGTTTGTTCTCCCCGTGACTGCATGGGTTTCCTTCGGGGGATCCAGTTCCTTCCTCATTCCAAAGACAGCCGGGTTAGTACTAAGTTGTGGGCATGTTGTGTTGGTGATGGAAGCATGGCAACACTTGTGGGATTCCCCAGCACATCCTCGGACTGTGTTGATCATTGACACAAGCAACGTATTTCACTGTATGTTTCGATATTTTGATGTACATATGACAAACAAAGCTAATCTCTAGATTCAAGCAATTTAGTTCATTACTGTCACATGTTACAGTGAGAGACATGGTTTACCATGGCAACTGTAGTGATCATTTCATCATTTCAGTACGTTGAGGTAGTACAAGGGAAAACAATCTGCAGAGTGTTACAGGTCTGGAGACGGTGAGGTGCAGACAGACAATAAGGTGCAAAAAATATAATGAGGTGTATTGTCAGGTCATGAGTTCAACTTCTCAATGCTCTTATGGAACCAGCTGTTTACTGTATTACTGTATTTACCTCGTAAGTTTGTCCTCCCCACGTGTAACAGCTCACACTTATCTGGATTAAACTCTATCTGTCATTTCTTGGCCCACATTTTCAATTGATCTAATCCCAGGTGAAACCTTTGACAATCTTCCTCACATTCCACAAGTCTACCAATTTCCTTGTCATCTGCATATTTACCTATCAGTGCACCAATATTTTTTTGTGTGTAATCCGATAACAGCATTAGACACTCCAGTGTTTCTTGCAGTCTTAGGCAGAGTAATTACTGTACCAATCTGTGATGTATCTTGATAAAAATACTTTCTATTGTGCACAGATAAAAATTGTTAGGTGTCAAAGGCAACCTGCCAAATTTCCTCCTGCCCAGATATCCTGGTCCTGTCCTGAAGAAGAGTCTCAGCCCAAATCAACTGTTTATTCCTTTCCAGAGATACTGTCTGACCTGTTGAGTTCCTCCAGCATTTTGTGTGTGTTGTCCTGGGTTTATGTGGTTCAACCAGAACAGGCTATTTGTGATGTTTGCAAATCTAAGAGAAAAGATTATTGTGGAAGGTATGAGCATAAGCAGCTCTGGTGTACAGAGATGTCGTGAAGTGCAAGTCCATAGCTCTGGGAAAGTGTCCACACGAGACAGGCTGGTAAAAAAGGCAAATTAAATATTTGTGTGCATCAGTAGGGGCATTGAGTATGAGAATCTGGAAGTCATGTTGCCCCTCAAGTGAAGTCAAGTCACTTTTATTGTCATTTCGACCATAACTGCTGATACAGTACACAGTAAAAGTGAGACAACATTTTTCAGGACCATGGTGTTACTTGACACAGTACAAAAACTAGACTGAACTACATTAAAAAAAACAACACAGAGAAAGCTACACTAGACTACAGACCTACACTGGACTGCATAAAATGCACAAAAACAGTGCAGGCATTACGATAAATAATAAAGAGGACAATAGGGCAAGGTGTCAGTCCAGGCTTCAGGTATTGAGGAGTCTGATAGCTTGGGGGAAGAAACTGTTACATAGTCTGGTCGTGAGAGCCCGAATGCTTCAGAGCCTATTCCCAGATGGCAGGAGGGAGAAGGGATTGTATGAGGCGTGCACGGGGTCCTTCATAATGCTGTTTGCTTTGTGGATGCAGCGTGTAGTGTAAATGTCCGTGATGGCGGGAAGAGAGACCCCGATGATCTTCTCAGCTGACCTCACTATCCGCTGCAGGGTCTTGCGATCCGAGATGGTGCAATTTCCGAACCAGGCAGTGATGCAGCTGCTCAGGATGCTCTCAATACAACCCCTGTAGAATGTGATGAGAATGGGGGGTGGGAGATGGACTTTCCTCAGCCTTCGCAGAAAGTAGGGATGCTGCTGGGCTTTCCTTGCTATGGAGCTGGTGTTGAGGGACCAGGTGAGATTCTCCACCAGGTGAACATCAAGAAATTTGGTGCTCTTTACAATCTCTACTGAGGAGCTGTTGATGTTCAGCGGGGAGTGGTCGCTCTGTACCCTCCTGAAGTCAACAACCATCTCTTTTGTTTTGTTCACATTGAGAGACAGGTTGTTGGCTCTGCACCCGTCCGTTAGCCACTGCACCTCCTCTCTGTAAGCTGACTCATCGTTCTTGCTGATGAGACCCACCACGGTCGTGTCATCGGTGAACTTGATGATGTGGTTCGAACTGTGTGTTGCAGCACAGTCGTGGGTCAGCAGAGTGAACAGCAGTGGACTGAGCACACAGCCGTGGGGAGCCCCCGTTCTCAGAGTGATGGGGTTGGAGATGCTGCTCCCGATCCAGACTGACTGAGGTCTCCCAGTCAGGAAGTCTAGAATCCAGTTGCAGAGGGAGGTGTTCAGACCCAGTAGGCTCAGCTTTCCAATCAGTTTCTGAGGGATGATTGTGTTGAATGCTGAACTGAAATCTATGAACAGCATCCGAACGTATGTCTCTTTTTTGTCCAGGTGGGTTAGGGTCAGGTGGAGGGTGGTGGCAATGGTGTCATCTGTTGAGCGATTGGGATGGTATGCAAAGTGCAGGGGGTCCAGTGAGGGGGGCAGGAGGGTCTTGATATGCCTCATGACGAGCCTCTCGAAACACTTCATGATGATGGATGTAAGTGCAACGGGACGGTAGTCATTTAGGCAGGACACTGAAGACTTCTTCGGCACAGGGACGATGGTGGCGGCCTTGAAGCACGTTGGAATGGTGGCGCTGCTCAGGGAGATGTTGAAGATGTCAGCGAGAACATCTGCTAGCTGGTCTGCACATCCTCTGAGCACTCTACCAGGAATGTTGTCTGGACCAACAGCCTTCTGTGGGTTGACCCTGCACAGGGTTCTTCTCATGTCAGCCATGGTGAGACACAGCACCTGTCATTTGTAGGAGAGGTGGACTTGCTCGCCTCATGTTCTGCCTCAAACCAGGCATAGAAGTTATTCAGCGCATCTAGGAGAGAGGTGACTGTTCAGATGATGTTATCCTGTAATTGGTGATGTCCTGGATGCCCTTCCACATGCGCCTCGTGTCGCCGCTGTCCTGGAAGTGGCTGTGGATTAGCTGGGCGCGTGCACGCTTTGCCCCTCCGATGGCTCAGGACAGTTTGGCCCTTGCTGTTGTTAGCACTGCCTTGTCACCTGCTCTGAAGGTGGAGTCGCGGGACCTCAGAAGCACACGCACCTCTGTGGTCATCCATGGCTTCTGGTTGGCCTGTACAGTGATGGTCTTGGACAGAGTAACATCATCAATGCACTTGCTGATGTAGCTGGTCACTGATGCTGTGTACTCCTCTAAGTTGGTAGAGTTGCCATCGGTCGCAGCCTCCCTGAACATGTGCCAGTCAGTGTGCTCAAGGCAGTCTTGAAGAGCAGAGATGGCTCCTGCTGGCCAGGTTTTCACCTGCTCCTGAACTGGTCTGGAGCGCCTGACGAGCGGTCTGTATGCTGGATTAGCATAACAGAGATGTGTTCTGAGTATCCGAGGTGGGGACAGAGCTCTGCCTGTACTAAAATTTAGTTACTTTATTTTTGGCAGATTGTAAAGAGCACGAAGATAAGACATGAGAGAATAGGACCAATCAAGTATGACAATGGAAAAGTGTGTATGGAACTGGAGGAGATAGCAGAGGTACTTAATGAATACCTTGCTTCAGTATTCACTATGGAAAAGGATCTTGGTGATTGTAGGGATGACTTGCAGTGGACTGAAAAGCTTGAGTATGTAGATATTAAAAAAGAGGATGTGCTGGAGCTTTTGGAAAGCATCAAGCTGGCTAAGTCACTAGTACCGGATGGGATGTACCCCAGGCTACCTTGGGAGGCGAGGGAGGAGATTGCTGAGCCTCTGGCAATGATGTTTGCATCATCAATGAAGGAGAGGTTCCAGAGAATTGGAGGGTTGCAAATGTTGTGTATGTGGATGCTGGTGGTGGACCTGATGAGGGCTAAGGCATCGGTGACCCCTGTTTCCATCCAAGGGGTCAGTGTGGACATGGTGGAGGATTACAAATACCTGGGGATATGAATTGACAATAAACTGAACTGGTCAAAGAACACTGAAGCTGTCTATAAGAAGAGTCAAAGTCGTCTCTACTTTCTGACGAGACTGAGGTCCTTTAACATCTGCCGAACGATGCTGAGGATGTTCTACGAGTCTGTGGTGGCCAGTGCTATCATGTTTGCTGTTGTGTGCTGGGGCAGCAGGCTGAGGGTAGCAGACACCAACAGAATCAACAAACTCATTCGTAAGGCCAGTAATGTTGTGGGGGTGGAACTGGACTCTCTGACGGTGGTGTCTAAAAAGAGGATGCTGTCCAAGTTGCATGCCATCTTGGACAACGTCTCCCATCCAGTCCATAATGTACTGGTTAGGCACAGGAGTACATTCAGCCAGAGACTCATTCCACCGAGATGCAACACTGAACGTCATAGGAAGTCAGACAACCTGAGCCAATAGGCTGGTCCTGGACTTATTTCCACTTGGCATAATTTACTTATTATTATTTAATTATTTATGGTTTTATATTGCTATATTTCTACACTATTCTTGGTTGGTGCGACTGTAACGAAACTCAATTTCCCTCGGGATCAATAAAGTATGTCTGTCTGTCTGTTCAAGATAGGGAGCAGTGATAGCCCAGGAAATTATAGGCCAGTGAGTCTTACTTCAGTACTTTGTAAGTTGATGTAGAAGATCCTGAGAGGCTGGATTTATGAACATTTGGAGAGGCGTAATATGATTAGGAATAGTCAGCATAGCTTTGTCAAAAGCAGATTGTGCCTTACGAGCCTGATTGAATTTTTTGAGGATGTGACTAAACACATTAATGAAGGTAGAGCAGTAGAAGTAGAGTATATGAATTTTAACAAGACATTTGATAAGGTACCTCATGCAAGGCTTATTGAGAAGGTAAGCAGGCTTGGGATCTAAGGGGACATTGCTTTGTGGATCCAGAACCAGTTTGCCCACAGAAGCAAAGAGTGGTTGTAGATGGATCATATTCTGCATGGAGGTCAGTGACCAGTGGTGAGCCTCAGGGATCTGTTCTGGGACCCTTACTCTTTGTGATTTTTATAAATGACCTGGATGAGGAAGTGGAGGTATGAGTTAGTAAATTTGCTGATGACACAAAGGTTGGAGGTGTTGCGGATAGTGTGGGGGGCTGTCAGAGGTTACAGTGGGGCATTGTTGGGATGTAAAACTAGGCTGAGAAGTGGCAGATGGAGTTCAACCCAGATAAGTGTGAAGTGGTTCATTTTGGTCGGTCAAATATGATGGCAGAATATAGTAATAATGGTAATAGTCTTGGCAGTGTGGAGGATTAGAGGGATATTGCGGTCCGAGTCCACAGGACACCCAAAGCCGCTACTCAGGTTGACTCTGTGGTTAAGAAGGAATACGGTGCATTGGCCTTCATCAATTGTAGGCTTGAGTTTAAGAACTGAGAGGTAATGTTGCAGCTATGTCGGACCCTGGTCTACCCCACTTGCAGTACTGTGCTCAATTCTGGTTGCCTCACTAGAGGAAGGATGTGGAAACCATAGAAAGGGTGCAGAGGAGATTTACAAGGATGTTGCCTGGATTGGGGAGCATGCCTTATGAGAATAGGTTGAGTGATCTCGGCCTTCTCTCGTTGGAGCGACGGAGGATGAGAGGTGAACTGATAGAGGTGTACAAGATGATGAGAGGCATTGATCTTTTGGATAGTCAGAGGCTTTTCCCCAGGGCTGAAATGTATGGCATGAGAGGGCATAGTTTTAAGGTGCTCGGAAGAAGGTACAAAGGAGATGTTATGGGTAAGTTTTTTACACAGAGTGGTGAGTGTGTGAAATGGGCTGCCAGAGGCGGTGGTAGAGACAGAAACGATAGGGTCTTTTAAGAGACTCCTGGATGGCTACATGGAGGCTAGAAAAATAGAGGGTGATGGATAAAGCCTAGGTAGTTCTAAGGTAGGGATATGTTCAGCACAGCTTTGTGGGCCAAAGGGCCCGTATTGTGCTGTAGGATTTCTATGTTTCTATGCATTATCTGCAGTTCTGCTGGCCACATTACAGAAAGGGTGTGGAGGCTTTGGAGATGTTTCAGAACACATTCACCAGAATGCTAAATGGATTAGCACGTATTAATAGCAAGGACAGGCTGGACAAACTTGGGTTGATTTCTCTGGAGTGTTGGAGGTTGTAGTTCCCATGGTTGCAATAACGGGGGCATGGGGCTGGTAGTGGTTTCACAATGACATGCACCTCAAATAGCCTCTAATAACCAAGTCCAGCTCCTGGCATTTAGATGTGATTTAGTTACTAAGTCCTGTGGAATCATTCTTACTGATAGGAGAAGGGCAAAGACAGGTTTTTTGGGGCAGATGGGGCCAACTGATCTAGAAAAAGGAAAGCTCTATTCTCAAGCTTCCACTGCATTGTGGTTATACTGCAGCATGGGCAAGGCTTTGGGAGTAAAGCACAAGGAGAAATCTGGAGCTGGAGTCCTTAAAGCAGACCTACACTGAGGTCAAAGTTGACTGGCAATTCATGAAGGTGCCAAACTGTATCAGTCTCTGATGTTCTGTTGGGTTGATCAGCTGTGTGGAGACAGTGAGCCTGCTGCACGGACAACAGCTTGTTCTCCATATCGTATAGCCCTGGCTAGAATATTGACTTTACGCAGCATCCACAGACGACCCTGACCAATGGGTGGGCTTTGTGGAACACTGAGGGGAGACCAAAAGAAATGTAAAATATAAGAGGCAGAGATGGTGCGGACAGAGTCTTTAGCACTAGTTCAGCTTAATAAGTATTATTTTGGTGGTTTTGTTGAATCTACTGAGCGTCTGAGTCTGCAAAGCTAAGAAGGTTCAAGCACAGATCTCCCTGAAACTGGCGACACAGACTGAAAGGACGGTGAAGACTGTGTTTGGCACGTTTGTCTTCATCGGTTAGTGCATTGACTGCACGAGTTGGAACATCATGCAACAAGATGCTGGTAAGTCCACACATGGAGTATTTTGTCCAGTTTCTGTCATCCAGCTCTACTAATCGTGTCATTGTGCACAACAGGGTGCAGAACTGATTCTCAAGGAAATTAATGAACTCATACCAGAAGGCTTAAATTACAAGGAGAGTCTGGATATGCTGGCTTTTTTTTTCCTAGACTGAAAGTGTCAGTCAACACCTCAGACCTATCTAAATTCCTGGGGAACCAGATATAGTGGGTGGTCAGAGTCCTTTTCCCAAGGGAGGGGAGTTTAAACTGGAGGGTGTAGGTTTAAGATGAGAGGGGGAAGATTGAATGGGGATTAGCGGGACATCTTTTCTACAGAGTGGATGGTGATTTTATGGAATGAGCTGCCAGAGGAAGTGGTAGAGGGGGTACAACTACAACATTTAAAACACATGACAACAAGAACATGGACAGTAAACTTTAGAGGGATTATGGGCCTAACAGGGGGAAATTGGATCAGTTGAGGTGAAATATCTGGTGAGCAGGGACATGTGGGGCAGAACGGCCCATTTCTGTGTTGTACAAGTCCATGACTCTGTCACCCTCAGCCCCCGTTTGTTCTTCAGGCCTGTCTCCAACCCATAGTTCAGCCCATTGGCACATCAGTGCCAACTGGTCACCACCTGTGGCCAGTCCCACTCCGCCCTGGACCAGTTTGGTACTGACGTGGTATCCCCTGGATCCGGCTCTATTCTGAACTTCAGTCGTTTACTGCCCACAAGTGTAAATGCAGGGACAGTCCTGATCCAATCACCTGAAATAGTACCAGTTCAAGTAAACATCTTGGTCAGCAGAGACATGTTGGGCAGAACAGTCCATTTCTGTCATTAAGCAATAAGACCATAACACCAGAATTAGGCCACTTGACTCATCGCATCTGCTATACCATTTCATCGTGACTGATCCAATTTGCCTCTCAGCCTCCAATTTCCAGCCTTCCCCCCAAATACCTTCATGCTCTGACCAATCAAGAATCTATCAACCTCTGCCTTAAATATACATAAATATGTATTTGGCACCCACTGCCGCCTGTAGCAAACAATTCCACAGATTCACCAATCTCTGGCTAAAGAAATTCCTCCTCAATTTTTTTATATGAAGGCTGATAATTACATTCTGATAATTTTGCCAAATCTTTTGGCATAATGATGCCCAAATATTTGAAAGACTCTGTGTGCCATCCCCAGGGGTATCAACTTTCAATTTCTCTTGGTGGGCTGTAGTAATATGAAAGTAATTGGGTTTTATCTATGTTGATCATGTATCCTGAGAATTGACCATATTGTTCAAAGGATTGCATCAATTTAAGTAAAGAGTATGTCGGTTGCCCTAGATAGATCAAAATGTCATCCGCATAACAAGCCAATTTATGCTCTGTCCCTTTAATAGTAATTCCCCTGATATCTTCATTTTGTCTGATGTATTGAGCTAATGGTTCCAGATATAGTGCGAAGAGTAGTGGTGACCATGCACAACCCTGTCTCGTGCCCCTTTCTAGGGTAAGACTATTTGATAAATATCCATTGATTTTAATCCTAGCAGTAGGATTGTCATATAGTGTCTGTATAGTTTTAATAATTGTGTCTTAGAAACGAAATCTATATAAAACTCTGTAAAGAAAATTCCAATTAACCGAATCAAATGCTTTTTCAGCGTCCACGCTTATCACTATTGCTTCGATTTTATTTTTTTGTATATGATCCATAATGTGAAGTGTCCTTCATATATTGTCTTGTGTCTGGCATTGTCGTATAAAACCTGTCTGATCGTTACGTATCAGTATGGGTAGAAACTCCTCTAATCGTTTGGCCATGATGGAGGCAAATAACCTATAATCTACATTAAGAGCGGATATTGGTCTAAATGACCCGCATTCTATTTTATCCTTGCCTTCTTTCAGTATAGCTGAGATTATCGCTTCCTTCCAACTGGGTGGCACTTGTGCCTTTTTTAGAGCCCAGTTCAGTGTGGGGAGTAAAACAGGAATTAACTCATTTTTAAATTCCTTGTACCACTCTGCCGTATACCCATCTGATCCTGGTGACTTGCTTAATTTAAGCCTACTAATTGCAGCTTTTAATTCAACTTCAGTTATGTCAACAGTCATTGTTCTATTTTGTTCTTCGCTTAAAGTGGGTAACTCTAGAGAATTCAAGAAGGTAAGAAGATATGGCAAGATGGAACCTGATTCCTTTTTTCAGTCTCGGTTCAAGGATTGAGTCTATTAAAATGAATATACTGCCCAGACTGTTATATCTCTTTCAGACCCTACCAATAGAGATTAATCAAAATCAATTCAATAAATGGAACAAGATGTTATCAAGGTATATTTGGCAGGGTAAAAGGCCTAGAGTTCATCTCAAAACTTTGCAATTAGCAAAGGAAAAGGGGGATGGGGCTTGCCTTCTCTTAGAGATTATTTTGCAGCACAGTTGAGAGCTGTGATATGTTGGTGCAACCCATCATATGACGCTCAATGGAAAAACATTGAGGAGCGGGTACTTCCCATCCCCATACAAGCAATTTTGGCTGATAACAACTTGCAAAGGTACATAAATACTATTGATGACCCATGGGTGAAATTGACTCTTAAAATATGGAAAACTACTATAAAAGAATATAATCTAGAGGGAGATATTGCAATTCTTAAATGGTGTGCATATGACTCGGATTTTAAACCAAATAAATTGGATGCTAGATTTAAGGACTGGACAGCTAAAGGAATAACAGTTCTTTGCAACATAATGAAAGAAGGAACACTGTGAGTTTTGAAATGCTTAAAGAGAAACACCTATTAGAAAAACAAGATTTTTATCGGTATTTACAGATGCGACAATATGTTAATAAGACGCTTAAAAATGAAACCAAGGTAAATACATGTTTGATAGAGCTCTTTAGAAAAGCATATAATTCAGATAATGGTAGTAGAATCATTTCAAGCATGTATAAGGGGTTGTCAAATCTAAAACACATTCAACTTCATACATTAAAACAAAATGGGAGAAGGAAGGAGGGATAATTATATCTGAGGAAGAATGGACAATAATATGGAGATATCAATGGAAGTGTACCAGTTCACAGAACTGGAGGGAGTTTGGATGGAAAAACTTGATAAGATATTTTATTACACCCTCTCAGTAATCCCATTATGATAGTAACCTCCCTGTTTGCTGGAGAAATTGTGGAAATCAAAATACAAATCATTATCATATTTTTTGGGACTGCCCTGTTATCAAAAACTATTGGAGGGGGATACACAATGCCCTACAAGACATCTTTAAATGTGAAATACCCTTAGAGAGTAAGACCATATATTTTGGATATATACCTCAAGAATGGTTGAAAAGAGATAAATATTTAATGAATATACTGTTGGTGGCTGGTAAAAAGACTCTTACTAGGAAATGGTTATCACAGGAGAGCCCAACTTTAAATATATGGATGTAAATTACAATGGACATTTACAAAATGGAGAAGATAACAGCATCTGGAACAATTTGATTCATACTGGGGAAAAATGGTTTAACTACATAATGCCTCATAGGCCTGATTTTATTCTCACAAATCAATGAATCTGTTGTAAAAAAAAGATCACTCCCTACTTGTACATAGTTCTTTCCTTTTGCTTGTTTTTTCTTTCCACTCTTTTCTATAAGTGTATACCTCAGATAAATACTTTGTGGAGATTTGTGATATATATGATTATATGATATATATTTACAATGCCTGAAATACATCTTATGGAAATGTTTGTTTGATGATGAACTTCAATAAAAAAATAAATTACAGAAAAAAAGAAATTCCTCCTCATCCTCATTCTTAAACGATGCCCCTCTATTCTGAGGCTGTGTCTGCTGGTTGTAGACTCTCCCATCACAGGAAACATCCTTTCCACATTAACTCTATCAAGGTCTTTCACCATGTGATAGGTTTCAATGAGGTCACCCCTCATTCTTCTAAATTCTAGTGAATACAGAACCAGAGCAATCAAACTCTCTTCATATAACAAGCCATTCAATCTTGGAATCATTTTTGTGAATCTCCTTTGAACTTGCTCCAATTTTAGCACGTCATTTCTAAGATGTGACCTAGAAATAGGACCAGTTCTGATAAACATCTTGTTCAGGAGGGATGTGTTGGGGTGAGCAGCCCATTTCTGTGTTGTATAAGTCCATGAATCTGCTCCCCCCCAGCCCCTATTTGTTCTTCAGGGCTGTCTCCAAACCACGGTTCAGTCCATCAGCCCCTCATTGCCATTATGTCACAACCTTGGCCAGTCGTTTTCTGTCCCAGAGTAGAACTCTGTCATGGACCAATTTGGTACTGCCATGGTATCCCCAGGGTCTGGGCTCTTTCTGAACTCCAGTTGTTTACTGCCCACAGGTGTAAATGCAGAGACAGCCCTGATCCAATCACCAGGAGTTGTGAAGGTGTGCGAAGGTGGAACGGTGCAGATACACTGTCTCCTTGTGGGTAGCTATGTGGACAAATTTCATGTACACTGGTACAACTCATACAAAAAACTGACTTATGATCAAAGAATACTTGGTCTTTATAATTCTGGCCAAGTTTACAGGTCACAGGGCTTCTCCGATCGATTTCAGCTTTCCAGGAATGTCACCACTAACAGCTACTCACTGACCATCAGCAACGTGAGGATCACCGACTCTAAACTTTACATCTGTGGCATTTGGGGCTCGGTCTTTGGAAAGGGAACCCGGCTGAATGTGACCAGTGAGTACTTCATGTTGGTTCTGTTTTGCAGTCATGTCCCTGTATCAATGAGTAATGATGATACTGTATGTTCAGTTTCACAGGAATAGCCATTATTACAAGTTTATAGAGAGTGGCCCAAACATAATGTGGATAAAGATTCACTGCCTGACAAGCTGAGGGCTATGTAGGGATGGAGAATAAATCAGAATCAGAATCAGGTTTGATGTCACTGGCATATGTCATGAAATTTGTGAACTTCAGTGCAACAGAACAATGAAATACGTGATAAATAAATAAGGCAAAAAAAAACTGAGTTACATTAAATATATGTGTCTATTAAATAGTTAAGTTAAAATAAGTAGTGCAAAAAAACAGAAATAAAGAAGTAGTGAAGGAGTGTTCATGGGTTAAATATCCATTTACAAAGTATCATGAACAAAGCTGATGAGCTTAGAGCGTGGATCAGTACTTTCAGCTATGATGTGGCCACTACAGAGACTTGGATGGCTCAGGGACAGGAATGGTTACTTAGAGTGCGAGGCTTTAGATGTTTCAGAAAGGACAGGGAGGGAGGCAAAAGTGGTGGGGACGTGGCACTGTTGATCAGAGATAGTGTCACGGCTGCAGAAAAGGAGGAAGTCATGGAGGGATTGTCTACTGAGTCTCTGTGGGTGGAAGTTAGGAACAGGAAAGGGTCAATAACTCCACTGGGTGTTTTTTTATAGACCAGCCTAAAGTAACAGGAACATCAAGGAACAGATAGGGAGACAGAATCTGGAAAGATGGAATAAAAACAGGACTGTTGTGGTGGGAGATTTTAATCTCTCTATTGGCATCTCTCTAGACCAAGGGGTTTAGATAGGGTGGAGTTTGTTAGGTGTGTTCAGTAAGGTCTCTTGGCACAGTATGTAGATAAGCCTACAAGAGGAGAGGCTGTACTTGATTTGGTATTGGGAAATGAACCTGGTCAGGTGCCAGATCTCTCAGTGGGAGAGCCTTTGGAGATAGTGATCACAACTCTATCTCCTTTACCATAGCATTGGAGAGGAATAGGAACAGAAAAGTTAGGAAAGAGTTTAATTGGAGTAAGGGGAAATATGAGGCTATCAGGCAGGAATTTGGAAGCATAAGTCGGGAACAGATGTTCTCGGAAATGTATGGCAGACATGTGACAAATGTTCAGGGGATACTTGCGTGAAGTTCTGCTTGGCACGTATCTATGAGACAGGGAAAGGATGGTAGGATACAGGAACCATGGTGTACAAAGACTGTTGCAAATCTAGTCAAGAAGAAAAGAAAATATTACAAAATGTTTAGAAAGCTAGGTAATGATAGAGATCTAGAAGATTATAAGGCCCGCAGGAAGGAGCAAAAGAATGAAATTAGGAGAACCAGAAGGGGCCATTAGTGGGCCTTGATGAGCAGGATTAAGAAAAACCCCAAGGCATTCTACAGGAATGTGAAGTGTAAAAGGATAAGACGTGAGAGAATAGGACCAATCAAGTGTGGCAGTGGAAAAGTGTGTATGGAACTGGAGGAGATAGCTGAGGTACTTAGTGAATACCTTGCTTCAGTATTCACTATGGAAAAGAATCTTGGCAATTGTACAGATGACGTACAGTGGATTGAAAAGCTTGAGCATATAGACATTAAGAAGGTGGATGTGCTGGAGCTTTTGGAAAGCATCAAGTTGGATAAGTCACCCAGACTGGAGGAGATGTACCCCAGGCTACTGTGGGAAGCGAGGGATGAGATTTCTGATCTTCTGGCATTAATCTTTGAATCATCAATAGAGATGGCAGAAGTTCCAAAGGATTGGAGGGTTGCTGATGTTTCCTTATTCAAGAAAAGGGGTACGGATAGCCCAGGAAATTATAGGACAGTGAGTCTTACTTCAGTGGTTGGTAAGTTGATGGAAGAAATCCTGAGATGCAGGATTTATGAACATTTGTGATTCAAAAATGACTTTCAGCATGAAGAGAGTAAAATGAGAGAGGTATGGAGGGCAGGTAGATGGGACGAGGCAGAAAACCAGAGCTAGATGGACCGAAGGGCCTGCTCCTGTGCTGTAGTGGTCAATGACTCTGTGACTGTGGAAGATCTGACACTCAGATATCAGCAGATCCCTGAGTGTGCTGGATTATCTGAGTGTTAACGTTTCAGATTCCATCCTCTTTCTGCAACTTCACATGAGCTGTTTTAATGACTTTTCTCAGTCAGGCAAACAGTCTTGGACCTGAACCATTTAGAAATTTCCTCTCCCCACAGCTGCTGCCTGATCCAATGATCTTCTGTGACTTACGGTCAAGATGGCGCCTGCATACAACATCTCAGGTGACATCTTCTGGATAGACTATGGCACCATGTATTTCACTTCTTTTATGTCTTTTACATGTATGTTTTTTGTCTTGAATGCATTTCTGGAAATGGTGGAGCCTGTGACTTGGAAATTTTTGCATAATCCATCGCTTTGCTGTCCCTGAGAAGATACTGGGAGGCGGCAAGTGTGAACCTCAAGGGAAGCAGGCTGCAGAATGGGGAGCAAGCTGATGTACGACTCCATTTCGTCAATTACTGTTTCCATTGTTTCCCAATTAAAACAATGTAGGAGATTGAAACATAGAAGCAAATGCAGAAGGTGAGCACCAACAGAACTGTCTTCTGATCTCTGGTGGGATTGCTCTGCTGTCATGGAAGGGAGCCTGTGTGACCTGCTGCTGTGTCTGAAGGATGTTACTGAGCTTTTCCACTTTTTGGATAAGGATATGGACTATGGACTATGGACTTTTTTCTCAGTTCTTTGTATTCTGTGTTTTTGCTTGTTCTTTCTCATTTTTTTTTGGGCATGGAGGGGGATTTGGGGGTCAATGTACTCATTGCCTTTTGAGCGAGGAAGACAGGTTTTGAGGTTGATGATCATGTTACCATTTTTTTGGTACAAGGACTGTGGGTTTGCTGTTTTTGTGGCTTCCTAAGTTTTCTCGGTTCCATAGCTGTCTGGAGAAGAAGAATCTCAGAATTGTATACTGCATAGATGCTATGATAATAAATGAACCTTTCATTTTTTGATTTCCTCAAGCAGCTTGTGTTTTTTTTCCGAGTCACAGACCAATACAGCGTTAAAATAGGCCCTTCAGCCCATCCAGTTCCTGCTGACAATGGGATCCACCCAGCTGGTCCCAATTTCCTGTGTTTGACCCATATCCATACAAGCCCTACCCCTGCTATTTACCCATCCAAATACTTCTTAAATGATGCTACAGTACCTGCTTCAGCCACTTCCTCTGGCAGCTCGTTCCATATACAATTGGAGAACTTCTTCACTCAGGGCAGTGAGAGAGTGGAATGAGCTTCCAGCGGAATTGGTGGATGCAAGTTCGATTTCAATATTTGAGAGAAATTTGGATGGGTACATGGATGGGAAGAGTATGAAGGGATATGGTCCTGGTCGATGGGACTAGGTAGTTTAATAGTTCAACACAGACTAAGTGGGCTGAATGGCCTGTTTCTGTGCTGTAGTATTTTATCACTCTATGACTCACCACTATCTGTGTGAAACAGTTGTCCCTCAGATTCCTTTTTAATCTCATCCCTCTCAGCCTAAACCTATCTGCCTTCATACTGGACCCCCTTACCCTGGGGAAAGGACTGTTACCGTCCACCTTATCTTTGCCTCACAAAATTGTAAAACACTTTTCCAGTCTTCCGGAACCAATCTAGAATCTAGTGATTCTTGAAAGATCATTAATAATGCCTCCATAATTTCTTTTGCTACCTCTTTCAGAACCTTGGCATGTATGCCGTCTGGTTCAGGTGATTTATCCACCTTCAGACATTTCAGTTTCCCAAGAACCTTCTCTCTTGTTATAGTAACTTCACACAGTTCATACCCTCTGACCCCTGGAACGTCCACCATCCTGCCAGTGTCTACCACACTGAAGATTGATGCAAAATACTTATTCAGTTCATCCAGCATTTCCTTATCCCTCATAACAGAGCTTTGACCAGCGGCCAGTCTGGGCATTGGAAAATTGGAGAGGAGGGGTCTTCAATCAGGCCCCCGATCCAAGGATAAAAAGCAGGAGTGGTTCGTGACAGTGTAATAGAGCTTTGACCAGCAGCCAATCGGCATTTGAGATTGATTGGTAAGAGCAAATTAAAGAAAGGCAAGGGCAAGTGCAGCGCCTGATGTCTGAGTAGACATAGTGAGTATCGTGACCTTCAGGCTTTAGCTCTTTGAGGCTCCACTCAGTGAAAACAAAGGGGAAAAAAGCTCAGGTTTTTCCTTCTGTTCTTTATTTGTGCTAAGCTAGGACAGGCTGGAAAGTGTAATTCTCCTCTTGCAGGATGTGGGAAGGCAGAGAGACCTCTAGGATTCCTCAACACTACAACTGCAAGAAGTGCATCCAGCTACAGCCTCGAATAATCCGCATTAAGGAGTCAGAGCTGGAACTGGATGAATTCTGGATCAACAACACACACAAAATGCTGATGGAACACAGCAGGCCAGGCAGCATCTATAGGGAGAACCACTGTCGACGTTTCGGGCCGAGACCCTTCGTCAGGACTAACTGAAAGGAAAGATAGTAAGAGATTTGAAAGTAGTGGGGGGAGGGGGAAATGCGAAATGATAGGAGAAGACCGGAGGGGGTGGGATGAATCCAAGAGCTGGAAAGGTGATTGGCGAAAGTGATACAGAGTTGGAGAAGGGAAAGGATCATGGGATAGGAGGCCTCGGGAGAAAGAAAGGGGGAGGGGAGCACCAGAGGGAGATGGAGATCAGGCAAACAACTAAATATGTCAGGGATGGGGTAAGAAGGGGAGGAGGGGCATTAACGGAAGTTAGAGAAGTCAATGTTCATGCCATCAGGTTGGAGGCTACCCAGCGGTATATAAGGTGTTGTTCCTCCAAGCTGAGTTTGGATTCATTTTGACAATAGAGGAGGCCATGGACAGACATATCAGAATGGGAATGGGACATGGAATTAAAATGTGTGGCCACTGGGAGATCCTGCTTTTTCTATTAAAATGTGTGGCCACTGGGAGAATTCTGGATCATTCAGGAAGCTGAGAAGGTGATAGATACGACATACAGCGGTAGATATACACAAAGTGCAGGACACAGGAAACTGAGTGACAGTCAGAAAGGAGAAAGAGATTAAAAAGTCAGTGTAGAGTACCCTTGTGGCCACCCCCTTCAACAACAGGTAAGTCAACATGGTTACTGTCGGGTGGGGGTGGGAGGGAGGAAATGACCTAAAAGAGGCCAGTCACAATGGTTGGACCTCTGGCACTGAGTCTGCCTCTGTGATTCAGAAGGAAAGGGGAAATATGAGGCACACTGTGATGGTAGGGGATTCATTTGTTAGGGGAACAGACAGGAAGTTCCAGAACATGGAATATAGAAATCTGCAGTACATTACAGGCCCTTCAGCCCACAATGTTGTGTCAACCATGTAACCTGCATGAGAAACTACCTAGAATTACCCTACCGCATAGCCTTCTATTTTTCTAAGCTCCATGTACCTAATTACGTGTTTCTTAAAAGACCCAATTGTATCCACCTCCACCACCATCGCAGGCAGTACATTCCACGCACCCACCGCTCTCTGTGTGGAAAAACTTAACTCTGACATCCTCCTTGTGTCTACTTCCAAGCACCTGAAAACTATGCTCCCTCATGCTAGCCATTTCAGCCCTGGGAAAGAGCCTCTGACTATCCACACGATCAATGACCCTGACCATCTTATCCATCAGGTCATCTCTCATCCTTTGTTGATCCAAGGAGAAAAGGCCAAGTTAACTCAACCTATTCTCATAAGGTACACCCTCCAATTCAGACAACATCTTTGTAAATCTCCTCTGCACTCTGTCTGTAGTATCCACATCCTTCCTGTAGTGAGGTGACCAGAACTGAACACAGTACTTCAAGTGGGGTCTGACCAGGGTCTTGTACAGCTGTAACATTACCTCACAGCTCTTGAACTCAGTCCCACAGTTGATGAAGGCCAACACACCTTATACCTTCTTAACAACACTGTCAGCCTGTGCAGCAGCTTTGAGAGTCCTATGGACCCCATGGACCCCAAGATCTTTCTGATCCTCCACACTGTCAAGAGTCTCACCATTAATACTATATTCTCTCTTCAAATTTGACCTACCAAAAGGAACCAGCTCACACTTATCTGGGTTGAACTCCATCTGCCCAGTTCTGCATCCTATCGATGTCCCATTGTGAGCTCTGACGATCCTCCAGACTATCCACAATAGCCCCAACCTTTGTGTGATTATCAAACTTACTTACCCACCTTTCTACTTGTTAATCAAGGTCATTTATAAAAATCTCAAAGAGGAGGGCTCCCAGAACAGATCCCTGTGGAACACCACTGGTCACTGACCTCCATGCAGAATACAAACCATCTACAACCACCCTTTGCCTTCTGTGGGCAAGCCAATTCTGGATCCACAAAGCAAAGTCTCCTTGGATCTCCTGCCTCATTACTTTCTGAATAAGCTTCGAATGGGGAATCCTGTCAAATGCTTTACTGAAATTCATCCCATCTACACTATATCCACTGCTCTACCTTCATCAATGTGTTTTTTGTATTCTCAAAGAATTCAATCAGGCTCATAAGGCATGACCTGAACTTGACAAAGCCATGCTGACTATCCCTAATAAGATTATGTCTCTTCAAATGCTCCTAAATCCTGCCTGTCAGGATTTTCTCCGACAACTTGCCCACCACTGAATTAAGACTCACTGGTCCATAATTTCCTGGGTTATTTCTACTCCCTTTCTCGAACAAGGGAACAACATCCGCAACTCTCCAATTCTCCAGTACTTCTCCCATCCGTAATGATGATGCAGAGGTCATCACCAGAGGCTCAGCAATTTCCTCCCTCGCTTCCCACAGTAGCCTGGGGTTTACCTCATCTGGACTCAGCAACTTATCTAAATTAATGCTTTTCAAAATCTCCAGCCTGTCCTCTTTCTTAATGTCTATGTGCTGAAGTATTTCAGTCTGCTGAAGGTCATCCCCACAATTGCCAATGTCCTTTTCCCTGGTGAATACCGAAGCAAAGTTTTCATTAAGTACCTTTGCTACCTCCTCCAACTCCATGTACACGTTTCCACTATTCCATCTGTTTAGTCCTATTTTCACACAGCTCATCCTCTTGCTCTTCACATTCTTGTAGAATGCCTTGAGGTTTTCCTTAATCCTGCTCACCAAGACCTTCTCATTGCCCCTTCTGGCTCTCCTAACTTCATTCTTAAGCTCCTTCCTGGCAACCTTGTAACTTTAAGTACCTAGCTTCTTTACTTTTTAGCTAGATTTTCCACATCTTTAGTACTCCATAGTTCTTTTACCCCTCCATCCTTTCCCTGTCTGAATGGAACATAACTATGCAGAATGCCATGTAAATATTCACTGAATTTTTGCTACATTTCTGCCTTGCATTTCCCTGAGTACATCTGCTTCCAATTTATGCTCCCATGCTGTGTGGAATGCATTGCCTGCAAAGGTGGTAGAGGCAGATACAACAGGCTCTTTTAAGAGAATCTTAGATAGGTGCATGGAACTAAGAAAAATAGACGGCTATGTAGTAGGGAAATTTTAGGCAATTTCTAGACGAGGTTACATGGTCGGCACAACATTGTGGGACAAATGGCCTGCAATGTGCTGTAGATTTTCTATGTTTTTATGTTTCCATTTCCTGCCTAATAGCATCATATTTCCCCTTACCCCAATTACATGTTTTCCCAAATTGTCTGCTCCTCATTCTCTCCCGTGCTATGGTAAAGGAGTTATGATCACGACCTACAAAAGGATCCACCAGAGGATCTGACACCTGACCAGGTTCATTTCCCAATACAAGATAAACTACAGCCTCTCCTCTCATTGCTGTATCTACATATTGCGCCAGGACACCTTCCTGAATACACCTAACAAACTCAACCTATGTAAACCTCTTGCGATCAATATTAGGAAAATTAAAATCTCCCATCACAACAACTCTATCATTATTGCACCATTCCAGAATCTACCTCCCTATCTGCTCCTCGATGTCCCTGTTATGGTTGGGGGGGGGGGGGTCTATAAAAACACCCAGTAGACTTATCAGCCCCTTCCCATTTCTGACTTCAGACTGACTCAGTAGATAATCCCTCCATGACTTCCTCCTTTTCTGCACCCATGAAGCTATCACTGATCAGCAGTGCCACTACCCCACCTCTTTTGCCTCCCTCATGTCCTTTTTGAAACACCTAAGCCTGGCACACTCAGCAGCCATTCCTGCCCCTGAGACATCCAAGTCTCTGTAATGGCCAAAACGTCATAGTTCAACAGATTGATCCACATTCTAATTTCATCTGCGTTGTTTATGATATTCCTTTTATTGAAATAGACACATCTCAAATGATCTTGTTGAGTGCATCTTTGCTCTATCATCTGTCTATCCTTCCTTACAGAATCCCTACAGGCTGTCACTACTTGTTTACCAACCACCCCATCTTCTGCCTCTTCACTTTGGTTTCTACCCCCTGCAAATCTAGTTTAACCCCTCCCTAACAGCCACGTCAAACCTCCCTCCCAGGATATTGGTGCCCCTCGGATTCAAGTGCAACCGATCCTTTTTGTACAGGCCACACATGCCCCAAAAGAGGTCTCAATGACCCAGGAATATTAATCCCTCTACCCTACTCCAATTCTTCAGCCATGCATTTATCTGCCATCTCATTCTATCCCTAAACTTACTGTTGCATGTGTTACGTAATTTTTAACGTTTTAGAAACGAACAAGCAGCAAGAGATTTCACACCAAGTCAGGTTTTAATGTTCAAACCACTACCTTTATTAGTATCTACTCATTATATAGTAACTTAAACAAGATGAACAAAAGTTAAGTGTTTTGTGTATATATGTGTGTAAATATAGCTCCCAAACTATCGAGCTTGGGGGAACAAGGCTTAGAGTCTTAAGATGGTAAAGAAGGAAAGTTCAGTCATCCATGGAATAAATGATGGGTGAGAGATATTCGTAAATCAAGTTAAAATGTAGAGAAAAACTGATTACATCGAATTCCACAGATTCCATGCTGGTAAAACGAAATAACTGTCATCGAAGATCTTGTCCATTAAGTCATTCCAAAAATCCACAAAATAACAGTCACGGGGATCACACACAAAATGCTGATGGAACACAACAGGCCAAGCAGCATCTATAGAAAGAAGTGCAGTCAACGTTTCAGGCTGAGACCCTTCGTCAGGATAGACCCATCTTGACAAAGGGTCTCGGCCTGAGACGTCGACTGCACTTCTTCCTATAGATGCTGCTTGGCCTGCTGTGTTCCATCAGCATTTTGTGAGTGTTGCTTGAATTTCCAGCATCTGCAGATTTCCTCATGTTCGAGTCACAGGGATATCGTCTTCACAGTGTTTAACACATAACACCCATCAATTCCAGATAAGGGTCAATAAAAGTAGTACCACAAGATACTCCAAAGAATCCACACATATGGATTATACAAAATGACAGTCACACATCCGTTGTGCATTGTGTGCCAATGTTAATCCAATCTTTTGGGCATAGGAGAGTCCTAAACAGTGACAAAGTGAAGTCACTAGCTTTTGAGTCTCTCTCTCTCTCTCTCTCTCTCTCTCTCTCTCTCTCTCTCTCTCTCTCTCTCTCTCTCTCTCTCTCTCTCTCTCTCTCTCTCTCTCTCTCTCTCTCTCTCTCTCTCTCTCTCTCTCTCTCTCTCTCTCTCTCTCTCTCTCTCTCTCTTTCTCTCTCTTTCTGTATGAGTTTAAATCTGCACAGACTGCAACAGCCTGTGGCTGATGTCATAGTCCTGCCTCACTCAGACGCTCTTAAAGTAACACTCACAATAAACGAGACCGCAGGCTCATAACACTTCCCCCCAAAAAAGGAGAATTTATCTATAAGAGCAAAATTTTAACTGCAAACTATGGAATGTGAATACAGAATACATGTATGGATATCATTAAGCATACTACAGATTAATACAATATATAGCAGAAGTGTATACAAATATTACCAAAAAACACATTGCGAACTTAACTTCTGGAAAGACAATCAGAGATTATACTATCCTTGCTCTTAATGTGAGTTATCAAGAAATCATATTCCTGCAAAATTAAACTCCAATTCAGCAACATTCTTTTCTTGTCCTTCACTTTACTCAAAACACCACTAGATTATGACCTGTATAAACCACAAGTGGTTTCTGAGCGGGGCAAGCATAAACATCAAAATGCTGCAAAGCCAAAATAAGCGATGACAATTCTTTCTCTACGGTAGAATAATTCCTTTGATGCTCATTGAATTTCTTTGAAAAGTAAGCCACAGGGTGGTCAGCCTCATCAGCATCCTTTTGTAACAACTCTACTCCTGTAGCTTTATCACCAGCATCTACAGCTACAGAGAAAGGCTTTGTAACGTCAGGTGCCCTGACACAGGTTGGGGATATAAAATGGCTTTCAATTTTTCAAATGCCTCCTGACAAGGTTCTGTCCAAACAAACTTTTCACCCTCTTCAGGAGATTAGTTAAAGGGAGAGCAATATCTGAAAAGTTCTTACAGAACTTATGATAATATCCGACCATTCCCAGAAATCTTTAGAGAGCTTTTTTGCCGATTGGAACAAGAACTTCAGAGATTGCCTGAACAGGAGCCAACCTGCCTTGGCCTACAACATAACCAAGATAGGTCACAGTGGCATGGCCAAATTCACCCTTAGCTAAGTTAACAGTAAGGTTGGCCTTTGAGAGTCTTTCAAACAGCTTTTCCACTGCAGAGATATGAGCGTCCCATGCGTCATTTCCTGTAAACAAATCATCAATATAGGCATCTGTGTGTTTGAACCCTTGAATTACAGAATTAATCATTTTCTGGAATGTTCCTGGAGCATTTTCATCCCAAATGGCAGAACATTGTATTCATACAACGCAGAAGGTGTCACAAATACAGAAATTTCTCTACCCCTATCCATAAATGGAACACACCAATATCCTTTTAACAGATCAATCTTTGTAAGAAACTTAGCTTTTCTGAATTTGTCTATGCAATCATCCACTCTAGAGATCAGATAAGTATCTGCTTTTGTTATAGCATTCACCTTTCTATAATCAGTGCAAAACCTGATACTACCATCTGGTTTAGGTACCATAACAGAAGGTGAACTCCAATCTGATGTTGAAGGCCTAATAATACCATTTTCTAACATATACTCAATTTCTTGTTCATCAAGTTTACATTGTTCTATGTTCATGCAATATGGATGTTGTTTTATGGGCTTGGCATTACCAAATCTATGTCATGTGATGCGACTGTGGTTCAGTTTGGAACATCTGGAAATAAATCTTTATATTTTTGGATTAACTCTTTCATTTGTTGCCTCTGCTGTGGCTGTAAATGAGCCAATTTATTATCAATGTTTTCTAAAACAGTCGAGTTTGTTAGTCTAACTGGGACAATGTTGTTTTAAATAAACCTCAGATGAATCACTCAGACTCATTGATTTTGACCAACACAGTCACAGCTGGTGTTTGATTTTCAAAATAGTAGTGATCTGATTCGGTTTACCCACAATCTGACAAGTGTGACAAGTTCGACAAAATGTCACAACATCTTTCCTCAAATTAGGCCAGAAGAACTGTTTCAAATTATTGTTCACTGTTTTATTCACACCAAGATGGCCACCTAAGGGCATACTATGGGCCAAAGTTAAATTCTCATTCCTATAGACAGTGGGAACTACAACCCAATGAACAATTGCCCATTCCTGACTTGCAGGAGTATCAAGTGGTCTTCACTTCCTCATTAATGCTCTATTCTTGATATATATTCTTGACATAATGCTCCACATCATCCTTCATCTTAGGCCACCAGCCCACTTTCTTGATTTTTTCCAGGTGCTTTCACACCCCTGGTATCCCCGTGGTACCAATGGATCATCTGGTTTCTTCCTCCCTCTGGAACCACAAACTTTCCTTTATAAAGGATAACCCCATCTTTGACAAACACTCTCTTGTGCTCTTTGTATATTTCATGCCCTGCACCTTCTATCAATTCTTAAAATTCTTCATCTTTCTTCTACTCCTCTGTTAAATCTATAAGCTTAATCTATTGTTCCTTCTGCCTCCAAATCTCGCCAATCTGTGGCTGCCATTCCTGCCAAAATAAAGCACCTTGCTTTTCCAATTCATCAGGCTTTCTATTCCCCTCTGGAGATAATTTAGAGTGGGCTTTCACCTTTATGATTCCATATTCTTTTCCCTTTGCCTCTTCAAATATATATTATAATAAAGCTTCCCATCAGCCAAAACAAAACCTCTGGCTTCCCCCAGAGGCAAATGTTCTGTAAGGCTGTTACAGACATACATACTGTCGGAGTGTATGACTGGCCCCGGCGGAAGACATTCTGGGTGGCTAACCACATATGCTACAGCTGTCAATTCTGCTGCCTGTGTACTCATGGTTTTGCATAACTTTAAAGCTACACTATACCTTTCCTGGCCATGTTCATCCTCTACAGATATGCCACACACAGTTATCCTCTCACCATCCTGTACTGAGGAGGAGCCATTCACAAAAACTTTGTGTCTTTGTTCTCTGTCGTTACTTTATCTGATCTGCTTCCACCCCTACTTTTTGTTTTTATACAAATGGACCATTGGGATCATTTGTTGTCCGAGACTGACAGTCATGCTCACTTTCGAGGTACACCAGGTTACCGGTTAACATTAAGGTAGTGTTTACTGGCTTTACCATAATATTTCTTCCTTTCATCAGCAATACCCATCTGGCAATTCTGTTTCGACTTACCGAACCATCTTTAATCTTTCCCTCTAGCAGTAATTGTATGGGGGTGTGTTCTGTCAGTATTGTGAGTGGACTAAGTCCCATTCTGTAGGTGACCAAATGCTTTTTGCACACAGTATACCCCTGTTCTACTGGTGACAGCATGTGTAATGCATACGCTACTGGTCTTAACTTCCCATTTGTCTTCTGTAACAGCACTGCTGCAAAGGCCACCTCCAATGAGAATGGCTCATTTGGATTTGGGGATTTTAAAGCAGGCACAGTGGCCAATGCTTGGTTCAGAGCGGTAATGGCCCGGGTGTTCCACTCCAATGCCATATTCAATTTCAGTAACTTCATTAAAGTGGCTGCCTTTTTGGAAAATCCATCAATGTTATCCCTACATTATCCTACCAGTCCCAGAAAGGACCACTGCCTTTTCAGGTCTCAGGGAACAGGCAATTTCAAAGCTCATTCTACTCTTGGCTTGTCAATTTCTCTTTTTCCCAGTGTCAAGGTCATTCCCAAATATCTAACTTCTTGTTTCATTGCCTGTGCTTTTTTAGGGTTTACCTTTAGTCCCAATGCAAGTAATAATTGCAACAGTTCTGTCAAGAGCTGATGGTGTTCCTGCTTGGTTTTGGTTGCAGAAGTAGATCATTTACGTACAGTACTGTTTCAAGCACTTGGGCTTTGAAAACTGTTGTAACCCTTCGCCTAAGCACTGGTGAAATATAGATGGGGAATTATAGAACCCCTGTGGTAGGGCAGTCCATGTATACTGTTGTCCCTGAAAGGTAAATGCAAACCTGTATTGACACTCTCATACTAGTGGGATTGACCAAAGTCCATTATTAATGTCTAAAACTGTGAACCATTGTGCTGCTTCATGCTGTTTGACCACTGTCTCCAAGTTAGTTGCTACAGTTGGGGCTGTTAACCGAGTTACATTATTCAGTTCTTGATAGACTATTGTCAATCTGCAACTACGATCTGGTTTGTACATTGGTCATGTGGGTGAATTATTAGTGGAGGCTATGGCCTCAGTACCCCTTGTTGTACTGAACTCTGTATTACCTTACCTACATCTTCCTTTGCTTTCTTTGGGGAAACCATATTGCTTCTGTGGTTTGGGGTCTGGACCTTGTATGCAGGCACTGAAAGCTATTTTTCCACAGTCTTGGTTGTGCCTTGCAAATGCCCCTGAGTTCTGTGCAATAATTTGCTGTACCTTCTGATCATTGCTCATCTCCACTGGTTTCAACACACAGGGCAGGAGGCAGCCCAGAGTGGGGAAGGGGTTTCACTGGGAGGTTCCTGCCCTACAGAGACACGTCCAACAGCAGCTTCACCCTGATAGTCACAGACGTAGTGCACAGTGATTCTGCCGTCTATTACTGCAGAGTGTGGGGAGACATCGACGGGAATGGCACCCAGCTCATCGTAACCGGTGAGTACAAGTTCTATTTATTCAGCAGTGTGTTCCTGAATGGATTTATTAGATATAGAAAGAACAACATTGTGTGGGCAAAGTCACATCTCATTAGCTGGATTGAGTTTCTGAGGAGGTGACGAAGATAATGGTGTGTTGGGAAGTGGATGTTGTCTACATTAAAGTTAGTAAATCTTTAAATCACGTGACACAGTAGTGCAGCAGTTAGCAAAATGATTTACAGTGATCGAGGTTCAATTCCCACCACTGTCCGTCAGGAGTTTGTTTGTTCTCCCCGTGACCGCATGGGTTTCCTTCGGGGGATCCAGTTCCTTCCTCATTCCAAAGACAGCCGGGTTAGTACTAAGTTGTGGGCATGTTGTGTTGGTGATGGAAGCATGGCAACACTTGTGCGATTCCCCAGCACATCCTCGGACTGTGTTGGTCATTGACACAAGCAACGTATTTCACTGTATGTTTTGATATTTTGATGTACATATGACAAACAAAGCTACTCTCTAGATTCAGGCAATTTGGTTCATTACTGTCACATGTTACAGTGAGAGACATGGTTTACCATGGCAACTGTAGTGATCATTTCATTATTTCAGTACGTTGAGGTAGTACAAGGGAAAACAATCTGCAGAGTGTTACAGGTCTGGAGATGGTGAGGTGCAGACAGACAATAAAGTGAAAAAATATAATGAGGTAGATTGTCAGGTAATGAGTTCATCTTCTCAATGCTCTAATGTAACCTGCCATTTACTGTATTACTGTATTTACCTTGTAAATTTGTCCTCCCCACGTGTAACAACTCACTCCATCTGTCACTTCTGTGTCCACATTTACAACTGATCTAAACCCCAGTGAAATATTTGACAATCTTCCTCAAATTCCAGAACTCCATCAAATTCTATGTCATCTGCATATACCCTAATCAGCCCACCTATATTTTAGACGATAAGACCATAAGACACAGGAGCAGAATTATGGTATTTGGCCCTTTGAGTCTGCTCCACCATCTAATCATGGCTAATCATTTTTTACTCCTCCTCAACTCCATTTCCCGGCCTTCTTCACATAACCCTTGATGTCACGTCCTTCAAGAGACTATCAATCTCTGCCAACAACCTGACCTCCACAGCTGCATGTGACTACAAATTCCACAAATTCACTACCCTCTGGCTAAAGAAATTTCTCTGCATCTCTGTTTTGAATGGATGCCCCTCTACCTTGAGACAGAGCCTTCTTGTCCTAGACTCTCCCATCATGGGAAACATCCTTTCCACATCCACGCAGTCTATGCCTTTTGACATTCAAAAGGTTTCAATGAGATCCCCCCCTCATCCTTCTAAATTCCAATGGCAACAGACCTAGGGACATCAAACGTTCCATATATGACAGTCATTTCATTCCTGGAATCATCCTTGTGAATCTCCTCTGGAACCTTTTCAATGCCAGCACATATCTTTTAAGATGAGGAGTCCAAATCTGTTCACAATACTCAAGTGCCTCACCAGCACTTTATAAAGCCTCAGCAATATATTCATGCTCTTGTATTCTAGACCTCTTGAAATGAACGCTAACATCGCATTTGCCTTCCTCACCACCGACTCAACCTGCAAGTTAACCTTTAGTGTGTTTGTACAAGGACTCCCAAGTTCCTTTGCATTTCAGCTTTTTGGATTTTCTCCCCATTTAGAAAATAGTCCGTACATTTATTTCTACCAGCAAAATGCAGGACCATGCGTTGTCCAACATTGTATTTCATTTACTACTTTCTTGCCCATTCTCCTAATCTAATCTAAGTCCTTCTACATTCTACCTGTTTCCTCAGCACTACTTGCCCCTTCACCAATCTTCCTATCATCTTGGCAACTTGTCAACAAAACCATCTATTTCATCATCTAAGTTATTAATATACAGCATAAAAAGAAGTGGTCCCAACACTGACCCCTGCGGAACACCACTAGTCATTGGTAGCCAACAAGACAAGGATCCTTTTATTCCCACTCGCTGCCTTCTTCCAATCAGCCAATGCTCTAACCACCTTACTAAATTTCCTGTAATACCACGTGCTCTTACATTGCTAAGCAGCCTCATGAGTGGCTCCTTGTCAAAGGCCTTCTGAAAGTCCAAATATGCAACACCCACTGCATCCCCTTTATCGATCCTCCTTGTCATCTCCTCAACAGGTTCGTCAAGCAGGATTTCCCTGTTTCACCAAGTACTATCTAACATCTTTCCAACCACAGAGGTCAGGCTAACTGGTCTATAATTTTCTTTCTGCTGCCTGCCTCCTTTTTTAAAGAGAGGAGTGACATTTGCAATTTTCCAATCCTCTGGTACTATGCCAGAGTGCAAGGACTTTTGAATCTCTAACGCTACCTCTTTCAGAACCTCAGAGTGCAGTTCATGTGGTCTTGGTGACTTAATGTACTTTTAGATCTTTCAGTTTTTTAAGAACCTTCTGTCTTGTGATAGTAACTGCACTCACTTCTCTTCCTTCACATACTACAACATCTGACACACTGCTATTGTCTTCCACAGTGAAGACTGATGCAAGATACTCATTTAGTTCATCAGTCATCTCCTTGTTCCCCGTTATTCTTTCTCCTGCCTCATTTTCTAGTGGTTCTATATCCACTCTCATCTCTCATTTATTTTTTACATACTTGAAAAAGCTTTTACTATCCACTTTGATATTATTTGCTAACTCGCTTTCATATTTCATCTTTTCCCTTATATTGATTCTTTTAGTTTCTCTCTGTAGGTTTTTAAAATCTTCCCAATCCTCTATATTCTCACTAATTTTTGCTTTGTTGTCTGCCCTCTCTTTTGTTTTTATATTAGCTTTGACTTCCCTTGTCAGCCACGGTTGCACTATTTTGCCATTTGAGTATTTCTTCTTTTTTGGATTACACATGTCCCGCATCTTCTTTATTTTCCCCAGAAACACAGGCCATTGCTGCTCTGCTGACATCCCTACCAGCAGCTCCTTCCAATTTACTCTGGCCAGCTCCTCTCTCATACCACTGTAATTTCCCTTAATCCACTGAAATACTGCTACATCAGACTTTACTTTCTCCCTATCAAATTTCAAGTTGAACTCAATCATATTGTGATCACCGGTTTCTAAGGTTTTTTTTTACCTTAAGCTCCCTAATTATCTCCAGTTAATTACATTACACTCAATCCAGGAGAACCGATCCCCTAGTAGGCTGAACGACAGACTTCTCTAAAAAGCCATCTCTCTGATTTTTGTCCAGTGCAGTCCAATAACAGCATTAGACAACTGTAGTTGAGTCTGTTTGTATGCACTTGCAGGTTTGTGTATCTTCTGTTGATGGGAGAGGAGTAAAGAGAGAATTTCCAGGGTGGGCTGGGTCTTTGATTATGCTGGCTGCTTTACTGAGGCAGCAACATGTGGAGACTGCCCACGGAGGAGGGTAAGGAAGATGTCTGGCTTCCACTTTGTGTTGAGTTGTGTCCAAAACACTCCACTCTTTCTTGCAATCTTGAACAGAGTAATTGCCATACCAATCTGTGATGTATCCAGACAAACATACTTTTTATGATATATTGATAAAAATTGCTGAGATTCAAAGGCAACCTGCCAAATTTCTTCTGTGTCCTGAGGAAGCACACAACCTGCTCCTGGGTCCTGAAGAAAAGTCTTGGCCTGAAATGATTATTTATTCAGTTCCATAGATGCTGTCTGACTTGCTGAGTTCCTTCAGCATTTTGTGTGTGTTGTCCTAGTGTCTACGTGGTTTGACCAGAACAGACTATTTGTGATGTTCACAGATTTGTCACAGAATGCTGCAGAACACGTTCACCAGGATGCTGCCTGGATTAGCATGTGTTTGCTGCAAGGGAAGGCTGGACAAATTTGAGTTGATTTCTCTGGAGTGTTGGAGGTTGTGGTTCCTATGGGTGCAATCACTGGGGAAGGATTCAGAGTCACAGACCAATACAGCACGGATCTACTCAAGACAAACTGTGCAAACTGTGTGATTAACAGGCATGAAATAGTACATCTTGATGCTTTTCCCTTCATTATGGGGGATTTTAGCTTGAAAAAATCTCTAAATAATTATTATCTACAAAGCACCTGGAGCATCAGAGGAACCAACACACTGGACCACTACTACACCACCATCAAAAGCAAGATATCCCATACCCACTGTGTTGCCTTTAAGGCATTTGTTTAGTTTATTATATTTTTGCTTTAGTAATTCATTTGTAATTATTTTTTAGTTAAAGTTAAGGTTGTTTAAAGTAAATTCATTGTCTGTGATATATCGCGGCATGCGATGACGTCACACCCGGTTTCGCCGCATCCTGTGGGAAAATACGGGTTTGGAGAAACGGGAAGGAGGGGCTTGTGTGTGCAGGATCAGCGCGAGGAAAGTTTTCTTTCTACACATTAGAAACATCAGAGAAGCAATGCCGCAAGTTCATAAGATAATCGATACGTTGAAGTGAAAATGTTAACGCTGATTCTGTTAAAAGTAATGACGGTTGATAAAGTTTATGTTCTTTGTTATTTAAAGAGTTGCGGATAGTTTGTGTTGAAGTGTATTTAAAGCCAGTCGATGGCGTAGGTAGATTCTGACTGTATGTTGCACTTCAATGTAATATAGTTGTTGTAGTTTTACTTTTGCAAGTATTTATGATGCCAAGAAGGAAACAAATACTGTATATATTTTGTATTGTTTTATCAACAGTTTTCACCATACGTTAATGTGGAAGAGTGAACAGTAAACGGTTAATCTTACTGGGACCGCGCCTCATTGACCGGTTTATACTTGGTGTTTAGTTCAGAGTTTTTTTTACACCTGTGCGAGAACACTACACCCACACTTTGGAAAGTCTGATCACCTGGCTGTAACTCTACTCCCCAAGTATTGACAGAGACTGGAGACTGCAGCACCAGTAGGGAGGACCAAGAAGGAATGGACAAGGGAGGGACAGGAGAGTTTACAGGAATGCTTGGAATTAGTGGACTGGACTGTATTCAGGGATTAATTTTCGAGTCTGAAAGAGTACACCACAGCTGTCACTGAATTCATTAAAACCTGTGTGAATGATGGTATGCCCACAAGAACTTACTATCCATACTCAAGTCAAAATCCCTGGATAAACCAGTAGGTTCGTAGTGTGCTGAAGGCTCAATCTGTGGCATTCAAGTCTGGTGACTCACGTCTGTGCAAGATCACCAGGTATGACTTGCAAAAGGCTATTTCAGGAGCTAAAGAACAATCGTGAATGAGGTTGGAGGCTAAATCAGATGCACATCAACTCTGGCAATGGTTGCAGCCCATTACTTGCTGTGAAGCAAAACCCAACATCATGAATGGCAACGATGCTTCACTATCAAACAAGCTCAATGCCATTTATGCACA
Organism: Hemitrygon akajei; assembly: GCF_048418815.1. Classification (NCBI taxonomy): domain Eukaryota; kingdom Metazoa; phylum Chordata; class Chondrichthyes; order Myliobatiformes; family Dasyatidae; genus Hemitrygon; species Hemitrygon akajei. The sequence goes on from NC_133130.1 coordinate 7,806,326, forward strand.
CTTTGAAAAGAGAATAAAACTACAATTATGAGGATCCCTGCAGCACCCAGTGACCCTGTGATCTCTGTCTCAGGGGATGACGTCAGCCTGTCTTTTAAGAGGGTGAACCCTTGCAATGCAATGAGACCCTACCTGGTAGGGCTTTGAAAACCTGTATCAACTAACTGGCATCGGTGTTCAAAAACATTTTCAGTCTATTATTACTACAGTTGGAAGTTCCAACCTTCCAACAATGCTTGGTTGTTGGCAGGTAGGGTTAATACCTGACTTTCAAGAGCACTTGTGAGTTATGTTCCGGCTGGACTTAGTCCTTCAACTGCCAGAGAACAGTGTGGAAATATCAGGTGCTGTTTTCTCCCGATAGGGATTAGTTTTTAGTTCCAAGTGCTCCTGTTACGTTTTGTCACCCTGCAACCTTATCCTTCAATCTCTCTGAATTATGGAGGACAGCATGTGTATAAATGTCTCTCTCCAGCAGACTTCATCATGACTCCAGTATTTCTACTATTTTTTAATGTTTCTTAACTGTTATACATGATTTTTTTGTGTTCTATCACTGAACAGCAGTGAACCATCTGATTGGCTTATCAGAGTTCTCTTTGGGAACTAATTGACTTGATCAGCATTTCTGATCTGGCTATTGTTCATGATTGCACTTAATTAAAAAAAACCTGCTTCAAATGGACAGCAATTATACCAATACTCGAGAAGAACAGGTGAGCTGCCTTAATGATGTGCACTGGTAGCACTTACATGTCAGGTGATTAAGTCTTTTGAGAGGTTGGTTATGGCTAGAATTAATTCCTGTATCAGCAAGGACCTGGATCCACTGTAATTTGCCTATCGACAAATGTGTGCTTAGCTCCTTGCTCTTCTCCCTCTATGCCCATGACTGTGTGGCTAGGAACAGCTCAAACACCATCTATAAATTTGCTGATGACACAACCATTGTTGCCAGAATTTGAGATGGTGATGAAAGGGTGTAGCGGAGAGAGATATATCAGCTAGTTGAGTGGTGTTGCAGCAACAACATTGCACTCAATGAACTGATTGTGGATGTCAGAAAGGGCAAGATGACAATACACACCAGTCATCAATCAGGGATCAGAAAAGGAAAGAGTGAGCAATTTTAAATTCAAGAAATTTCTAATGACAGGAAAGGTACCAGAGGATTGGAGGATAGCCAATGTGGTTCTGTTCTTTAAAAAAGGCTCTAAACAGAAACCAGGAAATTATAGGCCGGTTCTGACATTAGCTATGGGAAAGTTTTTGGAAGGTATTCTAAGGGACCAGATATATAAGCATTTGGATAGATATGGACTGATTAAGGATAGTCAGCATAGCTTTGTGCATGGTAGGTCATGTCTAAGCAATCTTAAAGAGTTTCTCGAGGAAGTTACCAGGAAAGTGCACAAAGGCAAGGCAGTGGATGTTTTCTACATGGACGAGCAAGATATTTGACAAGATACCACGTGGGAGGTTGGTCAAGAAGATTCAATGTCTCAGCATTCAAGATGAGGTAGTAAGTTGGATTTGACGATGGTTTGTGGGAGAAGCCAAAAGTGATAGTGGGTGTTTGCCTTTCAGACTGGAGGCCTGTGACTAGTGGAGAGGTGCCGGGATTATTACTGGGTTTGCCATGTTTGTCATCTATATCAATGACCGGGATGATAATGGGGTTAAATGGATTGCAAATGTGCAGATGACACCAAGATTTGGGGTGTAGTGGGCAGCAAGGAAGGTAATCATGGCTTGCAGAGGGATCTGCATCAGCTGGAAAAATGAGCTAAAAATGGAAGATGGAATTTAATGCAGACAAGTGTGAGGTTTTCTACTTTGATAGCACCAACAAGGCTGGCTCTTACACAGTAACACACACACAATGCTGGAGGAACTCAGCAGGCCAGGCAGCATCTATGGAAAAAGGTACAGTCAATGTTTCAGTCTGAATCCTTCATCAGGATTGGAAAAAAAAAGATGAGAAGTCAGAGCAAGATTTGGGGGAAGGGGGAGGAAGAAGTACAAGTTGGTAGGTGATAGGTGAAACTGGGACAGGGGCAGGGTTAAAGTAAAAAGTTGGGCAGCTGATAGGTGAAAAGTATAAAAGGCTGAGGAAGGTGGAAACTGATTGGAGAGGGCAGAAGGCATTGAAAAAAAGGAATGGTGAGGAGCACCAGAGGGAGGTGATGGGTAGGTATTGAGATAAGATGAGAGAGAGAGAAATGGAAATGGGGGAATGGTGAGGGGGAGGAGCAATTACCAGAAGTTTAAGCGATTGATGTTCATGCCATCAGGTTAGAGGCTACCCAGATGGAAAATAAGCTGTTGCTCCTTCAACCCGAGTGTGGCCTCATCACAGCAGTAGAGGAAGCCATGGACTGACGTGCAGGAATGGGAATGGGAAGTAGAATTGAAATGGGTGTCCACCAGGAGATTCCACCTTTTCTGGTGGACACCCATTTCAATTCTACTTCCCATTCCCATTAGCTACTCGGAAAAGTGGTCTTCAAGTGCTCTGAGGTTGGTAAGATCCAACGTAGATTTAGTAACCACATTATCATCCAGATCATTGATGCAGTTGACAAACAACAATGGACCCACCAACTTAATTTTCCCAATCTACCTGCCCATTGGACTTGATCTGTTGAAGCAATTAAAATTCACAACCAAATGTCCAATTAAAGTAATCATGTCCACCCACATAATGTCCATTTGCCTCCATTCACTGGCAATTCTGTTTCTATCCAAGGCACGTGTGCTCTCTCTCTCTCCCCCCCTCCTTTTCCCTCTCCCTCTCCCTCCCTCTCCCCCACCTCTCTCTCTCCCACTCCCTCTCCCCTGCCAGAGGAAGGTGCCTATATTTCACTGATCACTCTCTCCCTCTTGCTTGATGGTGCCGGAGTCTTGGGTCCTGGCCAAGGTTTAATTGATGTGGATTTTGGATCGGACTCTGAAATTCATGTTATGTGTGTTTCTGGTTACACCTCTTTTTGTTGCTATTTTCTGCTATTTTGAACAGGGTGATTGGCTCTGTGGCCTGAAGTCAAGGAATGATGCAACTTTAAATTGAACTGAATTGAACTATACAGAACATTCTCAGAATGTTTCAAAGATTCTGTGGTTTAATATTTTATAATCTGTGTGTTTTACATTCATTTTTTGCCATTTGCATGATTTTCTCTCTTTTTTGAATATTGGGTGTTTGATGTTTTCTTTGAACAGCTTCCATGGTGTTTCTTTGTTTTGTATCTGTCTGTGAAAAGAATCTCAAGGTTATATACTGCATAAATCCTTTGATAATAAGCGTACTTCGATTCATTGAATCATATTTGTCTCCACCACCAGCCCTGGCAGTGAATTCCTGGCACTCCCCACATGTATATGCCGATCCAAAAGGCAAATGGTATGTGACCTATTGAAAGAGGTGTGTCTATCTAAAAGTCTCTTAGACTCCACCAAATTGCCTACTTCCATAACCATCCCTGCTAAACCCTTTCCACATACCTACTGTGTATTTCACTGTATAAAAAATACTTGCCTTTCGCACTGCACAGAAACTTGCCCCTCTGACCATAAAAACCTGCCTTTTGCTGTTTGACACTTTCACCCTGGGGAAACGATTCTCATTGTCTTCACCTCTACACCTCTCAGAATTTTAAATCGTCTCTCAGGTCTCCATCAACCTATAGAGAAAGATAAGTTTCATTTGTCATGGATACATCAAAACAGGTAGTGAAATGTGTGTTCTGTGTCAAATCAAGTCAGTGAGGATCATGCAGCTTCAATTGTCACCAAGTTTCTGACATCAACATAGCATGCCCACGGCTCACTCACCCTAACCCGTACATCCTTTCTGGGACGTGGGAGGAAACCGGAGCACTCGGGGAGACCCACACAGACACGGGTAGAACGTACAAACTCCTTACAAACAGCAGCAGGATTGAATCCCGATCTTACAGTGACACTGTAAAGCATTATACTAATGGATACACTGACTGATATACTCCGACACTCTAGGGGGAATTTGTCGTCGTGGCTATCCCTCGAGGTAGAGGATGATGGTCTTCGTTCTGTTGATCTATCACAGAGCGAAGACGCCTGTGCTTGTATTTGTTTAACGTGTACTTGATGTTGCACTCCAAGAAGCACACGATACTTCACAAATCAACCAACTGATTCCAATGGCATGGAAACCACGACGATTGGAGCTGATGGATTTGTTGCAGCCTTCATCCGCCTTCACAGCAGTTGAGTTCGAAGTAACTTCATCCGCCTGTTCCACCATTGGGGTCTTGGTTGGATTGTTCTTTGTCAGGGACCCCACCCTCGACCTTACCGCCATGGGTGACCCTACCAGGAACATAGCTCCAGACGGCATTGCTCTCGGGATCTCAGGACCGCACGAGCTTCTCCACCACAACAAGGTGACAATCCACGGAGAAGCTAGGGGGAATTACACAAGTTTGTTCAATCTTTTGTCAGGGTGATGTTGTCACACAAATGCCAGTGCGAGTGTGGATCACACCCCGATAGAGGTGGGAGTCAGCAAATTCATAAAAAAGTGATCTGAAACAGAACAGAGTAGTTATCATGATCTCGGGTCCTTGGTAGAGTATTCTGAGGACTCTGAGTATTTGCTGTTTTTTTTAAAACTCTGTTTTATTAATTATAATTATCTATATTGTTGCACTGTTTTTTATGTTATTGTTAGGTCTTTAGTTTACATTTAAGTTGAGGTTGCGCTTAAATACTTCTAATTAATTCTCTGAGACTTAGCAGACTTAATAAGCTGGTAAGGAAGGCGGGCTCTGTCGTGGGCAAAGTACTGGAGAGTTTAACATCGGTAGCTGAGCGAAGGGCGCTGAGTAGGCTACGGTCAATTATGGATAACTCTGAACATCCTCTACATAGCACCATCCAGAGACAGAGAAGCAGTTTCAGCGACAGGTTACTATCGATGCAATGCTCCTCAGACAGGATGAAGAGGTCAATACTCCCCAATGCCATTAGGCTTTACAATTCTACCGCCAGGACTTAAGAACTTTTTAAAAGCTATTATTAATGCTTTTTGAGATAGTGATTTAGATGCATATAATATTTTTTTTACTGAGTTAAGTATTGTATGTAATTAGTTATGCTACAACAAGTGTATGGGACATTGGAAAAAAGTTGAATTTCCCCATGGGGATGAATAAAGTATCTATCTATCTATCTAGGTGTCCAATTAAGTATCCTTGGACTTTAGTCTCTAATTAAAATAGCCACTTGTAAATTTGTTATTAGTCTGGACACAGATTCTTTCATGCCCTGGAGTGTATTTAAAGGGGCAATGCTAGCCCCTCATTGGCTCTGTTGTCCTGATCCTTGCCTAGTCAAATTCTGGCCAAGTTATTCTGAGTATCGGAGGCCTTGTAAGTTCTACTGTTTACTTCTCTTCGCTTAGAAAATACCTAATTTTTTTAAAACCCTATGAGTCTTTGTGAGACCCAGTACTTGGGTCCAAAGGTGCAGTGTGACAGTAAAACTAAGCAAGCCCTGAATCCAGCAGGCTTCACCTTTCAGTCAGCTCTTGGCAGTCAGTCAGCACAAGCAAATGCCACATGGCAGGCCACATCCGTGAAAAGCTTCCCAGAGTTCCTTGGAGCCATTCCCAACTGGGCCAGATGGTATCCAAAGTTTGCCCAACCTGCCCAATCCCGAGCTCTTTGATGGGAAACCTGAATCTTTCTGTGGGTTCCTACCATTGGACTCTCTAGTCTTTGAGCTGCTACCTTTCAAGCTTCCCACTGAATGGAGCAAAGGAGCAAATCTGACCTCCCTCCTGTTGGTGAGACTCAGGTGTGGGTTACAGTTCTGTGGAAGAGAGATGCTCTTGATGTTCCAATAATGACATTTCCGTAAGTGCCATGGTAAGTGTCTCCTTTCATTCCTGGAATCATTTTTGTGAATCTTCTCTGAATCCTCTCCAATGTCAGTATATCCTTTCTAAAATAAGGAGCCCAAATCTGCACAGAGTACTCCAAGTGTGGTCCCACAAGGGCCTTATTGAGCCTCAACATTTCATTCTGGCTCTTATATTTTATACCTCAAGAAATGAGTACCAACATTGCATTCACCTTTTTCACAACCGACTCAACCTGCAGGTTAACCTTTAGGGTAATTTGCACAAGGACTCCCAAGTCTCTTTGCATTTCTGCATTTTGAATTCTCTCCCCATCTAAATAATAGCCTGCCCTTTTATTTCTTCCACCAAATAGCATAACCATGCACTTTCCAACATTGTATTTCATTTGCCACTTCTTTGCCCATTCCCCTAAACTATCTAAGCCTCTCTGCTGGCTCTCTGTTTCCTCAACACTACCCACTCCTCCACCTATCCTTGTATAATCGGCAAATTTAGCCACAAATACCTTAATACCATCGTCCAAATCATTGACATCAAAAAAAGTAACGGTCTCAACACCGACCCCTGTAGAACACCACTGGTAACTGCCAGCCAGCCAGAATAGGATCCCTTTACTCCCAATCTCTGTTTTCTACTGACCAGCCAATGCTCCACCCATGCTAGTAACTTCCCTATAATTCCGTGGGCTCTTATCTTGCTAAGCAGCCTCATGTGCGGCACCTTGTCAAAGGCCTTCTGAAAATCCAAGTACACCACGTCTACTGAATCTCCTTTGTCTACCCTGCTTGTAATTTCCTCAAAGAATTGCAGTAGTTTTGTCAGGAAGGATCTTCCTTTCAGGAAACCATGTTGACTTTGGCCTATCTTGTCATGTGCCTCCAGGTACTTTGTAATCTCATCCCTAACAATCTATTTCAACATCTTCCCAACCACTGATGTCAGGCTAACAGATCTATAGTTTCCTTTCTGCTGCCTCTGTTATGAACCCCTAGGGTTCATTTTACTGTGGACTGTCACTTTAAGATGCAAAAGAGAAAGCGTGCTGAGTGTCAGCCGTTGTTTTTGGATTCTGTTTGATTTCTACTGAGAGAGAGTGGTGGAGCCTGCCTTTCAGTGTGTTTACACAAGCTCACAGCGTGTTTGGACTTGTACAAGGACACTTTCATTCACAGTCAGAGTCGCAGCTGGAATCGACCATGGAAGGACACCAGTGACACTGCATAACACTGCTAACTTTATGATTTACCTGGTTTACGTTACTATATAAATAGTTCCTAATAAATAGTGATTGTTAACATCAAAACCAGACTCCAGGAGTGGTCTATTGCTGCCGGTTCGAATAAATCGTTGTGTGTACGTAACAACATAGCAGAGTAACATTCATCATTTTCCATTCATCCGGAACAATGCCAGAATCTATTGATTCTTGAAAGATCATTTTTAACACCTCTGCAGTCTTTCCAGCCACATCCTTCAGAACCCAATTCCATCAGGTCCAGGAGATTTATCCACCCTCAGACCATTAAGCTTCCTGAGCACCTTCTCAGTCTTAATTTTCACTGCACAAACCTCACTTCCCTGACACTCTTGAATGTCCGGTATACTGCAGACGTCTTCCACTGTGAAGACTGATGCAAAATACGTATTCAGTTCCTCTGATATCTCTGCATCTCTCTTTACAATATCTCCAGCATTATTTTCTATTGGTCCTATATCTACTCTGAACTCTCTTTTACCCTTTATATACTTAATAAAGCTTTTAGTATCTTCTTTGAAATTAGTCACCAGCTTCCCCTCATAATTCATCTTTTCCTTCCGAATGACCTTCTGCAAGTTTTTAAAAGCTCCCCAATCCTCTAGATTCCTAGTACCTTTGGCTTCCATGCATGCCCTCTCTTTTGTGTTTACTTTGGCTCTGACTTCACTTGTCAGCCATGGTAGTGTCCTTCTTCCCTTTGAAAATTTCTTCTTATTTGGAATATATCTGTCTTGCACTTCCCTCATTTTTTTCAGAAACTCCAGCCATTGCTGCTCTGCTGTCCTTCCTGCAAATGTCCCTTTCCAGTCAACTTCAGCCAGTTCCCCTCTCATGCCGTTGTCATTTCCTTTATTCCACTGAAATAGCAACACATTAGATCTTATTTTTCCCCTCTCAAATTTCAAAGTGAACTCGATCATATTGTGATCACTGTTCCCTAAGGGTTCCTTAACCTTATGCAGTATCAATGTAAAAGAGTAAACAGTCAATGTTTCAGGCTGAGACATCAGGGCACCACGAACAAGGCTCATTCTCCATGTGGACACAAAAGTCTGTCTATTGACAAATATATTCGGCAGGCACTTGGCTCAAGGTTTATCAGACTCTCCACTTCTCCGGCAGGAGGATGATTCCTTTTTGTAAACAAAAAGGATGGCAGCCTGAGACCTTGCATAGATTATAGGAGCTTAAACAACATAACAGTTAGGAATTGATATCACTTTGTATCTTCAGGTTTAGAATGGCAAAATATTTGACTGAACACATTACTAATAACACCCTGTCTTATGTAAATTGTGGTAAATTAACACCACAGACAATGAAGTCGTGAGCAAAGGTGAAGCATATTTGAGTGATGAACCGTAGTTCTATGTTGCAGAATCAGCGCAGGTGGAGTGAGCCATTCAGAGAGGAGAGTCAAGGCCAAAGAGCTCCCATGCCCGTACACCTGGCCTGGGTGTGAGGTTGGATTGCCCTGCCTGCCAAGCTGACTTGCTGATCTTCCATTCAAGCTAGGATTCTGGAAACTAGCCACTCAGTTTACCGGTCCCTTTAAAGTCATTAGGAAAATTAATTCGGTAACATGCAAGTTACAACTTCATAGGTACATTTAATGTCAGCAAAATTTATACAATATAACACCCTGAAATCCATGAAAACACAGAAGTGCCGCAAAGAATACGTAATAGTTAAATGTTAGAATCCCAAAGCCCCCCTGAACTCCCCCTTCCCACTCATAAGCAGCAGCAAAGCACTGACACCCCCCTCCAGCAGCAAAATGCATCGGCTCCTCCCTATTGACCACTCAAGTGTGCAGCAAAGCATCATTAAAGACAGAAAATTGCAGCACCCCAGAAACTGCTTCTTCACCCGGTAACCTGTTAAACCTCCAGGTGCCCGTTGGAGAGAAGTTCTGTCACGACCTTGGGTATCGGTAGAATATTCAGAGAGCTCGGAGTTTTTGCTGTTGGTCTTTTTTGTATTCCTTGCACTTTATGAACTATAATAATAGTTAACTATAATTGTTGCACTTCGGGTTTGTTCTGTGCTATTGTTAGTTCTTCTCTAGTTTTAAGTTGTAATTGTGCTTGAATACTTCCAATTAATTCTCTGAACTTTAAACATATCCAATCCTATGTTTCTAAGTATCCTTTGACTTTTGTCTCTGATTAGAAAAGTCACTTGTAAACTTGTTATTTGTCGGGGAACAGATTTTTTGGTGCCCTGGAGTGTATTCCAAGAGGCAGTGCTAACCATGTGTTGGCTCTGTTGTCCTGATCCTTGCCTAGTGAAGTTCTAGCCGAGTTATTCCAAGTTATCTAAGACATTGGAAGTTCTACCTTTTTGCTTTTTCTCTTTCATAAATAACCCCTCCGAGTCTCTGTGTGATCCTGAGCTCGGGTCCTAAGATGCACCCTGAAAAGAATCAATGCAAGATTTCAGCTGAGACCCATTGTGTGAAGTTCCATGTTGAGTGGGAATGTCAGCAGGTGATGTATGTCTGTCTGAAAGACCAGGATTTGGAACACACTTGCCTCTCTCAAAGTGGGACACAGGAGGGACTGTTACAAGGACACTGGAATACAGTAGCCCCAGGGATCCCAGGGCGAGGGAGACAGGCATTCCTGGAGTCTGCAGAGTTTCTGAGCCCCACCTGTCACTGTGGTGAGGACCTGATCAAATGTGTTCTCTTTATCTTTATCTGCTAGTGTGATGTTTCAGAAAGAATGCACAAACTTTCAGAAATGTAATTCTGGTGAGTATTGGATTAAAGATGATCACAGGCTCAAGGTGAATTAATGTCAGTTAGGAGAACAATTCTATCAAAAGTGGTGCTAATAGTATGGAAATTGATGAGGTGGAATTATTGCTGAAGAATGATAACTGGGGCAGGGTGTTAATTAAACCTCCAACGACAAGGGGTGTATATTCCCTGAAAGTGGTGATACAGGTAGAAGGAATGGTGAAGGAGGAACGCAAAGCTGGAGTGAAGGCAAGCTATCCTCGAGCTTGGGCCATTCCTGAGAAAAGGCAGGTTCCGTCTCGGCTTGTTCCAACTTGTAACAACTAGTTTCAGTTCCACTCCCAACTCTGATTCTGAGCTGATGTGCTGTTTGAACACGTTCCCTTCCGTTCGGGTAATGTGTAGGACCCAGTGTCAGTCCAGGTTGTGCATTAGACTGTGGGAGAATGGGGTAGGCCATTCAGCCCCTCAGACTGTCCCACTCCTCAGTATGACCACGGATGGTCTGCCCCAGGCCTTATCTCCCTTTTTGTCCACAGCTCGCAATTCTCTGAACTTTCAACAATCTGTCTGCTTTTCCTTTAACTACCCAGTGATTCAGCATCTGGAAGAACAGTTTTGTTTGTACATGCGGCTGTCAAATCCCACATTGGTTCACAGACCAAGACTACAATATTCCTTGTTCAAAGTTCACAGTAAACTTATTATCAAATACATATCAGATATATCAGATACATCACCATATACAATCCAGAGATTCATTTCCTTGCAGGCATACTCAATAAATCCTTAATAGAATAATAACCATAATAGAATCAATGAAAGACCTCACCAATTTGAGCATTCAACCCTGTGCAAAAGACAACAAACTGTGTAAATACAAAAAGAAAGAATAAATAATAATAAATAAATAAGCAATAAATATCAAGAACCTGGATTGAATGGTCCTTGAAAGTGAGTCCATAGGTTGTGGGAACATTTCAATAATGGGATGAGTGAAGTTGAGTGAAGTTAACCAAGAACCTGATGGTTGAGGGGTAATAACTGTTCCTGATCCTGGTGGTGTTAGTCCTGAGGCTCTTGTACCTTCTGACTGATGGCAGTGGTCAGAAGAGGGCATGTCCTGGGCAGTGAGGTGGCAGTGGTCCCTGATGATGTTGCTTTTCTGTGACAATGCTTATGCTCTTGTTATTAGATCATAAGACTTTCAGACATATGAGCAGAATTAAACCATTCAGCCCATTGAACCTGATCTGCCATTTCATCATGGCTGATTTATCAACCCTCTCAATTCCATTCTCCTGTCTTTTTCCTATAGTCTTTAATACCTTGACTAATCAAGAAACTATTAACCCTTGCTTTTGAAATACTGAATAATTTGGACTCCACGGCAGTCTGTGGCAATGAATTCCACAGATACACTGCTCTCTGGCTGAAAAATAAACCCTCCTCATCTCTGACCCAAAGGGACATCCCTCCATTATAGGAATTGAATAACAGAGATTCAGATTAGTTGGAACGAGATTAGATACATTATTACAGGACATTGAGGAAGATTATTTTTCCATCCCCTATCCTGAAAACACAAGCACGATAGGCCAAATGGCCATTGTCTATGTCACATAGTTGTGTGTTCCTGAAGGTACAGTGACTGTCTGATCAATCCATACTGATGTAAGGGTTCAATCCCTCCATATTATCCCAGCAGCTGGGTCGTTGGCTGGTTTCCCTCTCTCACTGTGTTTTGAAATTATTTCATCGAAAAGATATAGAAGTCATAGAAAACTACAGCACAGAAACAGGCCTTTCAGCCCATCTAGCTTGTGCTGAGCTATTAATCTTCTATCAAGCTGCTCCTGGACCAAAGCCTTCCAATAGCTCTCCCAGCCACGTTCCTATCCAAATTTCTCTTCAATTCTCAAATTGAAGCCATATCCAGCACTTCAGCTTCCACACCCTCACCACCCTCTGAGTGAAGAAGTTCCTCCTCATGCTCCCCTTTAACATTTCACCTTTCAGCCTTAACCCATGACCTCTAGTTCCAGTTTCACCCAACCTCAGTGGAAATCTCAATGCATATTGGGAGACCGCTTCACTGAGCATCTACGCCTTGTCTGCCAGAACAAGTAGGATCTCCCTGTTGCCACCCATTTTAATTCCACATCCATTCCCATTCCAATATGTATTCCATGGCCTCCTCCTTTGTCATTATAGGACCACTCTTAGGTTGGAGGAACAACACCTTATATTCTGTTTGGGAGGTCCACAACCTGATGGCGTGAACAGTGATTTCTCAAACTTTCAGTAATGTCTCCCCATGCCTCACCATTTCTTATCCCCTTTTTCCTCTCTCATTTTATCTCCTTGCCCACCAAACGCCTCCCTCTGGTGCTCCTCCCCCACGCTTTTTTCTTTCTTCCATGGCCTTCTGTCTCTTTCACCAATCAACTTCCCAGCTCTTTGCTTCGTCCCTCCCCCACCAAATTTCACCTATTAACTGGTGTTTCTCTCTCCCCTCCCCCCACCTTTCAAATCTACTCCTCAACGTTTTTCCTCCAGTCCTGCCACAGGGTTTTGGCCCAAAACATCGACTGTCTGTTTCTCTCCCCATGATGCTGCCTGACCCGCTGAGCTCCTGCGGCAGCTGTGGTGGAAGGGAAGTGTTTGTCCTGTAGCACAACCACCACCAGAGGGCAGTGTCAGTCCATCATCCCAATCATCAGGGTACATTTCTGTCCCGATGATCATTTGTCCCCGGAGCTCGTAGACCCAAAAATGCCTCACTGGTCATTGAGACGAGGAGCAGCAAGTAGAAATATCTCAGTGGTTAGTGCTGATGTTCCACTACATGCTCCTGTTTGATGTATTATTGTAGTTTTGACTTTTACACATCAGCACTCACAGTGTCAGTCTTCCGACTCTCTGAGCCTGATCACACTGACAGCAGAGCAAATAGATTCACAGAGTAATACAGCGAATCGGTGAACATTCAGCCCATCTAGTCCATACTGACCAGGATGCCCCTATCTACATGGATCCCACTGGCCTGAATTTGGCCGATAACACTCCAAAACATTCCTCTCCATGTACTTGTGTAAACGTTATTTTAATGTTGTAATTATACGAATCTACAGTTTGCTGTTGGTGTTGGATTGGAGATACATGTCCATCAAAGGAGGTGAAAGGCACTCCTTCCCTCCACTACCTACAGGTCACCCTTGGGTACGGCGTAGCACCTGCTTTGCCCCCCTCCCCCATCAGGGTCATGTGAAGCCATGGGAGCAGGTGGCGGATGGTCATATGAGCAGTGGTGTATATCACAAGTCCTGGTTCTGTGACATATCAGAATGGGACGGCCATGGATAGACATAGCCATATGATGAAATGGCGGAATGGACTCGATGGACTGAATGGCCTATGTCTTGAGGTCTGAAATAGGTTGATATGAGTCTGTTGGGGGCAGTGATGGCAGTCACAGTGTCCCATCATGGAAGGTAATCCCGGGCTCAATCAGCGACGACAGTGTGGCAGAGGAGGCCATTCAGGCCATCATAGTGTCTGTTATCCCCAACACCCCATCACCTCCCAATCTCAACAGCATGTGTGTTTGTTATTCCACTTTTTCTCTGCTCGCAACTATAATTTCCTCTTGCTTTTGATTGTATAGGCTCTACATTTTCCATTGCTGACCATTCCTTCAGGTAAAAGCTGGCTGTGAAACCTTGTATCAGTATGATCCCTTTCAGTTTACTCCAGTATTCAACCCCAATAGATCTCTGAGCCATCAGGATGAGTTTTCAGTCACAGACAATTGAACACAGATGAACACAGCACAGGGACAAGCCATGCTGTTCACCGTGATACCAAATTGAACAATTCTCATTCTGCTGAACTGCTTCTCAACCCTTTCCAAGCCTCCACCTCCTTCCCGTAACGTGGTCTCCTGAAATCCAACTGGCCATCAGCAGGGGAATGGAGGGTCACTGAGCCTGGGCAGAACAGCAGTTCATCATGGACTAGATGGGCCAAAGGGCCAGAGAGCTCTACGACTCCCTGGGGTCCTGCTATTGACTGTAAATGGCAGAGTTGCACAACTGAGCATTCCAGTATCAAAATCCCATTGTTTAATTCATAAATACACACAGAACTTTATTTCAATAAGACACTTTGACATTAATATCAATACTTGCAAGCAAGCTGCACAGCTTTTCCTGTCAAAATTAATAAATTGCAATTTTTACACAATACAAATTGAGGGAGTAAACTCTTTTTCTACAAGCAGGATACATGCCTCATTAGTAGGCAGCGTCGATCCCAGGGGTTTGTGCCTCTAGTGGATTGTGTCCTCTCAATCCTGGGTGGGATGATTTGAAGAACCGGCTGTTGCCCATGCAGCGGGCTCCCCCTCTCCACGTCACTGACGTAGTCCAAGGGAAGGGCAATCACCAATACAGCTTGGCACCAATGTCGTCGCAGAGGTTGTCAGAGTGAATTTGTAAACGACATCAAACTGGCTTAGGTAACCCAGCTCCGGATTTCTTCCTCAGGGTTTACTCCCAAAACCTTTCCCATGGGTGGATACGGCCGCAGGGCAGCGGAGATTTAAAACCAGAGTTTTCCTTGGCCCAGGCAAGTTGCTGTCCAAGGCTGACGAGCCCCACCTGCCCGAACATTACAGCAGTAATTGAGCTGAAGCCTTACCCACTTTCTTATAGCATCGGCTGTCAACAAGGTTTCATGTTACAGGAAATTGCAATGTGTTCTGTCTTCAATGAATGCTGACTCCCCACACCCCTCCACCATCTCCCGTAACATGGGGGTTGTCTGTATTTAATTAACAAAATGCTCTATAAAGTTAGCAAATGATATCTATTTTCCTGGGTTCCTTTAAGGTCGTCGTAGCCAGGTGGGTGGTGGGGAGGGGGAAGTGGTATAGTGGGGATATGCTCGCACTCGCTATTAAATGCTCCTATCCCAAGAGTGACCAGTATATGAAATGAACTGTCAGAGCAAGTGGTTGAGACAGGTGCATTAATGATATTTAAAAGGGACTGTTTCCTTGCTGTTTGACTGTGAATTTGTGAGAGGGTTTAATCTCCTGCAGTTGCAGGGGAAAGTCCCTGGGGATGGGAAGAAATGGGTGGGGAGAGATGGACAGACCAGGAAGTTGTAGACAGAGTGATCCCTGTGGAAAGCATAAAGGGGTGGGGAGGGGAGGACGTGGTGATTGTAGGATCAGGTTGTAGTTGGTAGAAGTAGAGAGGTGTGACATTCCAGAGTCCCGTGTGCTGATTTTTACCAGAAAGAAGCACGCACATATTTAATAAGCTGCTGCTGCTGCTGCTGAAGAATTATTTTTAGTCACTGGGCGCGTTTGACGCCGGCATATACGGTTGCTTCCTCGGTGACTTGTATTTTTGGAGCTGTCTTCTGCCGTTGGAACTGAATATCAGCATAAAACATCTCTGATTGCTCTGACTGGAACAGAAGAACACAGACGTTTACAGTACTGAAACAAACCACTCACCCCCTGGTTTATATCTGACCCATCCCCACAGGACATTGCTACATTGGCTACTAAAGACACGGTCTCTGTTGTAACCTCAGGGATCTTAAACACCAGAGATACTGACGATGCAATTAGTTTGAAGCAACACACACACACAATCCTGGAGGAATTCAGTGGATCAGGCAGCATCAATGGAGAGGAATAAACAGTCAATATTATGGATCATGAACTCTTCATCAGGGCTGGGAAGGAAGAGGGCAGAAGCCAGAATAAAAAGGGTAGAAGGGAGGTGGAGGAACACAAGATGGCAGGTGATATGTGAGTCCAGGTTAGAGGGGAGGGTGAGAGAGGTAGTGGTGGAGGTGGGGGGTGGGGTTTAAAGGATGATGTGAGAAGCTGGGAAGGGATGGTGGAAGGGGCAAGGGACTGAAGAAGAAGAAGGAATCTGATAGGAAACGTCAGCAGACTATGAATAAAGGCTGGGGAACCAGAGGGAGAAGGAGTAGGTGATGGGCAGATTATTATGCAGGTCTATTTCCAATTTTCTTTGTTCCATTAGGTCTTAATAAACCAACCTTGAAGCAACAGGTTTTGGGCCTCATTCCTGAATTCCAAAGGAACTTTGGATTAAAGCATTAGAATCCGAAACCTCCCTTTCATCTCGTACGGTCATCGAGTTGTACGGCAGAGAAATACAGCCATGCTGACCTTTTTCCCATCGACTGAATTCCATTTGTTCCGTATCCCTCTCTGTCTTATCTATTTGAGCGCCTGTTTAAATGTCTCTAAAATTACAGATTGTATCTGATTCCAAAACCACCTCAGGCAGAGATTTGCAGATATTAACCAGATTTCTAAGTGTACTAAAAGCTCAGATCACACTCAAAACTCCTTCCTCTCATACTGAACCCATGCACTCTTGCTTTTGAAGCCATTAGCATGGGACAAGAAAGTTTCTGACATTTTATGTCAATCAAAATCACAATAATCCTTCCAACACCAGTCTCGATGGTACATCACTGATCACCCTGCAACCTCGAATCAGTAAAGCATCTCCCACCACAACCCTCTGCCTCCCATCACCAAGCCAATGTTGGATCCAACTGGGAAGTTTGTTTTGCAGCCCACTTGACTTCACTTTCCAGACCAGCCTCTCATTCAGGACCATTCTGAATGCCTTGCTAATGTCCAGAGTAAATTGCAGGGTGTGTTGGAGAACAGAAAGACCCAAGGGTACAAGTACACAATTCCCCGAAGGTGGTGACTCAGGTAGATATGATGGTGAAGAAGGATTTGGTACACCTGCCTTATTGGTCAGGACACTGAGTGTTCGAGTTGGGCCCTCACAGTTGCTTGGTATAATAGGGAAGGGCAAGATGAGGCCAAAGTTGGTGAGTCAATAGTTCAAAGTTCAAGGTAAATTTATTATCAAAGTACATTTATGTCACCATATACGACCATGAGATTCATTTTTGTGGGCATTCACAGAAAATACAAAGAAACACAACAGAGTCAATGAAAGACCTCACCCAACAGGATGGACAAACAACCAATGTGTAAATTAGAACATGAGGCGAAGAATCCTCGAAAGTGAGTCCATAGCTTTTGAGAACAATTCAGTGATAGGGCAAGTGAAGTTATAAGACCATAAGATATAGGAGCAGAAGTAGGCCATTAGGCCCACCGATAGGGTTGACGTGGAGAGGACATTGCCTTTGGTGGGAGTATCCAGAACTAGAGGAGACAGAGACCTTTTAGAGCAGAGGTAAAGAGGAAATTTGTTTCACAGAGACCATAAGGCCATAAGATATAGGAGCAGAAATAGGCCATTCAGTCATCGAGTCTGCTCCGCCATTCAATCATTGGCTGATCTAATTCTTCCAGTCATCCTCACTCCCCTGCCTTCACCCCATACCCTTTGATGCCCTGGCTAATCAAGAACCTCTCTATCTCTGCCTTAAATACACCCAATGACTTGGCCTCCACAGCCGCTCATGGCAGCAAATTCCACAGATTAGCCACTCTCTGACTAAAGTAAATTCTCTATATCACATCCCTGCTCTTATATTCTATACCTGTTGAAATGAGTGCCAAAATTGCATTCACCTTCTTCACAACTGACTCAACCTGGAGGTTAACCTTTAGTGTGTCTTAGTAAGATAAAAACATAGAAAACATACAGCGCATAACAGGCATTTTGGCCCACAAAGTTGAGCCAAACGTGTCCTTCCCTTAGAAATTACTAGGCTTAACCATAGCTCTCTATTTTTCTAAGCTCCATGTACCTATCCAAAAGTCTGTTAAAAGACCCTATCGTATTCACCTCCACCACTGTTGCTGGCACCCCATTCCATGAACTCACTACTCTCTGTGTAAAAAGCTTACCCTTGACATCTCCTCTGTACCTACTCCCCAGCACCTTAAACCTGTCTCCTCTTGTGGCAACCATTTCAGCCCTGGGAAAAAGCCTCTAACTATCCACAGGATCAATGCCTCTCATCATCTTATACACCTCTATCAGGTCACCTCTCATCCTCCGTTGCTCCAAGGAAAAAAGGCCAAGTTCACTCAACCTGTTTTCATAAAGCATGCTCCCCAATCCAGGCAACATCCTTGTAAATGTCCTCTGCACCCTTTCTATGTCTTCCACATCCACATCCTTCCTGTACTGAGGTGACCAGAACTGAGCACAGTACCCCAAGTGGGGTCTGACCAGGGTCCTATATAGCTGCAACATTACCTCTCGGCTCCTAAATTCAATTCCACGATTGATGAAGGCCAATACACCGTACACCTTCTTAACCACAGAGTCAACTTGCGCAGCTTTGAGCATCCTATGGACTCGGACCCCAAGATCCCTCTGATCCTCCACACTGCCAAGAGTCTTACCATTAATGCTATATTCTGCCATCATATTTGACCTACCAAAATGAACCACAGATGGGTTGAACTCCATCTGCCACTTCTCAGCCCAATTTTGCTTCCTATCAATGTCCCGCTGTAACCTCTGACAGCACTCCACACTATCCACAACACCTCCAACCTTTGTGTCATCAGCAAACTTACTAACCCATCCCTCCACTTCCACATCCAGGTCATTTATAAAAATCACGAAGAGTAAGGGTCCCAGAACTGATCCCTGAGGCACACCACTGGTCGCCGACCTCCATGCAGAATATGACCTGTCTACAACCACCACTTGCCTTCTGTGGGCAAGCCAGTTCTGGATCCACAAAGCAATGTCCCCTTGGATCCCATGCCTCCTTACTTTCTCAGTAAGCCTTGCATGGGGTACCTTACCAAATGCTTTGCTGAAATCCATATACGCTACATCTACTTCTCTTTCTTCATCAATGTGTTTAGTCACATCTTCATTCTTAATCATATTATACCTTTCTAAATGTTCATCCTGCCTCTCAGGATTTTCTCCATCAACTTACCAACCACTGAGGTAAGACTCACTGTTTTATAATTTCCTGGGCTATCTCTACTCCCCAGCATCCACAACCCTCCAATCTTCCAGAACCTCTCCTATCCCCACTGATGATGCAAAGATCATCATCAGAGGCTCAGCAATCTCCTCCCTTGCCTCCCACAGGAGCCTGGGGTACATCGCATCTGGTCCCAGTGACATATCCAACTTGATGCTTTCCAAAAGCTCCTGGACATCCTCTTTCTTAATATCTACATGCTCAAGCTTTTTAGTCTGCTGCAAGTCATCACGATAATCACCAAGATCCTTTTCCATAGTGAATACTGAAGTAAAGTATTCATTTAAGTACCTCTGCTATTTCCTTCGGTTCCATACACACTTTCCCACTCTCACACTTGATAGGTCCTATTCTTTCATTTCTTATCCTCTTGCTCTTCATATACTTGTAGAATGCCTTGGGGTTTTCCTTTATTCTGCCCACCAAGGCCTTCTCATGGTCCCTTCTGGTTCTCCTAATTTCCTTTTTAAGCTCCTTCCTGTTAGACTTATAATCTTCTAGATCTCTAACATTACCTAGCTCTCTGAACTTTTGTAACCTTTTCTTTTCTTCTTGACTAGATTTATTACAGCCTTTGTACACCATGGTTCTTGTACCCTACCATAACCTCCCTGTCTCATTGGAATGTACCTATGCAGAACTTCACACAAATATCCCCTGAACATTTGCCACATTTCTTCCGCACTTTTCCCTGATTATATCTGTTCCTAAGTTAATCTTCCAATTCCGTGCCTGATAGCCTCATAATTCCCCTTACTCCAATTAAATGCTTTTCTAACTTGTCCGTTCCTATCTCTCTCCAATGCTGTTGTAAAGGAGATAGAATTATCTTGCACAAGGACTCACAAGTCCTTTTGCATCTCTGCATTTTGAATTCTCTCCCAATCTAAATTAATAGTCTACCCATTTATTTCTTCCATCAAAGTGTATGACCATACACTTTGCATCATTATATTTCATTTGCCACTTCTTTGCTCATTCCCCTAAACTATCTAAGCTTCTTTGCAGGCTCTCTGTTTCCTCAGCACTACCCGCTCCTCCACCTATCTTTGTATCATCAGCAAATTTAGCCCCAAGTCCCTTAATACCATAGTCCAAATCATTGACATACATTGTAAAAAGCAGTGGTCCCACACCGAACCCTGTGGAAGTTACTCTAGCACACAGCTAGAGTAGGGTCCTTTTATCCAACTCTGTTTTCTGCCAACCAGCCAATGCCCCACCCATGCTCATAACTTCCCTGTAATTCCATGGACTCTTACCTTACTAAGCAGCCTCATGCACGACACCTTGTCAAAGGCCTTCTGAAAATCCAAGTACACTACACCTACTACATCTCCTTTGTTTACCCTGCTTGTAATTTCCTGAAAGAATTGTAGTAGGTCTGTCAGGCAGTATTTTCCTTTCAGGAATCCATGCTGACTTTGGCCTATCTTGTCATGGGGTAAGTTTTTTTTAACACAGAATGTGGTGAGTGCGTGGAATGGGCTGCCAGCAACGGTGGTGGAGGTGGATACAATAGGGTCTTTTAAGAGTCTTTTGGATACGTACACAGAGCTTAGAAAAATAGAGGGCTATGGGTAACCCCAGTAATTTCTAAGGTATGGACGTGTTCAGCACAACTTCTAGGCCGAAGGGCATGATTGTGCTGTAGGTTCTTCTATGCTTCTATATGCCTCCAGGTACTCCGTAATCTCATCCCTAGCAATCGCTTCCAACAGCTTTCCAACCACTGATGTCAAGCTAACAGCTCTATAGTTTTCTTTCTGCCTTTATAGTTTCCCCACCCTTCTTAAATAGTGGAATAACATTTGCAATTTTCCAGTCATCAGGCACAGTGCCACAATCTATGGATTCTTGAAAGATCATTGTTAATGCCTCCACAATCTCTCCAGCTACTTCCTTCAGAATCCTAGGGTGCATTCCATCAGGTCCAGGAGATTTGTTCACTCTCAGACCATTAAACTTCCTGAGCACCCTTTATCTCCATTAATTCAAGTTTGGAGTTTGATAGCCCGTAAGATTGAAGATCAAAGTCAACTACTGCAGAGATAGAGGCCCAAAGGATTATTGAGGATCCTCACCACCCATTCAACAATCTCTTTGATCCACTATTGTAAAGAAGGTGGTACAGGAGCATCAGGACTGGGACTGTCAGATTGGGTAACAGCTTCTTCCCTCAGGCTGTGAGACTAATGAATACCCTGTCACCACTGAGGTCTTGTCTCCAGGACAGTGAACTGTTTATTGTTTACTTGTGCAGCACAGCACACTACATGTACTACATGTAGAGCACACTACATGCATTCTGAATGATATTTTATTCATGTATTGATGGTAATATTTTGGTTTTATTTGCTGAATGATAAATGTATTGTGGGTGATGGTGGTCCAGAGGAACATTGCTTCATTTAGTTGTAACCACTGTTACGTACCCGTGACAGGTGACAGTGGTGTACTTGTCACGTGACAGGTGTTGAAGCTATACTGGACTTGAGGTAATGGTCTTGTGATGGTGGAGTGACATCATTTTCCCGCCAGTAGAGGTCATGTGACAGTTTTTTTTTACAGGGTATAAAAGGAGGACCCCGCCCTGTGAGGAGGGGCAGTTTGTGGCTGGATTTGCCATGTTGACTTCATGCCACTGCGTGATTTAATGTTATGATGCAGTTTAGTTGAAAGATGAAGTTTTATCTAATGCCTAAAGTTTAAAAGGTCATTGCCAGCAGTTTCTTTACAATACTGCTAGTTGAGAATCAGTGGAGAGTGAAGATCGGAGTTCGGGAGTTAAAAGATCAAGGAAAGTCGATTTCGATGGTGAAACAGGTTCGACCTTGTTTGATCCTCATTCAGAAGGAATTCATTGACTGTGCTCGTGTTAATCCCTGTGAATAGCAGAAAGGATTGGGAACAGTTCTGTAAAGGAAAGGTCAGTGCCTTTAAGCCGTTTCACTTCATCTTCGTAAAATTCTTCGTGGGAAAAGTAGTTCGACTGGGAACTGCAACAACGCGACGTGAAAGAGAATTTAAATCATCTTAAGAAGTCTCTCCCTTAAATGGACTGTAAGCATTTTGAACTTTTGCAATACTACTTTGAAGAACTGTTTTTACAACATCGTTTTAAGAACTATTTAAGCTGCCTCACAGCAGCTGATTTCCGGTTACGTTAGTGATTTGTTTACTTTTGGGGGGTTTGTTTTCAGTGTTTAATAAACGTGTTATTTGTTATAAAAACCCCTGCCTCACTCATATATTTATTGTTGCTTGAATCCGTAACATAAATATGGGGGCTCATCCGGGATTGGATCATTTGAGTTTAATTGCTTGTTAAATTTTGAATCGGTGTTTTGGAAACGGGGAATACTCGATTCTTTTGTTTGATTGGCTTGTGAGTGGTATTCAGCAACAATGAATATTGATGAGTTTCTGGCTTCGCCAGACGTGGAGTTGTTAGCGAAGGCGAAAAAAACTGAGGTGTCTGAGATAGCTAGTAGATTGGAACTTAAAGGTATTTTGAAGTCTACATCAAAGGCTCTAATACAGAGAAAAATCGCGTCACACTATGTGGATTCGGGTGATTTTGATGAATCGATTTTAGAGTCGTTTCCAATAAGTAATCTGGAGATGCAGTTGCAAATCGAACAAATGATGTTGGAGCGTTGTAGGTTAGAAGCTGAAAGTAAACAGAGGGATTTTGAATATGCAATGACGGAATTAAGGTCTGGGAATCAGTCTTCTGGTTCTAGAAAACCATTTGTTGCTAGTCAAGAAATTAATTTGGTCCCTCCATTTAGTGAAACAGAAGTGGAAAGTTATTTCCAACATTTTGAAATGATTGCTCAGATTTCAGAGTGGCCGAAAGATAAATGGTCAGTGTTGTTACAGAGTGTAATTAAAGGTAAAGCACAACAAGTTTATACAGCTTTAACTGCTGTGCAAGCACTTGATTATAATATTGTGAAAAAGCATATTTTAAAAGCATATGAATTAGTCCCAGAAGCGTATAGAGAAAGATTCAGAAGTTTGAAGAAGTCTGTGGAAAAGACTTATGTGGAATTTGCCTATGATAAAGCTGTGTGTTTTGAGAGATGGGTTTCTTCTAAAAATGTAAATGAGGACATTTTATGGAAAGTATTCTTAGAGATAGTATTTATAATTATCTGGATAGACAGGATCTGATTAGGAGTAGCCAGCATGGATTTGTGCGTGGAAGGTCATGTTTGACAAAACTTATTGAATTTTTTGAAGTAGTTACAAGGAATGTTGATGAGGGTAAGGCAGTGGATGTAGTCTATATGGACTTCAGCAAGGCCTTTGACAAAGTTCCACATGGAAGGTTAGTTAAGAAGGTTCAGTCGTTACGTATTAATGCTGGAGTAATAAAATGGATTCAACAGTGGCTAGATGGGAGATGCAAGAGAGTAGTGGTGGATAATTGTTTATCGGGATGGAGGCCCATGACTGGCGGGGTGCCTCAGGGATCTGTTTTGGGCCCAATGTTGTTTGTAATATACATAAATGATCTGGATGATGGGGTGGTAAATTGGATTAGTAAGTATGCTGATGATACTAAGGTAGGAGGTGTTGTGGATAATGAGGTGGGTTTTCAAAGCTTGCAGGGAGATTTATGCTGGTTAGAAGAATGGGCTGAACGTTGGCAGATGGAGTTTAATGCTGAGAAGTGTGAGGTTCTACATTTTGGCAGGAATAATCCAAATAGAACATACAGGGTAAATGGTAGGGCATTGAGGAATGCAGTGGAACAGAGAGATCTAGGAATAACAGTGCATAGTTCCCTGAAGGTGGAGTCTCATGTAGATAGGGTGGTGAAGAAGGCTTTTGGAACGCTGGCCTTTATAAATCAGAGCATTGAGTACAGAAGTTGGGATGTAATGTTAAAATTGTACAAGGCATTGGTAAGGCCAAATTTGGAATATTGTGTACAGTTCTGGTCACCGAATTATAGGAAAGATATCAATAAATTAGAGAGAGTGCAGAGACGATTTACTAGGATGTTACCTGGGTTTCAGCACTTAAGTTACAGAGAAAGGTTGAACAAGTTAGGTCTCTATTCATTGGAGCGTAGAAGGTTGAGGGGGGATTTGATCGAGGTATTTAAAATGTTGAGAGGGATAGATAGAGTTGACGTGAATAGGCTGTTTCCATTGAGAGTAGGGGAGATTCAAACGAGAGGACATGATTTGAGAGTTAGGGGGCAAAAGTTTAAGGGAAACACGAGGGGGTATTTCTTTACTCAGAGAGTGATAGCTGTGTGGAATGAGCTTCCTGTAGAAGTAGTAGAGGCCAGTTCAGTTGTGTCATTTAAGGTAAAATTGGATAGGTATATGGACAGGAAAGGAGTGGAGGGTTATGGGCTGAGTGCGGGTAGGTGGGACTAGGTGAGATTAAGAGTTCGGCACGGACTAGGAGGGCTGGAATGGCCTGTTTTCCGTGCTGTGATTGTTTTATGGTTATATGGTTATAGGACTATGAAACATTGAAAGAGCTGATTTTAATGGAGGAATTTAAAAGAAGCATCCCTGTTGAAGTAAGGACCTACTTAAATGAGAGGGATACTGATACATTGCAGGACTCTGCTAGATTAGCTGATGAGTATGTTTTAATCCATAAGAATAAATGTCCTCAGGGCAGAATTTTTAAGAGGAAAAATAACATGGAGACTCAAGGTAAATCAGAAATTAAATCAGAAGTTAATGAGAAAGGTAAGGAGGAAGGAAATCCTGTGAAGGAAAGACAGTTTGGTCTTATTTGTAACTATTGTAGGAAGCCTGGCCATGTAATAGCTAACTGTTTCAGATTGAAAAAGAAAGAGAAGGAAGCAGTTCCAGATGCTTGTGTGCAACACACTGAAGCACCTGTAAAATTATAGGGTTCGATAAACACAAATGAGGTTTTGTTAGAGTCTGACCAAGTTAAAAAGGGATATGATCATTTTATAACTGAAGGGTTTGTATCCTTGAAAGAAGGATCTACTCTGGTGCCAATAAAAATCCTTAGAGATACTGGAGCTTCTCAATCACTGATGTTAGACAGTGTATTGAAGTTTAATGAAGAGTCTGATTCTGGTGAGGTAAATTATATAAGAGGTGTTGGGAGTGATCTTATGCCTGTACATTTGCATAAAGTAAATTTAAAGTCAGGGTTAGTTACAGGATTTGTTAAAGTA
This sequence comes from Hemitrygon akajei, assembly GCF_048418815.1. NCBI lineage: Eukaryota > Metazoa > Chordata > Chondrichthyes > Myliobatiformes > Dasyatidae > Hemitrygon > Hemitrygon akajei. The sequence continues at coordinate 7,831,419 of NC_133130.1, forward strand.
GGATTACAGCATAGCTTACCTGTGAAGGGTATTTCTTTATTGTTAGGTAATGACTTGGCAGGTGGACAAGTTTTTCCTGAAGTGCATTTGACAATGGAGTCAGAGGAACCAGAGATGAATTCTAACACAGATTCTTCCTGTGTTGTGACTAGAGCTATGGCTAAAAAGATTGATGCGCAGAATGAGGTTGTTACTCATGACTGTTCAACTCAGGGTTCGAGTTTTGAGGTTGTGTCAGAGACTTTCATACCTTTGTTGTTTGAACAAGATTCTTGGAGTAAGTCTGACTATGAAGATTTATCTCTGTCTCGGAAGGAGATGATAGCAGAGCAGAATAGAGACCCTGAGATTATAAAATTAAGAGAACAAGCTCTACTAGATAGTGAAATTGAGAAGGTGTCAGTAGGATATTACTTGGAAAAAGGAGTGTTGATGAGGAAGTGGAGATCACCTACAATTCCTGCAAGTGAGGAATGGAATATTGTTTACCACGTAGTTGTCCTTAAAGTTTATCGAAATGAGATTTTGACTTTAGCTCCAAGTGTGCCTTTAGGTGGACACCAAGGGGTAAGGAAAACTGTGGACAAGATTTTAAAACATTTTTACTGACCTGGTCTAAGAAAAGATGTGGCGATGATTTGTAAAATGTGCCATACTTGTCAAATTGTGGGTAAACCAAATCAAGTTACACCAGTGGCTCCATTACAACCTATTCCAGCATTTGGTGAACCGTTTTCTAAAGTTATTGTAGATTGTGTTGGTCCATTACCAAAGACAAAAACTGGTTATCAGTATTTGTTGACTATTATGTGTACTTCGTCTAGATTTCCAGAGGCAGTACCACTTAGGAATATAACAGCTAAAACTGTGACAAAGGCCCTTATAAAATTCTTTACATATTTTGGATTACCTAGGGAAATACAAACTGATCAAGGCAGTAATTTAATGTCTGGATTGTTTCAACAGATAGTTTATAAATTGGGAGCTAAGCAAATCACTTCGTCTGCATACCATCCAGAATCGCAAGGTGCCTTGGAGAGGTTTCATTCTACCCTCAAGAATATGATTAGGACATATTGTGTGGAAAATGAAAGTGATTGGGATGAGGGTATAAACTTACTTTTATTTGCAGTAAGAGAATTGGTACAAGAATCTTTAGGTTTCAGTCCATTTGAACTTGTATTTGGGCATAGAGTTAGAGGACCTTTAGCTTTATTAAAAGAACAGTGGATTAGTAAGGAAATACACACTAATTTGTTGGACTATGTTTTGAAATTTAAGGACAGGTTACATAAAGCTTGTAGCTTAGCCAAGGAAAATTTAAAATTGGCTCAGGAGAAAATGAAAACTTGGTATGATAAAGAAGCTGGGATGAGGATGTTTAAGCCTGGAGATAAGGTGTTGGTTCTTTTCCCAGTGCAAACGAATCCTTTACAAGCTAGATTTCATGGTCCTTATGAAATTGTGTCTAGAATCAATGATGTGGATTACGTGATAAAAACTCCAGATTGTAGAAGGTCAACACAACTTTGCCATATAAATATGATAAAACCATATTTTGAGAAACAATCTGATACTGTGACTGTTGTGGTTAGTGAGAATGAGTTTGATTTAACTAGGAACATGATAGATGATTCATCTGAATTTCATTCTAAATCCAACATTGTTTCTGTCAGGTTACCAAATTCAACCATTCTGGAAAATATTGATGTGAAACTAGCACATTTACAGCTAGAGCAGAAACAACAGATGAAGGAATTAATTTTTAAATATAAGGATTTGTTTCCAGATGTTCCGAGAAGGACTACTATAGCTTCACATGATGTAGATGTTGGTGATGCCAAACCTATTAAACAACACCCATATAGGATGAACATAGAAAAATGTGAACTTGCTGAGAAGGAAATTAAATATATGTTAGAGAATAATTTATTAGACCTTCTAACTCGAATTGGAGTTCACCCTGTGTTATGGTGCCAAAACCAGATGGTAGTATTAGGTTTTGTATGGACTATAGGAAGGTGAATGCTGTAACGAAAACAGATGCATATCCAATTCCTAGAGTAGATGATTGTGTAGATAAAGTTGGAAAAGCAAAGTTCCTTACAAAGATTGATTTATTGAAAGGGTATTGGTGTGTTCCATTAACGGACAGAGGGAGAGAGATTTCTGCATTTGTAACTCCATCTGGGCTAAATGAATATAATGTTCTTCCATTTGGGATGAAGAATGCCCCAGGTACTTTCCAGAGGATGATTAACTCTGTGATTCAGGGATTGAAAGATATTGATGCTTATATTGATGATTTAGTGACAGGAAATGATACTTGGGAGGCACACATTATTGCGGTGGAAAAATTGTTTGAAAGGCTTTCAAAAGCTAACTTAACTATTAATTTAGCTAAGAGTGAATTTGGACATGCCACTGTGACTTACCTTGGTTATGTTGTGGGTCAAGGTAAGGTAGCTCCTGTTCAGGCAAAAGTTCGGGCAATTTTAGAGATTCCCACTCCAATGGGGAAAAAAACTCTCAGAAGATTCTTGGAAATGGTGGGATATTATCGAGAATTTTGTAAGAATTTTGCTAATGTTGCCCTTCCATTAACTAACCTTTTGCAGAAGAATGTGAAGTTTGTGTGGACAGTGCCTTGTCAAGAAGCATTTGAAAAATTGAAAACAATGATATGTCAACAACTTGTGCTCAAGGCACCTGACTTTGAAAAACCTTTTTCATTAGCTGTAGATGCTAGTGATGAGGCTGCAGGAGCAGTATTAATGCAAAGGAATGAGGGTGATGAGGTTGATCATCCAGTAGCTTACTTTTCTAAGAAATTTAATAAGCATCAAAGAAACTATTCAACAATAGAAAAGGAATCATTATCTCTTGTTTCAGCTTTAGAATATTTTGAGGTATATGTTGGTACAACTCAAAAACCACTTATTGTTTACACTGATCATAATCCGTTAGTGTTTCTGAGTAAAATGAAAAACAAAAACAGAAGGTTATTAAATTGGAGTTTGATGTTACAAGAGTACAATATTGTGATAACTCATATTAAAGGTAAAGATAATGTGGTTGCTGATTGTCTATCTCGATGTTGAATGTACAATGTGATTTTTTTTATGGAGTGCTTTTTTTTACAATTGTAACACTCCTACTGTATTGTGAGTTGTAAGATGTTATATAGATAGATAGATAGATAGATACTTTATTCATCCCCATGGGGAAATTCAACATTTTTCCAATGTCCCATACACTTGTTGTAGCAAGAACTCATTACATACAATACTTAACTCAGTAATAATATGATATGCATCTAAATCACTAACTCAAAAAGCATTAATAATAGCTTTAAAAAAAAAAGTTCTTAAGTCCTGGCAGTTGAATTGTAAAGCCTAATGGCATTGGGGAGTATTGACCTCTTCATCCTGTCTGAGGAGCATTGCATCGACAGTAACCTGTCGCTGAAACTGCTTCTCTGTCTCTGGATGGTGCTATGTAGAGGATGTTCAGGGTTTTCCATAATTGACCGTAGCCTACTCAGCGCCCTTCGCTCAGCTACCGATGTTAAACTCTCCAGTACTTTGCCCACGACAGAGCCCGCCTTCCTTATCAGCTTATTAAGATGTGAGGCATCCTTCTTCTTAATGCTTCCTCCCCAACACGCCACCACAAAGAAGAGGGCGCTCTCAACAACTGACCTATAGAACATCTTCAGCATCTCACTGCAGACATTGAATGACGCCAACCTTCTAAGGAAGTACAGTCGACTCTGTGCCTTCCTGCACAAGGCATGATGATACTGTATTGTATATTGTGTATGTTATAACATTTATACATTTGTTTTTTCTTGTAAATAATTGTTAAAATTTTTGTTCTTGACAGACCAAAATTTTTTTTTTGGAGGGAGGTGTTACGTACCCATGACACATGACAGTGGTGTACTTGTCACGTGACAGGTGTTGCATCTATACTGGACTTGAGGTAATGGTCTTGTGATGGTGGAGTGACGTCATTTTCCCGTCAGTAGAGGTCATGTGACAGTTTTTTTTTACAGGGTATAAAAGGAGGACCCCTCCCTGTGAGGAGGGGCAGTTCGTGGCTGGATTTGCCATGTTGACTTCATGCCACTGCGTGATTTAATGTTATGACGCAGTTTAGTTGAAATATGAAGTTTTATCTAATGCCTAAAGTTTAAAAGGTCATTGCCAGCAGTTTCTTTACAATACTGCTAGTTGAGAATCAGTGGAGAGTGAAGATCGGAGTTCAGGATTTAAAAGATCGAGGAAAGTCGATTTCGATGGTGAAACAGGTTCGACCTTGTTTGATCCTCATTTGGAAGGAATTCATTGACTGTGCTCGTGTTAATCCCAGTGAATAGCAGAAAGGATTGAGTACAGTTTTGTAAAGGAAAGGTCAGTGCCTTTAAGCCGTTTCATTTTTCATCTTCGTAAATTCTTTGTGGGAAAAGTAGTTCAACTGGGAACCGAAGCAAGACGACGTGAAAGAGAATTTAAATCGTCTTAAAAAGTCTCTCCCTTAAATGGACTGTAAGCATTTTGAACTTTTGCAACATTACTTTGAAGAACTGTTTTTGCAACATCGCTTTAAGAACTGTTTAAGCTGCCGCACAGCAGCTGATTTCCAGTTACGTGAGTGGTTTGTTTACTTTTGGGGGTTTGTTTTTCAGTGTTTAATAAACGTGTTATTTGTTAAAAAAAAAACCCTGCCTCACTCATATACTTATTGTTGCTGAATCCGTAACAATACATAAAAAAACCCCACTAATCAAAAAAAAACATAAAAAATAAGAAAAAGATAAAAAAAAGAACTGGGCATCTCATACTGAGAGGAAAAGCAAGAAAAAAGAGAAACATTCTGATCAAATCCAACATTTTGAAGAAGTAACTGGAAGAGCAATGAATCAAACCATATGAAAATATTGAATAAAAGGTCACCAGGTTTCTTCAAATTTAAAGGACGTATCAAATGTTTGACTTCTTATTTTCTCTAAACTTAGACAGGACATAATGGAAGTAAGCCAGTAAAAAGCAATAGGTGGATTAGAGTCCTTCCATTTAAGCAAAATGGCTCTCCTAGCCAATAAAGTTGTAAAAGCGATCATCTGTGGAGCAGAAACTGGAATATATCCTGCTTTCGGTGGAGTGATCCCAAAAAATTGTTGTAAGTAATTTTGGTTGTAGGTCCAAATTCAAGACTTTTGTTAAAGTTTTAAAGATGTCTTTTCAAAAATTAACTATCTTGATACAAGACCAAAATATATGTGTTAAAATAGCCACCTCAATATTACATCTGTCACAAATAGGATTCATATTGGAAAATATACGAGCTAATTTATCCTTTGACATATGTGCCCCATCTACTACCTTGAACTGTATCAAGCAATGACGGGCACAAGTAGATGAAATATTTACCAAATGAAAAATTTTATCCCATTGATTATCTGAAAGTGACTCTCGAAATTTGCCTCTGTGGTGCAAATTAAATTTAAGCAAGAAGGCTGTGAATGGAATGTCTAAGGATATCTGGAGCGCAGGCACGTGACGTTAGCCAGTACAGCGGGAAAAGTTGAAAAAGAAGACCGTCATATCCAGCGGGCTGCGGAGTGAGAGGGCAGCAGAGAGATAGGGCTTCAGCTCAACGGGCTTTGGCAGTAACAGGACGTGGGGAAGTAGGTTTACCTGTGTTAATTGTGGAAAGGAAGTATGTGTGTCAGGTCGGTGTTCCATGCTCGGTGTCAGATGTGGGAAGTCCTGGAGTTGCTCAGCCTCCCAGACGGCCATATCTGCATCCGATGTGTCGAGATGGAGCTCCTGAGGGACTGTGTTAGGGAACTGGAGCTGCAGCTCGATGACCTTCGTCTGGTCAGGGAGAGCGACAAGGTGATAGAAATGAGTTATAGGCAGGTGTTCACACCAGGGCCACGGGAGACAGACAAGTGGGTAACAATCAGGCGAGGGAAGGGGAAGAGTCAGGTACTAGAGAGTATCCCTGTGGCTGTACCCCTGAACAATAAGTACTGCTGTTTGAGTACTGTTGGGGTGGGACAGCCTGCCTGGCGGAATCAACAGTGACCGTGCTACTGGCAAAGAGTCTGGCCCTGTGGCTCAGAATGGGTAGGGAAAGGAAGAGACTGGCAGTAGTGATTGGGGACTCTATAGTTAGGGGGTCAGACAGGCGATTCTGTGGACGCAGGAAAGAAACTCGGATGGTAGTTTGCCACACAGGTGCCAGGGTCCGGGATGTTTCAGGTCGCGTCCACGATATCCTGAAGTGGGAGGGAGAACAGCCAGAGGTCATGGTACATATCTGAATGAACGACATAGGTAGGAAAAGGGAAGAGGTCCTGAAAACAGACTTCAGGGAGTTAGGAAGGAAGTTGAGAAGCAGGACTGTAAAGGTATTAATCTTGGTATTACTGCCTGTGCCATGTGACAGTGAGTATAGGAATAGAATGAGGTGGAGGATAAATGCGTGGCTGAGGGATTGGAGCAGGGGGCAGGGATTCCGATTTCTGGATCACTGGGACCTCCTTTGGGGCAGGTGCAACCTGTACAAAAAGGACGGGTTGCACTTGAATCCCAGGGGGTCCAAAATCCTGGTGGGGAGGTTTGCTAAGGCTACTAGGGAGAGTTTAAACTAGAATTGTTGGGGGGTGGGAAACGAACTGAAGAGACTGGGGAAGAGGAGGTTGGCTCACAAATAGAGAAGGCTTGGAGACTGAGGGTGGAGAGGCAGGTGATAGAAGGGATGCGTTCAGACTGACAGTTTGAGATGTGTCTATTTTAATGCAAGGAGTATTGTGAATAAAGTGGATGAGCTTAGAGCATCGATTAGTACTTGGAGCTATAATGTTGTGGCCATTTCAGAGACTTGGATGGCTCAGGGTCAGGAATCGTTACTTCAAGTTTGGGTTTTACATGTTTCAGAAAGGACAGGGAGGGAGGCAAAAGAGGTGAGGTGTGGCACTGTTGATCAGCGGTAGTGTCTCGGCTGCAGAAAAGTTGAACATCATGGAGGGAATGTCTACAAAGTCTCTGTGGGTGGAGGTTAGTACAGGAAGGGGTCAATAACTCTACTGGGTGTTTTTTATAGGCCGCCCAATAGTAACAGGGATAGAGGAGCAGATAGGGAAACAGATCCTAGAAAGGTGTAATAATAACAGAGTTGTTGTGGTGGGAGATTTTAATTGCCCAAATATTGATTGGCATCTCCCTAGAGCAAGGGATTTAGATGGGGTGGAGTTTGTTAGGTGTGTTCAGGAAGGTTTCTTGACACAATATGTAGATAAGCCTACAAGAGGAGAGATTGTACTTGATTTGGTATTGGGAAATGAACCTGGTCAGGTGTCAGATCTCTCAGTGGCAGAGCATTTTGTGGATAGTGATCATAATTCTTTCTCCTTTAAATTAGCATTGGAGAGAGATAGGAACAGACAAGTTAGAAAAGTGTTTAATTGGAGTAAAGGGAATTATGAGGCTATCAGGCAGGAAATTGGAAGCTTAAATTGGGAACAGATGTTCTCAGGGAAAAGTACAGAAGAAGGTAGTGGAGGCCAATTCTCTGGATGCTTTCAAGAAGGAGCTAGATAGGTATCTTATGGATAAGGGAATCAAGGGATATGGAGACAAGGCAGGAACCGGGTATTGATAGGAATTGATCAGCCATGATCTCAAAATGGTGGTGCAGGCTCGAAGGGCCGAATGATCTACTTCTGCACCTATTGTCTATTGTCTATTGTCTAAATGTGGCAGATGTTCATGGGATATTTGTGTGGAGTTCCAATGAGACAGGGAAGTTATGGTAGAGTACAGGAACCATGGTGTACAAAGGCTGTAATAAATCTAGTCAAGAAGAAAAGAAAAGCTTACAAAAGGTTCAGAGAGCTAGGTAATGTTAGAGATCTAGAAGATTATAAGGCTAACAGGAAGGAGCTTTAAAAGGAAATTAAGAGAGCCAGAAGGGGCCATGAGAAGGCCTTGGCAGGCAGGATTGAGGAAAACCCCAAGGCATTTTACAAGTATGTGAAGAGCAAGTGGATAAGACGTGAAAGAATAGGACCTATCAAGTTTGACAGTGGGAAAGTGTGTATGGAACTGGAGAAAACAGCAGAGGTACTTAATGAATACTTTACTTCAGTATTCACTATAGAAAAGGATCTTGATGATTGTAGGGATGAATTACAGTGGATTGAAAAGCTTGAGCATGTAGATATTAAGAAAGAGGATGTGCTGGAGTTTTTGGAATGCATCAAGTTGGATAAGTCACCGGGACCAGATGAGATGAACCCCAGGCTACTGTGAGAGGTGAGGGAGGAGATTGCTGAGCCTCTGGCGATGACCTTTGAATCATCAAAGGGGACAGGAATAGTTCCGGAGGATGGGAGGGTTGCGGATGTTGTTGCTTTATTCAGAAAAGGGTGTAGAGACATCCCAGGAAATTGTAGACCAGTGAGTCTTACTTCAGTGGTTGATAAGTTGATGGAGAAGATCCTGAGAAGGAGGATTTATGAACATTTGGAGAGGCATAATATGATTAGGAATAGTCAACATAGCTTTGTCAAGGGCTGGTTGTGCCTTACAAGCCTGATTAAATTTTTTGAGGATGTGACTAAACATTGATGAAGGAAGAGCAGTAGATGTAGTGTATATGGATTTCAGGGGTAAGTTTTTTTTTATTAACACAGAGTGGTGAGTAAGTGGAATGGGCTGTCAGCAACGGTGGTGGAGATGGATACAATAGGGTCTTTTAAGAGACTTTTCCATAAGTACATGGAGCTTAGAAAAATAGAGGGCTATAGGCAAGCCTAGTAATTTCTAAGGTAGGGACATGTTCGGCACAACTTTGTGGGCCAAAGGGCCTCTATTGTGCTGTAGGTTTTCTATGTTCTTAAATTTGAAAGATGGGTAAAGAAACTAAAGAGAGAGAAAGTGTCCGATATCAGCAATGTATGTAAGGAGGTAAACCTCAGGGGCCTCAGATGTATTTTAGTGACCAGATGCAGAAATGAGGAGTTGCATATAAAAGCAAAATCCTGCAGCAGCTGCAGTTCTGAAAGAAAAGCCAAAACACTCCAAGCATTCAGCAGGTCTGAGAGCAACAGAGTGAAGAGAAACTGAGTTCATGGTTCACACAGAAAACCTGATGATGCTCACACAGGGTTGCAGATATATTGAGTAAGGAGGGAACATTGGCAGTGCAAGTTACAATGATCAAACTACGGAAGTTGGAAATGGTTGAAGAAAAATCTCAAAATACCCAATAAATTCAAATGACCACATCTTCTTCATGCATTTTATATTTAAGGGTCATAGGATCACAGAGTACTACAGCAGAGAAGCAGGCTGTTCCGCCCATCTATTCCATATCAACCTGATCTTCTACCTAGCCCCATTTACTTGCACCTGGACCATATCCCTCCATAACCCTGTCATCCACGGACATATTCAAACTTCCCTTAAATGTTACAATTGAACCCATATCCACCACTTCCACTGACAGTCGTTCCATACAGTCACCACCCTCTGAGTGAAGAATTCTCCTCTCAAGTTCCCCTTAAATATTTCACCTTTCACTCTAAACCTGTGATCTCTCGTTCCAGATACAGTCAACCTGAAGTGAAAAGGCCTGCATGCATTCACCCTACCTATACCCCTCATAAGTCTGTATGCCTCTATCCAATCTCCCCATTCTCCCACACTCCAGTGAAAAAAAATACCTGAAATGGTTCAATCTTTCACTATAACTCAGATCCTCAAGTATCTTTATAAATTTTCCCTGCAGCCTTACAATCTTATTGATATCTTTCCTGCAGGTAGGTAACCAGAGTAGGTAGGCATTGCACTCAATTCTCCAAATTCAGCCTCCACAATGTCTTACAAAATTTCAACATAATATCCCTATTGTACCCTATACTCTGATTTATGAACAGACAATGTGCTAATAGCTCTCTTTATGATACTATCTGAGAATTCACTTTCAAGAATTTATGGACTTGTATTTCCAAATCCTACCACATCCCTCTGTGCCCTACTGTTCACAGTATTAGTCCAGTCCTGGTTTGTCCTCCCAAAGTGCAACATCACATGTCTGCCATTTGTCAGCCTATTTTCTCCTCCCAATGAGGCCCCTGCTGCTTCCCTCTCTTCCATGGTCCACTGCCCTTTCCTATCAGATCCTACATATTTTACCTCTACTACCTATCCCTATCCAGCTACTTGCCTCATCTCCTTTTGCCACTCACCTATTTTCCTCCTCACCTGGGAACCAATCACCTGCCAGCTCATATTCCTTCCTCCCTACTCACCATCTTATTTTAGCCTCTTTCCAGGCCTGATGAAGGGTCTCTGTCCAAAATACTAACTGTTTATTCCCCTCCAGAGATGCAGCCCAACTTGCTGAATTCCCCCTGCATTCAGTGTCTGATGACCAAAATTTCTTCTGTCTTTCCAACAATACTGAAAAGTGCATTGTCCCCATTACACAAGTCCAGAAAGTTCACTTTTACAATCTATATTTCCTTAAGGTTACTATAGCTGAGGGTTATAACGGGGCCAAACTCCCACGACCTGTTAAATTCTCCCAATGGCTTGTGCCTCAAATAACCTCTGGCTCCCAAGTCCAGCTCCTGTCCTTCATGTGTGGTTTAGCTACTGAGCATGGAGAAACCATTTCTACTGACAGGAGAAGGGGCACAGGTGGGTTACCAGCACCTTAAAACCTGTCACTTTGGGCAAATGTTGCTCGTCAGCCGTGGTCAGCACTGGGAGTAAACCTCGAAGGAAAAACACGGAGCTGGATTCCCAAAGGCAGTTCTCTGTTGAGTTGAACGCTGACTGGTAACTCCTGCAACAATGTTGATGTCAATCTGTATCAGTCTCTGCCATTCCTTTGAGTTCATCAGATGAATGGAGAGGGGGAGCCTGCTGCACGGACAACAGTTTGCTCTCCATATTATACAGCCTTGGCTTGTGTATTGACTTTGACACGAGTATACAGCATCCACGGTCATCCCTGACGATGAGGGATTTTCTCTCATTTTCAAACTGGTTTAAAATGGTGTTCCTTATGGCTTGAATAAACTGTCAGTAATGGATGAGTATGACTAACAGGTCCGAGAGAACCTTGATGGCAGCTGTAATGAGAAATTCCTTGTTCTGCTGAGACCAAATTGTGTTACTTTTACAACATTATCCCCAGTGAGTCTCCTTTCGGTGTGAAGAGGTGGATAAAGATGAATGGAGATGAAACCTTTTCTTGGTACTCATTAGTAAATGTGAGATAATAAATTGGAGCTGCCTAAATCTCTCAGCAATGAGCAAGTATTTAATGAATATATTGGGAACTGCTGACATAATTACCATCAGGGCAGCAAGTGCCTGTATTTTTATCGACAAACAATCTGTTGGTGACAGAGGGAGAAGGTGAATGGGCAGGTGTATCACAGGCTGCTTGCAGATACAAGTGCTTGAAAGGAGATTAATGAGGAGGGACAAATGGACAAGGGAATCTCAGATGGTGTGATCCTTGTGGTAAGTAGGGGGCTGGGAGGAGGCAAAGAAATGTTCAGTGGATGATCTGTTGGGACATGGCAGTAGTTACAGAAGGTGATCTGTTGGATGTGGAGACCGATGGGGTGGCAGGCAAGGACAAGAGGAACTGCTAAGGTGATGGGAAGATGGGAAAAGCACGGATTTTTGTGAACTGAACAAGACGTGGGTGATGGCAGCATCAATAGTGGAGGAAGAAAACCCCATTCTTTGAAGAAAGAAGACATCTCTGATGTCCTGAATGGTAAGCTGAGTCCTGGGAACAGATGACACAAAGCTGGGTGGCAGTGTGAAATGTGAGGAGGATGTTAGGAGAATGCAAGATGACTTGGACAGGTTGGGTGAGTGGGCAGATGCATGGCAGATGCAGTTTAGTGTGGATAAATGTGAGGTTATCCACTTTGGTGGCAAGAACAGGAAGGCAGATTACTATCTGAATGGTGTCAAGTTAGGAAAAGGGGAAGTACAATGAGATCTAGGAGTTCTTGTTCATCAGTCACTGAAAGTAAGCATGCAGGTACAGCAGGCAGTGAACAAAGCTAGTGGCATGTTGGCCTTCATAACAAGGGGAGTTGAGTATAGGAGCAAAGAGGTCCTTCTGCAGTTGTACAGGGCCCTGGGGAGACCACACCTGGAGTATTGTGTTCAGTTTTGGTCTCTAAATTTGAGGAATAACATTCTTGCTATTGAGGGAGTGCAGCGTAGGTTCACGAGGTTAATTCCTGGGATGGCGGTACCATCATATTTTGAAAGATTGGAGCGACTGGGCTTGTATACACCGGAATTTAGAGGGATGAGAGGGGATCTGATTGAAACATATAAGATTATTAAGGGATTGGACACACTACAGGCAGGAAACATGTTCCCGATGTTGGGGGAGTCCAGAACCAGAGGCCACAGTTTAAGAATAAGGGGTAGGCCATTCAGAACGGAGTTCAGAAAAACTTTTTCACCCAGAGAGTTGTGCATCTATGGAATGCTCTGCCTCAGAAGGCAGTGGAGGCCAATTCTCTGGATGTTTTCAAGAAAGAGTTAGATAGAGCTCTTAAAGATAGCGGAGTCAAGGGATATGGGGAGAAGTCAGGAATGGGGTACTGATAGTGGATGATCAGCCATGATCACATTGAATGGTGATGCTGGCTCGAAGGGCCGAATGGCCTACTCCTGCACTTAATGTCTATTGTATAATGTGGCAGAGGTGAAAGAAGAGGAAGGAGAATAGTACTTTTACAGGAGATAGCACAGTCAAGATAACCAATGGAATTGGAAGGTTTCTAAGAGGTATTAGTTGACAGTTTTTCTCCAAAGATGGAGACAGGGATATTGAGAAAGAGGAAGAAGGTGTCAGTGATAGGCCGTGAATTTAAGGCAGGGTGGAAATTAGAGGCTAATTTGATGAAACTCATCAGCTCAGCATGCAGACGTGAAGCAGCACCAATACAGTCCTCAATTTAGCAGAAGGGTTGGGGAGTATTGCTAGGGAAGGCTCAGAACATGGATTGTTCGATGTAGTCACAAAGTGGCAAGCATACCTGGGGCCCATACGGGTGCCCATGGCTACCTCTTGAGTTTGGAGAAAGTGGGAGGAGCTGAAGGAAAATTGGTAGAGTATGAGGAGCATTTCTGCCAGACTGAGGAGGGTGGTGTTGGAGGGGAATTGATTGGTTCTTTTGTCAAAAAAGTGTTACGTATTCGGGCAACAATAATATAGATGAGTTAGGCAAGAGGTTTTATAACAAATAACACGTTTATTAAACACTGATAACAAACCCCCTTCAAAAGTAAACAAACCCAAACAATGACCCGAAACCAGCTGCTGGCAGCTGAATCAAACAGTTCTTAATAGCGTTGCAGTCCCAAACAGTCTTTAAAGTAGTATTGAAAAAAACAGTTCTCCAAAGCAAATTGCCGAATGAAAACAGTTCAAAGAATGATATGCCGACAGTTCAAAAGCTCACGGTACTTTTAAAAGGAGAGACTTTTTAAAGCGATGTAAATTCTCTTCCACGTCGATGTCCTTCGATTCCCAGCGTCGAACTCCCACGTCGAATTTTATTAAATATAACAACTTAAAGTGACTGACCTCTCTTCCACACTATTCTCAAACCCTTTCTGGTCATCCCAGGGGTCAACAGCGAGAATAGTCAACGAAATCCTTCCGAATGAGGATCAAACAAGGTCGAAGTCAATCCATTGAAAATCGATTTTTCTTGATTTGTCTTCCAAACTTCTCTTCACTCTCCATCAGCAAAGAAACCGTTGGCTCTGACCTTTTAAACTTTAGGCATTATATAAAACTTCATTTTTAACTAAACTGCGTCATCACATTAAATCACACAGTAACATGAAGTCATCTTGGCAAATCCAGCCACGAACTGCCCCACCTGACAGGGTGGGTCTTCCTTTTATACCCTGTAGAAAAAACCTGTCACATGACCTCTACTGGCGGGAAAATGACATCACTCCACCATTACCTCATGTCCAGTACAACTTCAACCCCAGTCACGTGACAAGGGTACCACTGTCACGTGTCACGGGTACGTAACACCTCCCTCCAAAAAAAACATTTTTGGTCTGACAAGAACAAAAATTTTAACAATTACTTACAAGAAAAAAAAACAAATGTATAAATCATATAACATACACAATACACAATACAGTAGGAGTGTTACAATAAAAAAAAACCACTCCAAAAAAAAAACATTGTACATTCAACATCGAGATAGACAATCAGCAACCACATTATCTTTACCTTTAATATGAGTTATCACAATATTGTACTCTTGTAACATCAAACTCCAATTTAACAATCTTCTGTTTTTGTTTTTCATCTTACTCAGAAAAACTAACGGATTATGATCAGTGTAAACAATAAGTGGTTTTTGAGTTGTACCAACATATACCTCAAAATATTCCAAAGCCAAAACAAGAGATAACAATTCTTTCTCTATTGTTGAATAGTTTCTTTGATGCTTATTAAATTTCTTAGAAAAGTAAGCTACTGGATGATCAACCTCATCACCCTCATTCTTTTGCATCAATACTGCTCCCGCAGCTTCATCACTAGCATCCACAGCTAATGAAAAAGGTTTTTCAAAGTCAGGTGCCTTAAGCACAGGTTGTTCACATATCATTGTTTTCAATTTTTCAAATGCTTCCTGACAAAACACTGTCCACACAAACTTCACATTCTTCTGCAGAAGATTAGTTAATGGAAGGGCAACATTAGCAAAATTCTTACAAAATTTTCGATAATATCCTACCATTCCCAAAAACCTTCTGAGAGTTTTTTTCCCCGTCGGAGTGGGAATTTCTAAAATTGCCTGAACTTTTGCCTGAACAGGAGCTACCTTACCTTGACCCACAACATAACCAAGGTAAGTCACAGTAGCATGTCCAAATTCACTCTTGGCTAAATTAATAGTCAAGTTAGCTTTTGAAAGCTTTTCAAACAATTTCTCCACCGCAATAATGTGTGCTTCCCAAGTATCATTTCCTGTCACTAAATCATCAATATAAGCATCAGTATCTTTCAATCCCTGAATCACAGAATTAATCATCCTCTGAAAAGTACCTGGGGCATTCTTCATCCCAAATGGAAGAACATTATACTCATATAACCCAGATGGAGTTACAAATGCAGAAATCTCTCTACCTCTGTCCGTTAGTGGAACACACCAATACCCTTTCAATAAATCAATCTTTGTAAGGAACTTTGCTTTTCCAACCTTATCTACACAATCATCCACTCTAGGAATTGGATATGCATCTGTTTTCGTTACAGCATTCACCTTCCTATAGTCCGTACAAAACCTAATACTACCATCAGGTTTTGGCACCATAACACATGGCGAACTCCAATTCGAGTTAGAATGTCTAATAATATCATTCCCTAACATGTATTCAATTTCTTTCTCAGCAAGTTCACATTTTTCCATGTTCATTCTATATGGATGTTGTTTAATAGGTTTGGCATCTCCAACATCTACATCATGTGAAGCTATAGTAGTCCTTCTCGGAACATCTGGAAACAAATCCTTATACTTAAAAATCAATTCCTTCATCTGTTGTTTCTGCTCTAGCTGTAAATGTGCTAATTTCTCATCCATATTTTCCAAAATAGTCGAATTAGGTAACCTAACAGAAACAATGTTAGATTTAGAATGAAAGTCAGATGAATCATCTATCATGTTCCCAGTTAAATCTAACTCATTCTCACTAACCACAACAGTCACAGTATCAGATTGTTTCTCAAAATATGGTTTAATCATATTTATGTGGCAAAGTTGTGTTGACCTTCTACGATCTGGAGTTTTTATTACATAATCCACATCATTAACTCTAGACACAATTTCATAAGGTCCATGAAATCTAGCTTGTAAAGGATTTGTCTGCACTGGGAAAAGAACCAACACCTTATCTCCAGGCTTAAACATCCTCATCCTAGCTTCCTTATCATACCAAGTCTTCATTTTCTCCTGAGCCAACTTTAAATTTTCCTTGGCTAAGCTACAAGCTCTATGTAACCTGTCCTTAAATTTCAAAACATAATCCAACAAATTAGTATGCACTTCCTTACTAATCCATTGTTCCTTCAATAAAGCTAAAGGTCCTCTAACTCTATGTCCAAACACAAGTTCAAATGGACTAAACCCTAAAGATTCCTGTACCGATTCCCTTACTGCAAATAAAAGTAAGTTTATACTCTCATCCCAGTCACTTTCATTCTCCACACAATATGTCCTAATCATATTCTTGAGAGTATAATGAAACCTCTCCAAGGCACCTTGCGATTCTGGATGGTATGCAGACGAAGTAATTTGCTTAGCTCCCAATTTATAAACTATCTGTTGAAACAATCCAGACATAAAATTACTACCTTGATCAGTTTGTATTTCCTTAGGCAATCCAAAATAAGTAAAGAATTTTATAAGAGCCTTCGTCACAGTTTTAGCTTTTATATTCCTAAGTGGTACTGCCTCTGGAAACCTAGACGAAGTACACATGATAGTCAACAAATACTGATAACCAGTTTTTGTCTTTGGTAATGGACCAACACAATCTACAATAACTTTAGAAAACGGTTCACCAAATGCTGGAATAGGTTGTAATGGAGCTACTGGTGTAACCTGATTTGGTTTACCCACAATTTGACAAGTATGGCACGTCTTACAAAACATCGCCACATCTTTTCTTAAACCAGGCCAGTAAAAATGTTTTAAAATCTTGTCCACAGTTTTCCTTACCCCTTGATGTCCACCTAAAGGCACACTATGAGCTAAAGTCAAAATCTCATTCCGATAAACTTTAGGAACAACCACCTGATAAACAACATTCCATTCCTCACTTGCAGGAATTGTAGGCGACCTCCACTTCCTCATCAACACTCCTTTTTCCAAGTAATATCCTACTGACACCTTCTCAATTTCACTACCTAGTAAAGCTTGTTCCCTTAATTTTACAATCTCAGGATCTCTATTCTGCTCTGCTATCATCTCCTTCCGAGACAGAGATAAATCTTCATAGTCAGACTTACTCCCAGAACCTTGTTCAAACAACGAAGGTAAGAAAGTTTCCGACACATCTTCAAAACTCAAATCCTGAGTTGAACAGTCATGAGTAACAACCTCATTCTGCACATCAATCTTTTTAGCCATAGCTCTAGTCACAACACAAGAAAAATCTATGTTAGAATTCACCTCAGGTACCTCTGACTCCATTGTCAAATGCACTTCAGGAAAAACTTGTCCACCTGCCAAATCATTACCTAACAATAAAGAAATACCCCTCACAGGTAAGCTATGCTGTAATCCTACCTTAACAAATCCTGTAACCAACCCTGACTTTAAATTTACTTCATGTAAACGTACAGGCATAAAATCACTTCCAACACCTCTTATGTAATTTACCTCACCAGTATCACTCTCTTCATTAAACTTCAACACACTATCTAACATCAGTGATTGAGAAGCTCCAGTATCCCTAAGAATCTTTATTGGCACCAGAGTAGATCCTTCTTTCAAGGATACAAACCCTTCAGTTATAAAATGATCATATCCCTTTCTAACTTTGTCAGACTCTAACAAATCCTCATTTGTGTTTACCAAACCCTGTAACTTTACAGGTGCTTTAGTATGTTGCACACAAGCATCCGGAACTGCTTCCTTCTCTTTCTTTTTCAATTTGAAACAGTTAGCTATTACATGGCCAGGCTTCTTACAATAGTTACAAATAAGACCAAACTGTCTTTCCTTCACAGGTTTTCCTTCCTCCTTACCTCTCTCATTAACCTCTAATTTAATTTCTGATTTACCTGGAGTCTCCATATTATTTTTCCTCTTAAAAATTCTACCCTGAGGAAATTTATTCTTATGGATTAAAACATACTCATCAGCTAATCTAGCACAGTCCTGCAATTTCTCAGTATCCCTCTCATTTAAGTAGGTCCTTACTTCAACAGGAATGCTTCTTTTAAATTCCTCCATCAAAATCAGCTCTCTCAATGTATCATAGTCCTCATTTACATTTTTAGAAGAAACCCATCTCTCAAAACACATAGCTTTATCATAGGCAAATTCCACATAAGTCTTTTCCACAGACTTTTTCAAACTCCTGAATCTTTCCCTATACTCTTCTGGGACCAATTCATACGATTTGAGAATATTTTCTTTCACAATATCATAATCTAATGCTTGCGCAGCAGTTAAAGCTGTGTAAACCTGTTGTGCCTTGCCTTTGATTACACTCTGTAATAACACTGACCATTTATCTTTCGGCCACTCTGACATCCGAGCAATAGTTTCAAAATGTTGAAAATATCTCTCCACTTCTGTTTCACTAAACGGAGGGACCAATTTAATTTCTTGGCTAGCAACAAACGGTTTTTTAGAACCAGCAGACTGTTCTACAGACCTTAATTTAGCCATTGCATATTCAAAATCTCTTTTCTTCTGCTCAGATTCCAATTTACACCTTTCTAACATCATTTGTTCGATTTGCAACTGCATCTCCAGATTACTTATTGGAAACGATTCTAAAATCGATTCTTCAAAATGACCCGAAGCCACAAAATGTGATGCGATACTTCTCTGTATTACAGCTTTTGAAGTAGTTGGCAAAATCCCTTTAAGATGCAACCGATTAGCAAGTTCAAAGACTTCAGTTTTTTTCGCCCTCGCTAACAAATCCGCGTCTGGCGAATCCAAAAACTCATCAATATTCATCGTTGCCGAATACCACTCACAAGCCAATCAAACAAAAAAAAATCGAGCAATCCCCGTTACCAAAACACCGATTCAAAATTCAAAAAACTTTTTAAAATCAAATAATTCAATTCCGAACGTAGCCCCCATAATTATGTTACGTATTCGGGCAACAATAATATAGATGAGTTAGGCAAGAGGTTTTATAACAAATAACACGTTTATTAAACACTGATAACAAACCCCCTTCAAAAGTAAACAAACCCAAACAATGACCCGAAACCAGCTGCTGGCAGCTGAATCAAACAGTTCTTAATAGCGTTGCAGTCCCAAACAGTCTTTAAAGTAGTATTGAAAAAAACAGTTCTCCAAAGCAAATTGCCGAATGAAAACAGTTCAAAGAATGATATGCCGACAGTTCAAAAGCTCACGGTACTTTTAAAAGGAGAGACTTTTTAAAGCGATGTAAATTCTCTTCCACGTCGATGTCCTTCGATTCCCAGCGTCGAACTCCCACGTCGAATTTTATTAAATATAACAACTTAAAGTGACTGACCTCTCTTCCACACTATTCTCAAACCCTTTCTGGTCATCCCAGGGGTCAACAGCGAGAATAGTCAACGAAATCCTTCCGAATGAGGATCAAACAAGGTCGAAGTCAATCCATTGAAAATCGATTTTTCTTGATTTGTCTTCCAAACTTCTCTTCACTCTCCATCAGCAAAGAAACCGTTGGCTCTGACCTTTTAAACTTTAGGCATTATATAAAACTTCATTTTTAACTAAACTGCGTCATCACATTAAATCACACAGTAACATGAAGTCATCTTGGCAAATCCAGCCACGAACTGCCCCACCTGACAGGGTGGGTCTTCCTTTTATACCCTGTAGAAAAAACCTGTCACATGACCTCTACTGGCGGGAAAATGACATCACTCCACCATTACCTCATGTCCAGTACAACTTCAACCCCAGTCACGTGACAAGGGTACCACTGTCACGTGTCACGGGTACGTAACAAAAGAAAGAAAGGTTTGAGGCCTTTTTAATGGGTGGTAGTACTGTATAGGGACTGAACATCCATGGTGAAAATGAGGTTGTCGGGGCCAGGGATTTGAAAGTCACTGATGAGATTGCAGACATTAGAAGTGCCACAGATGTAGGAGGAAAGGGATTGGACAAAGGGGGAATAGAATAGGATCAAGGTGTGAGGACACAAGTTTAGTGGGGCAGGAACAAGAAGAGACAATAGGCATACAGTCCAGTTTGTGAATTCTGAGTAGGAGGTAGAAGTGGGCAGTGACAGGCTAAGGGAACTATGAATTTGGTGGCAGCTTCTAGAGGCTGGTCATTACACACATCAACTCCAACTTCCCAGACAAACTCAGCCACTGCAATTCACCTACTGCCAAAACAAGTCCACACTAGATACCCTTTATGGAACATCAGGGTAATAAAGACACCTACATCTATTTCTTGAACACAGATGTAACTTCAATACCAAAATCCCAAAGTTCAAAGATCAGAGATCAAGGTAAATTTATTATCAAAGTACACATATGTCACCATATTCGACCCTGAGATTCATCTTCTCATGGGCATACTCAATAAATCCAATAACCGTAATAGGATCAATGAATGACCACACCAACAGAGTGAACACCCAGTGTGTAAAAGGCAACAAATTGTAAATACAGAAGAAAAAAATTCACAATAATTTCTAAAGATATAAACATGATTGTTGGACTAGATAAGTACAGAACATTAAACATAAAGAGAGGTGTAATCCAGCTAGTAGAATCGAGCTCGAAGGATACAATACACCGATGGTTGAATATACTGTAACAATCTGGAATATCAACAAGAAAAGAAAAAGATCAAACTCTGTTAAAGGGAAAACTTTCGACATAATTTACTTCAAGGCTTAAGAAAATCTGCTGAACAGAGCTCATCATTAAAAATATAACAAAGGCAATCATATTAACGTATTCTCTTGACATAATATCCTGGTCTGAAACCAACCTGGAAAATTTAAAAATATACTGAACACTGAACCTTTACTCAGTGTCAGTAAAACAAAAGAGCTGGTGATCGAGGAAGCAGGTTGAGTGTACGTCCCCACATGAATCAATGGTGCCAAGGTGAAGATGGTGGTTAGCTCCAAGTTCCGAGAGGCCTGTCTGAAACAATCATGTAGATGTTATGTTGAAGGTGGTACACCATCATGTCTTCCTCCTCAGGAAGTCTAAGGAAATCTGGTATATTCCCAAAGACCCTCACTAATTTTTAAACAGAGAGCAGTCTATCTCGATGCATCACAGACTCGTATGGCAACTGCTCTGCCCAAGACTGCATTAAAATTACAGAATTGTGAACACAACCCAGTCCATAGCCTAATCCACCCTCCCTCCATACTCTTCAGTACCTTGGGAAAGCAGACTACATCATCAAAAACCCCTACTACCCTGGACATAGTTATGTTCTCCCCAATTCTAATGGGAAAAAGATATTAGGGATAAAAATATGCAGCACAATTTCTGTTCTATTATAAAATTCTTGAATGGACTTCTTGTATAATAAAGATGAACCTTTGATCTCTCACTATAATGTCACATTAATGCCTACCTAGCCTGCACTTCTCACTCAATGTCAATAACACCAAGCAACTGATTGTAGACTTCAGGCAAGGGAAACCAGAGGTCCATAGGCCAGTAATCAGTGGGGGATCAGAGCTGATGTGTCAGTAAATTTAAATTCCAGGGAGTCACTATCTCAGAGGACCTGTCCTGGACCCATTATATAAATATAATTGTGAAGAAAGCACAACAGCATCTCTACTTTCTTAGGATATAACAACAAATATTTGTAACATGCTGTAGGGTATTACTGCTGTGTAATATGCTGAAGGTTTCACTGATAATGTAATGGTTTCTCTGTAGCAGCAATGTTTGGGTTATGACTAGAGATAACAAGGTTAGGAATGCTGTTGTCCTTTCTTGTGAGCTGGAAGAGAGATTTAAGTGGTCTTTTGCTGGGGAGAGATAAGGAGAGAAGACGCGAATGGAGAGAGTTGGTAGACCGCCGGACGGGGTGGACTTGGAGCAAGGGTCTGAAGGACAGCGATGATCGGAGGAGGTCAATGGAGGACCTCCTTGTATTTGTGAGCTCCAACATTGTGCAACATACTGTTTAATAAGATAGGGCCCTTTTTTTCTTTTTTTAAATTTCTTTTTTCATTTCTTTACTAACAGAATAGTCAAAGTAAGAATTATAAAGCTTAATCATTTAACCGCATGTTGTGTATTTTTTGTTCTTTAGGGGTATTGATTCGTAACAGGGGACACATCGCGCAGCATCCACCCAAACAAGATTTTTTAAGTTTGGCTGGGCCTGTGGCTATCACCCCCTATATTAAGCTGATAGCCGAAGTGAGTGTTACACATTTAAGGACTCTTTATTTGTTATTTCATCCTCATTATTTACTGCCATTTCTTTACATAGAAACAAAGAAAACCTGCAGCACAATACAGGCCCTTTGCCCACAAAGGTGTGCCGAACCTATCCCTGCCTTAGAAATCACCAGGCTTACTTCTATTTTACTAAACTCCATGTACCTAACTAAATGTCTCTTAAAATACCATATTGTATCTGCCTCCACCACTGTTGTCAGCAGCCCATTCCATACAGTCACCACTCTCTGCGTAAGAAACTTACCCCTGACATCTCATTTGTACCTGCTCCCAAGCACCTTAAACCTGTGCCCTCTTGTGGTAACCATTTCTGCCCTGGGAAAAAGCCTCTGACTATCCATATGATCAATGCCCATCATCTTATAGATAGATAGATATATAGATAGATAGATAGATAGATAAATAGATACTTTATTCATCCCCATGGGGAAATTCAACATTTTTTCCAATGTCCCATACACTTATTGTAGCAAAACTAATTACATACAATACTTAACTCAGTATAATATGATATGCATCTAAAATCACCCTCTCAAAAAGCATTAATAAATAGCTTTTAAAAAGTTCTTAAATAGTTTACTGAAATACATTGAATGGTAACTTGAGCTCAGTCCTAACCCCGGCACTTTAACATATCTTACCCCTGGCGGTTGAATTGTAAAGCCGAATGGCATTGGGGAGTAATGATCTCTTCATCCTGTCTGAGGAGCATTGCATCGATAGCAACCTGTCGCTGAAACTGCTTCTCTGTCTCTGGATGGATACACCTCTATCTGTTACAAGGTGGGGGCGAGGGCGCTGGGAGAGGACCCACAAGCAGGACACAAACGCGTCTCTCTCAGGTTCAATAAAATAGCGTTTATTGCTCGCTACACAGAGAACCGGGAAATTGAGGAGGACAAGGGGAACACGAACATCGGACTAGCAGACTAGGGACTGGGACCGCAGCAGACAGCGGACCTGGAAACTGGGAACTTGGATAACCGCGGCCATGTCTGTGACCCTGGGGACTGGAACCGCCACGGACCTTGGACTTGGAGACAGGGAACTTGGATCACTGCAGACCTTGGGCCTGGAAACTAGGGCCTTGAATCACCGCTGCCAGAACATGGACACCATGGATCGCCACAGCCGGAATGTGGACACTTGGACTTGACACACCGAGCCAGGACTCTGCCTCAGGTCAGGCACCAAGTCGGGACTCTTCGAGAGAGATAGACACGGAACTAGACATAAACATTGAGCCAGGACTCCGCCTTCAATTCACCCCTGGCAGTTGACCTTGCCCGGACCCACTCTGGTGAAGGAAGGCGAATTGATGGCACTCCGATGCGGGGCTGGATAACTCTGGCTTGTGGCAGCGACGGCGACTTGCTAATCCTTCCTAACAGTCTCGCACCGAACGGCTAAAGCCAGGGGCTTATAAGCTGCTGGTTCGGGTCGAGAGTAAATTACCTTAATGGCCAAGCTCAAGGGAGATGTGAAACGGGATTAGAAGGGAACAAAGTGTCAATGGTCTGGATCATAATGCAACCTAACTAAATTTAAAGGGGAACCGATCTGGACCATGACACTATCAGGTTACCTCTCATCCTCCATCGCTCCAGGGAGAAAAGACTGAGTTAACTCTACCTTTTTTCATAAGGCATGCTCCCCAATCCAGGTAACATTCTTGTAAATTTCCTCTGCACCCTTTCTATGGCTTCCACATCCTTCCTGTAGTAAGGCAACCAGAACTGAGCACAATACTCCAAGTGGGGTCTGACCAGGGTCCTATATAGCTGCAACATTACTTCTCGGCTCCTAAATTCAATTCCACAATTAATGAAGACCAATACACGGTACGCGTTCTCAACCACAGAGCCAATCTGTGAAGCTGCTTTGAGTGTCCTAAGGACTTGGACCCCAAGATCCCTCTGATCCTCCAAACTGCCAAGAGTCTTACCATTAATACTATATTCTGCCATCATATTTGACATACCAAAATAAGCCACTTCACACTTATCTGTGTTGAACTCCATCTGCTACTTCTCAGCCAGGTTTTGCATCCTATCAATGTCCCGCTGTAAACTCTGACAGCCCTCAACACTATCCACAACACCTCCAACCTTTGTGTCATCAGCAAACTTACTAACCCATCCCTCCACTTCCTCATCCAAGTCATTTATAAAAATGAAGAGTAAGGGTCCCATAACAGATCCCTGTTGCACCCCGCTGGTGACTGAGCTCTATGCAGAATATGGTCCATCTAGAACCACTCTGCCTTCTGTGGGCAAGCCACTCTGGATCCACAAAGCAATGTCCCCTTGGATCCCATGCCTCTTTACCTTCTCAATGTGGTACCTAATCAACTGCCTTGCTGAAATCCATATACACTACATCTGCTGCTCTACCTTCATCAATGAATTTATATTTGCATTTGCACAGTTTGTTGTCCATTGATTCTGTTCACAGTTAATTTTCTATAGATTTGCTAAGTATGCCCACGGAAGTAGAATCTCAGGATCGTATGTGCTGACCTCTATGCACTCTGATAAAAAATCTCAATTTGAACTTTGAAACTTGAACTTTCTCTGTAAACTTGATGCTGCTTTCTGCAATCAGTTGTTGCATTTTCTTGATATTCCCGTGTTTGGAAAGATCTCTCTGGAAGATAGGCAGAGCAAAGTTTTGTTCCGGATGCTGGGTACTAGCCTCTGTAGCATTCAGGACATCTTCAGTGAGCAATGTTACAACAAGGTGGAATCCATCATTAAGGTCCCCCATCTGCCAGGACAAGCCCTCTTCTCATTCTTCCCATCAAGGATGCGGTTCAGAAGCCTGAATGCGCACAGTCAGTTATTCAGGAACTGCTTCTTCCACTCTGCCATTTGATTTCTGATGGACATTGAAACCATGAACACGACCTCACTACTGTTTCTTTCTCTTTTTGCACTACTTGATTTATTTTTTAAAAAATATATACTTTTTACAGTAATTCATAGTTTTTATAATTATATATTGCAATGTACTGCTGTCACATAACGACAAATTTCACAACATATGTCAGCAATATTAAACTTGATTCTCTGATTTACTGTATCTTGATTCAGAATTAAGACCATAAGACCAGAATTAGGCCAATTGGCCCATTGGGTCTGTTCCACCTTATAAACATGGCTGATTTATTTTCCTCTCAGCCCAAATCTCCTGCTTTCTCCCCTTATTGCTTCATGCCCTGACTAATCATGAATCTATCAACCTCTGCCATAAATAAACAAAAGACATCCTCCACTCCTGCCGGTGGCAACGAATTCCACAGATTCACCATTCTTTGGCTAAAGAAATTCCTCCACACCTCCATTCTAAAAGGACAACCCCCTATTCTGAGGCTGTGTCACAGAAACATAGAAACACAAACAGAAAACCTACAGCACGATACAGGCCCTTCAGCCCACAAAGTTGTGATGAACATGTCACCACCTCAGAAATTATTAGGCATACATAATAGTCCTCTATTTTACTAAGCTCCATGTACCTATCTAAAAGCCTCTTAAAAGACCCTATTGTATCTGCCTCCACCACCGTTGTTGGCAGCCCATTCCACGCACTCACCACTCTGAGTAAAAGACTTACCCCTGACATCTCCTCTGTACTGACTGCCCAGCACCTTAAACCTGTGTCCTCTTGTGGCAACCATTCATCCCTGGGAAAAAGCCTCTGAATATCCACATGATCAATGCCTCTCATCATCTTGTACACCTCTATCAGGTCACCTCTCATCCTCCTTCGCTCCAAGGAGAAAAGGCCAAGTTCACTCAACCTAGCACATCCTTCCTGTAGTGAGGCGACGAGAACTGAGCACAGTACTCAAAGTGGAGTCTGTCCAGGGTCCTATATAGCTTCAACATTACCTCTCGGCTCCTAAATTCAATTCCACGATTGATGAAGGCCAATACACCATACACCTTCTTAACCACAGAGTCAACCTGTGCAGCTGCTTTGAGCATGCTATGGACTTGGACCCCAAGATCCCACCGATCCTCCACACTGCCAAGAATCTTACCATTAATACTATACTCTTCCATCATATTTGACCTACCAAAATGATCCACTTCACTTTTATCTGTGATGAACTTCATCTACCACTCCTCAGCCCAGTTTTGCATATCCCGCTGTAACCTCTGACAGCACTCCACACTATCCACAACACCTCCAACCTTTGTGTCATCAGCAAACTTACTAACCCATCCCTCCAATTCCTCATCCAGGTTATTTATAAAAATCACGAAGAGTAAGGGTCCCAGAACAGATCCCTGAGGCACTCCACTGGTGACCGAACTCCATGCGGAATATGACCTGTCTACAACCACACATTGCCTTCTGTGGGCAAGCCAGTTCTGGATCCACAAATCACTGACCCCCTTGGATCCCATGCCTCCTTACTTTCAGAATAAGCCTTGCATGGGGTACCTTATCATATGCCTTGCTGAAATCCATATATACTACATCTACTGCTCTTCTTCATCAATGTGATTAGTCACCTCCTCAAACAATTCAATCAGGTTCGTAAGGCATGAGCTGCCCTTGACAAAGCCATGTTGATCACTCCTAATGATATTATACCTCTTCAAATGTTTATAAATCTTGCCTCTCAGGATCTACTTCATCAGCTTACCAACCACTGAAGTAAGACTCACTGGTCTATAATTTCCTGGGCTATCTCTACTCCCATTCATGACTAAACCCTCCAATCCTCTGCAACCCTACAATCCTCTGGAACCTTTCCTGTCCCCATTGATGATGTAAAGATCATCGTCAGAGGCTCAGCAATCTCTTCCCTCACCTCCCACAGTATCCTGGGGTACATTTTGTCCAGTCCCGGTGACTTATTCAACTTGATGCTTTCCAAAAGTTTCCACACATCCTCTTTCTTAATATCTACATGCTCAAGCTTTTCAGTCTGCTGCAAGTCATCACCACAATCACAAAGATCCTTTTCCATAGTGAATGCTGAAGTAAAGTATTCATTAAGTACCTCTCCTATTTTCTCCAGTTCCAGACACACTTTCCCACTGTCACACTTAATAGGTCCTATTCTTTCACATCTTATCCTCTTGCTCTTCACATACTTGTAGAATTCTTTGAGGTTTTCCTTAATTCTGCCTGCCAAGGCCTTCTCATGGCCCCTTCTGGCTCTCCTAATTTCCTTCTTAAGTTCCTTCCTATTAGCCTTATAATCTTCTTGATCTCTAACATTACCTAGCTCTCTGAACCTTTTGTAAGCTTTTCTTTTCTTCTTGACTAGATTTATTACAGCCTTTGTACACTACAGTTCCTGTACCCTACCACAACTCCCGTCTCATTGGAACATACCTATATAGAACTCTACACAAATATCCCCTGAATATTTGCCCCATTTCTTCCGCACTTTCCCCTGAGAACATCTGTTTCTAATTTTCTGCCTGATAGCCTCATAATTCCCCATACTCCAATTAAACACCTTTCTAACATCTCTCTCTCTCTCTCTCTCTCTCTCCCTCTCCTCCCTCTCCTCCCTCTCCTCCCTCCCCCCCCAATGCTATTGTAAAGGAGATAGAATTATGATCACTATCTCCAAAATGCTTTCCCACTGAGAGATCTGACACCTGACCAGGTTCATTTCCCAATACCAAATCAAGTACAATCTCTCCTCTTGTAGGCTTATCTACATACTGCATCAAGAATCCTTCCTGAACACACCTAACAAACTCCACCCCATCTAAACCCCTTGCTCTAGGGAGATGCCAATCGATATTTGGGAAATTAAAATCTCCCGCCACGACAACTCTGTTATTATTACACCTTTCCAGGATCTGTTTCCCTATCCACTCCTTGATATCCCTGTTACTATTGGGTGGCCAATAAAAAACACTCAGTAAAGTTATTGACCCCTTCCTGTTCCTAACCTCCACCCACAGAGACTCCGTAGACAATCCCTCCATGGCGTCCAACTTTTCTGCAGCCCTGACACTATCTCTGATCAAAAGTCCCACGCCCCCACCTATTTTACCTCCCTCCTTGTCCTTTCTGAAACATCTAAAACCCGGCACTTGAAGTAACCAATCCTGTCCCTGAGTCATTGAAGTCTCTGTAATGGCCACCACATCATATCTCCAAGTACTGATCCATGTTCCAAGATCATCTGCTTTGTTCACAACACTCTTAGATTTAGACTCTGATTTTAGACTCTCCAACTTTCTGAAACATCCTCTCCACATTTACTCTTTTGACGCTTTTCAACATTCAATAGGTTTCAATGAAGTCATCGCTCATTCTTCTGAATTCCATTCTATGGTCCACTCTCCTCTCATATCAGATTCTTTCTTCACCTGACTTTTATCTTTCCCACACAGCTGGCTTCATCTCTCACATTCTACATCTTCCTTCCCCTCCCCCAGAATTTTATTACGCCGCCTGACCTGCTGAGTTCCTTCAGCATTTTGTATGCTATTCTAAAACTCCAGCATCTTCAGGCTTTCTCGTGTCTCTGGTCTGCAAAATTCCTTGTGTTTCTCTGTCTCCTCTTTCTATGTTCGATATGACTTTAGAATCGCAGCTTAGCCTTCAATTTTCTGGAGAAAGCAATACAAGTTTGTCCAAAGTCCCCTTATACTGTAACTAAAGCACTGTAATCCAGGCCACATCGTGGTGAACCTCTTCTGCCTTCTCTCCAAAGGCTCCACAACTTCCCTGTAATGGGGCAAACAGAACTGTACAAGAAATGTTCCCAAAGTAGAACTTTACACAGCTGCTACATGACTCCTTGTGCATATGCATTCTTCACTTGCAATCATAAAATAGAGATTCTGCAGATAATGGAAATCCAGAGAAACACACATTGACAATGCTGGAGGGACTCGGCAGGTCAGGCAGCATCTATGGAGAGGAATAAAGAGTCAATGTTTCCAGCTGAGATCATTCATCAGGGCTGCATTGTCACTTTCAGTTAACAATTGATTTGTACCACAAGATCCCCCTATACACGAATGCTCCAAATAGTCCATCCAGTTATTGTATACTGTCACGTATATTTAACCTCCCAAATTGTAGCACTTTACACTAATCCAGATTAATTTTTCTTTCCCAATCTTCAGCCCAGATCTACAACATGGATTCCTCAGTACACATTGACACTCTTAAAAAACCCACAATGCCACACATTTCTATTTTTGTGTCATCTGCAAACTAATACATTAGCCCCCATAAATCTTCAACTAATATCATAAAAAAGCAGATCCCAATATGGTTCCTTTCAGAAACCACTAGTCACAGTAGCATGCAGAGTAACAGCCCTTCACCACTCTCATGTCTTCTCTGGCCAGTTTGAATCCAAACTAGAATTGCAGGTTTCTGGAGACCAAACTGCCAGGACAGATAGTGGAGTTATTGTGGAGAATGATATCATGAAGCCTTCATACAAAGTAAGGAATCAAATTTTCAAGCATGGTGGGACTAATGTTTTGAGCTGCTCATATTCCAATGCAAGGAGTATTGTAGGAAAGGTAGATGAGCTCAGGGCATGGATCAGTGTGTGGAATTGTGATATTGTGGCCATTAGTGAGATTGTTGCAGGAGGGGCAGGACTGGCAACTCAAAGTTCTGGGGTTCTGTTGTTTTAGTCATGACAGCGAGAGAGATCATAGGGGAGGGGGTAACATTACTAGTCATGGAAAATGTTACAGCACTGCTCAGTCAGGACAGATGGGAGAGTACATTTACTTAGGCTACATGGGTGGAAAGACAAATGGGAAATGAATGATCACATTAATGAGATTATATTATAGACCACCCGATTGTTAGAGGGATTTAGACAATAGACAATAGACAATAGGTGCAGAAGTAGACCATTCGGCCCTTCGAGCCTGCACTGCCATTTTGAGATCATGGCTGATCATCTACTATCAATACCCGGTTCCTGCCTTGTCCACATGTCCCTTGATTCCCCTATCCATAAGATACCTATCTAGCTCCTTCTTGAAAGCATCCAGAGAATTGGCCTCCACTGCCTTCCGAGGAAGTGCATTCCAGACCCCCACAACTCTATGGGAGAAGAAGTTTTTCCTTAACTCTGTCCTAAATGACCTACCCCTTATTCTCAAACCATGCCCTCTGGTACTGGACTCTCCCAGTATCTGGAACATATTTCCTGCCTCTATCTTGTCCAATCCCTTAATAATCTTATATGTTGCAAACAGATCCCCTCTCAATCTCCTTAATTCCAGCGTGTACAAGCCCAGTCTCTCTAACCTCTCTGCGTAAGACAGTCCGGACATCCCAGGAATTAACCTTGTGAATCTACGCTGCACTTCCTCTACAGCCAGGATGTCCTTCCTTAATCCTGGAGACCAAAACTGTACACAATACTCCAGGTGTGGTCTCACCAGGGCCCTGTACAAATGCAAGAGGATTTCCTTGCTCTTGTACTGAATTCCCTTTGTAATAAAGGCCAACATTCCATTAGCCTTCTTCACTGCCTGCTGCACTTGCTCATTCACCTTCAGTGACTGATGAACAAGGACTCCTAGATCTCTTTGTATTTCTCCCTTACCTAACTTTACACCATTCAGATAATAATCTGCCTTCCTGTTCTTACTTCCAAAGTGGATAACCTCACACTTATTCACATTAAACGTCATCTGCCAAGTATCTGCCCATGCACCCAGCCTATCCAAGTCACCCTGAATTCTCCTAACATCCTCATCACATGTCACACTGCCACCCAGCTTAGTATCATCAGCAAACTTGCTGATGTTATTCTCAATGCCTTCATCTAAATCATTGATGTAAATCATAAACAGCTGTGGTCCCAGTACCGAGCCCTGTGGCACCCCACTAGTCACCACCTGCCATTCCGAGAAACACCCATTCACCGCTACCCTTTGCTTTCTATCTGCCAACCAGTTTTCTATCCATGTCAATGTCTTCCCCCCAATGCCATGAGCTTTGATTTTACCCACCAATGTCCTATGTGAGACCTTATCAAATGCCTTCTGAAAATCGAGGTACACTACATCCACTGGATCTCTCTTGTCCCTAATCTTCCTGGTTACATCCTCGAAAAACTCCAAAAGATTAGTCAAGCATGATTTACTCTTGGTAAATCCATGCTGGCTCAGCCCAATCCTATCACTGCTATCTAGGTATGCCACTATTTCATCTTTAATAATGGACTCTAGCATCTTCCCCACTCCTGATGTTAGGCTGACAGGACGATAGTTCTCTGTTTTCTCCCTCCCTCCTTTCTTAAAAAGTGGGATAACATTAGCCATTCTCCAATCCTCAGGAACTGATCCTGAATCTAAGGAACATTGGAAAATGATTACCAATTGTTACGTACCCGTGACATGTGACAGTGGTGTACTTGTCACGTGACTGGGGTTGAAGTTATACTGGACTTGAGGTAATGGTCTTGTGATGGTGGAGTGACGTCATTTTCCCGCCAGTAGAGGTTATGTGATGTTTTTTTTTACAGGGTATAAAAGGAGGACCCCTCCCTGTGAGGAGGCATAGTTCGTGGCTGGATTTGCCATGTTGACTTCATGCCACTGCGTGATTTAATGTTATGACGCAGTTTAGTTGAAAGATGAAGTTTTATCTAATGCCTAAAGTTTAAAAGGTCATTGCCAGCAGTTTCTTTATAATACTGCTAGTTGAGAATCAGTGGAGAGTGAAGACCGGTGTTCAGGAGTTAAAAGATTGAGGAGAATCGATTTCGACGGTGAAACAGGTTCGACCTTGTTTGATCCTCATTCGGAAGGAATTCGTTGACTGTTCTTGTGTTAATCCCTGTGAATAATAGCAAAAAGGATTGGGAACAGTTTTGTAAAGGAAAGGACAGTGCCTTTAAGCCGTTACATATCATCTTCGTAAAATTCTTCGTGGGAAAAGTAGTTCGACTGGGAATTGCAACAACACGACGTGAAAGAGAATTTAAATTGTCTTAAAAAGTCTCTCCCTTAAATGAACTGTAAGCATTTTGAACTTTTGCAATACTACTTTGAAGAACTGTTTTTGCAACATCGCTTTAAGAACTGTTTAAGCTGCCGCACAGCAGCTGATTTCCGGTTACGTGAGTGGTTTGTTTACTTTTGGGGGGTTTGTTTTCAGTGTTTAATAAACGTGTTATTTGTTATAAAAACCCCTGCCTAACTCATATATTTATTGTTGCTTGAATCCGTAACACAATGCATCTGCAATTTCCAGGGCCGCCTCCTTTATACCCTAGGATGCAGCCCATCTGGACCTGGGGATTTGTCAGCCTTCAGTCCCATCAGTCTGCTCATCACCGTTTCCTTCCTAATGTCAATCTGTTTCATTTCCTCTGTTACCCTATGTCCTTGGCCCATCCATACATCTGGGAGATCGCTTGTGTCTTCCTTAGTGAAGACAGATCTAAAGTACTTATTAAATTCTTCTGCCATTTCTCTGTTTCCCATAACAATTTCACCCAATTCATTCTTCAAGGGCCCAACATTGTTCTTAACTATCTTCTTTCTCTTCACATACTTAAAAAAGCTTTTGCTATCCTCCTTTATATTCCTGGCTAGCTTGCGCTCATACCTCATTTTTTCTCCCCGTATTGCCTTTTTAGTTAAGTTCTGTTGTTCCTGAAAAATTTCCCAATCATCTGTCCTCCCACTCACCTTAGCTCTGTCATACTTCCTTTTTTTTTAATGCTATGCAATCTCTGACTTCCTTTGTCAACCACTGTGGCCCGTTTCCCCCCTTTGAATCCTTCCTTCTCCAGGGGATGAACTGATTTTGCACCTTGTGCATTATTCCCAAGAATTTTGTACCTTGTGCATTATTCCCAAGAATTTTGCACCTTTTGCATTATTCCCAAGAATACCTGCCTTTGCTGTTCCACTGTCTTTTCTGCTAGGATATCCATCCAGTTAACTTTGGCCAGCTCCTCCCTCATGGCTCCATAGTCTCCTTTGTTCAACTGCAACACTGACACCTCCGAGCTGCCCTTATCCTTCTCAAATTGCAGATAAATCTTATCATATTATGATCACTACCTCCTAATGGCTCCTTTACTTCAAGATCGCTTATCAAATCCTGTTCATTACATAACACTAAATCCAGAATAGCCTTGTCCCTGGTCGGCTCTCGTACAAGCTGTTCCAAGAATGCATCCTGTAGGCATTCTACAAACTCCCTATGCTGGGGTCCAGCACCAACCTGATTCTCCCAGTTCACCTGCATGTTGAAATCCCCCATAACTACTGCGACATTTCCTTTGCCACATGCCAATGTTAACTCCCTATTCAACTTGCACCCAATATCCATGTTACTGTTTGGTGGGCTGTAGACAACACCCATTA
Source organism: Hemitrygon akajei (assembly GCF_048418815.1). NCBI lineage: Eukaryota > Metazoa > Chordata > Chondrichthyes > Myliobatiformes > Dasyatidae > Hemitrygon > Hemitrygon akajei. The sequence goes on from NC_133130.1 coordinate 7,865,009, forward strand.
GGGTCCTTTTGCCCTTACTGTTCCTCAGTTCTATCCACACAGACTCTACTTCTCCTGATCCTATGTCCCCCCCTTGCAAAGGACTGAATCTCATTCCTCACCAACAGGGCCACCCCACCCACTCTGCCCACATTTCTGTCCCTACGTTAGCACGTATACCCTTGTACATTCATTTCCCAGGTCTGATCTCCCTGCAGCCATGCAGAAGTATATTTGAAGCAAGATCACAAGATAGTGATAGCAGATGATGTTAACTTTCCACATATTGACTGGGAATCCCGTACCATAAAAGGGCTGGATGAGAAAGTTTGTCAAGTGTGTTCTGGAAAGTTTTCTTCATCAATGTATAGAGGTTCCACTGAGAGAGAGAGTGATACTGCATCTTTCATTGAAGTTCAAAGTAAATTTCTTATCACAGTACATACATGTCACCATAAATGATCTTGGCATCCATTTTCCTGTACATATTCACAGTAAGTACAAAGAAACACAATTCAATCACTGAAAAATCACACACAAGACAAACAAAATACAACAAACTGTGCAGATACAAAAAGATAAAAAAAACAAAAGAGAAAACAATAAATATCAAGATCACGAGATGAAGAGTCTTTGAAAGTTGTAGAAACAGTTCAGTGATGGGGTGAGTGAAGTTGACTGAAGTTATCCCCTCTGGTTGAAGAGCCTGATGGTTGAGTGGTGATAACTGGTCCGAAATCTGGTGGTCTGGGTTTGAGGCTTTTGTACCTCCTTCCTGATAGCAGCAGTGAGAAGAGAGCATGGTCTGGATGGGAACGAGACAAGGCAGGTGACAGTGGTGTGTGTGGGGATCACTTGGATCTAGTGATTGTATTTCCATTAGTTTCAAGATAATTATGGAGAAGGGCAAGTCTGGTTCATGGGCTGAGATTCTACATTGGAAACAGACCAGTTTTAATGGTATCATAAAGAATATGGCAAGAGTGGAAGGGGAAGGTTATTTCCTGGTAAAGGTGTTCTTGGAAAATGCCTCAATTTATGGCACATGACTTCAGCCACACAAAATCTGTGGAATCCCCTGCCCAATGAAGCAGTGGAGGCTACCTAAGTAAATATATTTAAGACAAGGTTGGATAGATTTTTGCATAGTAGAAGAATTAAGGTTTATGGGGAAAAGGCAGGTAGGTGGAGATGAGTCCATGGCCAGATCAATCATGTTCTTATTGAATGGCGGAACAGGCTCAATGGGCCAGGTAGCCTCCTCCTGCTCCTATTTCTATGTTCATATATTCCTATGTAAAATCATGCTGACTGTCTCTATTAAATCTATGTAAGATCCCATTGCGAAGAATCTTCTCCAGTCATTTCTCTACCTCAAATGTAAAGCTCACCAGCCTATAATTTCCGGGTATTCCTCTGATGCCCATCTTAAAAAGAGGAACAAATTGTCCTCTCTTCAGTCCCATAGGATCCTCGAAAGAGGATACAAAGATTTCCTCTTTTGTCTCTCTCAATAACCTGAGACAGATACCATCAGGCCCTGGAAACTTACCCAGCTTAATGTTCCTCAAGAGACCTGGCAACTCTTCCTCCTGAATATCAACAGGACCTAAATCGTGGGTTCCTAACCGGGGTCCACAGACCTCTTGGTTAATGGAAGGCTCCGTGGCAATAAAAAGGTTGGAAATCCCTGCCTAAAATCAGCACACCCTTTCCTCATACCTCTGTCTGAGGTAGAGAATACCACATTCACTAGACCTTATGAAAAATAGTTAACTTAACCTCAGGTCAAAACAGCCAACAGATTACACTGTGGCTCTATATCCAATTAGAGTTATACAATTATAGAGAAGTACCAAAAAGGAGGCCATTAGGCCCATCTAGTCTATGCCAAAACCATTCTTGACTCTGCTAATTCTTGACGACCTGCACTGGGATCATAAACCTCCATATCCATACTATCCATTTACCTATCCAAACATCTCTTAAACCTTGAAATCTAGCTTGAAAGCTCCATGTGTGCTGCCAGCTCATTCCACACACTCATGAACTTCTGAGCAAAGAAGTTTTCCCTCATGTTCCCCTTAAATTTTTCACTTATCACCCTTAATCCATGATCTCTGGTTGTAATGTGCCAAAAGCTTTCTTTACGACCATATCAACCTGTGATGCCACTTTCAATGAATTATGGACCTGTATTCCCAGATCACTTTCTTCCACAAGACTCCTCAATGCCATACCCTGGACAGTCCTACTGAAGTGCAAAACCTCACACTTGTCTGCATAAAATTTTATTGGCCATTTTCCAGCCCATTTTTCTACCTAATGTGGATCTCTCTGCAAGCTTTGATTACCTTGTATCTAAATACACATAGTACAAGAAATAAGGAGGCTGATCTTGCTGCAATATTACAGATTGCCAGGTATGATGTTGTGGCCATCACTGAATCGTGGCTGAAGGATGATTGTAGTTGGGAGCTGAATCTCCAAGGTTACATGTTACATCAGAGGGACAGGAAGGCAGGCAGAGGAGATGGTGTGGCTCTACTGGTAATGAATGGCATCAAATCAATAGAAAGATGTGACACAGAATCAGAAAAAGTTGTATCCTTGTGGATTGAGTTAAGAAACTACAAGGGTAAAAAGACATTGATGGCAGTTATATACAGACCTCCCAACAGTGGCTGGGAGGCGGACCACAGGTTACAACAGGAAATAGAAAATGTGAGTCAAAAGGGCAATGTTATGGTAGTCATGGGAGATTTTAACATGCAGGTCAATTGGGAATATCAGATTAGCAATGGAGCTCAAGAGAGTGAGTTTGTTGAATGCCTAAGAGATAGCTTTTTGTCGTTGAGTCTACTTGGGGATTGGAGATCAACTACACTGGAATGTGTGTTATGTAATAAACTGGAGGTGATTAGGGAGCTTAAGGCAAAAGAACCCTTAGGAGCCAGTGATCACAATATGACTGTGTTCAACTTGAAATTTGATATGGAGAAAGTAAAGTCTGATGTAGCAGTATTTCAGTGGAGTAAGGGAAATTACAGTGGTATGACAGAGGAGTTGGCCAGAGTAAATTGGAAGAAGCTGTGGCAGGGAGGTCAGCAGAGCAGCAATGGTGGCATTTCTGGAAAAAATGAGAAAGGTGCAGGACAGGTGCATTCCCAAAATGAAGAAATACTCAAATGGTAAAATAGTGCAACCATGGCTGACAAGGAAAGTCAAAGCTATTGTAAAAGAAAAAGGAAGGGCATAAAACAAAGCAAAAATTAGTGGGAAGATAGAGGATTGGGAAGTTTTTGAAAACCTACAGAGAGCAAGTAAAAAATCATTAGAAAGGAAAAGATGAAATAATATCAAAGTGGATAGTAAAAGTTTTTTTTCAAATACTGGATATAGGTCCAGTGACACCTATAGAAGAAATGAGAAGAAATGCAGACGAAATGATAATGGGGATAAGGAGATGGCTGCTGAACTAAATGAGTATTTTGCATCAGTGTTCACTGTGGAAGACACTAGCAGTATGCCTGATATTGTAGTGTGTGAGGGAAGAGAAGTGAATTCAGCTACTGTTACATGAGAGAAGGTGCTCAAAAAGCTGAAAGACATAAAGGTACGTAAGTCACCCAGACCAGAGGAACTGCACCTGGGTTCGGAAAGAGGTCGCATGAGGGATTGTGGTGGTGTCAATGGAAATTATTGTCATAGGGTGGGCATTGGGAGTGGACCCAAATGCAAGACACAAACACTGAAGTACCAGGAACAGGACTAGGCATGAGAAGGAAGCAAGGAAAGTGGGGAAGAAAGGACGCTGGACATGACACATGCCACAGACGAGACAAGGATTCCCTGCCTGGGCTAGGACTTGACAAGGACAGCGGAACCAGGACATGGAACTGGGAACTAGAAGCCTGGGCTTGGACTCAGAGCCAGAGACTCAACAAGGACCCAGAACCTGGGTCTTGACTCAGGTTCAGACTCCAGGACCAGGCGAAGACAAGACAAGACTACAGGATGATGAGAGGCACAAGACGGGACGAGAGACTCCTGGATGGGACAAGGGAACATCAGCACAGGACGAGGGAATCCCAGCACTGGGCTGGGCAAGATACTCCTGGGCAAGGCACATGGACATGACGAGAACCCGAGCCTTGGTCAAGGGAGAGACATCAAGACTGGATGTGAGACTCCTGGACAAGGGAACCTCAGCATCAGGCTGGGCAAGGTAGATGGACATGATGAGAACCCAGAGCCTTGGTCGAGGGAGAGACATAAACCTGGAACACCGAGCCGGGACCCCTCCTTGGGTATAGGATGCAGGGCGGGGACTCATTACACAGAACACTGAACACGACGAGACAGTTCCCAATGCTAGGTAGCGGCAAAACTGCCAGACCTACCTAGTGAAAACGTGGACACAGACAGACAGTTCCAAACAGGGTGAGGCTCCAGGCAGAGGCAGAGGCGAGGTGAGGCAGGGCTCCAGGCAGGGGCAGAGGCGAGGTGAGGCAGGGCTCCAGTCAGGGGCAGAGGCGAGGTGAGGCAGGGCTCCAGGCAGGGGCAGAGGCGAGGCGAGGCAGGAATCCAGGCAGAGGCAGAGGCGAGGTGAGGCAGGGCTCCAGGCAGGGACAGATGTGAGGCGAGGCAGGAATCCAGGTGGAGGCAGAGGCAGAGGCAGAGGTGAGGCAGGGCTCCAGGCAGGGGCAGAGGTGAGGCGAGGCAGGGCTCCAGGTGGAGGCAGGGGCAGAGGAAGAGGCGAGGCGAGGCAGGGCTCCAGGCAGGGGCCGAGGCGAGGCGAGGCGAGGCAGAGCTCCAGGTGGAGGCAGGGGCAGAGGAAGAGGCACGGCAGGAATCAAGGCGGAGGCAGGGGCAGAGGCGAGGTGAGGCAGGGCTCCAGGCAGGGGCAGAGGCGAGGTGAGGCAGGGCACCAGGCAGGGGCAGAGGCGAGGTGAGGCAGGGCTCCAGGCAGGGGCAGAGGCGAGGTGAGGCAGGGCTCCAGGCAGGGGCAGAGGTGAGGCGAGGCAGGGCTCCAGGCAGGGGCAGAGGCGAGGTGAGGCAGGGCTCCAGGCAGGGGCAGAGGCGAGGCGAGGCGAGGCAGAGCTCCAGGTGGAGGCAGGGGCAGAGGAAGAGGCACGGCAGGAATCAAGGCAGAGGCAGGGGCAGAGGCGAGGCGAGGCAGGGCTCCAGGCAGGGGCAGAGGTGAGGCGAGGCAGGGCTCCAGGCAGGGGCAGAGGCGAGGCGAGGCAGGGCTCCAGGCAGGGGCAGAGGCGAGGCGAGGCGAGGCAGAGCTCCAGGTGGAGGCAGGGGCAGAGGAAGAGGCATGGCAGGAATCAAGGCAGAGGCAGGGGCAGAGGCGAGGCGAGGCAGGGCTCCAGGCAGGGGCAGAGGTGAGGCGAGGCAGGGCTCCAGGCAGGGGCAGAGGCGAGGCGAGGCGAGGCAGAGCTCCAGGTGGAGGCAGGGGCAGAGGAAGAGGCACGGCAGGAATCAAGGCAGAGGCAGGGGCAGAGGCGAGGCGAGGCAGGGCTCCAGGCAGGGGCAGAGGTGAGGCGAGGCAGGGCTCCAGGCAGGGGCAGAGGCGAGGCGAGGCAGGGCTCCAGGCAGGGGCAGAGGTGAGGCGAGGCAGGGCTCCAGGCAGGGGCAGAGGTGAGGCGAGGCAGGGCTCCAGGCAGGGGCAGAGGCGAGGCAAGGGAGGGGCAAGGTGAGGCAGAGTTCCAGGCAAGGCGAGGCAGGGTTCCAGTCAAGGTGAGGCAGGGCTCCAGGCAGGGGCAAGGTGAGGCAGGGGCAGGAAGGTGAAGGGAAGGGATACAGACAGGGGATTTGGACAGGAACAATCCAGCAGCCAGAGGCTGAATCCTGAAGCTATTTCTGAAGCCAGTCCAAACAAGAATCAGCTGCCTCAACAGAAACTGGGGAAAACCGGAAAACCTGGAATAAGGTACATGGACTGGACACTGAACCAGAATGCAGATTTCATGGACCGGACCATGACAATTATCTTTTAAAAATCTAAGATATTACAATCTTAAGATGCTGTGAGAATTGGGAGTCCTTGTGCAGAAAACCCTGAAGGTTAACTTGCAGGATTAGTTGGTGGGTGAGGCAGGCAATTGACTCCAATTCATGTTGTAGATGTATAAATCTTTAGTCTGATCCACCTGGAGTGTTGCATACAGTTCCCATTGCCCTGTTGTAGAGAGGATGTGGAGACTGTGGAAAGACTGAGACGAGGTTTACTGGGATGCTGCCTGGATTAGAGGGAATGAAATATAAGGAAAGCTCGGTCAATCTCGTGTTGTTCTCCCTCATGGTAGAAATGTCAAACAGCAGACATGGTTTTAAGTTTCGAGCAGGGGACAGTTTAAAGGTGATGTGAGGGGTGAGTTTATATGTACTGTACATAGGCAATGAGTAAAAGAGTTCTGAATTGTCTTACTGCTTATTTCTCATCAACTATCAGTGACAAAATCACTGCTTTTTGAACAAAAGCACATGCTTTGATGCTATTTAAAAACAAAGCAGTGTTGTGTAACGACCTTACAAATGCACGCTACTGACACTCGTTAGAAACTGTTCAGCAACAACCTCCTGTCCCAATTAAGTGACATAGTGTCCCAAATAAACAAAGTGAATCCTGGCTATTTTCTCAATTCATTTTTGCTATTTATCGGATGTCCCAAATGAACAGCTCCCTGATTAATTGACAGCCCAATGAAGCAGAATCTACTGTATCTGCCTGGAATAGGTTACTGGGCAGTAGAGAAGCTGGGAGTTTGTTTGACTTTAAGAGGATTTTAGATAGACACGTGAATACAAAGGGAATGGAGGGATATGAATGATACATAGGAGGAGGATATTTAACATAAATGAGCATCAAGGTCAGCACAACATCAAGGCCAGATATCCTGTCCAGTTCTGTACTGTTCCACATTCAATTTGAAGTGGGTGGTGATTACTTGAAACACATATTTATCACCCAACCTTGGTCTCATCTGAACTCTGTAAACTCGGAAACAGCTGGAACATAATATTAATATCAGAAGCAATAAAGTGTTTGTACTTTCACAAGAGGTCATATAACAAAAGATGTCTGCTTCAAGCTGGGGTTGAAGTGATGATATTCTCCCTTACAGGTGCAGACGATCCTGTCCTTATCCAGTCCCCGAGCATACAGCGTGTCACTGAGGGTCACACGGTGTGGTTATGGTGTACCATGAGCAAAGCCAGGCCGGAAAAGACTGACCTCCACTGGTATCAAAAACTATCTGGGCAGGACAAGTTGGTTTTTACACGCAGGGCAGGAGGCAGCTCAGCGAGGGGATGGGGTATCCAGTCCTACAGAGACACGTCCAACAGCAGCTTCACCCTGACAGTCACAGACGTGGTGCACAGTGATTCTGCCGTCTATTACTGCAGAGTGTGGGGAGACATCGACGGGAACGGCACCCAGCTCATCGTAACCAGTGAGTACAAGTTCTATTTATTCAGCAGTGTGTCCCTGCATTGGGAGTTGTTCCACCACCACTCACTTCCCGTGGCTGGGCACGTTGTATTGAAGAACACACAGTGTAATACTGGAGCCCCGTCACTGGGACACGATCCAGAGCACTGTGGCCCCTAACTCATGGGTGGGGAGCACCAACATGGTGACTGACCGCCTGCTCTGTGTGTCCAGTTGGATATTTGAAAATCAATTTCAATGTGGAGTGTGTCATCACAGGAGAGAAAAGGAGAAAATGTTCAGAGTTCGGAGTCATAGATCAGCGTCTCTTAAATCAAAACCACCTCTTCCAAAAGCTCCGAACCTGTGGAATTCAAAACCTAAAACAATAAGGGATGTAAAACCAGTTAACACTTTTAACTGCCAATTATTTATTTCACAATTAACATACTTTCAAAGATCAAAGTAAATTTATTGTCAAAGTCCATATATGTCACTATGTTCAAACCTGTGATTCATTTTCTTGAGGGCATACTCAATAAATCCAGAACAGAATAATCACCATTGTAGAATCAATGAAAGACTGTAACAACTTGGTCTTGGATGCAAGATGGTGTCAGAGAATCACGGTGACGTTCTCCGGGCTACGTGTATGTTTTTGTCTTTAATTTTAATATTTATTTCTATTTTTTCATTTTATTTTCATGTTTCCCCTTTCACTCTTTTTAAAGTGCTTTGAACTACCCGTCTGTATGAAATGTGCTCAATGAATAAGTTATGATTATTATTACAGCTCAGCACTGTACAAAACTGCCTGACTAAAAGTCTTGGCTGGAGAGATATTAAATGTTTTTTTTGCATCTGTATTTACTAAGGAAACTGGAATGGAGTCAATGGAAACAAGGCAAACAAGTAGGGAGGTCACGGAACTTATACAGATTAAAGAGGAGGAGGTGCTTGCTGTCTTGAGGCAAATCAGAGTAGATAAATCCCCAGGACCTGATGGGGTATTCCCTCGGACCTTGAGGGAGACTAGTGTTGAAATTGCAGGGGCCCTGGCAGATATATTTAAAATGTTTATATCCACGGGTCAGGTGCCAGAGGATTGGAGGATAGCTCATGTAGTTCTGTTGTTTAAAAAAGGCTCAAAAAGAAAGCCGGGAAATTATAGGCCGGTAAGTTTGACATCGGTAGTAGGTAAATTATTGGAAGGAATACTAAGTGATAGGATCTACAAGTATTTGGATAGACGGGGACTTATTAGAAACAGTCAGCATGGCTTTGTGTATGGTAGGTCATGTTTAAACAATCTATTAGAGTTTTTCGAGGAAGTTACCAAGAAAGTGGATGAAGGGAAGTGGATGAACAGTGGATGTTGTCTACATGGACTTCAGTAAGGCCTTTGACAAGGTCCCACATGGGAGGTTAGTTAGGAAGATTCAGTCGCTAGGTATACATGGAGAGGTAGTAAATTGGATTAGATATTGGCTCAATGGAAGAAGCCAGAGAGTGGTAGTGGAGGATTGCCACTCTGAGTGGAGGCCTGTGACTAGTGGTGTGCCACAGGGATCAGTGCTGGGTCCATTGTTATTTGTCATCTATATCAATGATCTGGATGATAATGTGGCAAATTGGATCAGCAAATTTGCTGATGCCACAAAGATTGGAGGTGTAGTGGACAGCGAGGAAGGTTTTCAAAGCTTGCAGAGGGATTTGGATCAGTTGGAGGAATGGACAGGAAAATGGCAGATGGAGTTTAATGCGGAGGTCTGAGGTATTGCACTTCGGAAGGTCAAACCAAGGTAGAACATACAAGGTAAATGGTAGGTCACTGAGGAGTGCAGTAGAACAGAGGGATCTGGGAGTACAGATACATAATTCCCTAAAAGTGGTGTCACAAGTAGATAGGGTTGTAAAGAGAGCTTTTGGTACATTGGCCTTTATAAATCAAAGTATTGAGTATATGAGTTGGAATGTAATGGTGAGGTTGTATAAGACATTGATAAGACCGAATTTGGAGTATTTTGTGCAGTTTTCGTCACCTAATTACAGGAAGGATATTAATAAGGTTGAAAGAGTGCAGAGAAGGTTTACAAGGATGTTGCCAGGACTTGAGAAACTGAGTTACAGAGAAAGGTTGAATAGGTTAGGACTTTATTCCTTGGAGCGTAGGAGAATGAGGGGTGATTTGATAGAGGTGTATAAAATTATGATGGGTATAGATAGAGTGAATGCAAGCAGGCTTTTTCCACTGAGGCCAGGGGAGAAAAAATCCAGAGGGCATGGGTTAAGGGTTAAGGGGGATAACTTTAAAGGGAACATTGGGGGGGCTTCTTCACGCAGAGTGGTGGGAGTGTGGAATGGGATGCCAGATGAAGTGGTGAATGCGGGCTCACTTTTGACATTTAAGAAAAACTTGGACAGGTATATGGATGAGAGGGGTTTGGAGGGATATGGTCCAGGTGCAAGACAGTAGGACTAGACAAAAAAAAATGGTTCGGCACAGCCAAGAAGGGCCAAAAGGCCTGTTTCTGCACTGTAATGTTCTATGGTTCTATGGAAGGATTTACATGAATCAGATCAATTTAAGACAAGGTTGGACAGATGTTTGCATAGTAGGGGAATTAAAGGTTATGGGGAAATAGCAGGTAGGTGAAGATGAGTCCATGGCCAGATCAGCCATGATCTTATTGAACGGCAGAGCGAGTTTGGTGGGTTAGATGACCAACTCGTACTCCTTTTTCTTCTGTTTTTGTGTTAATTCTCCCTCCTCATTCAAACTTATTGATAATTCTACCACTCACTGAACAGAAATGTGGAAGTTGTTTAGGGACCACTTCCATGGGGTTCTGGATAGCTTTGTCCCACTGAGTCAGGGAAAGGAGGGCAGGGTGAAGGAACCATGTTTGACAAGAGAAGTGGAACATCTGGTCAAGACAAAGAAGGATGTACACTTAAAGTTTATGAAGTAAAACATCAGATGGGGCTCTTCAAAGTTATAAAGAAGGATCTTCGGTTGGGACTTGGGAGAGCTGGAAGGATTCTTGGGGAGTAGGAATAAGGAAACCCTCAAGACATTCTACACATACCTGAGGAACAGGAGAATGGCTAGACAGAGGGTAGGACCGGTTAGGGATAAAGGGAGAAATATTATCAACTGATCCAACATGGTCTTCAGAACTCTCTCCAAACTATAACAGATCCCATGACTGTAGGGCAGCCAAAACATCAGAACCAACCAGATATAACTGACTTCAGTAAAGAGACTGAAAATTGTTCTTGTTAACATTTATTTAAATTTTAGAAATTGTAAAATGCTGGGGAAATATACTGCCTTGTATTGATCTCCATAAATACACATTAATGTATCCATATCCAACACACAGATCCCGCAGATGATCCCGTCCTTGTGCAGTATCCACCAGTCAGCAAGGTGCCAGAGGGTGTAACTGTCCAGCTCCACTGTGCCTTGTATAATGCCAGTGTGAATGTCACCAATGTCCACTGGTACCACCAGCGGCTGGGAACAAGAGCGAGTGGGCGTTGAGCCACTTTGTGAATGACTCGGTGAGCAGGTCCGGGGGTATCTCTGATCGTTTTCAGTCTCACAGGAATGTCGTGAGTAACAGTTACATTCTGACCATCAGCAACACATCTATTAGTGACACTGCAGTGTACAACTGCAGTGTGTGGAATTACATCTACGGAAGAGGAACGCAGCTCAATGTAACTGGTAAGTCAACGTCAGTTTACACTGACAATAACAGCATCTCAGTATCCAACCTTCACACGATGACTGTCAGACACAGGGGGTTCTGTAATGTCCCCAGTAGAACAGAGAGTCGGATGGTTTCCCCTGGAGTGTAAACTGGTAACAGTTGGGAAATGGAAAAGAGGGAAAGGACAAGTACTCTGGAATAAAAGAAAATCGTGACAAATCATTTTGTGGATGAACAGGATTTTCTCTGTACCTGAGCACGTGTGACAATAATAAACCAGTTTACTGAGAGCTCTCCCTGTGGGTGTGAGTTGTCAGAACTGGACGATGTTACCAATCGGAAAAACAGTCAGAACAAATGGACAGGAGAAGAGGATAAAATGATGTGTGTAAAAGAAATAGACTGGCCATTAAATCCAAAGTAAGTATGAGAATACAATTAATGGCAGAAGCAACATTATTAGAGTCACTAAGTCATAGAAAATATAGCACTAAAACAGGCCTTCAGCCCATTTGTCTCTGCATACCACCAATCATCCAAACCTATCCAAACTTCTCTTAAATGTTGACATCGAACTCGCATGCACCTCTTGCACTGGCAACTCATTCTACACTCTCACGACCCTCTGAGTGAAGGACATATCCCTCATGTTTTCCTTAAACTTTTCACCTTTCACCCTCAATCCATGTCATCCAGTAGCAGTCCCACCCAACCTCAGTGGAAAAAGCCTGTTTGCATTTATCCGATCTATACCCCCCACAATTATGTATACCTCTATTGAATCTCCCTCAATCTTTTACATTCTATGGAACGAAGACCAAACCCATTAAATCTTTCCTCAAAGTTCAGGTCTTCTAGTCCTGATGACATCCTTAAAAATTTTCTCTGTACTCTTTCAAACTTATTTACATCTTTCCTACAGGTAAGGAACTGAAATTACACACAATACTCCAAATTACGCCTCACTGACATCTTATACAACTTCAACATCTCCTGTACTCAATACTTTGATTTATGAATACCAATGTGCCAAAAGGTTTCTTTATGACCCAAACTACCTGTGATGCCTTCCAATGAATTATAGACCTGTATTCCCAGATCCCTCTGTTCTACCACAAAGTTCACAATGTAAGATCTACCCTGTTTGGTTCAACTGAATTGTAACACCTTGCACTTGTCTGCATTGGATATCATCTGCCATGTTTCAGCCCACTAGTCACAGGCCTCCAGTCAGAGAGGCAACCATCTACTACCACTCTCTGTCTTCTCCCAAAAAGCTAAGGTTGAATACAACTTCAAATGCAGAAAGTCAAAATTAACATACACAAAATGCTGGAGGAACTCAGCAGGCCAGGCAGCAAATATGGAAAATAGTAAACAGTAGATATAGGCGGGCTGATTGATAAGTTCGTGGCCTAAGGTAGAAGGAGATGGGTTATACAGCTCTCGTTACCTGCATGTGCAGTTCAAGTCTTTGATTAATTATACAGAAAATTTAAAGTTAATAACTTTTGTGGTATTTCTGTTTCAGACAATTGAAAATTGCTAGGTTTTCTAGAATTGACTCTTTCTACCGTAGGCCACAAACTAATCAATCACCCCTCGTAAACAAGGGAAAATCTGCAGATGCTGGAACTCTGAGCTACACACACAAAATGCTGGAGGATCTGAGCAGGCCAGGCAGCATTTATGGTGAAGAGTACAATCTGTGTGTGACTCCTCACAGGAATTTCCTCTCGACCCTCTCCAATGGCACAACATTCTTTCTTGGCCCAAAAATGCCACTTCACTCTTTAAGAAGGGAGGGAAGCAAAAGAAAGGAAATTATAGGCCAGTTAGCCTGACTTCAGTGGTTGGGAAGATGTTGGAGCCCATTATTAAGGACAAGGTTTTGGCGTACTTGGAGGCACAGGATAAGATAGGGTAAAGTCAGCACGGTTTCCTTAAGGGGATATCCTGCCTGACAAATCTGACGAATTCTTTGAGGAAATAGCAGGCAGGGTAGAGAAAGGAGAATCAATGTATATTGAGCCCTCAGATTTTCAGAAGGCCTTTGACAAGTCCACATGAAGCTGTTTTACAAATTAAGAGCCCACGGTATTACAGGAAAGATACTAGCATGGGTAGAGAATTGACTGATTGGCAGGAGGCAAAGAGTGGGAATAAATGGAGTGACATTTACAATTTTACAGTCTTTCAGAACCATTTCAGAATCTAGTGAATCTTGAAAGATCATTACTAATGCCTCTGCATTCACTTCAGCCATCATTTTCAGAACTCTCGGGTGTTGACCATGTGGTCCAGATGACTTATCTAATTTCATAGATAACCATATAACCATATAACCATATAACCATATAACAATCACAGCACGGAAACAGGCCATTCCGGCCCTCCTAGTCCGTGCCGAACTCTTAATCTCACCTAGTCCCACCTACCCGCACTCAGCCCATAACCCTCCACTCCTTTCCTATCCATATACCTATCCAATTTTACCTTAAATGACACAACTGAACTGGCCTCTACTACTTCTACAGGAAGCTCATTCCACACAGCTATCACTCTCTGAGTAAAGAAATACCCCCTCGTGTTTCCCTTAAACTTTTGCCCCCTAACTCTCAAATCATGTCCTCTCGTTTGAATCTCCCCTACTCTCAATGGAAACAGCCTATTCACGTCAACTCTATCTATCCCTCTCAACATTTTAAATACCTCGATCAAATCCCCCCTCAACCTTCTACGCTCCAATGAATAGAGACCTAACTTGTTCAACCTTTCTCTGTTTTCAGCATCACAAGCACCTTTGCCTTAGTAATAGTTTAAGTTCAAGTTTATTGTGATTTGATAGAAAACATATACTGTATACAAGCTCATGACACAATGTTCCTCCAGACCATGATGCACCTTCAAAACATTTACCACACATAGTGGAAATTTGGCTCCTACCCTTGGCTTTCAGGGGCATTCTGTGGACAGGGCTTGTTCTCTCCACCTCTGTGTCTCAGTAACACTGTTCAAGACCACATTCCCCACATAGTAACTCCATCCAAACACTCCTCAAGCTGTGTTTGAAGTGACGATATTCTCCCTTACAGGTGCAGACATTCCTGTCCTTATCCAGTCCCCGAGCATACAGCGTGTCACTGAGGGTCACACGGCGTGGTTATGGTGTACCATGAGCAAAACCAGGCTGGAAGACACCGACGTCCACTGGTATCGGAAACTACCTGGGCAGGACATGGAGTGGGTTCTAACACACAGGGCAGGAGGCAGCCCAGAGTGGGGACGGGGTTTCACTGAGAGATTCCAGCCCTACAGAGACACGTCCAACAACAGCGTCACCCTGACAGTCACAGACGTGGTGCACAGTGATTCTGTTGTCTATTACTGCAGAGTGTCACGTCTCATCAGCTTGACTGAGTTTTCTGAGGAGGTGATGAAGATAATGGAGGGTTGGGAAGTGGATATTGTCTATATTAACATTAGTAAATCTTTCAATCATGTAACATGGTAGTGTAGTGATTATCATAACGATTTACAATGCCGGTGATCAAGGTTCAAATTCCACAAAATGCTGGAGGAACTCAGCAGGCCAGGCAGCATCTATGGAAATGAGCACAGTCCAGAGAACAAGGAATGGGAAGAGAGGGTGATTGTCTGGCTGGAAGACTGTCAGTAGTGACTGGGACAGGGCTGGGCCGCAGCTCTAACAATCTGTATCAATGAGGGGACCAAGTGTATCCAAGCCTGTCGGGGATGCAGAGGTGGTGGCAATGTGATTGGTCAGGAGGGTGCAGAGACGTACGGGGATGTAGACACACGGAGTGAATGTGCAAGGAGAAGACAGTTGGAATATCATGTGGACAAATGTGAGATCATTCTCTCGGGGGGAAAAACAGAAACAAAGAGTAATTTCTGAATGGAGACAAACTGAGGGACGTTCATGTCCTGGGGAATCTGGGTGGCTTTGTACACAAAGAACAAATCCAGCAGGCAGGTACAACTGGTGATTTGGAAAGAAACTCCCTTGTCCATTATTGTGGGACAGATTTGAGTACAAGAGTAAAGATGCCTTGCTGGAATTATGGTCTCCAGTGAGACGGCAACGGGGAACAGGATGACTCTGAGGGTTGTGCTTTATTCAGTCACCCACTGGGTCAGTTGGTGCAGCAGCTGGAACAACATCATTCCTTCAGGGATTGGGTAAATGCTTGTAAAGAACTTTTCACAGGACTCTGGGGAGTGAGGGGACAGGGATCAGTGAGCACCTTTTTCAAAGAGTTTGCACAGGAGGATGAGCCGAATGGAT
Organism: Hemitrygon akajei; assembly: GCF_048418815.1. NCBI lineage: Eukaryota > Metazoa > Chordata > Chondrichthyes > Myliobatiformes > Dasyatidae > Hemitrygon > Hemitrygon akajei. Next base: position 7,880,457 of record NC_133130.1, read on the forward strand.
TCCTTCTACACCGACAGTGAGCTTCCCAGATGTTTACCCACTGATGTGATTTCCTTTCCGTTCCTCAAACAGAGATGTCCCGAGCCCCATCGTACCTGGCCTGGCTCATTGTGGCTGTCGTGCTGGGAGTTCTCGCTGTCACTGAAGGCATTTTCCTCATCAGACGCAGAGTGTTTAGAAACCACCCGTCCGGTACATGTGACTAAATGGTTCATTCTGATCCTATTGTTGTGTGGAGTTATTAAAATGTAAAGGTTGGGGACTGATTGTGAAAGAGCCCATCGTTGTGTTGTGACACAATGTGGGACTCACAGCTCTGAGACGGATGTTAATGATACTTTATACTCTATTCCACAGACCCACCCACAGCAGTTGATCACCGGAGCCCAGGGGCAGATTATGAAAATGTTTCCGTGGTCAGGGGTGTCCCGGTGAGTTCTGATGCTTTTCTCAGAGAAGTAGGATTGTGTGGGGATTGCACTGGTATGTTCTTGGCTTCTTACATCAGGGATATTCCCCAGTGACATTGTGGTTCAGTGGATATTTCTGCAATGTCTGAATGATTTGCAACTGTATGTGGTGTAACTGTTCCTGGATATTGACCACAGACCGTACAGCTCTACAGCACAGGAACAGGCCCTTCTTCCCATCATGGCTGTTCCAACCCGAATGCCACATGAAACTAATCCCGAGCAGCACAGACAAAATGCTGGAGAAACTCCACAGGTCAGGCAGTATCTATAGAAAGTTTGGAGCTTCAGACCAAAACCCTTCATCAGGTCTTGAAAGGATGGGTGTAGAAGACAGAATGAGAAGCTTCGGGGATGGTGGGTAGGAATACAATCTAGAAAGTGATAGGTGGATTCAGATTGGTGCTGGGGGAGGGGGCTGAAGAAAGAAGCTGGGTGGTGATAGGTTGCAAGGTAAAGGGCTGAAGAACAAAGAATCTGATAGGAGAGGAGAGCAGGCTATTGGGGAAAAGCAGGGAAGAGGGCAACATGGGCAGGTGACTGGCAGGTGAGGAGAAGAGAATAGCTGAGAGGAGAGCCAGAGTAAGGAAAACAGTGACTGACTGGCAGGAAGCAAAGAGTGGGAATAAATGGGAGCCTTTCTTGGTTTGCTGCCAATGGCTGAACTGGTCGATGTTGCCAAAGTGTTGCAGGATACTGAGAGAAACACGGAGACAGCAGGTGGTGTGCGTTGTTGATGGAAGAAGGCCCCTGCACACTCTGTCGGTCGTTGATTCTATGGACTCAGAGAACTGACACAGCAGATTGTAACATCGAAGCAGTGAGTGATTTCCTGCTCTCATTTGTTGCATGAGTGATATCCCTCTCAGCCTTGCGACTGCGAGAGAGTCTGTCTGAGTTGTGTGAAGGTAACTTGCCCTTCGCATTTCCCTTAAGCTTCCCCCTCTCATCTTAAAGCCAGTGTTGACAATGTTTAGACCCATGTAACGGTTCAATTGTGTTCTGTTGTAGGGTTCAGGAGGTCACCAGGTCGATTCAAACAACACCTACATGGTAAGGAAGGTCACCTCTGGAACATTGAAACTTTTCCCACAGCATGAGCTGTCAAGCTGCTGTTCACACCATTTCTGTGTTCTCTACTAGGCTCTGCAACATCCCACTCAGTCCATCTACGGTCATCTCCAAGGTACGTAGCAACATCTTTGGACAGGGTGACTAAACCATATCAACTGTTGTGGAAGTGGTGGGAATGTGGAGAAGTCTTTAGACAGGAACACCCAGTGAGCAATGAGCCCAGTGTGGTAATGGGTCAGCGGGAGCTCAGTCTGATGACCAATGGGACCAGGGTGTGAATTCACACCTTTTACTGAATCAGGTCACTCAGCCGTGTACACACATCCTCACAGTCCTGGTAGCTCACTGCAGCAGCACAGTCCATTACCAACACGACAAATCTAAACTAATGTGAAATTAAATTAACATAAATTATACATCAACAAAATAAACATCATGACATGAGCACCAGTTGAGAGAGAGGAAAGAAAAGCAGTACAAGTCATGTTAAAGTTGTTCAGATGCGTTCAGGATCCTGATGGCAGAGGAAAAAAAGATGCTGTTGAACATCCATGTGATGGTCCTGTACCTCCTGTTTGAAGGCAGCATTGAGTAGAGGGCACAGCCCAGATGGTGGGGACTCTGATGATGAACATTGCCTTCCTGAGATATCGTCTCTTGTAGATGTTCTGAATGGTGGGGGGAGTTGTACTCGTGATGGAACTGGTTGAATCCTTCATTCTATGTAACCTCGTGTTCCTCTACACTGGAGATCCCACACCAGAACGTGGTATAACGAGGTGTGATCTCACTGATGCCCTCGTGTTCCTCTACACTGGAGATCCCACACCAGAACGTGGTATAACGAGGTGTGATCTCACTGATGCCCTCGTGTTCCCGTGTACTGGAGAAACCACTAGGTGTGATACCACTGAAGAGCTGCCAGTGTTATTGGAGTTTGTTCTGTTGGATGGAAAGAAATCAGTTATTCTAGCTGGGAATCCAAAAAGTGGGAATACAATGTCACTGGAGCCCAGCTGTTCCAGAGACACTGGTGTTGATGTGCAACCCTCTCCAAACATAAGTGGGAATTCCGGATCGGAGCCATAAGACCATGGGATTTTGGAGAAGAATGAGACTACTTGGCCCATCGTGTGCTCTGTCATTTCATCATGGCTGATCCATTTCCCCCTGAGCCCCAATTTCCTGCCTTCTCCCCGTGTCACATCATGCCCTGACTAAATAAGAATCTATCAACTTCTACGTTGTATATACCCAGCAACTTGGTCTCAACAGCCGTCTTTGGCAGCAAATTCCACAGATTCATCACGCTCTGGCTGTAAGGATTTCCGTTCTAAATTGTCAGCCTCTATTCTGAGGTTGTGCCCTCTGGTCATAGAGTCCCCTGCCACAGGAAACAGCCTCTCTACATCCACTCTATCAAGGCCTTTCAATTTCTGATACGTTTCTGAGGTCACTCCTTATGTTTCTGAATTCCAGTGAGTACAGGCCAAGAGCCATCAGATGCTCCTCATAAGAAACGCCTTTCAATTCTGAAATCACTTGAAGCCTCTCTTGAGTCCACTCCGATGTCAGCACACCCTTTCTTCAATAGGAGTCCCAAAACGGCTCGCAATACTCCAAGTGAGGCTTCACCAGTGTTTTATAAACCCTCAACATTCCATCCATGTTTTTATATTCTAATCTCCTCAAAATGAAGACATTATATACCGTAGATTCCGGACTACAGAGCGCACCTGATTAAAAGCCGCTGGCTCTAATTTTAGAAATAAAATCAATTTTTTAATTGTAAAGGCTGCACCGGATTTTAGGCCGCACCGCTACTTTTAAATATACATACGTATCGGTAACACAAATTACGTTGCATATACTTTTTTACTGAACAGCACGAACAACATTCCAATATCTCCTAGCGACTGGTAAAAATATATATACTGCAGCCTACCAGGAAAAGTTATTGATCGCCTTTAACTTAAAAGCAGCGTTTTCACTCGGGTCTGATGCGCTCGCTTAATGCGATCGGGTCTAATCGGGTCTGATGCGCTCGGGTCTGACGCGCTCGCGTAACGCGATCGGGTCTAATCGGGTCTGATGCGCTCGGGTCTGACGCGCTCGCGTAACGCGATCGGGTCTAATCGGGTCTGATGCGCTCGGGTCTGATGCGCTTGGGTCTGACGCGCTCGCGTAACGCGATCGGATCTAATCGGGTCTGATGCGCTCGGGTCTGACGCGCTCGCGTAACGCGATCGGGTCTAATCGGGTCTGATGCGCTCGGGTCTGACGCGCTCGCGTAACGCGATCGGGTCTAATCGGGTCTGATGCGCTCGGGTCTGACGCGCTCGCGTAACGCGATCGGGTCTAATCGGGTCTGATGCGCTCGGGTCTGACGCGCTCGCGTAACGCGATCGGGTCTAATCGGGTCTGATGCGCTCGGGTCTGACGCGCTCGGGTCTGACGCGCTCGCGTAACGCGATCGGGTCTAATCGGGTCTGATGCGCTCGGGTCTGACGCGCTCGGGTCTGACGCGCTCGCGTAACGCGATCGGGTCTAATCGGGTCTGATGCGCTCGGGTCTGACGCGCTCGGGTCTGACGCGCTCGGGTCTTGCTTTTCTTCGAGTGTTTTCCATGTTGATGAGGGTGAGTACAAATGACTGATTTACAATAATTTAATTGTGAAAGTGCGCTTGATTTATCGTACAATTTCATTGGACCTCTGTGAACTACTCATCAATTTTATTGGTCTACTGTTACGAGGCAAAATGTTTACGAGGCGGCATGAAAAAAAACCATGTATTAGCCGCTCTGGATTAAAGGCCGCAGAGTTCAAAGCTGTTCAAAATGTGGGAAAAAAGTAACGGCTTATAATCCGGAATCTACGGTACATTGTATTAAAGAAATACATTGTATTTCTGTTCCTCACCACGAACTCAACCTGCAAGTTAATCTTTAGGGAATCCTGCACAGGGATTCTCAAGTTCCTTTGTGCCCCAGAATTTTGTATTTTCTCTCCATTCAGTAAATAGTCCACACTTGCATTCTTTTCTAACAAAAGGTATGGCCATACATTTCCCGACACTGTATTCCATCTGCCACTTCTTTGCCCATTCTCCTAATCTGTTTAAATCCTCTCTGTCCTCTCTGCTTCCTCAACACTATCTGCCCCTCCACATATCTTCATATCATCCACGTACTTGGCCACAAAGCCATCAATCCTGTCATCCAAATATTTAACACTTCACGTAACAGGACACCACTAGTCACCAGCAGCTAACCAGAAAAGATTGTTACAAGAATCAGTTCTTGTGATAATGATCGGTGAGGTCCAGCGAATCTGTATTTACCAACAAGTAACTTTTATTCTTTCAACTAAATAAAATGTGCGTTCACAAGCTATCTATCTGTGTGCACCGTACTAGAATCCTTGACCCTACATGAACAGTCAATGAAGAGAAAAGATATTACCTGGGAAAGGAGTCTAAGCTGGCCAGGTGTTCTTCGAATTCCTGCTCTCCATGTGTCCGTGGGGTCCTCTTTATCCACAATATTTGGTCTATGGCTGCTGGAGAGTTATTCCCCTGCATATTTGGAGCTCTTGAGTCTTATATTGTTCCTCAACAATTGAACTGTTGGATTTCCATCCCATTGGCTCAAGGTCATCTGACCTATCTGGGTCACCTTCTTACAGGTCATTGTACAGGGCAACAACCAACATTGTTTCAAGGTTCTGCCCACCCGCCTTGTGCATTTGAGCCTTTTAACTCTGACTGGTTTAAACCAATTCAATGAGGCAACCCAGACAAAGTCTAATGAGATTACTGATTGCTTCTTTGGTACGTCTGACATTTTCCAAAATAAGTAGCTACTCCTCCAAGAATGGTCTCAGGTTTACTACAAGTTCCTTGTGTCAACATTCAATTGCTCTGATTAGATTGTCTCAGAGCAAGAATCAGTTCAGAGTCCATGCCTTTTATATAACAAATAGCTACTTGTCTGAGAATGGTCCTAGGTTTAGCAGGTCATTACTAGAAGCTCCTTGTGTCCACATTCAATTGCTCTGATTAGATTATCTCAGAGAAAGAATCAGTTCAGATTCCACAAAACAGGAGGAAACAAAGATAACTGGCTTGTCTACTTCCCCTGTCCTTGATTAAACTGTGTTTCTTTTGACTAACAAGGTTGTCTCCCGCCAATTAGCCAATGCTCTATCCATGCTAGTATCTTCGCTGTAATATCATAGGCTCTTAACTCGTTAAGCAGCCTCTTGTGTGGCACCGTGTCAATGGCCTAAAAATCAATGTACACAATATCCACAATTTCTGGTCTATCCTGTTTGTCATTTTTCAAAGAATTCTAACAGTTTTGTCAGGCAAGGTTTTCCCATGCTGACCAAGGCCTATTTTATCATGTGCCTCCGACTACCCATAACCACATCCTTATCAATAAACTCCAACTTCTTCCCAACCACAGAAGTCAGACTAATAGGCCCATAGTTTCCTTTCTTCTGCCTGTCTCCTTTCTTGATGAGTGGAGTGACATTTGCAATTTTCCCGTCCTCCAGAACCATGCTATAATCAATTGACTCTTTAAAAATCATTACTAATGCCTCTACAATCTGTTCAGCCACATCTTTTAGAACCCTAGGATGTAGACCACCAGGTCCAGTTGATTTATCTACCTTCAGACCTTTCAGTTTCCCAAGGAGCTTCTTCCTAGATTTGTCCACCAATTCCTTGTCTCCCAGAACTATCTCTCCTGCATTGTTTTCCAATGGTCTAATATCTACTCGTGCCACTCTTTTACACTTTATGTATCTGAAGAAATGTTTGGTATCCTTTTTAATATTATGACGAGCTTACCTTCATTTCCCATCTGTTCCTCCTTCATGGCTTTTTTATTTGTCTTCTGTTGCTTTTTAATGCTTCCCACCAAAATATGCTCTGTCTTTGCTTTGACTTCACTTGTTAGCCATGGCTGTGTCATCCTGCCTTTAGATATTTCTTCCTCCTTCGATGTACAGTATTTATCCTGCACCTTTTCAAATTGCTCAGAGAAACCCCAGCCAATGCTTCTGTACTGTTATCCCTGTTCATGTTCCCTTCCAATCAATTTTGTCCAGCTCCTCCCTCATGTCTCTAATTCCCTTTGCTCCACGGTAATACTGATGCATCTGACTTTAGCTTCACCTTCTCAGATTGCAGGGTGAATTTGATCATACTATGATCACTGGGCTGTAAGTGTCCCTTTTGACATGCATTTCTATCACCCATTGTGATTTATAGACCACATCATTGTTACTGTGTTAGGGTATCTTTTTACCCTTGCAGTTTCTTAGCTCATCCCACAGTAATCCTGCACCCTCTCTTACTAGGCCAACTCTTTCTCAGGATTTTATTTCATTTTTTATCAGCAGAATCACCTGAACCCCTCTGCCTACCCATCTGTCCTTTCGATACAATGTCTATCCTTGGATGTTAAGCTGTAGTCGTGCAGTCAGGGATTAGTGATGCCCAACATCGTACATGCCAATCTGTAACTGTGCCTCAGGTTCATCTACCTCATTCCGGATACTGCGTGCAATCAAATATAACACCTTCAGTTCTGTGTTCACCACCCTTGTTGATTTTGTCCGTCTTTTACATTGCAACTTATCCCGTTGACTGCAATTTTGCCCAATCATCAGCCTCTCCTTGCTAACAGTCTCACTACACATTCCTGTTTGCAAACCAACTACCTGATCCTCAGCATTATCACTCTGGTTCCCATGCCCCTGCCAAATTAGTTTAAACCTTGCATTACAGCTCGAGCAAACCTGTCTGCAAAGATATTGATCCCGATCGGGTTCCAGTGTAACCTGTCATCAGAAGAGATCCCACTGATACATAAATCTGAATCCCTGTCCCTGTACCAGTTCCTCAGTCAGTCATTCTTCTGACAAATCATCCTATTCTTACCCTCACTACCTCATGGCACCGGCAGCAATCCGAAGATTACTACCCTGGAGGTAATGTTTTCAGCTTTCTACCTAGCTCCCTAAAAACTCTCTTCAGGGACTCCTCACCTGTCTACCTCTCTCATTGGTGTCAACATGAACCAAGACTTCAGGCTGCTCACACTCCCCCTTTAGAATACTGTGCACCCGATTTGAGACATCTCTGCCCGTCACCTGGGAGGCAACAAACCATCTGGGTGTTTCTATCACATCCACAGAATCTCATTTCTATTCCTCTGACTATAACTTCTCCGATCACCAATGCAGTCCTCTTCACCTCTCTTCTCTTCTGAGCCACAGCACCAGACTCAGTGACAGAGACCCAGTCACTGCAGCTCTACTCCACTAGCTTGTCCCCTTTGACAGTATCCAAAGTGGATTAGGAGACCATTTGTACCAGCAGAGATCACTCAGGTTGGGGATCCAAGTTTTCCCAAGTTCAAAGACTTTGGAGAACCCCCTGGGCCAGCGGAAGTCACTCAGACCTGATACACGAGGGTCAGAGACTCAGGGAAATGGCTCCGGCCAGTAGAGGTGACTGAACTGTGAGACACAAGCTCCCAAGGGTCAGAGACTCAGGGAAATTGCTCGGGCCTGTAGAGGTGACTGAACTGTGAGACACAAGCTCCCAAGGGTCAGAGACTCAGGGAAATTGCTCGGGCCAGCAGAGGTGACTCAATTGTGAGACACAAGCTCCCAAGGGTTAGAGACTTAGGGAAATGGCTCCGGCCTGTAGAGGTGACTGAACTGTGAGACACAAGCTCCCAAGGGTCAGAGACTCAGGGAAATGGCTCCGGCCAGTAGAGGTGTCTCAGTTGTGAGACACAAGTCCTCTGTGGGTCAGAAGCTGAGGGAAACCACTCAGGCAGGGTCTGTCACTGAGTTTAACTCACCCATTCTTCACCAGCTCACTTCACACACATTGTTTTTGTTTCAGCTGACAATAAACCACCGTCTACCAGCTGAACCACAGAGGGAATCATCTGTGTGACCACCGCTGGGGGAGGAACCCCGGATGGATTTCTGCACGGACACACTCAGCAGACGTGGAAAAGTTTAAGGCCCAGACATTCTACTCATTCGACGTGTGAGACAAGAATTTACCAGAGACAACATTTGGGATGTTTCTATCAGGGGAAACCAACCCTGGTGGGAGGTTGAGATTGCGGGGAGGAATGTGATCAGAGACCAGTTGTTAGAACATCACTTAACTGGCCATTTGGCCCACAATGCTGTGCTGATCCTGGTGACAACTTGTACTAAATGACCTCCTCCTGAATATCATCCATATCCAAAATCAATTAAAGATAAGTTATTAACTCTTTTTTAATTGATTTTGACTTGGTTGAAATTTGGAGACATTGACATCCTAATGATAGAGATTATTCTTTTTTTTCTCATTCTCAAAAAATATTCAAGAATTGATTATTTTATAGCTAATCCCTGATTTTTGTACAAAGTCCAGAAATGTGAATATGATGCTATCGTTTCTTGGATCATGCACCTTTAAGCTTAGCTTTTGAATTGAATTATGTTGTTATTGCAAATTTGCCTTGGCATTTTCCAGAAAAATATATTACAAAGTTCAGACTTTGTCACATTTATTGAGACTCAGATAAAAGATTTTTTTCTTTTTATAATACAGGAGATGTGTCGAAATAAATTATATGGGTACATTTAAAGCATTTTTTTGTGGTCAGATAATCTCTTATTTAGCTGAGCTTAAGAAACAGACAAAAACAGAGTTAGATAAGATTTCAAAACAAATTCGGAAGGAAACGGTGATGAGAAGACTGATGGGACTGAAGGCTGACAAATTCCCAGGTCCGGATGGTCTGCACCCTAGGGTACTAAAAGAGGTGGCCCTGGAAATTGCGGATGCATTGGTAATCATTTTCCAATGTTCCTTAGATTCAGGATCAGTCCCTGAGGATTGGAGAATGGCTAATGTTATCCCACTTTTTAAGAAAGGAGGGAGGGAGAAAACAGAGAACTATCGACCTGTCAGCCTGACATCGGTGGTGGGGAAGATGCTGGAGTCCATTATTAAGGATGAAATAGTGGCATATCTAGATAGCAATGATAGGATTGGGCCGAGCCAGCATGGATTTACCAAGGGTAAATCATGCTTGACTAATCTGTTAGAGTTTTTCGAGGATGTAACCAGGAAGTTAGACGGGGGAGATCCAGTGGATGTAGTATACCTTGATTTTCAGAAGGCATTTGATAATGTCCCAGATAGAAGATTGGTGGGTAAAATCAAAGCTCAGGGCATCGGGGGGAAGGCATTGACATGGATAGAAAACTGGTTGGCAGATAGAAAGCAAAGGGTAGCGGTGAATGGGTGTCTCTCGGAATGGCAGGTGGTGACTAGTGGGGTGCCACAGGGCTCGGTATTGGGACCACAGCTGTTTACCATTTACGTTAACGATTTGGTTGAAGGCATAGAAAATAACATCAGCAAATTTGCTGATGATACTAAGCTGGGTGGCAGTGTGACATGTGATGAGGATGTTAGGAGAATTCAGGGTGACTTGGATAGGCTGGGTGAGTGGGCAGATACTTGGCAGATGGCGTTTAATGTGAATAAGTGTGAGGTTATCCACTTTGGGAGTAAGAACAGGAAGGCAGATTATTATCTGAACAGTATAGAGTTGGGTAAGGGAGTAATACAAAGAGATCTTGAAGTCCTTGTTCATCAGTCACTGAAGGTGAATGAGCAAGTGCAGCAGGCAGTGAAGAAGGCTAATGGAATGTTGGCCTTTATTACAAAGGGAATTGCGTACAAGAGCAAGGAAATCCTCTTGCATATGTACAGAGCCCTGGTGAGACCACACCTGGAGTATTGTGTACAGTTTTGGTCTCCAGGGTTAAGGAAGGACATCCTGGCTGTAGAGGAAGTGCAGCGTAGATTCATGAGGTTAATTCCTGGGATGTCTGGACTGTCTTACGCAGAGAGGTTAGAGAGACTGGGCTTGTACACACTGGAATTAAGGAGATTGAGAGGGGATCTGATTGAAACATATAAGATTATTAAGGGATTGGACAAGATAGAGGCAGGAAATATGTTCCAGATGCTGGGAGAGTCCAGTACCAGAGGGCATGGTTTGAGAATAAGGGGTAGGTCATTTAGGACAGAGTTAAGGAAAAACTTCTTCTCCCAGAGAGTTGTGGGGGTCTGGAATGCACTGCCTCGGAAGGTAGTGGAGGCCAATTCTCTGGATGCTTTCAAGAAGGAGCTAGATAGGTATCTTATGGATAGGGGAATCAAGGGATATGGGTACAAGGCAGGAACTGGGTATTGATAGGAATTGATCAGCCATGATCTCAAAATGGTGGTGCAGGCTCGAAGGGCCGAATGGTCTACTTCTGCACCTATTGTCTATTGTCTATAAATTAAAGACTTGGATAATATTTATGCAATCTCTCCTAACATTGATTTATTCAAACAAAGAGTTGAACTCCAATCACAATATAATTTATTATTAACTTATCCTATTGAAAGAAATTTGCTTAAATTGAAAAGTCAATTTTATGTGTATGGGGATAAAAATAATGAGCTATTATCATCCTAATTAAAAGCAGCTGGTGCTAAAAGACAAATTTTTAAAATTTCTAAGGGAGATGGTAGTTTAGCATGTAAGTATGTAGATATTAATAACATTTTTCAAGACTTTTACATTGAACTTTATAAATCTCAGTTTCCAGTTGATTTTTCCAATATGAATGCCCTTTTACAAAACATCGATTTTCCTCGAATTTCTGTTGAAGATCAAAAAACTCCTGATGCTCCTATTACTGAAAATGAAATTCAGAAAGCTAGTTTTTCAATGCAATCCAGTAAAGCTCCTGGACTGGATGGTTATTCTGTAGGAATTTATTTTAAAAAATTGAAAAATTGCTTTCTCCATATATGTTAGAAATGCTTAAAGATTCTTTTTTGATAGGAGAGTTACTTCACACATTTTATGAAGCTTATATTTCTTTAATTCTTAAGAAAGATAAAGTCCCTACTGACTGTGCTTCATATAGACCTATTTCAGTGTTAAATGTGGATGCTAAAATACTTTGAAAAATAATTGCTAATTGGCTGGAGAAGTTTAGAGCTACAATTATCTCTCAAGACCAAACAGGTTTTGTAAAGGGCCGTTTTTCCTTCTCTAATGTTCATAGACTGTTAAATGTAATATATGCATCCTTTTCTAAGACTCCCCAATGTGTTGTCTCTCTCGATGCTGAAAAGGCATTTGGCAGAGTTGAATGGAAATACTTATTTAGCGTTTTGGAGAAATTCAGCTTAGGGATTAATTTTAATAAGTGGATCAGAATGATATATAAAAGCCCTATTGCTACTGTTATTACTAATAATTGCAGATCTTTATTTCAACTTTCGCGAGGTACGAGACAAGGATGTCTGTTAAGTCCCTTGTTATTTAATTTGGTGTTTGAACCCTTGGCTATTGCACTTAGTGAAGCTAAAGATATTCATGGAATTTTCAGAAATGGGACTGTTCATAAGATCTCCCTTTATGCTGATGATCTCAGTTTATATTTCGAATCCTGAAGAATCCATTCCTAGTTTATTGAAACTATTAAACGAATTTGGAAAGTTTTCAGGATATAAACTAATTGTTATAAAAGTGAATTATTTCCCCCAAATGATTCTGCTTCTATATATATGCTGACATTCCTTTTAGAGTTACGGACTCTTAAATATTTAGGTATTATTATTACTAAAAGTCATGAAGAGATTTATAAAGCTAATTTGGTTCCTTTAGTGGATTTTATGAAGCAATTATTTTGTAGATGGAATCCACTTACACTTTCATTAGCCAGCCAAATTCATGCAGTTAAAATAATGATTTTACCAAAATGTTTATATGTATTTCAAAATATCCCTCTTTTTTTTTACAAAATAGTGTTTTGATCAGGTGACTGTATTATCTCATCTTTTGTTTGGAATAATAAAAGACCAAGAATTGGTAAATATTAATTACAAAAAATTAAAAAAAGAATGGAGGTCTTACTTTGCCTAATTTAAGAATGTATTATTGGGCTGTTAATATATGTTATATGTGTTTTTGGTTATATTGGGCTGAAAAAATGAATGACCACTTTTGGCTGATTTGGAATTGAATGCTGTGAAAGAATTTCACTTAACCTCATTATTTAGAACTTCTCTACCTGTACAACTGGCCAAAATTATTAATTTAAATTTATACCCTATGATTAAGCAGTCATTATGAATTTGGTTCCAGTTTCGTAACTTTTTCAATCTTAAAAAAAATTAAACTTTTTAGTTTAATTTATCAAAAATATTTATTTAAACCTTCATTAAGTGATCCTACCTTTCTTCTTTGGAGGAATAAAGGAGCTTATTCCTTCATGGATCTGTTCCAAGATGGCTGATTGATGTCTTTTGAGAAATTAGTAACTAAATACTCTCTCTCGTATTCACATTTCCTGCAATATCTTCAGGTCAGACACTTATTACAAGAATATTTAAGTAATTTTCCGTATATACAGGATTCGGACCTGTTACATATCATTTCAAAAATGAACCCTTTGGTGAAGAGATTTATTGGGAAAATTTATAATTTATTGTTACAACAGCACAATTACCCTTCCCTTAAGATTAAGCAAGATTGGGAGAGAGAGCTCAACATGCCCTTGATCACAGAGGTTTGGTTGCTGATTTTGAAGTTGGTTAACTTTTCTTCAATCTGCGCTAGTCACTCTTTAATTCAATTTAAAATTGTACTTCATTACTATTTGACAAAGGAGAGACTGTCTAAAATGTTTCCTAATGTTGATAGTCAGTGTGACAGATGTAAAACTGAGACAGCCACATTGACACATATGCTTTGGCCCTGTTCTGTATTGAAACATTTTTGGAAATCTATTTTCTCTACTATTTCTAAAGTTTTAAAAATTAATTTACAACCTAATAAATTGACAGTTCTGTTTGGCATAATCCCTCAATATATTCGTGGTATTTCTCTATCAGACCAACATCTAATTGCATTTGTTACATTATTGGTCAGAAGTGCTATTTTGTTGAAATGGAAAGATGCTTCTGCTCCTACTTTGAAAATCAGAAGTCGAACTTTTGATACTCAATTTGATTTTGAGAAAAGATGGGGTTCATTTGCCCGCTACTATCATCTGATTTGAGTTAATTAATATGGTTTCCTTCTGATTTTTGTCTAAATGGATTTGAGTTGGCAGATTGATGTCTTTCTTCTATGGAAGTTTCTATGATGTCTAGCTCCGGGGTTGTGCTTCCAAAGGTATTTTTTTCTGTTTATTTTAGTTAGTACGGGTTCTTTTTTTTCTTTCTTTCCTACTTTCAAGCAATATTCTTAATGTTTTATTTTTTCTTCTTATTATTGATATTTTGCTTAGCTTTGTTAATCAGTTATTTGTTAATTTAATTCTTCATTGTACATAATGACATATTGACTTGATTACCTTAATGTACTTCTTTTGTTAATCTTCAATAATAATTAATAAAAAAGATTTTTAAATGCCCACACAATGTCCATATTCCTCCACTTCCTGCCAAATCATGTCTCTATCCAAGGACCACTTGAACGTCTCTGTCATATTTGTCTCCACCCCCACCCCTGGCAGTGAAATCCAGACTCTCAACGTCTCTGTCATATTTGTCTCCACCCCCACCCCCACCCCCACCCCCATCCCTGGCAGTGAAATCCAGACTCTCCCCCTTCTCTGTTTCAGAAACTTGCCCTTCATATCTGCTTTGAAATTACCCTCTTTCACTTCCAATGCCTGTCCTCTGGGACGAGACATTTCACCGGTGGGGAAAAGACACTGGTATCTATCTGTGCCCCACATGATATTTAATATATTAGTATATTTGGGCACCACGGTTGGGTAGTGGTTAGCATGATGCTATTTCAGCTCGGGACATTGGAGTTCAGAGTTCAATCCCAGCATACTCTCTGAGGATATTGTACGTCCACCCTGTGGAACATGTGGGTTTTCCCTGGGTGCCTCGGTTTTCTCCCACAGTTCAAAGACGTATCAGACAGGCTGATTGGTCATTGGAAATTGTTCTGTGATTGGGTTCAGGTTAAATCAGGGCTGTTGGGGGTTGCTGGTCGGCACGGGTCAATGGGTCAGACGGGCTGACTCCACACTGTATCTGTAAACAAACAAACAAACCTCCAACAGTTCTCCCCTCAGCCTTCACCACTCCAGAGGAAACACCCCTCATCTGTCCAACATCTTCCTACAGAACATGGCCTCTAATCCAGGCAGTGTCCTGGTGAAACTCTTCTTCACCCTCTCCAAAGCCTCCACACCCTTCCTCTAACGGGGCAACCAGAACTCAGTGCAATACCCCAAATGGGACCTAACCTGAGTTTTATATGAATATAACCCACATGAATTTCTGACTCTTGAACTCAAACCCTTGACTAATAAAGGTAAGCATGTCATTTGACAATCTAAAAGCCAAATGGTATGGACTATCTAAAAGTCTCTTAAACTCCACCAAACTGCCTGCTTCCACAAGCACCTCTCCTAAACCCTGTCCACATACCTACTGTATATTACACTGTATATAAATAAATACATTGCCCTTCCCAACACATTATGGTTCTGGAAATGTAACTTCCCTCTTCAAGCAGGGAGGGAGGCAGAATCAAGGGAATTCTAGGCCAATTACTCTGATCTCGGTGGTTGGGAAGATGTTGGAGTTGATTGTTCAGGATGTGGTTTTGGGCTACTTCGGGGTATGTGATAAAATAGGCCACAGTCTGCATGGTTTCATTGAGAAAATCTTGCCTGACAATCTGTTGGTATTATTTGAATAAATAACAAACAGGATTCAGAAAGAGGAATTGGCTAATGTTGTGCATTAAGTCTGTGGTGAATGTGATGTTAGCTTTGATTTCTAGAATGTAAAAGCAACAATGTGATGTTGAGGCTCTATAAAACACTGGTGAGACCTCACTTGGAGTATTCTGAGCAATTTTGGGCCCCTTATTGAAGAAAGGGTGTGCTGACATTGGAAAGTTTCAAAGGAGGTTCACGGAAATCATTCCAGGTTTAAACCACTTGTCATATGAAGTGCGTTTCATGGCTCTGGGTCTGATTTTAGAAGAATGAGAGTAGACCTAATTAATACTTATTGTGACGAGCATTCTGTCCATGACGACAGATGAGAAGAGCTCGTTTATCTCAAATGCTGTTTTTTATTGTGACAAGCACGCCATCACTCAGTGAGAAGCCACTCAGTCACAGAGACTGGGGAAGTGATTATCACAGACCCTGGTTACAGTCAGGGTGACCCACTAACACACGAGCTAAAACATAACCATAAATGAACTTGAACTTCCCACCATAATCCAACAAACGCATTTTAAAACAAGAATAATAGGTTGTGCTGGTCATCAGGAATGCTGGAGCAGGATGTTGTCCATGTTCCCCCCCCCCCCCTCAGAGCGCCACACTATCGAATGGTGGATGGCTTTGATAGAGTCAATGTGGAGTTGACGTTTCCTGAAGTGAGAGAGTCTAGGACTACAGGGACAACCTCATAACAGACAGGCGTTCAGTTTAGAACAGAGACAAGGAGAAATTTCTTTAGCATGAGAGTGGTGAATCGGTGGAATTTTGCCACAGGCCAGGTGGAGGCCAAGTCTTTATGTTTATTAAGGCAGAGGTTGATTGATTTTTGATTGGTCACGGCATGAGGGGATATGGGAGGGAAGGCAGGAGATTGGGACTGAGAAAAAAATGGATCAGCCATGATAAAATGATGGAGCGGAACTAATAGAAACACAGAAAATAGGTGCAGGAGTAGGCCATTTGGCCCTTCGAGCCTGCACCACCATTCAGTATGATCATGGCTGATCATCCAACTCAAAACCCTGTAGCTGCTTTCTCTCCATACCCCCTGATCCCTTTAGCCACAAGGGCAATATCTAACTTCCTCTTAAATATAGCCAATGAACTGGCCTCAACTGTTTCCTGTGGCAGAGAATTCCACAGAATCACCACTCTCTGTGTGAAGAAGCTTTTCCTCATCTCGGTCCTAAAAGGCTTCCCCTTTATCCTTAAACTGTGACCCCTCGTTCTGGACCAAATGGTCTCTAAACTTGCCCCCATCTAACATTAATAACCTGCCTTTTGCTGTTTGACATTTTCACCCTGTGGGAACGATTCTCATTGTCTTTCCCATCGACACCTCTCAGAAATTTAAATCCTCTCTCAGGTCTCCGTCAACCTGTAGAGAATGATTAGTTTTATTTGTCACAGATACATCAAAACAGGCAGTGAGATGTCTCCATCGTGTGAGAACAAATCGGCAAGGATTATGCTGAGCAGCCCGAAGTGTCACCACACAAACGTTAGCATGCCAATGGTTTTCTAACAGTAACCCGTACATCCTTTTCGGGATGTGGGAGGAAACCGGAGCACTCGGGGAGACCCACACGGACACGGGTAGAACGTACAAACTCCTTCCAGACAGCAGCAGGATTGAATCCCGATCTTACAGTGACACTGTAAAGCATTACACTAAAGGATACACAAACTGATATAATCCAACACTCTAGGGGGAATAACACAAATTTGTCCCATCTTTTGTCAGGCTGATGTGGTCACACAAAGACCAGTGGGAGTGTGGACCACTCCCCGACAGTGTTGCTGTCCTTGCTTTGTAAACCACAGTATGGTTCTCCTTTCATGTGGTTCATCAGACATAAGACTGGTGTGAGGACGACAACCTGTGATCCTTGCACACCTCCTGACCATGAGGCTGTGCTTTATTAACCTCCTGGTCCCAGGCTGTGGTGGTCTCTCCAAGGTGGGCTATTCATTGCTGTTGGTTGGACTCACCCTCCCCAGCCCACCCATCTCTGGATCTGCACTCCGATTGCCCATTCCACTCCTAACCCGTCTCCACAACACTCCCATTCATAAAGTGTTCAGGACAAGTGACATCACAGGGAAGCTGGCTGCTGATTGGCTCACACAACACCCACTGACGAGAGGAGGAAAAGTTGGAGTATCTGCTGGATTGTGGCTTTCTGATGTAAGATGAGAATTTAAAGATAATAAAATCTTTCGAGACTGTGGAATAATTGCATAAAATCCCTCAATTTCATTTTCTCTGCTTGATTATATTACATTGACTGCTTAAACCATTCAACAGCTGTACAGTAAAAATCGGGAACTTCTAACAAGGTTGCAGCTTAACCTGTGAGGGCAAGTGTGGAAGATCAGGAGAGGGCAGCTGGAGGCAGCAAATTCTTCAAAAGCGATCTGAAACAGACACAGAATCTGTCTCGGCCCCGGGTCATCGGTAGAGTATTCTGAGAGCTGTGAGTATTTTGCAGTTGGGTTTTCATATTCTGCGTTTTATTCATTATAATTATCTGCATTGCGTTTTGGATTTTTATGGGTTAATTTTAGGTTTTCTCTGCTTAACATTGACGTTGCAATTGTGATTGAATATTTTCAGTTAATTCTCCGAGACTCTGCAGGTGTCCAATTAAGTATGCTTGGACTTTTGTCTCTTATTAGAATGGTCACTTAAAAACTTGTTATTCGTCTGGGCACACAGTCTTCCATGCCCTAGAGTGTATTTAAAGGGACGATGCTAACCTCTCATTGGCTTCGTTGTTCTGATCCTTGCCGAGTGAAGTTGTGGCTGAGTTATCCAAGACTTTGTAAGTTCTACTGTTTGTTCTGTCTCTTTTGTTAATAAAATTCCTAGATTTGTTTAACCGTTCCGAGACTCTTTGTGATCCTGTGCTTGTGTCCGAATGTGCAGCCTGCCAGGAAGCGATGGAGGATTTCAGCTGAGATCCATTGCCTGAGGTTCCATGCTGGGTGGGAATGCCGGGAGGTGATGTTTGTCTCTCTGAAAGACCAGGATTTGGAACATACCTCTCTCAAGCCAGGACACGGCTGTAGAGGAGCGACTGTAGTTCACACCAAGATTCTGGTTCAAGGACACAGGAATGCAGTGGCCCTCAGGGATCCCACGGTGAGGGAGACAGGCATGCCTGGAGTCTGCAGAGTGTCTGCACCCTACGTGTCACTGTGGTGTGTACCTGATCAAATGTCAGGCATTCCTGGAGTCTGCAGAGTGTCTGCACCCTACGTGTCACTGTGGTGTGTAACTGATCAAATGTCAGGCATGCCTGGAGTCTGCAGAGTGTCTGCACCCTACGTGTCACTGTGGTGTGTACCTGATCAAATGTCAGGCATTCCTGGAGTCTGCAGAGTGTCTGCACCCTACGTGTCACTGTGGTGTGTACCTGATCAAATGTCAGGCATTCCTGGAGTCTGCAGAGTGTCTGCACCCTACGTGTCACTGTGGTGTGTACCTGATCAAATGTCAGGCATTCCTGGAGTCTGCAGAGTGTCTGCACCCTACGTGTCACTGTGGTGTGTACCTGATCAAATGTCAGGCGTTCCTGGAGTCTGCAGAGTGTCTGAGACCCACATGTCATATCAGAAATGGAGTTACTGTTGAAATATGAGAACTGGGGCAGAACGTTAATTAAACCTCCAACAGCAGGGGTGTGTATTCAGGTGGCAACAGATGTGGTTATAAACATGGATACAGAAAATGTCCAGCCTTTGGTAAGACATGCAAATTATGCAGAAAGAACAATCACTTTGCAAAGGTGTGCAAATCGCAGGAGCAAGCAAGGAAAATGCATGTTGTGGAACAGAGTGAGGGCAACAGTGACATGTTCATTGGAACAATTGAAGTGGAACAGGAGGTCAGTGCTCCACTTCGAAAGCTACTGGATGGCATTGGGAAGATGAAGAAAAGTTTTGACACATTGAAGCAGTTGGTTACCAATGCACCAGCACTCAAGTTCTATGATGTCAATAAACCGGTGACAATGTCTGTGGATGCCAGTTCGGAAGGAATAGGAGCTGTTATACTGCAGGATGGGAGGCCTGTGGCATATGGATCATGAGTACTTACAGACTGTCATTGCCGATAATCTCAAATCGAGAAGGTATTGCTCGCCATAGTTTATGGGTGTGAGAAGTTCCACCAGTATGTATATGGCAAAGAAATCCAGGTTGAGAGTGATCACAAACCACTTGAGAGCATCTTCAAAAAGCCACTTCACCAATCTCCTATGAGGCTGCAAAGGATGCTTCTCAGGCTACAGAGGTACACTCTCACAGTCACCTATAAGCCAGGAAAAGAACTGCACATCGCTGATGCTTTGAGCCATGCTTACCTCAAAGAGCAAAAGGAAGAGTTGCTAGGAAGAGAGCTGGAGGTCAGCTGGGTTACACCTCAGCTACCTATTTCTGAGGAGAAGTTGAACATGTTCAGGAAAGCGACTGCAGATGATCCTGAAATGCAAACGCTAAGAAACATTACAATGAATGCATGGCCAACAGAAAGAAAAGATGTTCCAAAAGAAATACAGAAATACTGGACGTTTAAAGAGGAAATTAGCTATGCATCAGGACTAATGTTCAAAGCGGCAAGACTCATAGTACTAAATCAAATGAGACAGGAAATGCTCAGCAGAATTCATGAGTCACACCTGGGGATAGTGAAATGTAAAGAAAGAGCAAGGGACATTCTCTATTGGCCAGGTATGTCAACTCAGATAGAGGACATTGTGTCTCAGTGTGCTGTCTGTAATGAAAATAAAAACAGCAATCCAAGAGAGCCTACGCTTCCCCATCCACTACCAGGAAGACCATGGGAGAAGCTTGGCACAGATCTCTTTCACTACAATGGTGCAGAATATCTGCTTTGTGTGGACTACTATTCAAAATATCCAGAGATCACCAAGTTAAGTGACACGTCCAGTCAAGGTGTCATTACCGCAATGAAGTTGACACTTGCAAGACATGGTATTCCAGATACTGTCGTCAGTGACAATGATCCACAATATGCCAGTGGTGAGTTCAGAGAGTTTTCAGAAAGCTGGGAATTTCAACATGTTACTTCCAGTCCTGGGCACGCTCAGTCTAATGGACAAGCAGAGAGAACTGTACAAACTGTGAAGAACATGCTCAAGAAGACACAAAGCAGCAACGGTGACCCGTACATTGCTCTGCTTGAATACCGCAACACACGGATTGAGGGTGTGGGGTTCTCTCCTGCACAGCTGTTGATGGGACGTCGTCTGAAGTCCAAGCTGCCAACATCCACAACTCTACTGACTCCTGAAGGTAATACTCAAGTACATGACAAGCAAATAAAGCAAAAGAGCCACTATGACAGACGTACAAGACAGTTACCAGATCTGCATATAGGTGAAAATGTCAGAATACAGAGAGGAGACACTTGGCAGCCAGCTGTGGTTGTGAACAGGCATCAGCAACCAAGATCCTTCATAGTTCGCACGCCGGATGAAAGAGTCTACAGGAAGAACAGGAAGCATCTGCTGAAGACAGGTGAGAGGGTGTTTCCACGTACAGATACACAGGACATTTCCACGGATACAGACATGGAAACAAATGACACCAAGAGTGAGGGGCGTGACGAAACCCCACGACACAATAACGGTGAAAGTTCGGTGCAGACAGACCGAGGTGGAAATGCAGACACAGAGGTTACTCGAGAGACTGACTCTGAAGGACAAGCACAGTCACAGTTCTATCGCACAAGGTCTGGGAGACAAGTCAAACTTCCAGCTAGATACAGAGACTAGATCTACCTACAGTCTCGCACAGTTTGAGACAAAATCACATATGTTATAAGTTCCAAGGTGTGAACCAAAAGGTTTATTAGTCTATTGTAGTAAAAGAAAATATACTGCTGTTAGTATTGTAAGATACAATGTAGAATACAGTATAAGAAGTTAAGATTTTTATTAGTTTATGTCATGGCTGTTGTAATGTTAGAAAGTCATACCTAGAGGCATTGTTTTGGTAATTCACAGTATTGTAAAAGAAAACTTGAGAAGGGGGATGTAACGTATTATGTGAGTATTCGTAGGTCAGAGTGCGTATGACGTCAGAACGCGGGTGTAAAGTGGAAGTCTGGTGAATAAACGTGTGTGTTTAATACTGCGATGTCCGAGTCACATTAACGCTACGAGGTAGACAAGGTGTTGAAGAAGGCTTTTGACCACCGACCCAGTGCAATCTGCTCAAAGTAGAGAAGGAATATTAATGGCGGCACTGAGAGCCGTGAGTCTGTTCACGAGGAGCACACACCACGTATCTGTGTTGAACGAGTGACCCCACTTCATAAACTACCCATCCACATCAGCATGAAGCACCTCCTACCACAGCTGTGGCAGAGTCTGCACATCATTCCCCTCGGAACACAAAGCTGGAGTGAAGCCAAGTTATCCTCGAGCTTGGGCCATTCCTGAGAAAAGGCAGGTTCCGTCTCGGCTTGTTCCAACTTGTAACAACTAGTTTGAGTTTCACTCCTGACTCTGATTCTGAGCTGATGTGCTGTTTGAACACGTTCCCTTCTGTTCGGGTAACGTGTAGGACCCAGTGTCAGTCCAGGTTGTGCATTAGACTGTGGGAGAATGGGGATAGGCCATTCAGCCCCTCAGACTGTCCCACTCCTCAGTATGACCACGGATGGTCTACCCCAGGCCTTATCTCCCCTTTTATCCACAGCTCTCAATTCTCTGATCTTTCATCAATCTGATTACTTTCTATTTAACTACTCAGTGATTCAGCATTGAGAAGAACAGCTTTGTTTGTACCTGTGGCTGTTAAATCCCACCTCAGGCCAATGTTAATCAGGCTTTAGATGATCTGAGCAATGAGATCAACGTGCACGAAACGGCACACCCTAATGCCTTCACCATTGTTTTGGGAGATGTTAACCAGGCCCGTCTGGAAAAATCACGAAGTAATTACCATCAACAGATGACTTGCAATACCAAAGGAAACAACGCACTGGACTATTGCTACACCAACATGAAGAATGCCTACCCTACTATTCTCCACGCCCTCACTTCAGGAAGCCTGATCACTTGGCTGTACTTCTACTCCCTGAGTATAGGCAGAGACTGAAGCCTGTAGTGAGGGCCAAGAAGGTTTGGACAAGGGAAGCACAGGAGCACTTACAGGACAGCTTTGAATCGGCGGACTGGACTGTATTCAGGGATTCATCTTCAAACCTGGATGAGTATGTTGCAGTTGTTACCGACTTCATTAAAACCTGTGTGGATGAGTGTGTGCCTACAAAGACTTACTGTACATTCCCAAACCAAAAGCTGTGGATGAACCAGGAGGAACATCATCTGCTGAATGCCAGATCTGTGGCATTCAAGTTAGAATGAAGTAGTGATTAGGATTAAAGTGGTTGCCCACCAGGGTTTCCACCATGGGAAGTAGCCTTTCCACATCTACTCTGTCTAGGCCTTTTAACATCTGAAAGATTTCAATGAGATTCGACGCTCATCCTTCTAAAGTCCAGCAAGTTCAGACCCAGAGCCATCACCGTTCCTCGTACGATAACCCTTTCATTCCCGGAATTATCTTTGTGAACCTTGTCTGAACCCCTGCCAAGATTAGCACGTCTTTTCAGAGATGAGGGACCCGAAACAGTTCACAATACTCAAGGTGAGGCTTCACCAGCGCCTTATAAAGCCTCAGCATCACCACCCTGCTCTTGTATTCTAGATCACTTGAAATGCATTGTGTTGCCCTTAAGGCATTTGTTTAGTTTATTGTATTTTCGCTTTAGTAATTTGTTTGTAATTATTTTCTAGTTAAAGTTAAGGTTGTTGAAAGTAAATTTGTTGTCTGTGATGTATCGCGGCATGCTATGACGTCACACCCGGTTTCGCTGCGTCTTGCGGGAAAAAGACCAGTTTGGAGAAACGGGAAGGAGGGGGCTTGTGTGTGCAGGATCAGCACGAGAAAAGTTTCTTTCCACGCACTAGAAACATCATAGAAGCAACGCCGTAAATTCATAAGATAATCGATATGTTGAAGTAAAAATGTTAACGCTGATTCTGTTAAAAGTAATGACAGTTGATAAAGTTTATGTTCTTTGTTATTTAAAGAGTTGCCGATAGTTTGTGTTGAAGTATTTAAAGCAGTTGATGGCGTAGGTAGATTCTGACTGTATGTCGTATTTTAATGTAATATAGTTTGTTGTAGTTTTATTTTTCCAAGTATTTATGATGTAAATGTGATGCCAAGAAGGAAACAAATACTGTATATATTTTGTATTGTTTTATCAACAGTTTTTACCATACGTTAATGTGGAAGAGTGAACAGTAAACGGTTAATCTTACTGGGATCGCACCTCATTGACTCCGGTTTATACTGAGTGTTTAGTTCAGAGTTTCTACACCTGTGAGAGAACACTACGTGCATATTAACATTGCATTTGCCTTCTTCACCACTGACTCCAACTGCAAGTTAACCTCCCACCTCTAGAATAAGAGGGTCCAGCTTCAGATAGAGGGGCATGTATTTAAAGCAGAGTTGCAGAGAAATTTCTTTAGCCACAGGGAGGTAAATTTGTGGAATTTATTACCACAGGCAGCTCTGGAGGGCAGGTCATTGTATGCATTTAACTTGATCAGATCTTGTTATGTGGCATCAAATGTTATGAGGAGAAGGCTGGGGAGTTTGAGAAAAGGATCAACTATGACTGAATGGCAGAGCAGACTCAATGGGCCAAATGGCCTAATTCTGTCCTATGGCTTATGGTCTTATGGTCCTGACACTTCAGACTGCAGATATCGCCCATGACACAGTGAGATACAACCAGTTTATCATAGTTCCATACATTGCACGGTTCCATATTCAAAGTACTTTTAGAATCTTCTCGTTGCATCTTCCTCTCAAACCATGTTTGTGAACGTTGTGTAGGTCGGGGGATTTGTTTAGTTGGCTATTTGATTACTAATTTATTTGGTTCAGCACAACATTAAGGGCCGAAGAGCCTGTTCCTGTACTATGTTTTATGTTCCATTCTCCCATTTAGACTCTCCATTAATATTGTATTCTCTATTCTCACACCATGAACTGCCCATATATTGAAACCAATCTGCTCTGTGAGGAAAGATCTCGACCTGAAACGTCGTCTGTCCATTTCCCTCCCCCGATGCTGCCTGACCCGCTGAGTTCCTGCAGCACTTAGTGTGTGGCTGTGGTGAAGGGAAGTGTTTGTCATGTAGCACCACAACCACCGGAGGTCGCTGCTGGTCCATCATCCCACTGAAACTGGGCGGGAGGATGCATTTCTGCCCCGACAATGGTGGGACCCCTAGACACACTGACCCACAGAAAACCTCAACAGACCAATAGGACAAAGCAGCAGGATCAGAATCTGCTTTAATATCACTGGCTTAGGTTGGGAAACCTGTTGTTATGTGGCAGCAGTACATGGCAAGCCATAATAATAAAAGTTGTGATTTATAGTTAAATAAGTAGTGTAAGAAGTCAAAAATAGTGAGATAGTGTTTATGGGTTCCATGTCCATTCAGAAATCTGAAGACCGAGGGGAAGAATCTGTTCTTGAATAATTGAGTCGGTGCCTTCAGGCTCCTGGTAGCAACGTGAAGATGGCACGTCCTGGGTGAGGGTTCTCTTAATAATGTACACCATCTTTTTGAGGCATCGCTCCTTGAAGATATCCTGGATGCTGGGGAGGCTAGTGAACATGATGGATATTGCTGACATTACAACTTTCTGCAGCTTATTTTGACTCTGTTCATCCAGGATCAATAAATCAGTTATTGAGTAGAAGAGATGGGATGTTATGTTGAAGTTGTACAAGATGTTGTGAGGCCTAAATTGTAATATTGTGTGCAATTTTGGTCAGCCATCTACAGGAAAGATGTAAACGAGTTTGAAGGAGTACAGAGAAAATTTACAAGTCTGTTGCCAGGTCTGGAGGTCCTGAGTTACAAGGAAAGACTGGATGGGTTTGGACTGTATTCTTTAGAACGTGGAAGACTGAGAGGAGATTTGATAGATGTATACAGTTATAAGCGGTGTAAGTAGGGTAAATGCAAGCAGGCTTTTTCACTGAGGTTGAGTGGAATTACAATTAGAGGTCATGGGTTAAGGCTGAAAGGTGAAAAGTTTAAGGGGAACACGAGGGTAACCTTCTTCACTCAGAGGGTTGTGAAAGTGTGGAATGAGCTGCCAGCACAAGCATTGTATGGGAGCTGAATTTTAACATTTAAGAGAAGTTTGGATATCTTCTCGGACAGTAGGCGTATTGATGGGCAGAGCTCAATGGGCTCAGCGATTTTAATTGGTTGGCCCAACGACCCTGTTTCCAGGATGCTGTTTTGTGACTCAATGATAGCTCAATGGCTATCAGTGGGGTTTTCCAACAGTCCAGTGTTTGTATGGTTACCAACTCTTATACCAGCTTTTACATTTAAACCCAACTCTTTAAGAAAAGAGGAAGGCAGCAGAAAGGAAATTATAGACCAGTTAGCCTGACCTCAGTGGTTGGGAAGATATTGGAGTCAGTTAATGAGGATGAGGTTATGGAGTACTTGGTGACACAGGACAAGATAGTACCATGTCAGCATGGTTTACTTAAGGGAAAATCTTGCCTGACGAACCTGTTGGAATTCTTTGAAGAGATTACCAGCAGGATAGATAAAGGGGATACAGCAGATGAACTGAATAAGAATTTTGCATCATTCTCCATTGTGGAAGACACTAGCTGTATGGTGGAAGCGTCAGATGTCAAGGGGCACGAAGTGTGTGAAGTTACCATTACCAGGGAGAAAGTTCTTAAGGAAACTGAAAGGTCTGAAGGTAGATAAGT
Source organism: Hemitrygon akajei (assembly GCF_048418815.1). Taxonomy (NCBI): domain Eukaryota; kingdom Metazoa; phylum Chordata; class Chondrichthyes; order Myliobatiformes; family Dasyatidae; genus Hemitrygon; species Hemitrygon akajei. The sequence goes on from NC_133130.1 coordinate 7,906,736, forward strand.
CACCTGGACCAGATGGTCTACACCCAGGGTTCTAGAGGAGGTGGCTGGAGAGATTGTGAAGGCATTAGAAATGATTTCAAGAAACAATTGCAAATGTCACTCCATTCTTCAAAGAGGGAGATAGGCAGAAAAAAGGAAATTATAGGCCAGTTAGTCTGACCCCAGTCGTTCAGAAGATGTTGGAGTCAGTTATTAAAAATGAGGTCTCAGGGTACTTGGAGGCACGTGATAAAATATCCTGCAGTTAGCATGGTTTCCTGAAGGGAAAATCTTGCCAGACAAATCTGTTGAAGAAATAACAAGCAGGATAGACAAAGAAGAATTGGTTGATGTTGTGTGCTTGGCATTTCAGATGGCGTGTGACAAGTTGTCACACATGAGGCTGCCCATGGTATTGCTGGAAAGTTACTAACATGGTTAGAGCATTGGCTGATTGGTAGGAGGAACAATTGAGAATAAAAAGATCTTTTTTTGGTTGGTGGACAGTGACTGTTGGTGTTCCACAGGGGTCAGTGTTGGAACCACTTCTTTTTGTGCTGTATATAAATGATATAGATGTTGGAATAGATGACTTTGTTGCCAAATTTGCAGATGATGTGAAGAATGGTGCAGGGGCAGGTAGTGTTGAGGAAACAGGTAGGATCAGACAGATTAGGAGAATGGGCAAGAAAGTGGCAAATGAAATACAGTGTTAGAAAATGCATGGTCATGCACTTTGATAGTAGAAATAAATGTGCAGAATATTTTCTAAACAGAGAGAAAATCCAAAAATCTGAGATGCAGAGGGACTTGGGAGTCATTGTGCACAACACCCTAGAAGTTAACTTGCAGGAAGAGTCGGTGGTGAGGAAGGCAATTGGATGTGATGTGATGCTGAGGCTTTATAGGGCATTGGTGAGGCCTCACCTTGAGTATTGTGAACAGTTTTGGATTCCTCATCTGAGAAAAGATGTGCTTGCTTAGAATAGAATTCACATTCTATTGCACCAGGTTTCATAGGAAGAGTGATAAATACTGATGTTTTCATCTCTTCTGTTATTATTGCATTCTTATAAATGTCATTCATTATATCAGTAAGTTTTTCAAATCCACAATCTTCAAGGTCGATAATTTGCTCTATTACTAATTCATACCTTCTGCCTCTCCTTTCTTCATCATAGTTATTGCATTACGACCGTAACCCAGTAATATGTCATGCAAAAGTAAAACTTAAAAAACTAAAGAAGCAAAAACCTGAACAATCCCTTGACTACTCACAATTAATTAAAAAGGAAACTTAAGACAAAATTTATGATTGAAGTAAGGAATAGATTTCAAAGTCTAGAAATAGAATCTGTTGAAGATGATAGCAATCATGTAGAAATGAAGTTTAACTCTCTAAAGGACGTCTTGGTAGAATCAGCAAAGTCAGCAATTCCTAAAAAAGAGAAAAGCACAAAGAACTAATGGATGACAGATGAAATCAAAAATCTAATGGAAGAAAGAAGACGGGAGAAAGCAAATCATATAGAATATAAGTCCTTAGATAAAAAAGTTAAAAGCTTATGTCAAAAAGCCAAAGAAGAATGGTTAAACCTCCTTACTTTCTCAATAAGCCGTGCATGGGGTAAACATTGTCAAATGCCTTGCTGAAATCCATATATACTACATCTACTGCTCTACCATCATCAATGTATTTAGTCACATCCTCAAAAAATTCAATCAGGCTTGTAAGTCGTGACCTGCCTTTCACAAAGTCATGCTGACTATTCGTAATCGTATTATGCCTCTCCAAATTTCATAAATCCTGCCTCTCAGGATCTTCTCCTTTAACTTACCAATCACTGAAGTAAGACTCATTGGTCTATCTCTACTCCCTTTCTTGAATAATGGAGCAACATCCACAACTCTCCAGTCCACCGGAACCTCTCCCGTTCCCATTGATAATGCAAAGATCATTGCCAGAGGCTCAGGAATCTCTTCCCTCATCTCCCACAGTAGCCTGGGATACATCCCGTCCGGTCCCGGTAACTTATTCAACTTGATGCTTTCCAAAAGCTCCTGCACATCGTCTTTCTTAATATCTATATGCTCAAGTTTTTCAGTCCTCTGTAAGTCATCTCTACAATTGCTAAGATCCTTTTCCATGGTGAATACTGAAGCAAAGTACTCATTAAGTACCTCTGCTATCTCTTTCGGTTCCATACACACTTTTCCACTGTCACGCTTGATTGATCCTATTTGCTCACATCTTATCCTCCTGTCCTTCCCATACTTGTAGAATGCCTTGGGATTTTCCTTAATCCTGTCCGCCAACGTCTTCTCATAGCCCCTTTTGGCTCTCCTAATATCTTTCTTGAGCTCCTTCCTGATAGCTTTATAATCTTCTAGCTCTCTATTATTACCTAGTTTTTTTGAACCTTTCGTAGTCTCTTCCTTTCTTTAGTTTTGATTTACAACAGCCTTTTTAGACCCCAGTTCCTGTACCCTACCATCCTTTCCTTGTCTCAATGGAACGTACCTGTGCAGAACTCCACGCAAATATCCCCTGAACATTCGCCACATTTCTTCCGTACATTTCCCTGAGAAAAGCTGTTTCCAATTTATGCTTCCAAGTTCCAGCCTGATAGCCTCATATTTCCCCTTACTCCAATTAAATGCTCTCCTAACTCGTCTGTTCCTATCCCTCTACAATGGTATGGTAAAGGAAATAGAGTTGTGATCATGATCTCCAAAATGCCCTCCCACTGAGAGACCTGACACCTAACCAAGTTCATTTCCCAATACCAGATCAAGTACAGCCTCTCCTCTTGCAGGCTTATCTACATATTGTGTCAAGAAACCTTCCTGAACACACCTAACAAACTTCACTCCATCTAAACCTTTCTCTCTAGAAACATGCAAATTGTTATTTGGGAAATTAAAATCTCCCACCACGACAATCCTGTTATTGTTACATCTTTCCAGAATCTGTCTCCCTATGTACTCCTCGATGTCCCTGTTACTATTGGGTGTTCAATACAAAACATACAGTAGAATTATTGACTCCTTCTATTCCTAACTTCCACCGTAGACAATCTCTCCATAACTTCCTCCTTTTCTGCAGCCGTGACGCTATCTCTGATCAACAGTGCCACACCTCCACCTCTCTTGCCTCCCTCCCTATCCTTTCTGAAACATCTAAAGCTTGGTACTCGAAGTAACCATTCCTTCCCCTGAGCCATTCAAGTCTCTTATAGAATAGTTGATCCCCTAGTGGGCTCAATCATGAACTGTTCTAAAAAGCCATCACGTAGGTATTCTATAAAATCCCCCTTTTGGAATCCAGCACCAACATGAATTTCCTAATCTACGTGCATAATGAAATATCTCATGATGATCGTAACATTGCCATTTGGCAATTTCTGAACCTTTGATCATATTACCAACATTGACAAGAGAAGTATTCAGAATGCAACTTTTACAAGAAAGAGCACGATTGGAAATGAACACAAAATGATGATCATCTTTGTACAAAGCAATCAAAGAGGTCACAGAGTTGATAAACTGTTTCGGTTAATGGTTCAACAACTGAATCGTTAAGAGGCAGTAACTACTTATAAAGATGGTGGTGTGAGACTTTAACTGGAATTATAGACCTGTTTACCAAGATCCCTTTGGTCTCCTGCACTCCTCAGTGCCCTACTGAGTAAGACCTACCCTGGATGGTCCTACCAAAGTGCATCAGCTCACAGTTGTCTGCATTAAATTCCACCTGCCATTTTACCAGCTTGTCCAGCTCTTGTCTTCCTCACTGTCCACTCCAACTCCAATCTTGGTGTCATCCTCAAATTTGGTGATCCAGTTTACTACATTAATACCTAGACTGTTGATACAGATGACAAGCAACAAGACCCAGCACCGATTCCTGCGGCACATCACTAGTCACAGGCCTCCAGTCAGAGAAGCAATCATCTACAACCACTCTCTGACTTTTCCCACTGAGCCAATGTCTAATTATTACCTCATCTTGAACGCCAAGGAACTGAGCACTCTTGATAAACCTCCCATGCGAGAACTTATCAAACGGCTTATAGAAAACACCCACTGCCTTGCCTTTATCATCTTTCCTGATAACTTTCTCAAAACTCTTTGATTGATTAGACATGACCTAGAACACATAAAGCCATGCTGAGTATCTCTGATCAGTCCCTGTCTATCCAAACACTCATAGATCTGGTCCCTTCGAATAAACTGGTTCTGCAGGTGGCTGGGATTGGACTAGGTGTGTCAGAGGATTGGACTGAAAAGTAGATGTCAGGGAACCACATTAAGCATCCAGCTGTAATCTTCTTGCAGATATGATTCGGTGATGCCTACAATATCATACAGGCCAATCTGTACCTGTGCTACAAGTTCATCTACCTTATTCCCTATAGTTCATGCAGTCAAATATAACACCCTCAGTCCTGCATTCACCCTTGCCACATTTTTCCATCCTTTGCATTTCAACTCATCCTGTTGACTGCAATTTTGCCCTATCATCAGCCTCTCCTTACTACACATTGCCTCTGTTTGTAAATCTGCTACCACATAGAACCATGGAACATTACAGCACAGAAACAGGCCTTTTGGCCCTTCTTGGCTGTGCTGAACCATTTTTCTGCCTAGTCCCACTGACCTGCACCTGGGCCATATTCCTCCATACACCTCTCATCAAGTTTTTCTTAAATGTTAAAAGTGAGCCCGCATTTACCACTTCATCTGGCAGCTCATTCCACACTCCCACCACTCTTTGTGTGAAGAAGCCACCCCTAATGTTCCCTTTAAACTTTTCCCCCTTCACCCTTAACCCATGTCATCTGGTTTTTTTCTCCCCTGGCCTCAGTGGAAAAAGCCTGCTTACATTAACTCTATCTATACCCATCATAATGTTATACACCTCTATCAAGTCTCCTCTCATTCTTCTACGCTCCAGGGAATAAAGTCCTAACCTATTCAACCTTTCTCTGTAACTCAGTTCCTCAAGTCCCGGAAGCATCCTTGTAAACCTTCTCTGCACTCTTCCAACCATCTTCAGCACTGTCTCTGCAGTGCCCATCCCCTGCCAGATTAGATTATATCCTCCTGAACAACTCAGCCAACCTGCTCGCAAGGCTGTTCGATGCCGTCGCGTTCAGGCATAACCCGTCTCTTTCATGCATGTTGTACCATCACAGAAGAGGTCCTGATGATCCATAAATTTGAATCCCTGCCACTGCATCATTTCCTCATCCACTCATTCCCCTCCCACATCATCCTACTCTTACCCTCACTGGCACAAGCCACAGGCAGCAATCCTGAGCTTACTACCCTGGAGGTCCTGTTTCTCAGCTTTCTACCTAGATTCCCAAAGTCTCTCCTCACGAACTCCACACCTTCTCTACTTATGTCAGTGGTGCCAACATGTACCGAGACTTCTGGCTGCTGGCCCTCACCCTGAGAGTGCCATGGACCTCATCCGAGACATCCTTGATCCTGGCACCAAGGAAGGAACATACCATCTGGGTGTCTCTATCACGTCCACAGAACCTTGTCTCTGTTCCTGGGACTGAGGAATTTCCTATCAACAGTGCAGTAGTCTTCACTGCTCTGCCTTTCCGTGTTACAGTGTCAGACTCAGTGCCAGGCACTCATTCACTGTGTTTACCCCTGGTAGGACACGCACCTCAGTGGTATCAAATGTTATTTAATTATTATTGAGGGGAATGGCCACAGGTGTACTCTGCACTGTCTGAGCATTTCCCCTCCTTCTCCTGACAGTCACACAGTTACCTCTCTCCGGCAAATCGGGATGACTACCTCCCTGATACTCCTGTCCATAACCTCCTCATTCTCCCAAATGAATCAAAGGTCATTAAGCTGTAACTCCATTTTGTTAATATGTACTTTTACGAGCTGCACCTCGGTGCGCCTGGTGCAGGGGTCACCAACCTTTTTTGCACCGCAGACCGGTTTAATATTGACAATATTCTTGCAGATCAGCCGACAGGGGTGGGGAGGTGTAAAACATGACTGGAATATAGCGATACTCTAAGGAGGTTCCTTATTTTCCAGTCTACTCCGCAATTTAGTTTACGTGGTTATCAGCACTAGCTTCTGTCCTGAGTTTTTTTCCACTCAAAAAACTCAACGGGTTCGTCTTTAACTGCAGGGTCCTTGGACTCAAGGTGCTGAAGCAGTTTTGAGGGCTTCATTGCCTCATTAGACAGCCTTCAGGCCCAAACTCCAGCTTCCCGCCCTCCTGCCGCCAGACGCCTTGGCCAGGTGCGGCTGGTCGTGGGTAAGGTGAGGGGAGAAGGTCAGGTCCAGAGGTCCCTGTGCCGGGACCGCAGCGGTCGCAGTCCAAAGAAAGAGACCAACCGAGCGAGGAGTGTGACAGGGCATGCGCCTGCCCCCCTTGTAGGTAGATAGGATCTATCGGACAACAAATGTTTGGCTCAAGGGATGACTTTCAGTAGATCACAGCGAGGTAGCTGCTCTGTTACTTATGAAACCCTGAGACTGAATTAGGTCGTCTGTGAATATTTTAGCATCAGGTTCCCCTCGAGCATTCAGTGTGCTAAACAGGTTTAGAGATGGCGCCCATCTGTCCCCACTCCAGGCCAGTAGCGACGGCACTTCTATTGGTTTGATAATAATATTTTGTTGGTTAAACATTTATTTAACTCAAGTGGTACTTTATTGAGTTATACTGAGTTTTTATCCACCTTTGAATTTCCTGTGACTCCAAAAGAATTTGCAGTTGTTATGGATGCAATACCCTGTGGTGTAATTATGTTGTTTAGAAATACATCATATTTGGTAGTTGAATATTTGGGGTGGAGGGCGCAGTTAAAGTCTTTCTTTGAATGATTTCCATGGTTTTCTTTGCTTCATGGCTATCTGGAGAAAATGAACCTCAGAATTGTACACTGCGAGCATTCTTTCAGAGTAAAATAAACTTCTAAACATTTGATCATATCACCAACATTCACAAGAAAAACATAAACTATGCAAATGTTACAAGAAAAAACCCGATTAGAAATAAACACAAACGATGTTTATATTTGTGCAAAGCAATCGAAGTGATAATTGTGTTGGTAAACTGTTCTGGTTAATGATTCAACAACTGAATGGTTAAGAGGAAGTAACTACTTATAAACATGGTGATGTGAGACTTTAACCTTCTGTACTTCTGCCTAATACATCTTCATCAACATCGAATACATCATAACATCCCATCTCCTGTACTCAGTTCTTTGATTTCTGACGGTCAATGTGCCAAAAGCTTTCTTTACAACACTATATTACTCAAACTTATTTGTAAGGCCAGTGATGTTGTGGGGGTGGAACTGGACTCTCTGACAGTGGTGTCTGAAAAGAGGATGCTGTCCAAGTTGTATGCCGTCTTGGACAATGACTCCCATCCACTCCATAATGTACTGGATAGGCACAGGAGTACATTCAGCCAGAGACTCATTCCACCGAGATGTAACACTGAGTGTCATAGGAAGTCATTTCTACCTGTGGCCATCAAACTTTACAACTCCTCCCTCGGAGTGTCAGACACCCTGAGACAATAGGCTGGTCCTGGACTTATTCCCACTTGGCATTATTAACTTATTATTTAATTATTTATGTTTTTATATTGCTATATTTCTTCACTATTCTTGGTTGGTGCGGCTGTAACGAAACCCAATTTCCCTTGGGATCAATAAAGTATGTCTGTCTGTCTATCTGTCTATATATACCTGTGCTGCAACTGCTCATGAATTTGGACATGTACCAAGATCCCTTTGTTGTCCTGCACTCTACAGAACACTACTGTTCACTGTGCAAGACCGACCCTGGATGGTCCTACCAAAGTGCATCACCTCACATTTGTCTGCATTAAATTCCACCTGCCATTTTACCAGCTTGTCCAGCTCTAATAGTCTTCCTCGCTGTCCACTCCAACTCCACAGATCTGGTTATCTAATAATCACATTATCATCCAGATCGTTGATATAGATGACAAACAACACAAGATCCAACATTTAACCCTGCGGCACACCACAGGTCACAGGCCTCCAGTCAGAGAAGCAACCATCTACTACCACTCTTTGTCTTCCACCACAAAGCCAATGTCTGATCCCATTTACTACCTCATCTTGAATGCCGGGCATCTGAACATGTTTGATAAACCTCCCACGCAGAAGGTTGTCAAATGGCTGCTAGTAAACATCCACTGCCTTGCCTTGATCAACTCTCCTGGTGACTAACTGAAAATACTCTCTAAAACTGGTTAGACATGACCTAGCACACACAAAGCCATGCTGAGTATCCCTAATTAATCTATCTATCCAAACACTCATATATCTGATCCCTTAGAGAAACTAATTTTGCAGGGGACTGGGAACTGGATCACCAGGTCAGTAACAGAAGGATTGGGATGCAAGGTTGATGTCAGGGAAAGTACTGAAAGGTAAAATTAAAACAACAGGTCTGATGGGTTGGTTAGTTTGAAGTGTGTATAAAAAATGTGTGCAAATAATATGATTGTTGTCATGGGGATTTCAACTTTCCTAATATAAAATGGGACCTTCTTAATGCGAGGGATTTAGGTGGGGCAGAGTTTGTTAAATGCATCAGGAAAGTTTCACAAATCAAGATGTGAATGGTCCAATGAGAGGAGGGATCGTACTGGACCTGGAGTTGGGTTATGAGCCTGGACACATGACTGACCTTTCAGCAGGTGAGCAGTTAGTGACTGTTGTGTTCTTTATATTTATACGTACCATGGGTAACTAATAAAGAATCATATTCTGGATGAAATAGAACTTTTATTTACAGCAACAACCAAACCACGTTTTTACAGTACCATGTTCTTGATCATTCTATCATTTCTGCTCATGCTCAGAACACTCTTCAACCATGTTCTGACATATCATATCACCATATCTTCCTTTCCTTAAAAAGAAAAACAATTAGCAACATTAACCAAAGCAAATGCATAATTTAATATGTCTCTATCAGTCTCTCTGGGGGTTTATGAACACAAGTAGACCTTCTAAGTGGTTCACACAGTTCTTGTGCTTCACTGTTATTTTCATGTTTTTCTGGTCCGCATCAGTTAACTGAAACTCTGAAGTGACTCTTTCTTGAGGGCTTTGTGGTTTCTTCTTAACACTGCTCCTTCCTCTGTTTGGACCATGTACGATCTGGGTTGTACTTCCTCAAGTACTGTAGCTTTCTGTGTCCATGCGCTCACTTTGTCTTGTAACCTCACTTCATCTCCTTGGTGCAGTTCAAGTAATGGACGAGAACATCTGTCAAAGTATGTTTTCTGCTTTGCTTTGTTTTCATATTTCCATCTTTTCACTTGTTCACCTCCTTCTGTTCTCAGAAGGCTCTCATCTATTGGCAGATTGGATCTCAAATGGCATCCCATCAAGAGCTGAGCAGGTGAAAATCCACATTCAAGTGGAGTACTGCGATAGGCTAACAAAGCTTTATAAAAATCACCTCCGCTATCTTTTGCTTTGTGCATCAGGTTCTTGATAATTCCTACCGACTTCTCAACTAATCTATTGGACTGAGAGAAAATAGACTTGATGTTGTATGAACAAAGCCCCATTCATGAGCAAAATGTCTCATGCATTCACCATTGAATTGTGGACCATTGTCTGTGAAAACTTCATCAGGTACACCATGTCTGGAAAAAACTGATTTCATGCATGTAAATACATTCTCTGCTGTCGTTCTGCTCAGACCACACACTTCAGGATACAATGAGTAGTAATCTGTTATTAATAGATAATCTTTGTTGTCAGTTACAAAAGGATGAACACCTCCCTTCTGATAAGGTCTCTGAAGACTAGGATGTGGATGCAGTGGCTCCCTAGGGTTGCTAGGTTGGTATTTAAGACATATTTGACAAGAAGACACCAATTCTGCAATTTCTTGATTCATCCTGGGCCAAAACATCATTTTCCACACCCTTCCCTCACATTTTTCAATACCTAGGTGGCCTTCATGAATTTTCCCATGCAGTTTTTTTCGGAGACTTTTAGGAATCACAATTCTGCTACCTTTGTACAATATCCCATCCACAACAGACAGTTCTGATGTGTGGTTCCAATATTCTTGTACTTCTGAGGTGTGTGGGTGGAGTATTTGCTCACAGAGTGTGTGTGAAGCATCTAGTGCAATAGTGTAGTGGTACTTGCAGTTAGTGCATGCTGCATTGTGCTCCCCGCTTGCTACTCTCTGCTTACAGCTATTGCCACTGGCTAGCCTCCTCAACAGAGGGTGAACCGAGGAGCCGAGTGTGTAAGCCTCCTCCTGCCAGTACAGAGCCTCTCCACCACCAGGATTCCTGCAGTGCCTCCTCAGGGCGACACGTGGAAACTGGGTATCTTACAGTCCCCGGCTAAACTACAGGGGATCTCGGAGCAGCAGTAGGCCCCAAAGACGTAGCATGCAGGCCCACCACTGTGTGGATACACCCTGGCGCCCGTCAACCACTGTCCCAGCTATGGGTAAATAGCCCCACTGCCTTGTGGTAAGTGTGTTGAGACAAGGCGAAGGAGCACACCCTGACAGAAAAGCAATGAGCTGGCGGCATGCAATAGGCAGGTCTTAACAGACCAAGGACCCGGCAGCCTCCTGTAGTCAAGATGTCGGACCGGGTTGTCCGGGGTTCACCCTTGCCACCGGGATTTACTTCATCATGGTGAAGATTGCGCTACTGGGGATGGCTCACCCCCTGTGGCACTTTAATATCCTCCTTGGGCAGGTCTCCACCTCTGACAACTGCAGAAGTATTGAGGCCATGATCACCCAGCGTCAGCTGCAGTGGCTGGGGCACGTGATAAGGATGCCCCCATGTTGGCTACCCCGCAGAGTGTTATACGGCCAGCTACATCATGGTCGACGCTCAGCTGGAGGGCCGAAGAAGTGCTATAAGGATCAGATGAAGAATGCTTTAAGGAAGTGCAAGATCAGACCTGAGGACCTGGAGGATGTTGCTGCTGACCGTAACACTTGCGACAGCTGTGTAGGGATGGGTTCATATTCTGGAGATAGAAAGAACAACCAGAAGACAGCAGAAGAGAGCCAGGAGAAATGCAGCCATGATTGCCACCAGTACCACATATACATGCCCCACCTGCAATAGAACTTGTGGGTCCAGGATAGGACTGTATAGTCATCAAAGATCTCACCGTTGAAGGAGTGGATGTCGTCATCAGATTCCGATGGAAAACCGAAGAAGAAGACTTCTGAGGTACAGTCCTATTTATTTTCTGGCTCTCCATCCATCACCACTTGTATTACCTGACTGAGAATTTTGTCCTTGTCTGTCTCAAGACGCAGCAGTTCCAACTTTTTGGGAGCAACAGGAGCAGTCTCTATGATCATATCAACAAATGCCTGAACATCAACAGCATCCCTGTGACTGTCTTTTGTTGTTGGATCCACAGCTCTGGAAAGTGTGTCAGCCATGTACATGAATTTTCCAGGTGTGTGTGACACATTCAATGCATATCTTTGCAATTTGATCATTATTCACTGAATTCGCAAAGGACAGTCGCTTGAAGGTTTGTTGAACAATGTAATCAGAGGCTTATGATCAGTTTCAACATCAATAGATTGCCCTGACACAAACTGATGAAATCTCTCACAAGGAAACATAATACTGAGCAATTCTTTTTCAATTTGGGCATACCTTGTTTCTGGATTGGATAATGCACGAGATGCATATGCCACAGGTAGCCATTCCTGATCATGTTTCTGGAGTAATACTGCCCCTAAGCCTGCTTGAGATGCATCACATGAGATTTTGATGGGTCACTCAGCATCATAGAATTTCAACACAGGTTCTTTATTTAAGCACTTTCTTGAGATTTTGCCATGCCTTCTCCTGTTCATGATTCCAGCTCCATTCGTTTTTCTTTTCTGTTAGCTGCCTCAATGGAGCAAGCAGTTCTAAAAGGTTGTGTATGAATTTTCCCATGTAGTTGACCATTCCCATGAACCTTTGAACATCCTTTTAACATTGCAGTCTTGACATGTTCTCAATAGCAGAAACCTTCAATGGGTCAGGTCGCACACCCTCATTGCAGATGATATCACCCACAAAGGTAAGTTCAGTCACTCCTAGCTGACATTTGTCTTTATTCAACTTCAGGTTTGCCTTGTATGTTGCCTCAAAGACTTGTCTGAGTCTCATGTCGTGCTCTTGTTTAGATGATCCCCAAACAACAATATCGTCCATGGAAGTATCCACACCCTCAATGTGCCTATATAGTATGTGAATGGTTTTATGGTACACTTCAGGACCTGATGCAATTCCAAATGGAAGAGTAAGAAAACAGTATCTGACAAAAGGAGTGTTAAAGGTACACAACTTTGAACTCAGTTCATCTAGCTTAAGTTGTCAGAATCCAGAGGATGCATCTAATTTACTAAAGAACTTTGCATTAGCAAACTGTGACATAATTTCTTCATGAGTAGGCAATTTGAAATGTTGTCGTTTAATGGCTCGATTCAAGTCTCTTGGATCTAAGCAAATCCTCAGTTTTCCATTTTTCTTATCAACAATGACAAGCGAATTGACTCATTCAGTTGGTTCATCAATTTTTTTTATGTCTCCTAGCCATTCCATTCTGTCAAGCTCTGCTTTCAGTTGATGACGTAATGCAAAAGGTATTTTTCTACATGGATGTACTACAGGTTGCACTGTGTTGTCAATTTTAAATGTGTGCTCTTCTGAAAGACAACCATGCCCTTTGAACAAGTCTTCATAATCTTTCATCAAGTCACCGTATTCTGTCCCTGTGTCACTGTCCAGGGCTACGTCTCTTTTCACCAAATTCAGTCTCTCACAGGCAGATAAACCCTGTATTGACTGTACATTCCTTGGCACCACCATAAATGAGGGCGTGTGCACAATATTTTTGTGTGATACTTTCACCACACATTTTCCTTTAACTGGAATCTCTGAACCTGAATAACCAGTTACTTTCATATTCATCTTATGTAACTTTGGTCTTGGCTTTAATGCATTGAACTCAGATTCTGCAAGAACATTTACTTGTGCTCCAGTATCCAGTTTACACAGAATATTGTTTTGGTTCACTTGCAATGGAATAGTCCAGTCATTCTTACTTTGATTGTTTTCGCAAAGCACATTGATATAAAACTCCTCATGTTCATTTTCAAGCACTGCATTTACTTGTTTTATTTTCTTTCTACTTCTGGAACAGTGTGAAAAATGATTACTCTTACCGCAGTCGTTGCACGTTTTCCCATTCACTGGACACTGTTTTGGCTGATGCTGCTGCCCACAGCGATCACATAGCTTTTTTCTCTCATATGATGTCTTGCTCTCTGTTGGTTTTGTTGTCGTTTTATTATTATTTTTAATATATTCACGAAAATGTTAGGAAACAGGAACAATCCTGGAAACTACACTGTGGAACGAGCTGCCTGAGCAAGTGGTAGACGCCATTTCGATTTCAATGTTTAAGAGGAGTTTAATTAGTACATGGATGGGTGAGATGGACGACTATGGTCCAGGTGCAGGTTGATGGGGCAAGGCAGTTTAAATGGTTCAGCATGGACTAGATGGGCCGAAGGGCCTGTTTCTGTGCTGTAGCTTTCTGTGACTCTCTGTGACTCTGTGACCTGTCTAGGAGTCTCCTAAAAGACCCTAGACCTTCCATATATCCTGAAGTCATGCCCTCTTGTCCGATAATCCTCTACCATGGGAAATAACTTTCCCACATCTAATTATTTCAGGCTTTTAATGTTCAGAATGTTTCTATGAGATCCCCCCTCATTCTCCTGAACTCCAGGGAATACAGCCCAAGAGTTGCCAGATGTTCATCATACGATAACCCTTTCATTCCTGGAATCATTCTCCTGAATCTTCTCTGAACACTCTCCAATGTCAGTATATCCTTTCTAAAATAAGGAGCCCAAAACTGCATACAATACTCCAATTGTGCTCTCATGAGTGCCTTATAGAGCCTCAACATCACATCCCTGCTCTTATACTCTATACCTCTAGAAATGAATGCCAACATTGCATTCGCTTTCTTCACCACAGACCCAACCTGGAGGATAACCTTTAGGGTATCCTGCACAAAGCCTCCCAAGTCTGCATCTGCATCTGGAATTCCCTCTCCATCTAATTAATATTCTGCCTGTTTATTTCTTCCATCAAAGTGAATGACCATATACTTACCAACATTGTATTTCATTTACCACTTCTTTGCCCATTCCTCTAAACTATCAAAGTCTCTCTGCAGGCTCTCTGTTTACTCAACACTACCCGCTCCTCCAGCTTTCTTTGTATAATCGGCAAATTTAGCCAGAAATCCTTGAATCCCATAGTCCAATTCATTGATGTACATCGTAAAAAGCAGAACTGACTCCAGTAGAACCCCACTGGTAACCAGCAGCCAGCCAGAATAGGATCCCTTTATTCCCACACTCTGCTTTCTGCCAATCAACCAATGCTCTACCCACACTAGTAACTTCCCTGTAATTCCATGGGCTCTTATCTTGCTAAGCAGGCTCCTGTGTGGCACCTTGTCAAAGACCTTCTGAAAATCCAAGTACACCACATCTACTGCATCTCCTTTGTCTATCCTGCTTGTAATTTCCTCAAAAAATTGCAGTAGGTTTGTCAGGCAGGATTTTCCTTTCAGGAAACCATGCTGGCTTTGGCCTATCTTGTCATGTGCCTCTGGGTACTCCATAATCTCATCCCTAAATATCGATTCCAACAACTTCCCAACCACTAATGTCAGGCTAACAGGTCTATAGTTTCAGCAACACACACAAAATGCTGGTGGAACGCAGCATCTATAGGAAGAAGTACAGTCGACATTTCAGGTCGAGACCCTTCTTCAGGGTCTTGACGAAGATTCTCCACCCAAAACATTGACTGTGCTTCTTCCTATAGATGCTCGTAAACACAAAATACTCTGCAGATGCTGGGGTCAAAGCAACACGCACAACATGCTGGAGGAACTCAGCAGGTCAGGCAGCATCCATGGAAACGTTGACTGTTCATTTCCACGGATGCCGCCCGATCTGCTGAGTTCCTCCAGCGTGTTGTGCGTGTTGCTTCTCCCTATAGATGCTGCCTGACCCGTTGCATCCCACCAGCATTTTGTGTGTGTTGCTTGAATTTCCAGCATCTAGAGATTTGCTCCTGTTTGAGATCTATAGTTTCCTTTCTGCTGCCTCCCACCTTTCTTAAATAACGGAGTAACATTTGCAATTTTCTGGTCATCCGGTACAATGTCAGAATCTATCAGTTCTTGAAAGATCATCATTAATACCTCCACAATCTCTCCAGCTACTTCCTTCAGAACTCGAGGGTGCATTCCATCAGGTCCAGGAGATTTATCCACCCTCAGACCATTAAGCTTCCTGACCACCTTCTCAGTCTTAATTTTCACCGCACATACTTCACTTCCCTGACACGCTTGAATGTCCGCTATACTGCAGACGTCTTCCACTGTGAAGACTGACACAAAGTAAGCAATCAGTTCCTCTGCCAGCATCATTTTGTATTTATCCTATATCTACACTTAACTCTCTTTTACCCTTTATATACTTAAAAAAGCTTTTAGTATCTTCTTTGGTATGAGTCACCAGCTTCCTTTCATAATTCATCTTTTCCTTCCTAATGAACCTTTTAGTTTCCTTCTGCAGGCTGTTAATAGCTTCCCAATCCTCTATCTTCTCTCTAGCTTTAGCTTTCTTGTATGCCCTCTCTTCTGTTTTTACCTTGACTTTGATTTCACTTGTAAGACATGGTCGTGTCCTTCTTCCATTCAAAAATCTCTTCTTATTTGGAATATATCTGTCTGCACTTCCCTCTCTATTAGAATGACAGAACCTGCTGTCTGTCCCCCTCACCTTGGAATCCCCTATGACTACCGCATTCCTCATTTTCTTTCTCCATTCTGCACCACGGAACTGGGCTCAGTGCCAGAGACCCGATTGTAGTTGTCATCCCGTTTCAGGTCACACCCTCAACAGCATCTAAAACGAGATAACGATTACTGAAGAGGAATCGCCACACGGGTGTTCTCTACTATCTGAGCTCTTCCCTTTTCTTCCGTGACAGTCACTCTTCAACTTCAGACAGAACCATTCAACTTCAGTCACACCTCAACCTCAGGCAGAACCACTTTCACCGTGGCCTCTCTATTCGAGCCTGCCTCCTTCACTTCCCTGCAAAGCAAGTGTTAAGCTCTGCTCAGTTCTTTCCTCTGTGGCAAAAGCAGTTGGGTAAAAAAAACAATCTTTACAGGAAATAAGTCACTGTGTATAAGAGTGTGAAGTCCTATACCACAGGAAAGGGGAGTCAGAGGAACTACCCTCTGTGTTTCCTCTTTGTGTGCCGAAAATTACTGCTGCAAGAAGGAAGTCCAGAGAGCTGAGCACGTTGTCACAATAACCTTCTGTACGCCCTGAAAACGGGGGAAACCCGACTCTGTTGAGATGAGAAACAAAAGCCTTCCTGCAGTGACCATTTTCCTGTGTGTTTCAGTGGGTAAGTAACAGTGTGTACCTGTGTGTGTGTACTGTGTGTTTCTGTGTGTGTGTACCTGTATGTTACTGTGGCTACTGTGGAGAGGGTTGAATACTGTGATGATCTGGAGGGGGTTTGGTTGACAGTCTGCCTGCATCTCTAATCACCTGTGCTGTTTATTGTTTTTGTTTTAAAATGCTTTTGTGGGAATATGGTGGGAAATTTCAGTTCATTTACTGTTACATTTTAGCTTGGGTTCTGCAGTTATTTGCTTGTGTATTTGTGGGTCACCCTGAATGTAACCAGGGTGTATGATGGTTACCTCCCCCGTCGGTGTGCCACTGGTTGGGTTCACTCTCCGGGTCAGTGCCTGGTCTGATTTGTGTTCATTACAATAAAATATTTGTTGAGTTCAACGAGCTTCGTCGTCTGTCATTATGGACCAAATGCTCGCCTCATTGGTGTCAGGAGTATTTCATTTGCCACTTCTTTGCACAATCCCCTAAACTCTCTACTCTTTATAAAACTGAACAGAACTTTCAGTATTCTGCTTTATATTATTGGCGAGTTTCCTCTCATATTTTATCTTTTTCCTTCTTTTAGCTTTTTAAATTGCCTCTTGTTGGATTTAAAAAAAATTCCAATCATCCAACTTCTTACTCACTTTTGCTACTTATGTGCTCTTTTTTGACTTTTATGCAGTCCTTAACTTCCTCTGTCAGTCACAATTGCCTGACAGGAAGTTTGAGAACTTCTTCCAGATAGATAGAGATAGATATATATATGTAGATATATGCAGATATATATATATATATATATATATATATATATATATATATATAGATATGTAGATATATATAGATATCCTGCACCTTGTGAACCATTCCCAGAAACTTCAGCCATTTCTGTTCTGCTGTCATCCTCCTCCAATCCACCTGGGCAAGCTCCTCTCTTGTGCCTCTGTAATTCCCTTTATTCCATTGAAATACTGATACATCTGACTAAAGCTTCTCCTCCTGAATTTCCTGTATGAATTCAATCAAATTGTAATCACTGTCTCTTAAGTGTTCCTTTATGCTCTCTAATAAAATCTGGATTAAGTCTGGGTTTTAGATGTTTCAGAAAGGTCAGGGAGGGAGGCAAAAGAGGTGGGGGTGTGGCACTGTTGTTTAGAGACAGTGTCGTGGTTGTAGAAAAGGAGGACGTCATGTTGAGATTGTCTATGGAGTCTCTGTGGGTGGAGGTTAGGAAGAGGAAGGGGTCAATAACTCTACTGGGTGTTTTTTACAGGCTGCCCAATAGTAACAGGGATAACAAGGAACAGATAGGGAAACAGATCTTGGATAGGTGTAATAATAAAAGAGTTGTCGTGATAGGAGATTTTAATTTCCAAATATCGATTGGCATCTCCCTAGAGCAAGGGGCTTATATGGGGTGGAGTTTGTTAGGTGTGTTCAGGAAGGTTTCTTGACACAATATGTAGATAAGCCTACAAGAGGAGAGGCTGTACTTGATCTGGTATTGGGAAATGAACCTGGGCAGGTGCCAGATCTCTCAGTGGGAGAGCATTTTGGAGATAGTGATCATAATTCTATCTCCTTTACAATAGCATTGGAGAGAGATAGGAACAGACAAGTTAGAAAAGTGTTTAATTGGAGTAAGGGGAATTATGAGGCTATCAGGCAGGAAATTGGAGGCTTAAACTGGAAACAGATGTCCTCAGGGAAAAGTATGGAAGAAATGTGGCAAATGTTCAGAGGATATTTGTGTGGAGCTCCGCATAGGTACGTTACACTGTGACAGGGAAGTTATGGTAGGGTACAGGAACTATGGTGTACAAAGGCTGTGATAAATCTGGTCAAGAAGAAAAGCGTACAGAAGGTTCAGAAAGCTAGGTAATGTTAGAAATCTAGAAGATTATAAGGATAATAGGAAGGAGCTTAAGAAGAAAATAAGTAGAGCCAGAAGGGGCCATGAGAAAGTCTTGGCAGGCAGGATTAAAGAAAACCCCAAAGCATTCTACAAGTATGTGAAGAGCAAGAGGATAAGATGTGAAAGAATGGGACCTATCAAGTGTGACAGTGGGAAAGTGTGTAAGGAAGCAAAGGAAATAGCAGAGATACTTAATGAATACTTTACTTCAGTATTCACTATGGAAAAGGATCTTGGTGACTGCAGTGATGACTTGCAGCAGAGTGAAAAGCTTGAGCATGTAGATATTAAGAAACAGGATGTGCTGGAGGTTTTGGAAAGCATCAAGTTGGATAACTCACCGGGACTAGTTGGGAGCTTAATATTGTATTGAAAAGACAGGCAGGAAGTCATAGGCAGTGTTGTGGATCTGCTGGTAAGAGGAATTACATCTTTAGAAACGAGTGACAAAGGGTCAGAGAATTTTGAATCTTTGTGAGTGGAGTTAAGAAATGGCAAGGGTAAATAAAACATTATGGGGATCACATATAGATCACAAAAGAGGGCATTTGTTAAATGCCTACGAGGTAGATGTACCCCAGGCTACTGTGGGAGGCGAGGGAGGAGATTGCTGAGCCTCTGGCAATGATCTTTGCATCATCAATGGGGACGGGAGAGGTTCCAGAGGACTGGAGGGTTGTGGATGTTGTTCCTTTATTCCTTTATTCAAGAAAGGGAGGTGAGATAGCCCAGGAAATTATAGACCAGTGAGTCTTACTTCAGTGGTTGGTAAGTTGATGGAGAAGATCCTGAGAGGCAGGATTTATGAACATTTGATGAGGTAAAATATGATTAGGAGTAGTCAGCATGGCTTTGTCAATGGAAGGACATCCTTTACGAGCTTGGTTGCATTTTTTGAGGGTATGACAACACATTGATGAAGGAAGAGCAGTAAATGTAGCGTATATGGATTTCATCAAGGCATTTGATAAGGTCCTCCATGCAAGGCTTATTGAGAAAGTAAGGAGACATGGGACACAAGGGGACATTGATTTGTGGATCCAGAACTGGCTTGCCACAGAAGGCAAAGAGTGGTTGTAGACGTGACATATTCTACATGAAGGTTGGTCACCAGTGGAATCTGTTGTGGGACCCTTACTCTTCATGATTTTTATAAATGACCTGGATGAGGAAGTAGAGGGATGGGTTAGTAAGTTTGCTAGTGACACAAAGAGGTGTTATGGATTAGTGTGGAGGGCTGTCAGAGTTTGCAGCAGGACATTGATAGGATGCAAGACTGAACTGAGAAGTGGCAGATGGAGTTCACCCCAGATAAGTGTGAAGTGGTTCATTTTGGAAGGTCAAATATGATGGCAGAATTTCGTATTAATGGTAAGACTCCTGGCAGTGTGGAGGATCAGAGGGATCTCGGGGTCCGAGTCCATAGGACGCTCAAAGCAGCTGTGCGCAGATTGACTCTGTGGTTAAGAAGGCATACAGTGTATTGGCCTTCATCAATTGTGGTATTGAATTTAGGAGCCACAAGGTAATGTTGCAGCTATATAGGACCCTGGTCAGACCCCACTTGGAGTACTGTGCTCAGTTCTGGGCACCTCACTACAGGAAGGATGTGGAAGTCATAGAAAGGGTACAAAGCAGATTTACAAGTATGTTGCCTGGATTGGGGAGCATGCCTTATGAGAAGAGGTTGAGTGAACTTGGCCTTTTCTTCTTGGAGTGATGGAGGATGAGAAGTGACTTGATAGAGGTGTATTAGATAATGAGAGGCATTGATCGTGTGGATAGTCAGAGGCTTTTACCCAGGGCTGAAATGGTTGCCACAAGAGGACACAGGTTTAAGGTGCTGGGGAGTAGGTAAAGAGAAGATGTCAGGGGTAAGTTTTTTATGCAGAGAGTGGTGAGTGCGTGGAATGGGCTGCCAGCAACGGTGGTGGAGGTGGACACAATAGGATCTTTTAAAAGGCTTTTGGATAGGTACATGGAGCTTAGTAAAATAGAGGGCTATCGGTAAGCCCAGCAATTTCTAAGGAAGGGACATGTTTGGCACAACGTTGTCGGCTGAAGTGCCTGTATTGTGCTGTAGGTATACTATGCTTCTATGTTTCTAAAACATAACATACATCCTATGGTAGATTTTCCCTGTCCATGCTCAAGCACGTGCTACTCTAAAAGTCTATCTCGTAGGCATTTAACAAATGCCCTCTTTTGTGATCTATATGCGATCCCCATAATGTTTTATTTACCCTTGCCATTTAACTCCACCCAGAAAGATGTAGCATTCTCTGACCCTTTGTCACTCGTTTCTAAAGATGTAATTCCTCTTACCAGTAGATCCACAACACTGCCTATGACCCTGCCTGTCTTTTCAATACAATATTAAGCTCCCAACTATTACATTCTTTCAGGCATGACTCATTATACTGATGTATCTCCAATTGTACCATGTTCATCCATTTTATTCAGAATACTATGCACTTTTAAACACAGCACCTTCAGTCCTACATTCTTCACCCTTTTGAGTTTTGTCTTTTGGCACAATTTAACAATTTGCACTATTTACATTTATCCCATCATTTGTACCTGCTGCAAAGCCCATGGTTGTGATATTTCAAGGATGGCTGCAAACCAAAATGCTCTACTCTCTCGCATTCATGATTTTGTGGCCCAGCACAGTCAAACAGTGAAACACCATCTGTATATATTAGCCTGGTTCAGATTTTTACTGCTGTGCTGTGAGGTATTCCATATTAATAGTTTTCTGTAAAATTAGAGTGTCCAACTGGTACAATGCTCTGGTTTTGACTAAAAGTAAGGAGCAATGTTGTTCAACTTAGGAATGTGGTGTCAGCCAATCAGGATGGTGGGATTGAGAGAGTGTTCTAGAGCGAGCTGGGCAGAGAGAGATCTGTGACGGACGCTGGTGGGGTTCTTGGTCTTTTGGAGGGGGCTGTGGTAGAGAGAAGGTTGGGAGAGATGCCCGGGACATTTGATCCAACGGGAAGACGCCATTGAAGAAGTACTTTGCAGAATGAAGGAGGCCAATATGGGAAGCTCTAACTGTGACTGGTGATGAGAATTCAGTGCCGTGGGTAATGGTGATACCCAGTTTTTTGACAATATGAGTTCCGATGGTCATGAGCTGATTTAAAATATTCTAATTGTAATGAGCCCTTTTATTTTTATATTTTCTTTACTTCCTTTAATAACTGCTTTTTAAGGCTGAAATAGTTCAATATACTTCCTTTATAATTTCATGCTGGTGTATGATTTGTCATTTCGTGGCAACCAAGATTGCAACTTTCTTGTTTGGTTGAACTCCAAATCACACGGACCCTCAGCAAAAATTGTTTATGAAAGGAATCCCTCTGACAGTGGAGTCACTTGGTTGTGAGCAGAGATGGCTGTTGAGCCAGGTTTGCATGTGAGTCCAGTGAGAGGGGTACACTTGTGGGGACTTCTGCCGGGTATCTCTTAATGCTATGTGAATGCCTTTTAAGAAGTCAGAGGTATCATAGGTCTCAAACGTTTCAAAGGTACATTTAATGTCAGAGTAATGTGTACACGGGCTGTACAATATACATCCTGAAATATTTTTTCTTCACAACCATCACAAGAATGAGCAACAGTTAAATGTTAGAACCCCAACGTCACCCTCAGCTCCCCTCCCTCCCTCAAGTAAGTGGCAGCAAGCAGCGATCCCCCTCCCCCCACGGGCAAATAAAGCATCGGCTCATGCCACCGAGCACTCAAACGTGAGCAAAGCAACGGTAAAGACACAGACTTGCAGTTACCCCAAAGACTTTATTTTTCACCTGGCATTTGACATACCACAGGCTCTCCCTCTCCCTAATAAGGGAGAGAGAGTTGTCTTTGTTTCACAGCAAGAGGTGAGACATAACACACAACTCACTGGTTTCCAATGTTAAAAGTCCATTGCGTTGCTTTTTTCGAGCTCTATACCCATAGATCTCGGATCTCGGATCTTGTGAACTAAATGTTCTGCCACATGTGCCACGTGTCCCTGGTGTTACAGAAATGGTTGTAGATGTTCACTGTTCAACTGCCGAATCATCCTATTCTTACTCTCAGTGGCCACAGACAGCAACTCACACAATAAACTGGAATAGCATTTACTCTTTTCACTAATAGCCAAGTTTACAGGTCACGGGGCTTCTCCGATTGATTTAATCTTTCCAGGAATGTCACCACTAACAGCTACTCACTGACCATCAGCAACGTGAGGATCACCGACTCTAAACTTTACATCTGTGGCATTTGGGGGAAGGTCTTTGGAAAAGGAACCCAGCTGAACGTGACCAGTGAGTAATTCATGTTGGTTCTGTTTTCCAGTCACGTCCCTGTATCAATGAGTAATGATGATACTGTACGTTTAGTTTCACAGAAACAGCTGTTATTACAAGTTTATAAAGAGTGGAACAAACTGAATGTGGATAAAGATTCACTGCCTGCCGAACTGAGGGGTACATAGGGATGGAGAATAAATATCAGCATGGACAGTGACATCAACGTCCCAGGAATGGAGAAAAGTTTTTCAGTTTCCTTCCAAACTCCCG
The DNA here is from genome assembly GCF_048418815.1 of Hemitrygon akajei. NCBI lineage: Eukaryota > Metazoa > Chordata > Chondrichthyes > Myliobatiformes > Dasyatidae > Hemitrygon > Hemitrygon akajei. The sequence goes on from NC_133130.1 coordinate 7,929,758, forward strand.
ATATCAGCTGCTCAGTTCAAGTTCAAGTTTAATTGTCATTCAGCCACACACATGAAAACAGCCAAATGAAACCGTGTTCCTCTGGGGCCAAGGTGCAGAACACTGTACCGACAGCACACAGCACGTATAGTCATGACAGCAGAACAACATACAGTCCAGTATAGCCCAGGTCCCTGAGTGGCATAGCCTGTAGATTGATGGTTCTGGTCCAGCTTGTCTTCCACTGGACCGATCTTTTTTCACAACCATGTTGGTATCAATATATAGCACAATTTGTGTCTGTTCACACTCCCACTCCAGAATGCAGAGGACCTGATCCGAGACATCTCTAATGCTGGCATCTGGAAGGCAACATTCCATCTGAGAGTTGTTGATGAGTTTGCTTTGAAGTGAAGGTGGAATTATGTCTGAGCAGAATTTGGAACAATGGGCTAGTTTGTGTGTGTGAAAGGAGGTGAGGGAAAATGGGACGAGTAGTGTAGACGTGTAGCATTTAGGCAGGACATGTTCACACGGTCCTGTAGGAAGCAGGTGTTGAACAAAGAGGCTGGGAGATCTGTCCCCACCTGGTGTGAAAGGTTAAACCCTGAGACAGCAATATTCAACCACAGAGGAGAGCCAAACCTCTCACTACACCGTGTGTCCTGTACACGGCCTCCTGTGAACTGCTTTTCTGCCCAGGTCCCTCTCTGTGCTACAGATACAGGGGAGCATGAGAAAAGAAGCAGCAGGAGGCCATTCAGCCCCTCAGGCTGAATCTGCTGTTCAGCAATGTCAAGGCTGATATTTGAATGTGTTGTATTTTACCCATATCTCTAGTTCAACTTCATACATGAAGCTATTTACATATCTGTGTTGAATCTACTTAGCCAGCAAAACTAAGGGTTCAGGCACATAATTTGCTGAAACTGGCGACACAGGTTGATAGATCAGTGAAGAGAGGGTTCGGCACGTTTGTCTTCATCAGTCAGTGCTTTGAGTGCAAGAGTTGGAATGCCATTCAACAAGATGCTGGGGAGACCACCCTTGGAGTATTTTGCACAAGTTTGCTCATCACGTAATGATGATGTCATTATACGGAATTTAAACAGAGGCCAATCAGAGTTTGCTGGTGAAAGTAAAGATGACTTCACACAGGTTGAAGAGTGAGCTTTAAAAATCATTGGTTTGTTGCCAGTTTCTGGAAGTTTGAACAGTGGTGAGATGAAATGAAAAAGCAGGGCAATTGGAATACCCATCTTTAGAGTGGGGATACTTTTGGCTTTGGCTTAACGAGCTTGGGCAATAACACGCATGGTATCTGGTCAGCTTTCTCTGGCTCAGTCTTCATCTGTTAGTGTCACTTGGAGTCTTGTGAGCGTTTTGGATCCATTATTTAAGAAAGGATGTGCTGACATTGGAGAGGGCTCAGAGGAGGTTCACGAGAAAGATTACAGGAATGAAAGGGTTAACATATGAGCAACAAATGAAGGCTCTGGGCCTGTACTCACTGGAATTTAGAAGAATGATGGGAGGATCTCACTGAAACCCATCCAATGTTGAAAGGCCGAGTTCGACTGGATGGGAAGAGGATGCTTCCTATGGTGAGGGAGTCTAGGGCCAGAGGGCACAGCCTTCATTTAGAGTTACGTCTATTTACAGCAGAGATGAAGAGGAATTCCTGTAGCCAGAGGATGGTGGATCTGTGGCAATTATTGCCACAGGAGGCTGTGGAGGGCAGGTCACCAAGGCATTTAAGGTGGAGGTCTGGATATGCTGAGCTGTCTGTCTCTGGAATGAAAGACTCTGATGTGACCGTAGAGGTGTCTAAAATCATGGGGGGACTAGATTGTCACTTTCTGCTGTCTGTGTAATTTGTTCTTTATCACACCATTGGGTGTTTGATGTTTTCTTGAACGGGTTCCATGGTGTTTCGCTGTTTAGTGACTGTCTGTGGGAGGATGAATCCCAGAGTTGTATTCTGTATACATACTTTGATAATAAATTTACTTTGAATCTTTGATATGGTGGGTGGTCAGAGTCCTTTTCCCAGGGAAATGCAGTCTAAACTAGAGGGTGTAGGTTTAAGATGAGGTGGAGGATTGAATGGGGACCAGAGGGGCATGTTTTCCACATGGAGGGTGGTTTGTATATGGCACAAGAGGGAGTGATAGAGGGGGTACAATTGCAACATTTAAAATACATGACAAGAACGTGGACAGTGAACCTCAGAGGGATTATGGGTCCAACTCAGGGAAATGGGATCAGTTGAGATAAATATCTGGTGAGCAGGGACATGTTGGGCAACACGGCCCATTTCTGTGTTGTACAAGTCCACGACTCTGTCACCCTCAGCCCCCGTTTGTTCTTCAGGCCTGTCTCCATCCCACGGTTCAGCCTGTCAGCACATAGGTCACCACCTGTGGCCAGTCCCACTCCGCCCTGGACCAGTTTGGTACTGACGTGGTATCCCCTGGGTCCGGCTCTTTTCTGACCTTCAGTTGTTTACTGCCCACAGGTGTAAATGCAGGGACAGTCCTGATCCAATCACCAGGAGTTGTGAAGGTGCGTGAAGGTGGAACGGTGCTGATACAGTGTGTCCTGGAGAGTGACAATGTGGATGTCACTGTCGATAAATACACTGTACTCTGGTACAACTTACACAATAAACTGACAAGTGAAGGAATCGTCCTTATTCTTTACAATACTGGCCAAGTTTACAGGTCACAGGGCTTCTCTGATCGATTTCAGCTTTCCAGGAATGTTACCACTAACAGCTACTCACTGACCATCAGCAACGTGAAGATCACCGACTCTAAACTTTACATCTGTGGCATTTGGGGCTCGGTCTTTGGAAAGGGAACCCAGCTGAATGTGACCAGTGAGTACTTCATGTTGGTTCTGTTTTCCAGTCACGTCCCTGTATCAATGAGTAACGATGATACTGTACGTTCAGTTTCATAGAAACAGCTGTTATTACAAGTTTATAAAGAGTAGAACAAACTGAATGTGGATAAAGATTCACTGCCTGCCGAGCTGAGGGGTACATAGGGATGGAGAATAAATATCAGCATGGACAGAGGCATCAACATCCCAGGAATGGAGAAACGATTTTCAGTTTCCTTCTGAACTCCCGATATCAGCTGCTCAGTTCAAGTTCAAGTTTAATTGTCATTCAGCCACACACATGAAAATAGCCAAATGAAACCGTGTTCCTCTGGGGCCAAGGTGCAGAACATAGTACCGACAGCAAACAGCACATATAGACATGACAGCAGAACAACATACAGTCCAGTATAGCCCAGGTCCCTGAGTGGCATAGTCTGTAGATTGATGGTCCTGGTCCAGCTTGTCTTCCACTGGACCGATCCTTTTTCACAGCCATGTTGGTACAGATGCACTGAAACATGAAAAAAATGCAGCTGTAGGCCATTCAGCCCCTCATGCTGAATCTGCTGTTCTGCAACACCATGGCTGATGTTTGAACACTTTGCACTTTTCCCATATCTCTTGTCCAACTTCATATGTAAAACTATTTTGCTGTCTGTGTTGAATCTCCTGAGTGCCTGAGTCTGCAAATCTCAGAGTTCAGACACATCGTTGCCTGAAACTGGCGACCCAGTTAGATAGTGCTGTGATGATGGCATTTGCAAGTTTGTCTCATCAATCGGTCAAGTCGATGAGGGAGCTTTACAATCACTCCTTTGTAGCAGTTTTTTTCAGAGATTCCACAGCAGCCAATTGGCATTTGGACATGGACAGTAAAAGTAAGTGGAAGAAAGTCAGCTGATGCTGAAATCCAGATCAATACACACAAAATGCTGGAGGAAGTCAGCAAGTCAGGCAGCATCAGTGGAAAAGAATAGAGTCAACATTTTGTGCTGATGACTGAAATGGACGGGGAAAGACACATGAATAAAAAGAATAGATAGAAGCTGATAGGTGAAGCCAGGTTCTTGGGAAAGGTAAACGACTGGGTATAAGGGAATCTAACGAGATAGGAGAATGGACAATAGGAGAAAGGGAAGGAGGAAGTGATGAGATGATGAGATGGCTTTTTAGAGCAGCTCATGGTTGAGGCCAATAGGGAATCAGCTATTCCGGATTGGATGTTGTGCCATGAGCCGGAATTGATTAGAGAGCTTCAGGTAAAGGAGCTCTGAACAGTGGTGATCTTCATACGATACAACTCACCTTGCAATTAGAGAAGGAGAAACTAAAGTCAAATGTACTGTACTTATATTACAGAGGAGTAAAGGGAATGATAGATGTATGAGAGGAGCTGGCCAAAATTGTTTGGGTAAAAAAAAACTCTGGCAGGACTGACAGCAGAGCAACAATGGCTAGAATTTCTGGAAGCAATCTGGTAGGTGCAGGATATAGAGATGCTGAAGAGGAAGAGTATTTTAAAGGCAAGGTGATACATCCATGGCTAACAAGGGAAATCAAAGCCAAAGAAAGAGCATATAATAGAGCAAAGATCATGGGTAGTTAGAAGATTGGGAATCTTTAAAAAACCAACAGAAGGCAACTTAAAAATTACAAAGGAAAAGATGAAATATGAAGGTAAGCTAGCCAATAATGTTAAAGAAGATTTCTATGGGTACATAAATTGTAAAAGAGAGGTGAGAATCAATATCGGGCCATTGGAAAATGATGCTGCAGAGGTAGTAATTGAGATCAAGGAAATGGCAGACACACTGATTAAGTATTTTGCATCAGCCTTCACTGTGAAAGACAATAGCAGTATGCCAGGAGTTTGAGAGTGTCTGGGAGGAAAAGTGTGTGAAGTTGCCATTATCAGGGAGAAGGTTCTTAGGAAACTGAAAAGTCTGAAGTAGATAAGGCTCCTGGACCAGAGAGTATGTGCCACAGGGTTCTAAAAGAGGTGGCTGGAGAGATTGTAGTGGCAATAGTAATGATCTTTAAATTCAATTGATTCTGGCATGATTCCAGAGGAATGGAAAATTACAAATGTCACTCCACTTTTCAAGAGTGGTTGGGAAGATGTGTTAGAGTTGAATGTTAAGGATGTGGTTTTGGGGAACTTGGAGGCACATGATAAAATAGGCCTTTGTCTCCATGGCTTCATCAAATTGAAATCTTGCCTGATAAACCTGTTGGAGTTCTTTGAATAAATAACAAGCAGTATAAACAACGGAGAATTGGTGGATATTGTGTACTTGAATTTTGAGAAGGCTTTTGACAAGCTACCACACATGAGGCTGTTCAACAAGAGCCCTTGGTATTACAGAGAAGATTCTCTCATGGATATGCAGTGGCTGGTTGGCAGGAGGCAAAGAGTGGAATTAAGGGGGCCTTTTCTGGTTTCCTGCCGGAGACTAGTGATATTACACAGGTGTCAGTATTGGGACTGCTTCTTTTTATGTTTTATGTCAATTTCTTGGATGGTGGAATTGATCGCTTTGTGACAAAGTTTGTGGATGATATGAGGATAGGTGGATGGGGAGGTAGTTTTGAGGCATGGAGAGGCTACAGAAGGACTTAAACAGATTAGGAGAACAGGCAAAGAAGTGGCAGATAGAGTACAGTGTCATTTTGGTAGAGGAAATAAATGGGCAGGCTATTTTCTAAATGGAGATAAAAGTCAGAGGTTCAAAGGGACTTTGGAATGACCTCATTGAAACCTCTTGAATGTTGAAAGGCTTTGGCAGAGTTGATATGGAGAGGGTGTTTCCTATGGTAGGGGAACCTAAGATCAGAGGACATTGTCTCAAAGTAGAGAGGCATCATTTAGTAACAAAGATTAGGAACAAACATTAGAAGGAATTTCATTAGCCAGAGAGTGGTGAATCTGTGGAACCAAGTCATTGGGTATTTTTAAGGAAGAGGTTGATAGTTTCTTGATTAGTCAGGGCATGAAGGGATATGGGGAGAAGGTAGGGGTTTGGGGCTGAGAGGGAACGTGGGTCAGCCATGATGAAATGGCAAAGCAGACTCAGTAAGCCAAATGGCCTAATTCTGCTTTTAAATCTTATGGTCTTTTCGTACTATTGAGTAAAATAAAAGTGACTTCATATATGTTGAGGAGGGAGCTTTTAAAATCAGATCCTTGTAGCCACTTTTTTCAGAGCTTTAACAAGGTCCATTCAGAGTTTGAAGGTGAAAATAAAGGGTGACATCAGCCATGTCGAGGAGGGAGCTTTACACAATAAGCACTTTGTAGCTGTTTTTTTCGAAGCTTGAACAGCGAGAAATTGGCGCTTGGGATTCATTAGTAAGATCAAATAAACAAAAGGCCGGGGCAAGTAGAGTGGCCATGTTGGAGCAGGTCGGTGTTGGAGAGGTGTGACTTTTGGCTTTGACGTGACAGGCTTGGACGATAACAGGCATGGCCAACGTAAGTATCTGGTAACACGAGTGAATCTGCAGATGCTAGAAATAAATAAAAACACAAAATGCTGGCAGAACTCAGCAGGCCAGACAGCATCTATGGGAGGAGGTAGTGACGACGTTTCGGGCCGAAACCCAAAATACCATCATGGTCCTGAAAAACGTTGTCTCATTTTTACTATGCACTGTACCAGCAGTTATGGTCGAAATGACAATAAAAGTTGACTTGACTTGACTTGATGAAGGGTGATGAAACCCCCCTGATGAAGGGAGCAAGCCTTATGAGAATAGGTTGAGTGAAGTTGGTCTTTTCTCTTTGGAGCGACGGAGGATGAGAGCTTTGAAAAATAGAGGGCTATGGGTAACTCTAGGTAGTTCTAAGGTAAGGACATGTTCAGCACAGCTTTGTGGGCTGAAGGGTCTGTACTGTGCTGCAGGTTTTCTATGTTTCTACAAAATCTATTGAAATTCTTTGATGAAATAACAATCAGAACAGACAAAGGAGAATCGGTTGATGTTGTGTACTTGGATTTTCGGAAGGCTTTTGACAAGGTGCCACACATGAGGCTGCTAACAAGCTGCGAGACCATAGAATTACAGGAAAGATTCTGGCATGGACAAAGCAGTGACTGATTGGAAAGAGGCAAAGAGTGGGAATAAAGTGAGCCTTTTATGGTTGGCTACCAGTGACTAGTGATGTTCCACAGGGGTCTGCGTTGGGACTGATTCATTTTACAGTATATGTCAGTGATTTGCATCATAGGTGGAGGGGCAGGTTGTTTTGAGGAAGCAGAGAAGCTACAAAAGGACTTAGACAGAATAGGAGAGTGGGCAAAGAAATGGCAGATGGAATACAGTGTCGGGAAGTATATGGTCATGCACTTTGGTGTAACAAATGAAAAATTGAATATTTTCTAAATGGAGAGAAAATACAAAAAACTGAAGTGCAAAGGGACTTGGGAATCCTTGTACAGAATTCCCTGAAGCTTAATAAGCAAGTTGAGTCGGTGGTGAGGAAGGCAAATGCAATGTTAGCATTCATTTCAAGAGGATTAGAATATAGAAACAAGGGTGTAATGTTGAGACTTTATAAAGCACTGGTGAAGCCTCACTTGAAGTATTGTGAGTAGTTTAGGGCCCGTTATCTTCAAAAGAATATGCTGAAACTGGAGAGGGTTCAAAGGAGATTCAGAAAACGATTTCAGGATTGAATAGATTGTCATATGAAGAGCGTCTGATGACTCTAGGAATGAGGCCTGACCTATCAACTGGTGAAAGGACTTGATAGAGTGGATGTGGACAGGATGTTTCCTGTGGTGGGACAGTGATAGACCAGAGGACACAACCTCAGAATAGAGGAGCATCCTTTTAGAACGGAGATGAAGAGGAATTTCTTTAGGCAGGGAGCAGAGAATCTGTGGATTTCATTGCCACAGGCAGCTATAGAGGCCAGGTCTTTATGTATATTTAAGGAAGAGGTTGATAGATTCTTGATTGGTCAGGGCATGAAGAGATACGGGGAGAAGGATGGAAATTGGGGCTGAGAGGGCAATTAGATCAGCCATGATGAACAGGTAGAGCAGACTCAATGGGCCAAATGGTCTAATTCTGCACCTATATCTTAAGGTCTTCTGGTCTTATGGTCCTCTGATTTTATCCTTGCAAGTGGAACAAATGCCCTACCTACCCCGACACGTCCTCCCTCACTACCACTCAGGGCCCCAGACAGTCTTTCTAGGGAGCTGCAAATTTCTGACTGTCAGGGGCTCTCAGAAGTGCTGAGAGACCTTTCCAGCTTTGACAAGGGCACGGTGGAGATTTGGCTCCTACATTTGTCTTTCAGAGGAATTCTGTCGACAGGGCTTGCTCTCCACCTCTGTGTCTCAGTAACACTTCGAAACCAGGTCCCCCACACAGCACCTTGATCTACCACCACACCCCCCCCCACAAGCTGGGGTTGAAGTGACGATATTCTCCCTTACAGGTGCAGACGATCCTGTCCTTATCCAGTCCCCGAGCATACAGCGTGTCACTGAGGGTCACACGGCGTGGTTATGGTGTACCATGAGCAAAGCCAGGCTGGAAGACACCGATGTCCACTGGTATCGGAAACTACCTGGGCAGGACATGGAGTGGGTTCTAACACACAGGGCAGGAGGCAGCCCAGAGTGGGGACGGGGTTTCACTGAGAGGTTCCAGTCCTACAGAGACACGTCCAACAGCAGCTTCACCCTGACAGTCACAGACGTGGTGCACAGTGATTCTGCCGTCTATTACTGCAGAGTGTGGGGAGACATCGATGGGAACGGCACCCAGCTCATCGTAACCAGTGAGTACAAGTTCTATTTATTCAGCAGTGTGTCCCTACTTTGGGAGTTATTCCACCACCAGTCACTTCCCGTGGCTGGGCACATTGTACTGAAGAACACACAGTGTAATACTGGAGCCCCATCACTGGGACACGATCCAGAGCACTGTGGCCCCTAACTCATGGGTGGGGAGCACCAACATGGTGACTGACCGCCTGCTCTGTGTGTCCAGTTGGATATTTGAAAATAAATGTCAATGTGGAGTGTGTTATCACAGGAGAGAAAAGGAGAAACTCTTCTGTGTTCAGAGTCATAGATCAGCGTTTCAAGGCACGACTGCGCAAACGCGTGGACATCAGTCAATTAGAATAGCGAGAATAGTTTAAAATGAGACAGTTATTTCTTCAGTGGTTTGACTGAGGTACGACTGTAGCGTGTGGACGTCAGCCAGTTAGAACAGCCAGAAGAGTTTAAAGGAGACAGCTTTATAATGCGGGTAACAGAGATGAGGGAATCAGAGTAGGAAGGCATTGGCAGAACGGAGCTTCAGCGATAACGGGTCGAGGCGAGGTAGGTTGCCTGTGTAGAATACAGACAGGAAGTATGTGTGCGAGACCGGCGTTCTGTGCTCTGAAAGCTGCTCTGCAGGTTGACCCTATGGTTAAGGATGCATACGGTGCATTGGCCTTCCTCTTTCGTGGGAGTGAGTTTAAGAACCGAGAGGTAATGTTGCAGCTATATAGGACCCTGGTCAGACCCCACTTGGAGTACCGTGCTCAGTTCTGGTTGCCTCACTACAGGAAGGATGTGGAAACCATAGAAAGGGTGCAGAGGAGATTTACCTGGATTGGATTGCCTGTATTGGGGAGCATGCCTTATGAGAACATGTTGAGTGAACTCAGCCTTTTCTCCTTGGAGTGACCTGATAGAGGTGTATAAGGTGATGAGAGGGATTGATCGTGTAGATAGTCAGAGGCTTTTTCCCAGGGCCAATATGAGAGGGTGCAGTTTTAAGGTGCTTGGAAGTAGGTACAGAGGAGATGTCAGGGGTAAGTTTTTTACTCAGAGAGTGGTGAGTACGTGGTATGGGCTGCCGGCGATGTTGGCAAAGGTGGATATGATAGGGTCTTTTGAGAGACTCCTGGATAGGTACATGGAGCTTAGAAAAATAGAGGGCTATGGGTAACCCTAGGTAATTTCTATAGTAAGGACATGTTCAGCACCCCTTTGTGGGCCAAAGGGCCTGTATTGTGCGGTAGGCTTTCTATGTTTCTCTGTTTCTTCAATCGGAATCAGGTTTACTATCACAGGTGTATGTACTGAAATTTGTTAACTTAGTGGCAGCAGTACAATGCAATAAATGACAATATCAATTACAGTAAATCCACATCAAATAGTTAAAATAAAAATAGTGCAAAACGAAAAGTGAGGGAGAGGTCACGGGTTCAACGTCCATTTTGGAATTGTATGACAGAGGGGAAGAAGCTGTTCCTGAATCATTGAGTGTGTGCCTGCAAATTTCTGTACCTCCTTCCTGACAGTAACAATGAGAAGAGGGCATGTCCTGCGCGATGGGGGGTCTTTATAATGGCTGTCTCCTTTCTGAGATGCCATCTCCCTCAAAAGCTCCTAAACTGTGGAATTCAATACCTAAAATTATAAGGGATGCAGACTCGATTGACACATTTAAATGCCAGTTCAAAAAACTACTTATTTAACCTTGCTTTAATCTAACATCTTTTCAAAGTTCAATGTCAAAGTAAATTTATTATTAAATTACAAATATGTCATTATATACAACCCTGAAACTAAAGAATAGAATAATAACAATGAACGACTGCACCAACTTGGTCAGGTCACTGACTTTAGTAAAGAGGTGAAAATTATTCTTGTGGCTAACATTTATTTAAATTTTAGAAATTGTTAAATGCTGAGGAAATATACTGCCTTGAATTGATCTCCATAAATATACATTAATGTATCCATATCCAACACACAGATCCTGCAGATGATCCCGTCCTTGTGCAGTATCCACCAGTCAGCAAGGTGCCAGAGGGTGCAACTGTCCAGCTCCACTGTGCCTTGTATAATGCCAGTCTGAATGTCACCGATGTCCACTGGTACCACCAGCGGCCTGGGAACAAGATCGAGTGGGCGTTGAGTCACTTTGTGAATGACTCGGTGAGCAGGTCCGGGGGTATTTCTGATCGTTTTCAGTCTTACAGGAATGTCGTGAGTAACAGTTACATTCTGACCATCAGCAACACATCTATTAGTGACACTGCAGTGTACAACTGCAGTGTGTGGAATTACATCTACGGAGGAGGAACACAGCTCAATGTAACTGGTAAGTCAACGTCAGTTTACACTGACAATAACAGCATCTCAGTATCCAACCTTCACACGATGACTGTCAGACTCAGGGGGTTCTGTAATGTCCCCAGTAGAACAGAGAGTCGGATGGTTTCCCCTGGAGTGTAAACTGGTAACAGTTGGGAAATGGAAAAGTGGGAAAGGACAGGTACTCTGGAATAATATAGAAAATCTTGGCAAATCATTTTGTGGATGAACAGGTTTTTCTCTGTACCTCAGTATGTGTGACAATAATAAGCCAATTTACTGAGAGCTCTCCCTGTGGGTGTGAGTTGTCAGAACTGGACGATGTTACCAATCGGAAAAACAGTCAGAACAAATGGACAGGAGAAGAGGATAAAATGATATGTGTAAAAGAAATAGACTGGCCGTTAAATTCAAAGTAAGAGAACACTTACTTACAATGGGTAGAGATTTTTGATTAGAGAAAGGTTAACTTTGAGGAGATGCAAAAGGTCTTAATAGGAGTGGATTGGAACAATTTGTTTTATGGGAAGGATGTAATAGAGAAATGGAGGTCATTTAAAGGTGAAATTCTGAGGGTACAGAATCCATATGTTCCTGTTAGGTTGAAAGGAAAGGTTGAAAGTTTGAGAGAGCCATGGTTTTCAAGGGATATTGGAAACTTAGTTCGGAAAAAGAGGGATATCTACAATAAATATAGGCAGCATGGAGTAAATGAGGTGCTCGAGGAATATAAAGAATGTAAAAAGATTCTTAAGAAAGAAATTAAAAAAGCTAAAAGAAGATATGAGGTTGCTTCGGCAAGTAAGGTGAAAATAAATCGAAAGGTTTTCTACAGTTATATTAATAGCAAAAGGATAGTGAGGGATGAAATTGATCCCTTAGAGAATCAGAGTGGTCAGCTATGTGTGGAGCCAAAAGAGATGGGGGAGATTTTGAACAATTTCTTTTCTTCAGTATTCAATAAGGAGAAGGATATTGAATTGTGTAAGGTAAGGGAAACAAGTATGGTAGTTGTAGAAACTATGATGATTAAAGAAGAGGAAGTACTGGCGCTTTTAAGGAATATAAAAGGGGATAAGTTTCCGGATCCTGACAGGATTTACCTAGGACCTTGAGGGAAGTTCGTGAAGAAATAGCAGGGGCTCTGACAGAAATATTTCAAATGTCATTAGAGACGGGGATGGTGCCGGAGGATTGGCATATTGCTCATGTGGTTCCCTTGTTTAAAAAGGGTTCTAAGAGTAAACCTAGCATTTATAGGCCTGTAAATCTGATGTCAGTGGTAGGTAAATTAATGGAAAGTATTCTTACAGATGGTATATATAATTATCTGGATAGATAGGGTCTGATTAGGAACAATTAACATGGATTTGTGCATAGAAGTTCACGTTTGACAAATCTTATTGAATTTTTTGAAGCGGTTACTAGGAAAGTTGACGAGGATAAAGCAGTCAATGTTGTCTATATGGACTTCAGTAAGGCCTTTGAGAAGGTTCCACACGGAAGGTTAGTTAGGAAGGTTCAATCATTAACTATTAATCTTGAAGTTGTAAAATGGATTCAACAGTGGCTGGATGGGAGATGCAAGAGAGTAGTGGTGGATAACTGTTTGTTAGATTGGAGGCTGATGACTAGTGGTGTGCCCCAGGGATCTGTACTGCGTCCAATGTTGTTTGTCATACACATTAATGATCTGGATGATGAGGTGGTAAATTGGATTAGTAAGTATGCAGATGATACTAAGATAGGTGGCGTTGTGGATAATGAAGTAGGTTTTCAAAGCTTGCAGAGAGATTTAGGCCAGTTAGAAGAGTGGGCTGAAAGATGGCAGATGAAGTTTAATGCTGATAAGTGTGAGGTGCTACATTTTGGTAGGACTAATCAAAATAGGACATACATGGTCAATGGTAGGGAATTGAATAATGCAGTAGAACAGAGTGATCTAGGAATAATGGTGCATAGTTGCCTGAAGGTGGAATCTCATGTGGATAGGGTGGTGAAGAAAGCTTTTGGTATGCTGGGCTTTATAAATCAGAGCATTGAGTATAGGACATGGGATTAATGTTAAAATTGTACAAGGCATTGGTGAGGCCAAATTTGGAGTATTGTGTATAGTTCTGGTCACCGAATTTTAGGAAAGATGTCAACAAAATAGAGAGAGTACAGAGAAGATTTACTAGCATGTTATCTGGGTTTCAGCACCCAAGTTACAGAGAAAGGTTGAACAGGTTAGGTCTTTATTCTTTGGAGCATAGAAGGTTGGGGGGACTTGATAGAGGTATTTAAAATTATGAGGGGGATAGATAGAGTTGACGTGGATAGGGAGAGTAGGGGAGATTCAAAGAAGAGGACATGAGTTGAGAGTTAGGGGGCAAATGTTTAGAACATAGAACATAGAATAGTACAGCACATTATAGGCCCTTCGGCCCACAGTTGTGCTGACCCTCAAACCCTGTCTCCCATATAACCCCCCACCTTAAATTCCTCCACATACCTCTCTAGTAGTCTCTTAAACTTCACTAGTGTATCTGCCTCCACCACTGACTCGGGCAGTGCATTCCATGCACCAATCACTCTCTGAGTGAAAAACCTTCCTCTAATATCCCCCTTGAACTTCCCTCCCCTTTCCTTAAAGCCATGTCCTCTTGTACTGAGCAGTGGTGCCCTGGGGAAGAGGCGCTGGCTGTCCACTCTGTCTATTCCTCTTAATATCTTGTACACCTCGATCATGTCTCCTCTCATCCTCCTTCTCTCCAAAGAGTAAAGCCCTAGCTCCCTTAATCTCTGATCATAATCCATACTCTCTAAACCAGGCAGCATCCTGGTAAATCTCCTCTGTACCCTTTCCAATGCTTCCACATCCTTCCTATACTGAGGTGACCAGAACTGGACACAGTACTCCAAGTGTGGCCTGTTATGTACCCCATAACTGGGACCTCAGACCAGCAGAGATAGAAATATCCGTTGGAGTCTGGTGGTACCAAAACTAAAGATGTTTATTAGTAAACTACACAATACAGTATCAAAAATGCAAATATACATATAAAACAAGTTAGCTGTAATAAACCTCAAAGTGTAGGAATAATAATAAGCAATAATAAACAAGCTCTATCGATGTCTAGGGGTAAATGAATTGTCATGGAAAAGTATAAAGTTCAGTTCAGTTCATGCGTGCTGAGATAGTTATGGTTGTTGTGTTGTAATCGTTGGGGAGATAGAGAGAGCGAGAGATTAGGCAGCTGCAGCAGGCAAACCTTCTGTTGCTTTCTTAATCCGTTGTGTCATTGTGGTCATTCACTATGACCCCTCTGTTCTTCAGCTAGACCGTTCTTCTGTGGTGGACTCATCACTCTGGCATGAGTGGACACACACACAAGTCCCCACCGGCCCTGCTTTAACACTGAGCTTTATTGTCCGATCTCCTGGTTTGGTCTCCGAAGCTCCCACCTTTCTTGTGGGTTCACAAACACTCAGTCAGTGTCCACTGGTGTGTCTGAGGGTTGTCTCCCCAGACCTGTCTTTTATCCATACTAACTATCCATCAACTCTGAATGACTGTGTCCATCAAATCAGGCCACTCCTGCTGTCTCCTGAGGAATGTTAATGAGGAAAGTAAAGTCCTTGGAGTGAAAGGTAAATAATCTAGGAAGAGTCAAAATACAATAAATCAATAGTCTCTCTCTCTCTCCCTCTTATCTGTAGCAGATGTACCTGCCTCTGTGCTTCATCTATCTCTCTCATTAGCAGCATAGCAACAGCAATAGTTCATAGTTCTCGGGGGGGGGGGGGGAATGGTTAACTCTGCACCCCACTTTCCATCAGGTCTGTTCATCACTCATAACACCCCCATCCTTCTGGGAATTTTCACCAGGGTGAAAATTAACTAATAATGCACATTACGGAATTACAGAGTTTAACAAAATACAGAAGTGGTCTTAACTACAAGAATAATACAGATACACTTTCAAATTAACATCTGGATAAACAATCAGCTATCACATTATCACTCCTCTTTACATGTTGTATTTTAATTTCGAATTCCTGTAACAACAGACTCCAACTTAATAACCGCCTATTTTTATTCTTCATGTTGGCCAAAAATACCAATGGATTATGCTCTTAGTTTAGGTGTATATTACAAAATGTGAACCAATACATGTGTGATTATAATGTAGTATATTACAGAAGTTTGTGCAAATACTAATCTCTATTTCACTTTTAAACTTAACATTCAGTCAATCTTCCATGATGTTGTCTTTATTATTCACAAGTTTTGTCTAAAAAAAAAGTCAAATTCCCGCAAAACCAGATCCTGTTATTCAAAGTGGCATTTGGTCAACCCTTGCCCCTTTTCCACTTAACTCTCACGTGGTTAGCTTGCACACCAGTGTGGAATAGGCCTTCACAGACTCATTTCACATGTGCTACCGTATCATCAATGTTTTCCAAACTAAGCCCATTTGAAGAACTTCCACATCACTCATTAATTTTAAGCAGGTTATTAATTTTATCTTCAGGATCTCTAATTCTGTTAGTTTCCAGTTTAACATCTGCAGGTGATCCCTCTTGGTTAAAACAACACTTCAAGTTCTGCCTCTCCAAATCACATCCTTGAACAACATCACCAAGTTGTTTATCCTTAAATTTCAAAACAAACTTTAATTGATTCGCAGGCACCTTGCTAACAAGCCATTGTTCAGTTAACAGTTCCTTCACTTAAATGAACAGTTCTGAAACCAAACCTGACTTTAAATTTACTTTATTCAAAAGTTTAGGAACAATACTTTTCCCTTTTCCTTCAATAATATTCCTGTCACCAACTTTCATCTCATCACTAACTTTTAACACAAGTGACTGAGAATTCTCACTTTCTACCGGTACCAAGGTTAACCCTTTCTTCACTGAACCAAGTCCATCTGACCCAAAAGGACTGCATTCCTTTTTAACCAAATCAGATCCCTCAGACCCTTTCTGAGTTTCAACACAAGGTTCAGTACCCTGTGCATCCACATCCTTCACATCCTGAACACAAGCAAACGGGACATCTGCCTCTTCTAGACTTTCAATACCTGTCCCCTTTTCAAATTCCAAGTTCCCCTGATCCTCCCAGTTACTCTCTGGGCAACTCCCCTTTGGTGTAAACTCAACCTTGAGGGTTAAAACAACCTCGTCTGCTAACCCAGCAGACTCCCTCAAGGGAGTCCTTTTCATCCAGGACTGCTCTCACATCATCGGAAACACACTTAAATTCTTCACCTGCAAACAGCTCTGTAAAACCAAATAGATCATCCGTGGCCAACCTTGGACCTTCTAACTGCCACCTCTTTTTTTCATCTTTACTCTGTGCCTCCATAACCTCCTTCCTCACTCCAAAAGGTCCACCTAGGGGCATCTTATGAGCCAGGTTCAAAATTCCGTTCTTTGACAACACTAAATCTGCTTCGTCTCCCTTACTTTCCTTAACTCCACTATTCTCCGTTTTACCATCCCTTAACCCCTCTTGGTACAGGGCTGGTAAAAACATCTCAGCTAAATCTATGCTGGACTCATTTAAACTGGTTCCTGTCTCAGCCGCCTTTTTAGACATCCTGCGAGTTATTGCGCAGGCGGGATAAATCTTGGAATCTAGGAGCAGGTCCTCAGCACTTACAGGCTTTCTTGTTAATTTCACTGCTGAGTCCACATCCCCAGTATCTCTCCAGATCCGCACTGGAACTGGGGTTTCTCCTTCCTTCACAGATACTATCCCTTCTGAGATAAACTTCTCACGCCCCTCTTGTGTTCTATCTAACTTCGCCTTCCTCACCGATCTGTTGACCGGCTCAATGCAACCAGTCGGAGTTGCTGTTTTCCCTTTTCCTGTCTCTTTCTTCACACTTAGATGTGATATGACCAGCTTTCCCACAATTATAACACGTAAAGCTAGGAACCTTCCTGCCAGCCTGCTTTTCCTCCTCCTTACCGTTCCGCTAGTTCCTGGCTTATTCTCTGCCTTAGACGGTGGGCTTTCTCTACCATCCCTACTGCCTCTCTGATAGCTCTTATTTGGGGGAAACTTTGTCTTGTGGGTTAAAGCATACTTGTCTGCTAACTTGGCAGTCACAGACAGAGTCTCTGTCTCCTTCTCATCCAAGTACGTCTTCATACTTTCAGGGATACAACCTTTGAACTGCTCAATCAGCATTAACTGTAACAGTTTATCATAATCTCCAACGACCCCTTTTGAGGTGCACCAACGCTCGCAATACATTTGCATCTCACAGGCAGACTCTAAATACGTGTGGTTCCACGGCTTTCTCAAATTCCGGAACTTCTGCCGGTATGCCTCTGGCACCAACTCGTAACTCCTCAGTACAGCCCTTTTTACTTCCTCATAATCCTTAGACTCATCCATATCCAATGCCGAATACGCTTGCTGAGCCTTCCCCCTAAGTACATTCTGTAACAGAACAACCCATTTCCCCTTAGGCCAGTTCTGATTCACAGCCACTTTCTCAAAATGGAGGAAGTACTTATCAACATCCATCTCCTCGAATGGAGGTACCAACAATCTCCTGACCAATCTTGAATCCCTCATTTGGGTCTGCAGCCTGGTCTCTTCCCTGTGATGCCTTTAACTTCTCCATTTCCAGCTCATGCTGCCTCTCTTTCTCCCTTTACTCCCTCTGCTTATCAGCTTCTGCTCTCTGCTTTTCAGCTTCTTCCTTCTCCCTTTCAGCCTCCTCTCTCCACCTTGCAGCCACCTCTCTCTCTCTTTCTGCCTCCAGCTGCCTTATCCGGAGTTCATGCTCCCTTTTCTCCTTCTCAGCCAACCTTAATTTTTCTATCTGTAACTGAACCTTACCCTCAGCTGGTTTCCTCTCAGGGAACAGGTCCAATACATCTGATGGGAACAAACCCTCGGATACATAATGCACAGCTATTGCTCTCTGTATATCCAACTTTCTCATTGTCGATTTCACCGCCGAGAGATTTAATTGTTTTGCAACACTCACCAATTCCGCCTTCCTGGCATCCTCCAATGCCCCCGAAGTCGAGTCTTTTAAAAATTTGTCAATCTCCATCTCTGCTGGTTTCCCATCTGGTTATCCGCACAACCAGATCAGATAACGGACTTCTATCCCGATTCACTGGCCCCCTAATTTGGTAATCAAATCCCAGATGAGCCCCCAATTTGTTACGTACCCCGTAACTGGGTGTCAGACCAGCAGAGATAGAAGTATCTGTTGGAGTCTGGTGGTACCAAAACTAAAGATGTTTATTAGTAAACTACACAATACAGTATCAAAAATGCTAATATACATATAAAACAAGTTAGCTGTAATAAACCTAAAAGTGTAGGAATAATAATAAGCAATAATAAACAAGCTCTATCGACGTCTAGGGGTAAATGAATTGTCATAAAGTTCAGTTCAGTTCATGCGTGCTGAGGTAGTTATGGTTGTTGTGTTGTAATCGTTGGAGAGAGAGAGATAGAGAGAGCGAGAGATTAGGCAGCTGCAGCAGGCAAACCTTCTGTTGCTTTCTTAATCCGTTGTGTCATTGTGGTCATTCACTATGACCCGTCTGTTCTTCAGCTAGACTGTTCTTCTGTGGTGGACTCGTCACTCTGGCATGAGTGGACACACACACAAGTCCCCACCAGCCCTGCCGTCACACTGAGAGCTTTATTGACCGATCTCCTGGTTCGGTCTCCGAAGCTCCCACCTTTCTTGTGGGTTCACAAACACTCAGTCAGTGTCCACTGGTGTGTCTGAGGGTTGTCTCCCCAGACCTGTCTTTTATCCCTACTAACGGGGTCTCAGCTATCCATCAACTCTGAATGACTGTGCCCATCAAATCAGGCCACTCCTGCTGTCCCCTGAGGAATGTTAACAAGTTAAGTAAAGTCCTTGTAGTGAAAGGTAAATAATCTAGGAAGAGTCAAAATACAATAAATCAAGTCTCTCTCTCTCCCTCTTATCAGTAGCAAATGTTCCTGCCTCTGTGCTTCATCTATCTCTCTCATTAACAGCATAGCAATAGTTCGTAGTTCTCAAGGGGGGTTGGAGGAAATGGTTAACTCTGCAACCCAGTTTGCATCAGGTCTGTTCATCACTCATAAAAGGCCTAACTAGAGTTTTATACAGCTGCATCATGACATCGCGACTCTTAAACTCTATCCCTCGACTTACGAAAGCGAACACCCTATAAGCTTTCTTAACTACCCTATCTACCTGTGATGCAACTTTCAGGGATCTGTGGACATGTACCCCCAGATCCCTCTGCTCCTCCACACTACCAAGTATCTTGCCTCTTTGTACTCTGCCTTGGAGTTTGTCCTTCCAAAGTGTACCACCTCACACTTCTCCGGGTTGAACACCATCTGCAATTTCTCAGCCCACTTCTTCATCCTATCAATGTCTCTCTGCAATCTTCGACAATTCTCTACACTATCTACAACACCACCAACCTTTGTGTCATCTGCAAACTTGCCAACCCACCCTTCTACCCCCACAACCAAGTCGTTAATAAAAATCACAAAAAGTAGAGGTCCCAGAACAGATCCTTGTGGGACACCACTAGTCATAACCCTCCAATCTGAATGTACTCCCTCCAGCATGACCTTCTGCCTTCTACAGGCAAGCCAATTCTGAATCCACCTGGCCAAACTTCCCTGGATCCCATGCCTTCTGACTTTCTGAATAAGCATAGCATGTGGAACCTTGTCAAATGCCTTACTAAAATCCATGTAGATCACATCCACTGCACTACCCTCATCTATATGCCTGGTCCCCTCCTCAAAGAACTCTATCAGGCTTGTTAGGCACAATCTGCCCTTCACAAAGCCACGCTGACTGTCCCTGATCAGACCATGATTCTCTAAATGCCCATAGATCCTATCTCTAAGAATCTTTTCCAACAGCTTTCCCACCACAGATGTAAGGCTCACTGGTCTATAATTACCTGGACTGTCCCTACAACCTCTTTTGAACAAGGGAACAGCATTCGCCTCCCTCCAATCCTCCGGTACCATTCCCGTGGACAACGAGGACATAAAAATCCTAGCCAGAGGTTCAGCAATCTCTTCCCTTGCCTCGTGGAGCAGCCTGGGGAATATTCTGTCAGGCCCCGGCAACTTATCCGTCCTAATGTATTTTAACAACACCAACACCTCCTCACCCTTAATATTAACATGCTCCAGAACATCAACCTCTCTCATATTGTCCTCACCATCATCAAGTTCCCTCTCAGTGGTGAATACAGAAGAGAAGTATTCATTGAGAACCTCGCTCACTTCCACAGGCTTCAGGCACATCTTCCCACTTTTATCTCTAATCGGTCCTACCTTCACTCCTGTCATCCTTTTGTTCTTCACATAATTGAAGAATGCCTTGGCGTTTTCCTTTACCCTACTCGCCAAGGCCTTCTCATGCCCCCTTCTTGCTCTTCTCAGCCCCTTCTTAAGCTCCTTTCTTGCTACCCTATATTCCTCAATAGACCCATCTGATCTTTCCTTCCTAAACCTCGTGTATGCTGCCTTCTTCCACCTGACTAGATTTTCCACTTCACTTGTCACCCATGGTTCCTTCACCCTACCATTCTTTATCTTCCTCACCGAGACAAATTTATCCCTAACATCCTGCAAGATATCCCTAAAAATTGACCACATGTCCATAGTACATTTCCCTGCAAAAACATCATCCCAATTCACACCCGCAAGTTCTAGCCTTATAACCTCATAATTTGCCCTTCCCCAATTAAAAAATTTTCCTGTCCTCTCTGATTCTATCCTTTTCCATGATAATGCTAAAGGTCAGGGAGCGGTGATCACTGTCCCCCAGATGCTCACCCACTGAGAGATCTGTGACCTGACCCGGTTTGTTACCTAATACTAGTTCTAGTATGGCATTCCCCCTAGTTGGCCTGTCAACATACTGTGACAGGAATCCATCCTGGACACACTTAACAAACTCTGCCCCATCTAAACCCTTGGAACTAATCAGGTGTCGATCAATATTAGGGAAGTTAAAGTCACCCATGATAACAACCCTGTTATTTTTGCACCTTTCCAAAATCTGCCTCCCAATCTGCTCCTCGGTATCTCTGCTGCTACCAGGGGGCCTATAGAATACCCCCAGTAGAGTATCTGCTCCATTCCTGTTCCTGACTTCCACCCATACTGACTCAAAAGAGGATCCTGCTACATTACCCACCCTTTCTGTAGCTGTTAATAGTATCCCTGACTAGTAATGCCACCCCTCCTCCCCTTTTTCCCCCTCTCTATCCCTTTTAAAGCACTGATATCCAGGAATATTGAGAATCCATTCCTGCCCTGGTGCCAGCCAAATCTCCGTAATGACCACTACATCATAATTCCATGTATGTATCCAAGCTCTCAGTTCATCACCTTTGTTCCTGATGCTTCTTGCATTGAAGTACACACACTTTAGCCCTTCTACCTTACTACCTTTACACCCTTTATTCTGCTTCTCTTTCCTCAAAGCCTCTCTAGTTTAGGGGTAACATGAGGGGGACCTTCTTTACTGAGAGAGTCATAGCTGTGTGGAACGAACTTCCATTAGAAGTGGTAGAGGCAGATTCGATATTGTCATTTACAGTAAAATTGGATAGGTATATGGACAGGAAGGGAATGGAGGGTTATGGGCTGAGTGCAGGTCAGTGGGATTAGGTGAGAGGAAGCATTCGGCACGGTCTAGAAGGGCCAAGATGGCCTGTTTCCATGCTGTAATTGTTATATGGTTATATGGTTATGCGTTGAATACTTCAATGTCTTTTCTTGGTACTGGAATGAAATCTGATACGTTCTTTGCCAAACTTTTCAAAAACCTCAGAAAATATTATTGTGAGTCCAATTGCTAATTGCAGATGGGTGATGGGGATCCTCAACAATGTTTCAGCCCTTGGTCTGCAACACTCCCGGTAAATGTCACAAATGGGGAGGAGGGAGATACGGATGTTCCTTGGCAGATCTGTAGTGTCTTGCGGTCCGATGCCTTGCAGCATCCGTACCACACAATGATACGACCAGACAGCTAATTGAAGCCAGTATTGAGCTTCTATCAATTCCCACCAGTCTTCCTTCAACAGGAAGATGTTGACCCTCAAGTCCCAGCATCTCACTTTTAAAATGCCTCTCCCATCAAATGTTGTTTTCCCTTCTGTCAGCTGTTCCCAATCTACTTCCTCACTGTTACCATCGGGCAGGAGGTACAGAAGCCTGAAGACTCACACCACCACGTTCAAGAACAGCTATTTCCCTTCAGCCATTGTGTTCCTGAACCAAGCGGCACAACCCAACTCACGACAGTTTAACAAGACAATGGTCACTTTGATCACTGTGCACTAAAACCAGCTGTGTTTTATTTTTGATCCAACTATGTTCTTGTAAAATTTGTGTATAATTGGTGCTTTTCTCATGACTGCTGCCTGTCCAATGCTCTGTGCCTGAACTGCAAGCGTTTCATTGCATCTGTCCTGATATGTACTTGTGCAGAGGACAATAAACACAACACTAATGCTTTTAAATACGATAAGAGCCATTTCTGTACAATTAATAACTCTCAGCAAAGTGCATCATACAGTGCGGCTAAAACAATTCTACAAATTTAGTATTTCAATCTGTTTACTCTTTTAGACATAGTTACGCAGAAAGATTTTTAAAGTAATTGATATTTTCCCTTTAAAGATGCCAATCCTCCAGTCCTTATCCAGTCCCCAAGCCAGGAGAACATCACCGAGGGGCAATCGGCACGGTTATAGTGCACCATGAAGAACGCCAGACTGGGAGACACTGATGTCCACTGGTATCGGAGACGACCTGGGCAGGACATGGAGTGGGTCTTAACGCACGAGGCAGGAGAGAGCATACGAAGGAGACCAGGTTTCACTGAGAGGTTCCAGCCTTCCAGGGACTCCTCCAGCAGCAGTTTCATCCTGATGGTCACAAAGGTCGAGGCCAATGACTCTGCCGACTATTACTGCAGAGTGTGGGGAGTCATCAGTGGGAACAGAACCCGGCTCACTGTCATTAGTAAGTTCAGTTCACACAATGCAAACTGATTTCTAGTACTGGAGGTATTGAGCATGTATGGGCCAGGACAACAATTTTGTAAATTCATTTCTTTAAACTATGATGTGATTATTTCTAAATGAAGATATTAAATCTTTTGTTTTCGTGAACATATCTGACAACAATTTTGTGGAATATTGCTTTTCACTCTGGGATCCTGACTGGATATTACAGCCCAATTATATGGACATGGAAATTTCCAATTTCTGATAACCCAACCCCACCCCTTTCCTGTCTGCTTGTCATACTCCTACTGTCTCTCACTCCACCCAGACCCTTTACCCAGTTCCATTCCCATTACCCACCTGCCGATCTCACACAAACTTAACCTTCTGGGTGTCCTACCCCTTTTCCCCAATGAGTTTGAGGCGTGACAGTAGTGTTCAATGCCTTACAGTACCAGCGGCGTGGGTTCAATTCCCACTGCTGTTGAAAGAAGTTTGTACATTATTTCAATGATTGTGTAGATTTCCTCTGGGTATTCTGGTTTCCTCCCACAATCCAAAGATATACTGGTTGGTAGGTTAATTGATCATTGTAAGTTGTCCCTTGATTAGGCTTAGATTAGAACATAGAACATAGAAAACTACAGCACATTACAGGCCCTTCAGCCCACAATGTAGTACCAACCATGTAACCTACTCTGGAAACTGCCTAAGATTTCCTTACTGCATAGCCATCTATTTTTCTAAGCTCCATGTACCTATCTAAGAGTCTTTCAAAAGACTGTATTGTTTCCAACTCCACCACTTCACTGTTAGTTCATGCCAACCTTCCACCACTCTCTGTGTGATAAACCTACCTCTGACATCCCCCTTGTACCTACTGCCAAACATCTTAACACTTTGCCCCCTTGTATTAGCCATTTCAGCCCAGGGAAAAAAGCCTCTGACTATCTACGTGATCAATGCCTCTCATCATCTTATACACATCTATCAGATTACTTCTCGTCCTCTGTTGCTCCAAGGAGAAAAGGCCAAGTTCACTCAACTTATTCTCTTAAGGCATGCTCTCCAATCCAGGCAACATCCTTATTAATCTCTGCTGCACTCTCTCTACAGTATCCACGTCCTCCCTGTCATGAGGTAACCAGATCTGAATACTCCAAGTGGGGTCTAACTAAGGTCTTATATAGCTTCAACATTACCGCTTGAACTCAATCCTATGGTTAACTGAGACCATCACACCATACGCCTTCTTAACAACAATGTTCTTACGTGACCTGCTAAGAACTATCTCTATATTGTCCTTGTAAATGTATCCTCCCCAAGTGTAACAGCTCTCACTTGTCTGGATTAAACTCTATCTGTCATTTCTCTGCCCATATTTCCAACTGATCAAATCTCCTTTGACAATCTCCCTCACATTCCACAACTCCACCAATTTCCATGTCATCTCCATATTATCAGCCCAACAATAATTTTGTCCAATGCAGCCTGTTGCATTAGACAAGCCATATCTGAGTCTGATTGTACACACTTTATGGCTGTTGTATCTTCTGCCAATAGGCGAAGTGAGATGTTTTCCAGGGTAGCTGGTGTTTTTGATTATCTTGATAATTTTATTATTTTGATCACTGAGGCAGCAAGAAATATAGATAGTTGCTGGAGAGGATGGGGGAGGTAGGAGGCTGGTGTCAATGTTATGCTGTGTTTTGCCACAATTTACTTACTGCCTGATACACAACTGGCATTTAGGGCAGCAATAAGACCATCAGATTTACGAGCAGAGGTAGGCTATTTGGCCCATTGAGTCTACTGTCATTTAGTCATGGGCTGATCCAATTCATCCATTCATACCCACTCTCACACTTTCACCCCATACCCTTTGTTACTCTGGCTAATCAAGAACCTATCTATCTCTGCCTTTAATACACCCAATGACTTGGCCTCCACAGCCACTCGTGGCAACAAATTCTACAGATTTACCACCCTCTGACTAAAGTAATTTCTCTGCATCTCAGTTCTGAAAGGACGTCCTTCAATCCTGAAGTTGTGCCCTCTTGTCCTAGACTCCACTACCATGGGAAATAACTTTGCCATATCTGATCTGTTCAGGCCCTTTAACATTCAGAATGCTTCTATGAGATCCCTCCTCATTCTCCTGAATTCCAGGGAATACAGTCCAAGAGCTGCTCGATATTCCTCATATGGTAATCTTCTCATTCCTGGAATCATTCTCATGAATCTTTTCCGAACCTTCTCCAATGTCAGTATATCCTTTCTAAAATAAGGAGCCCAAAACTGCACACAATACTCCAAGTGTGGTCTCTCGAGTGTCTTATAGAGCCTCAACATCACATCCCGGCTCGTATAATCTATGCCTCTAGAAATGAATGCCAACATTGCATTCACCTTCTTCACAACAGACTCAACCTGCAGGTTAACCTTTAGGGTATCTTGCACAAGGACTCACAAGTCCCTTTCCATCTCTGCATTTTGAATTCTCTCCCCATCTAAATAATAGTCTGCCAGTGTATTTCTTCCACCAAAGTCCATGACCATACACTTTCTAACATTGAATTTCATTTGCCACTTCTTTACCCATTCCCCAGACTATCTAAGTCTCTCTGCAGACTCTCTGTTTCCTCAGAACTACCGCTCCTCCACATATCATCAGCAAACTCAGCCAAAAATCCCTTAATACCATAGTCCAGATCATTAACATACATTGTAAAAAGTAACACTCCCAACACCGACCCCTGTGGAACTCCACTGGTAAATGGCAGCCAGCCAAAATTGGATCCATTTATTCCCACTCTCTGTTTTCTGCAAACCAGCCAATGCTCCACCCACGCTAGCAACTTCCCTGTAATTCCATGGACTCTTAGAACCATAGAACCATACAATATTACAGCACAGAAACAGATCTTTTTGCCCTTCTTGGCTGCCCCGAACCATTTTTCTGACTAGTCCCACTAACCTGCACCTGGACCATATCCCTCCAAACCCCTCTCATCCATATACCTGTCCAAGCTTTTCTTAAATGTTAAAAGTGAGCCTGCATTCACCACTTCATCTGGCAGCTTATTCCACACTCCCACCACTCTCTGTGTGAAGTAGCCCCCCCCCCACAATGTTCCCTTTAAACTTTTCCCCCTTCACCCTTAATCCACGTCCTCTGGTTTTTTTCTCCCCTAGTCTCAGTGGGAAAAGCCTGCTTGCATTCATTCTATCTATACCCACAATAATTTCATATACCTCTATCAAATCTTGCCTCATTCTTTTACTCTCCAGGGAATAAAGTCCGAACCTATTCAACCTTTTTCTCTAACTCAGTTTCTTAAGTCCTGGCAACATCCTTGTAAACCTTCTCTGCACTCTTTCAACCTTATTAATATCCTTCCTGTAATTTAGTGATCAAAACAAAATACTCCAAATTTGGCCTCACCAATGCCTTGTACAACCTCACCATAACATTCCAACTCTACACTCAGTACTTTGATTTATAAAGGCCAATGTGCCAAAAGCTCTCTTTCCGATCCTATCTACCTGTGACACCAATTCTAGGGAATTATGAACAGTATCTGTATTCCCTGATCCCTCTATTCTACTACACTCCTCAGTGTCCTACCATTTACCTTGTATGTCCCTCCTTGGTTTGTCCTTCCAAAGTGCAATACCTCACACTTGTCCGCATTAAACTCCATCTGCCATTGTCAGCCAATTTTTTCCAGCTGGTCCAAATCCCTCTCAAGCTTTGAAAACCTTTCTCATTGTCCACTACACCTCCAATCTTTGTATCATCAGCAAATTTGTTGATCCAATTTACCACATTATCATCCAGATCATTGATATAGATGACAAATAACAATGGACCCAGCACTGATCCCTGTGGCACACCACTAGTCACAGGCCTCCACTCAGAGTAGCAATCCTCCACTACCACTCTCTGGCTTCTCCCATTGAGCCAATGCCTAATCCAGTTTACTACCTCTCCATGTATACCTAGCGACGGAATCTTCCTAACTAACCTTCCATGCGAGACCTTGTCAAAGGCCTTACTGAAGTCCATGTAGACAACATCCACTGCCTTCCCTTCACCCACTTTCTGGCAACCTCCTCGAAAAACTCTAATAGATTTGTTAAACATGACCTACCGCACACAAAGCCATGTTGACTCTCCCTAATAAGTCCCTGTCCATTCAAGTACTTGTAGATCCTATCTCTTAGTACTCCTTCCAATAACTTACCTACTACCAACATCAAATTTACCGGCCTATAATTTCCCAGATTACTTTTAGAGCCTTTCTTAAACAACGGAACAATATGAGCTATTCTCCAATCCTCCGGCAATTCACCCATAGATACGAACTTTTTAAATACATCTGCCAGGGCCCCTGCAATTTCAACACTAGTCTCCTTCAAGGTCTGAGGGAATACTCTGTCATGTCCTGGGGGTTTATCTACTCTGATTTGCCTCAAGATAGCAAGCACCTCCTCCTCTTCAATCTGTATAGGTTCCATGACCTCACTACCTGTTTGCCTTATTTCCATTAACTCCACGCCAGTTTCCTTATTAAATACAGATGCAAAAAAAAAATTAAAATCTCCCCCATTTCTTCTGGTTCCATACATAGCCGAGCACTCTGACCTTCAAGAGGACCAATTTTATCCCCTACTATCCTTTTGCTCTTAACATACCTGTAGAAGCTCTTTGGATTATCCTTCACCTTGACTGTCAAAGCAACCTCATGTCTTCTTTTAGCCCTCCTGATTTCTTTCTTAAGTATTTTTTGCACTTTTTATACTTCTCAAGCATCTTATTTCCTCCCTGTTGCCTATACATGTCATGCATCTCTCTCCTTTATCAGAGTTCCAATATCCCTAGAAAACCAAGGTTCCTTATACTTGCAACACACACGTAATGCTGGTGGAACACGGCAGGCCAGGCAGCATCTATATGAAGAAGCACTGTTGACATTTCGGGCAGAGACCCTTCGTCAGGACTAACTGAAAGAAAAGATAGTAAGTGATTTGAAAGTAAGAGGGAGAGGGGGAAATCCGAAATGATAGGAGAAGACAGGAGGGAGTGGGGTGAAGCTAAGAGCTGGCTGTAATAGCGGGTCTGAGTCAAAATATGATTGAAAAGTTGAAGGGCTGAAGAAATTATAGATGGGGAGCAGCAAGTGAGAGTTTCACTGAACTCTCGTCGAAGAGAAGATTTAAACTTCTTCAGTGTAGGCATCACTGGCAGAGGCTTTGCAGTGGTGAATTTAAAAACGCAAACACGAGGAAATCTGCAGACGCTGGAAATTCTTATTCACTTTCCCTTTAATCCTGTCAGGAACATACAAACTCTGCACTCTCGAAATTTCTCCTTTGAAGGCCTCCCACTTACCAATCACATCCTTGCCAGAGAACATGTCCCAATCCACGCTTTTTAAATCCTTTCTCCTTTCTTCAGATTTGGCCTTTTTCCAGTTTAGAACCTCAACCCGAGGACCAGACCTATCTTTATCCATGATCAAGTTGAAACTAATGCTGTTATGATCACTGGAACCAGAAGTGTTCCCCTACACACACTTCCCTCACCTGTCCTAACTCGTTTCCTAATCAGAGATCTAATATTGCATCCTCTCTAGTCGGTACCTCTATACATTGATCTAGAAAACTTTCCTGAACACATTTTACAAACTTTAACCCATCTAGACCTTTAACAGTATGGAAGTCCCAATCAATATGTGGAAAATTAAAATCCCCTACTATCACTTTATGTTTCCTGCAGTTGTCTGCTATCTCTCTGCAGATTTGCTCCTCCAATTCTCGCTGACTATTGGGTGGTTTATAATACAACCCCATTAATGTGGTCATACCTTTCCTGTTTCTCAGCTCTACCCATTGACAAGTTTCACTAATGGCTACAATGTCATAATTCCACGTGTCAATCCACACCCTCAGCTCGTCAGCGTTCCCCACAATACTCCTTGCATTGAAATAGACACACCTCAGAAGATTATTAGCACCACACACAACCCTTCTATTGTGACTTTGCATGAACTTTTGACATCATTTATTTTCAACCCTGCTGCACTAGCTTATCTTGATAAGCAGCCTCATGTGCGGCACCTGTCAAAGGCCTTTTGAAAATCCAATTACAGCACGTCTACTGCAGCTCCTTTGTATACCCTGCTTGTAATTTCTTCAAAGAATTGCCGTAGGTTTGTCAGTCAGGATTTTCCTTTCAGGAAACCATGCTGGGTTTGGCCTATCTTGTCACGTACCTCCTGGTATTCCATAATCTCATCCCTAACAATCGATACCAACTACTTCCCAACCATAGATGTCAGGCTAACAGGTCTATAGTTTCCTTTCTGCTTCCTCCCACCCTTCTTAAAAGGCAAAGTAACATTTGCAATTTTCCGGTCATCCGATACAATGCCAGATTATTGATTCTTCAAAGATCATCGGTAATGCCTCCACAATCTCTCCAGCTCCTTCTTTCAGAACCTGAAGGTGCATTCCATCAGGTCCAGGAGATATATCCACCTTCAGACCACTAAGCTTCCTGAGCACCTGCTCATTCATAATTTTCACTGCACAGACCTCACTTCCCTGACACTCTTGAATATCCGGTATACAACAGAAGTCTTCCACAGTGAAGACTGATGCAAAATACTCATTCAGTTCCTCAGCCATCTGTGCATCTCTCATTACAATATCTCCCACATCATTTTTGTATTGGCCCTATATCTACCCTCAACTCTTTTACCCTCATAAAAGTGGATGAAAGAATTGAAGGTAGTAAAAGTATATAGGGGTATATACTTTATATACCCTTTATATCTTTTAGTATCTTCTTTGATATTAGTCGCCAGCTTCATCCCATAATTCATCTTTTCCTTCCGAATGACCTTCTTAGTTTCCTTCTGCAAGTTTTTAAAAGCTCCCCAAACCTCTATCTTCCCACTTCCTCTGGCTTCCTAGTATGTCCTCTCTTTTGTTTTTACTTTGGCTCTGACTTTACTTGTCAGCCATGGTAGTGTCCTTCTTCCCTTTGAAATATTTTTCTTATTTGGAATATATCTGTCTTGCACTTCCCTCATTTTTCACAGAAACTCCAGCTATTACTGCTCTGCTGCCCTTCAAGTCAAGTCAAGTCACTTTTATTGTCATTTTGACCATAACTGCTGGTACAGTACATAGTAAAAATGAGACAACGTTTTTCAGGACCAAGGACCATGGGGTTACATGACACAGTACAAAAAAACTAGAGTGAACTACGTAATAAAAAAAACAACACAGAGAAAGCTACACTAGACTACAGACCTACATAGGACTGCATAAAGTGCACAAAAACAGTGCAGGCATTACAATAAATAATAAACAGGACAGTAGGGCAAGGTGTCAGTCCAGGCTCTGGGTATTGAGGAGTCTGATAGCTTGGGGGAAGAAACTGTTACATAGTCTGGTTGTGAGAGCCCGAATGCTTCGGAGCTTTTTCCCAGATGGCAGGAGGGAGAAGAGATTGAATGAAGGGTCTTTCATAATGCTGCTTCCTTTGCGGATGCAGTGTGTAGTGTAAATATCCGTGATGGCGGGAAGAGAGACCCCGATGATCTTTTCAGCTGACGTCACTATCCACTGCAGGGTCTTGCGATCCGAGATGGTGCTATTTCCCAACCAGGAAATTCCTGCAAATGTCCCTTTCCAGTCAACTTCAGCCAGTTCCCCTCTCATGCCGTTGTCATTTCCTTTATTCCACTGAAAAGCCCACATATCAGAGTTTTTTTTCCCTCTAAAATTTCAATGTGAACTCGATCATATTGTGATCACTGTTCCCTCAGGGTTCCTTAACCTTAAGCTCTCTTATCACCTCCGGATAATTGCACAACGCCCAAACCAGCACAGACGATCCCCTGGTGGGCTCAACACAAGCTGGTCTAAAAAGCATCCCTTAGACGCTCTATATATTTTCTCTCTTGAGCTCCAGTACTGGCCTGGTTTACTCAATGCACTTTCATATTAAAATCCCCAACGATTATCATGACATTGACTTTCTGATATGTCTTTTCTCCTTCTGCTCTAATTTGTAATCCACATCCCGGCTGCTGTTTGGAGGCCTGTATACAACTGAAATTTGGGTCCTGTTACCCTTGTCATTTCTTAACTCAACCCATAGAGACTCTATACCTTCCAATCAAGCATCGTCTCTTTCCAATGATTTAATATTATTTCTTATACACAAAGCCACACCACCCCCTCTGCTGACTAACCTATCTTTCTGATGCACTCTGTATCCTTGGACGTTCAGCTCCCAATGGCAGCCGTCCTTTAGCCAAGTTTCAGAGATTGCCATAAGGTCATACTTGCCAATCTGTAGTTGAATTTCAAGATCATCCATTTTATTCCTTATGCTGCGTGCATTCAAACACAACACTCTCAGTCCCGTATTTGTTGCTTTTGTTTTAACTGCACCATGTCTCTATTGCCCTGTAACTCATCCCTCTGACTTTGATTGTGCCTCATCTCTTGCCTGTCCTTTCTATAATCTCTGTTGCACGCTATCTATGATTTATTTGTTTTCCCCTTCCACAGCCCTATCACTCCTGTTCCCATCCCCCTGCCAAATTAGTTTAAACTCTCCCTAACAGCTCTATTAAATGTGCCCCCTAGGATATTGGACCCTTTTGAGTTCCGGTGTAACCCATGCTTTTTGTACAGGTCATACCTCCCCCAGAAGAGGCCCCAATGATCCAGGAATCTGAAGCCCTGCTTCCTCCACCAGTCTCTCAGCCACACATTAATGCACCTGATCATGCTATTCTTGCACTCACTAACACGTGGCACAGGTAGCAATTCTGAGATTACTACTCTAGAGGTCCTGCTTTTAAGCTTCCTACCTAACTCCCTGAATTCTCTCCTCAGGACCTTTCTCTTTTTCTACCTACATATGGTATTGGTACCAACGTGTACCAAGACTTCTGGCTGGTCACCCTCTCCCTTCAGAATACTCTGCACTCGATCCGAGACATCCCAAACCCTGGCACCTGGGAGGAAACACTCTCTATCAGGCTGACAGAGCCTCCTGTCTGTTTCTCTCACTATAGAATCGCCTATGACTATCACATTCCTCATCTTCCTCATTCCCTTCTGCACCACAGAATGAGGCTCAGTGCCAGAGACCCGATCGTCGTGGTCCTCCTCTGTCAGGTCATCCCCTCAACCGTATCCAAAACGATTACTGAGGGCGATGGCCACAGGGGTGCTCTATCCCTTCGCTTCCCTGACCGTCACCCACTTATCTGATTTCTGCAGCCTTGACGTGACTAACTCCCTGTAGCTCCTCTCTATCGCCTGCTCACTCTTATTTAAAAAAAATTGGATAGTTATATGGACAGGAAAGGAATGGAGGGTTATGGGCTGAGTACAGGTCGGTGGGACTAGGTGAGAGTAAGTGCTTGGCACGGACTAGAAGGGCCGAGATGGCCTGTTTCTGTGCTGTAATTGATATATGGTTATATGGTTAATAAGCTGTAGGTCACCAAGCCACTGTTCCAGATCCCTAACACGGTGTCACAGGAGCTGCATCTTGGTGCACCTCGAGCTGATATGGCCACCTGGGGGACTGGAAGATTCCCAGGATTCCCACATCCGACACCCAGAGCAAAATACTAACCCTACCGACATGCTATCTTTCCCTCAAAAAATGCAAGGAAAATAACCAAAAAAAGAAGTCTACTTACCCAGTTACCTCACTGAAGCCCGCTTTCACCTAAGCCTGAATGAGGCAAAGCCTGTTGCTTCTACCCTCGCCAGTGAAGGTGCTCCATCTCTGATTGTCCATACCGTCACAAGGATTCTTCATTGCTGTTTCTGCACCAATTTTGTTTTACCAGTCAGGGTTGTTAGCTCCAAGCTGAACCCCTGACCCTGGAAGACCATTGGATCACTCTTAGTCTGGCCTCTACCCTTTGACCTGTTTGCTATGGGTGACCCTGCCAAGAGCCAAAGCTGAAATCTCTGACTCCAGCCAACATAGTTTTCCGGGTCATTGAGGGACGCAAGCCTCCAAACCATGACGGGTACTCCAAGTGTGGCCCCAGCACCAGCTTGTGCAACTGCAACGTAATGTCTCAACTTGCACACACAAATATCAAAGTAAATTTATTATCACAGTACTTGTATGTGGCTATATACAACCCTGAGATTCACTTTCTTGCAGTCCTTCACAGAAGACCAAAGAAATACAATAGAATCAGTGAAAATCTAGATAAGCAGAAACAAAAAAAAACATAGTAATAAATATCAGAGTGGCTAATTGGACCATTGGATAACTGGGCAGCCTCTTATTTGGGACAACTGTTAAAAAACTAAATCTAATTTAGAAAATAGCCAGGATTTCCCTCATTTATTTGGGACATGAGGCCACTCAATTGAACAGGAGACTGTTACCAAACAGTTTCTAACTGGCAACAGTCAAATGTGCTTGTGTGCATGTTAGACACTACAGTGTGCTTCAAGAAAATAGCACCAGTTGTGTGTTTGTGTTCAAAAGCGTGATTTTTATCACTGATAGTTGGTGAGAAATAAGCAGAAAGACAATTCAGAACTATTTTGCTCACTGCGGTTTCAAGCATTTCTGGGGTTGAGTTGGTAAACAGCTTCAAGTTCCTCGGCATCCACATCACTGAGAACCTCATGTGGTCTGTACACACCAGCTGTGTGGTGAAAAAGGCACAACAGCGCCTCTTTCACCTCAGACAGTTGACT
Organism: Hemitrygon akajei; assembly: GCF_048418815.1. NCBI lineage: Eukaryota > Metazoa > Chordata > Chondrichthyes > Myliobatiformes > Dasyatidae > Hemitrygon > Hemitrygon akajei. The sequence continues at coordinate 7,963,525 of NC_133130.1, forward strand.
ATGTTTGGAATGGGCTCCCAAATCCTAAGAACTTTTTACAGGGGCACAATTGAGAGCATCCTGACTGGCTGCATCACTGTCTGGTATGGGAACTGTACCTCCCTTAAATACAGGACTCTACAGAGAGTGGTATGGACAGCCCATGATTCAGAACATTTATAAGGACAGATGTGTAAAAAGGGCCCGTAGGATCTCTGGGGACCCAAACCATTCCAAACACAATCTATTCCAGCTGCTACCATCTGGGAAGCGGTACCACAGCATAAAAGCCAGGACCAACAGGCTCCGGGACAGCTTCTTCCACCAGGCCATCAGACTTATGAACTCACACTGACTTGAGTGTATTCTATTTAGTGTAAATTACTATGACTGCACATTGCACAATTAGATGGAGATGTATTGTAAAGATTTTTACTCATGTACGTGAAGGACGTAAGAAATAATTTCAATTCAATTCAATCTGAAAATTTGCTCATTCTATTTTCTGCATTATTGTCCACATCGTTGATGTCCGTCACAAAGAACATCAGACCCAGGACCAAACCCTGTGGCACTCCACTAGTCACGGGTCTCCAGTCAGAGATGCAATCATCTTCTACCACTCTGACATCTTCCACACAGCCAAAGTCTTATCCAATTTACAACTTCATCTTCATTGCCAAACAACAGAACCTTCTTGACCAAACTCTCTTGCAGGAACTTGTCAAATGCCTTGTCAAAGACCACGCCGACAAAATTCATAGCCTTACCTTCATCAAATTTCCTGGAAATTTCCATGAAAAAGCATAATTAAATCAAGGTGTCATTTGCATCAATGAACAACACCTGTTACTGCTTTACCAAAGCAGTGTCGACGTACAAAATGGAAATATGGGTGACTAATATCTTTGAGTTTTTTTGAGGTTGCACATATAGAAACATAGAAACTTAGAAAACCTACAGCACAATACAGGCCCTTCGGCCCACAAAGTTGTGCCGAACATGACCCTACCTTAGAAATTACTAAGGTTACACATAGCCCTCTATTTTTCTAAGCTCCAGGTACCTATCTAAAAGCCTCATAAAAAACCCTATTGTATCTGCCTCCACCACCATTGCTGGCAACACATTCCATGCACTCACCACTCCCTGCGTAAAAAACCTAACCCCAACTTCTCCTCAGTACCTACTCCCCAGCACCTTAAACCTGTGCCCTCTTGTGGCAACTATTTCAGCCCTGAGAAAAACCCACTGACTATCCACACAAACTTGTAAAGAACTTTTCACAGGACTCTGGGGAATGAGGGGACTGGGATCAGTAAGCACCTTTTTCAAAGAGCTGGCACAGGAGGATGGGCCGAATGGATTCTTTCTACACTGACAGTGAGCTTCCCAGATGTTTACCCAGTGATGTGATTTCCTTTCTGTTCCTCAAACAGAGATGTCCCGAGCCCCATCGTACCTGGCATGGATCATCCTGGCTGTCGTGCTGGGAGTTCTCGCTGTCACTGGAGGCATTTTCCTCATCAGACGCAGAGCGTTTAGAAACCCATCTGGTACGTGTGACTAAATGGTTCATTCTGATCAGATTGTTGTGTGGAGTTATTAAAATGTAAAGGTCGGGGACTGATTGTGAAAGAGCCCATCGTTGTGTTGTGACACAATGTGGGACTCACAGCTCTGAGACGGATGTTAATGATACTTTATACTCTATTCCACAGACCCACCCACAGTAACTGATCACCGGAGCCCAGGGGCAGATTATGAAAATGTTTCCGTAGCCAGGGGTGTCCCGGTGAGTTCTGATGCTTTTATCAGAGAAGTAGGATTGAGTGGGGATCTCTCTGGTATGTTCTTGGCTTCTTACATCAGGGATATTTCCCAGTGACATTGTGGTTCAGTGAATATTTCTGCAATGTCTGAATGATTTGCAACTGTATGTGGTGTAACTGTTCCTGGATATTGACCACAGACTGTACAGCTCTACAGCACAGGAACAGGCCCTTCTGCCCATCATGGCTGTGCCAACCCGAATGCCAGATGAAACAAATCCTGAGCAACACAGACAAAATGCTGGAGAAACTCCACAGGTCAGGCAGTATCTATGGAAAGATAGAGGCTTCGGACCAAATCCCTTCATCAGGCCTTGAAAGGATGGACACAGTAGCCAGAATGAGAAGCTGCAGGGTGATGGGTAGGAATACAAGCTAGAAGGTGATAGGTGGATTCAGATGGGTGTGGGGGGGGGGGGCGCTGAAGAAAGAAGCTGGGCGGTGATAGGTTGCAAGATAAAGGGCTGAAGAACAAAGAATCTGATAGGAGAGGAGAGCAGACTATTGGGGGGAAGCAGGGAAGAGAGCAACATGGGGAGGTGACTGGCAGGTGAGGAGAAGGGAATAGCTGAGAGGAGAGCCAGAGTAAGGAAAGCAGTGACTGACTGGCAGGAAGCAAAGAGTGGGAATAAATGGGAACCTTTCTTGATTTGCTGCCAATGGCCGAACTGGTCGATGTTGCCAAAGTGTTGCGGGATACTGAGAGAAACACGGAGACAGCAGGTGGTGTGCGTTGTTGATGGAAGAAGGCCCCTGCACACTCTGTCAGTCATTGATTCTATGGACTCAGAGAACTGACACAGCAGATTGTAACATCGAAGCAGTGAGTGGTTTCCTGCTCTTGTTTGTTGCATGAGTGATATCCCTCTCAGCCTTGTGACTGCGAGAGAATCTGTCTGAGTTGTGTGAAGGTAACTTGTCCTTCGCATTTCCCTTAAGCTTCCCCCTCTCATCTTAAAGCCAGTGTTGACAATGTTTAGACCCATGTAACAGTTCAATTGTGTTCTGTTATAGGGTTCAGGAGGTCACCAGGTCGATTCAAACAACACCTACATGGTAAGGAAGGTCACCTATGGAACATTGAAACTTTTCCCACAGCATGGGCTGTCAAGCTGCTGTTCACACCATTTCTGTGTTCTCTACTAGGCTCTGCAACGTCCCACTCAGTCCATCTACTGTCATCTCCAAGGTACGTAGCAACATCTTTGGACAAGGATCGGCTAAACCATATCAACTGCTGTGGAAGTGGTGAGAATGTGGAGAAGTCTTTAGACAGGAACACCCAGTGAGCAATGAGCCCAGTGTGGTAATGGGTCAGCGGGAGCTCAGTCTGATGACCAATGGGACCAGGGTGTGAATTCACACCTTTTACTGAATCAGGTCACTCAGCCGTGTACACACATCCTCACAGTTCTGGTAGCTCACTGCAGCAGCACAGTCCATTACCAACACGACAAATCTAAACTAATGTGAAATTAAATTAACATAAATTATACATCAACAAAATAAACATCATGACATGAGCACCAGTTGAGAGAGAGGAAAGAAAAGCAGTACAAGTCATGTTAGAGTTGTTCAGATGCGTTCAGGATCCTGATGGCAGAGGAAAAAAAGATGCTGTTGAACATCCATGTGAGGGTCCTGTACCTCCTGTTCGAAGGCAGCATTGAGTAGAGGGCACAGCCCAGATGGTGGGGACTCTGATGATGAACATTGTCTTCCTGAGATATCGTCTCTTGTAGATGTTCTGAATGGTGGGGGGAGTTGTACTCGTGATGGAACTGGTTGAATCCTTCATTCTATGTAACCTTGTGTTCCTCTACACTGGAGATCCCACACCAGAATGTGGTATAAAGAGGTGTGATCTCACTGATGCCCTCGTGTTCCTCTACACTGGAGATCCCACACCAGAACGTGGTATAACGAGGTGTGATCTCAGTGATGCCCTCGTGTTCCTCTACACTGGAGATCCCACACCAGAACGTGGTATAAAGAGGTGTGATCTCACTGATGCCCTCGTGTTCCTCTACACTGGAGATCCCACACCAGAACGTGGTATAACGAGGTGTGATCTCACTGATGCCCTCGTGTTCCTCTACACTGGAGATCCCACACCAGAACGTGGTATAACGAGGTGTGATCTCATTGATGCCCTCGTGTTCCTCTACACTGGAGATCCCACACCAGAATGTGGTATAACGAGGTGTGATCTCACTGATGCCCTCGTGTTCCCGTGCACTGGAGATCCCACACCAGAATGTGGTATAACGAGGTGTGATCTCACTGAAGAGCTGCCAGTGTTATTGGAGTTTGTTCTGTTGGATGGAAAGAAATCAGTTATTCTAGCTGGGAATCCAAAAAGTGGGATTACAATGTCACTGGAGCCCAGCTGTTCCAGAGACACTGGTGTTGATGTGCAACCCTCTCCAAACACAAGTGGGAATTCCGGATCGGAGCCATAAGACCATGGGATTTTGGAGAAGAATGAGACCACTTGGCCCATCGTGTGCTCCATCATTTCATCAGGGCTGAGCCCCAATTTTCTGCCTTCTCCCCGTGTCACATCATGCCCTGACTAAAAAAAAATCTATCAACTTCTACGTTGTATATACCCAGCAACTTGGTCTCAACAACCTTCTTTGGCAGCAAATTCCACAGATTCATCACGCTCTGGCTGTAAGGATTTCCGTTCTAAATTGTCACCCTCTATTCTGAGGTTGTGTCCTCTGGTCATAGAGTCCCCTGCCACAGGAAACAGCCTCTCTACATCCACTCTATCAAGGCCTTTCAATTTCTGATACATTCCACTCCTTATGTTTCTGAATTCCAGTGAGTACAGGCCAAGAGCCATCAGATGCTCCTCATACGAAATGCCTTTCAATTCTGAAATCATTTGAAGTCTCTCTTGAGTCCACTCCGATGTCAGCACACCCTTTCTTCAATAGGAGTCCCAAAACGGCTCGCAATACTCCAAGTGAGGCTTCACCAGTGTTTTATAAACCCTCAACATTCCATCCATGCTTTTATATTCTAATCTCCTCAAAATGAAGACATTATATACATTGTATTAAAGAAGTACATTGTATTTCTGTTCCTCACCACAAACTCAACCTGCAAGTTAATCTTTAGGGAATCCTGCACAGGGATTCTCAAGTCCCTTTGTGCCCCAGAATTTTGTATTTTCTCTCCATTCAGTAAATAGTCCACACTTGCATTCTTTTCTAACAAAGGGTATGGCCATACATTTCCCGACACTGTATTCCATCTGCCACTTCTTTGCCCATTCTCCTAATCTGTCTAAATCCTCTCTGTCCTCTCTGCTTCTTCAACACTATCTGCCCCTCCACATATCTTCAAATCATCCACGTACTTGGCCACAAAGCCATTAATTCCGTCATCCAAATATTTAACACTTCACGTAACAGGACACCACCAGTCACCAGCAGCTAACCAGAAAAGATTGTTACAAGAATCAGTCCTTGTAATACTGATCGGTGAGGTACAGCGAATCTGTATTTACCAACAAGTAACTTTTATTCTTTCAACTAAATAACATGTGGGTTCACAAGCTATCTATCTGTGTGCACCGTACTAGAATCCTTGACCCTACATGAACAGTCAATGAAGAGAAAAGATATTACCTGGGAAAGGAGTCTAAGCTGGCCAGGTGTTCTTCGAATTCCTGCTCTCCATGTGTCCGTGGGGTCCTCTTTATCCACAATATTTGGTCTATGGCTGCTGGAGAGTTATTTCCCCTGCATATTTGGAGCTCTTGAGTCTTATATTGTTCCTCAACAATTGAACTGTTGGATTTCCATCCCATTGGCTCAAGGTCATCTGACCTATCTGGGTCACCTTCTTACAGGTCATTGTACAGGGCAACAACCAACATTGTTTCAAGGTTCTGCCCACCCGCCTTGTGCATTTGAGCCTTTTAACTCTGACTGGTTTAAACCAATTCAATGAGGCAACCCAGACAAAGTCTAACGAGATTACAGATTGCTTCTTTGGTCCATCTGACAGTTTCAAAAACAAGTAGCTACACCTCCAAGAATGGTCTCAGGTTTACTACAAGTTCCTTGTGTCAACATTCAATTGCTCTGATTAGATTGTCCCAGAGCAAGAATCAGTTCAGAGTCCATGCCTTTTATATAACAAATAGCTACTTGTCTGAGAATGGTCCTAGGTTTAGCAGGTCATTACTAGAAGCTCCTTGTGTCCACATTCAATTGCTCTGATTAGATTATCTCAGAGAAAGAATCAGTTCAGATTCCACAAAACAGGAGGAAACAAAGATAACTGGCTTGTCTACTTCCCCTGTCCTTGATTAAACTGTGTTTCTTTTGACTAACAAGGTTGTCTCCCGCCAATTAGCCAATGCTCTATCCATGCTAGTATCTTCGCTGTAATATCATAGGCTCTTAACTCGTTAAGCAGCCTCTTGTGTGGCACCGTGTCAATGGCCTAAAAATCAATGTACAAAATATCCACAATTTCTGGTCTATCCTGTTTGTCATTTTTCAAAGAATTCTAACAGTTTTGTCAGGCAAGGTTTTCCCATGCTGACCAAGGCCTATTTTATCATGTGCCTCCGACTACCCATAACCACATCCTTATCAATAAACTCCAACTTCTTCCCAACCACAGAGGTCAGACTAATAGGCCCATAGTTTCCTTTCTTCTGCCTGTCTCCTTTCTTGATGAGTGGAGTGACATTTGCAATTTTCCAGTCCTCCAGAACCATGCTATAATCAATTGACTCTTTAAAAATCATTACTAATGCCTCTACAATCTGTTCAGCCACATCTTTTAGAACCCTAGGATGTAGACCACCAGGTCCAGTTGATTTATCTACCTTCAGACCTTTCAGTTTCCCAAGGAGCTTCTCCCTAGATTTGTCCACCATTTCCTTGTCTCCCATTACTATCTCTCCTGCATTGTTTACCAACGGTCTAATATCTACTCGTGCCACTCTTTTACACTTCATGTATCTGAAGAAATGTTTGGTATCCTTTTTAATTTATGACGAGCTTACCTTCATTTCCCATCTGTTCCTCCTTCATGGCTTTTTTATTTGTCTTCTGTTGCTTTTTAATGCTTCCCACCAAAATATGCTCTGTCTTTGCTTTGACTTCACTTGTTAGCCATGGCTGTGTCATCCTGCCTTTAGATATTTCTTCCTCCTTCGATGTACAGTATTTATCCTGCACCTTTTCAAATTGCTCAGAGAAACCCCAGCCAATGCTTCTGTACTGTTATCCCTGTTCATGTTCCCTTCCAATCAATTTTGTCCAGCTCCTCCCTCATGTCTCTAATTCCCTTTGCTCCACGGTAATACTGATGCATCTGACTTTAGCTTCACCTTCTCAGATTGCAGGGTGAATTTGATCATACTATGATCACTGGGCTGTAAGTGTCCCTTTTGACATGCATTTCTATCACCCATTGTGATTTATAGACCACATCATTGTTACTGTGTTAGGGTATCTTTTTACCCTTGCAGTTTCTTAGCTCATCCCACAGTAATCCTGTACCCTCTCTTACTAGGCCAACTCTTTCTCAGGATTTTATTTCATTTTTTATCAGCAGAATCACCTGAACCCCTCTGCCTACCCATCTGTCCTTTCGATACAATGTCTATCCTTGGATGTTAAGCTGTAGTCGTGCAGTCAGGGATTAGTGATGCCCAACATCGTACATGCCAATCTGTAACTGTGCCTCAGGTTCATCTGCCTCATTCCGGATACTGCGTGCAATCAAATATAACACCTTCAGTTCTGTGTTCACCACCCTTGTTGATTTTGTCTGTCTTTTACATTGAAACTTATCTAGTTGACTGCAATTTTGCCCAATCATCAGCCTCGCCTTGCTAGCAGTCTCTCTACACATTCCTGTTTGCAAACCAACTACCTGATCCTCAGCATTATCACTCTGGTTCCCATGCCCCTGCCAAATTAGTTTAAACCTTGCATTACAGTTCGAGCAAACCTGTCTGCAAAGATATTGATCCCGATCGGGTTCCAGTGTAACCTGTCATCAGAAGAGATCCCAATGATACATAAATCTGAATCCCTGCCCCTGTACCAGTTCCACAGTCACTCATCCTTCTGACAAATCATCCTCTTCTTACCCTCACTAGCTCATGGCACTGGCAGCAATCCGAAGATTACTACCCTGGAGGTAATGTTTTCAGCTTTCTACCTAGCTCCCTAAAAACTCTCTTCAGGGACTCCTCACCTGTCTACCTCTCTCATTGGTGTCAACATGAACCAAGACTTCAGGCTGCTTACACTCCCCCTTTAGAATACTGTGCACCTGATTTGAGACATCTCTGCCCATCACCTGGGACGCAACAAACCATCTGGGTGTTTCTATCACATCCACAGAATCTCATTTCTATTCCTCTGACTATAACTTCTCTGATCACCAATGCAGTCCTCTTCACCTCTCTTCTCTTCTGAGCCACAGCACCAGACTCAGTGCCAGAGACCCAGTCACTGCAGCTCTACTCCACTAGCTTGTCCCCTTTGACAGTTTCCAAAGTGGATTAGGAGACCATTTGTACCAGCAGAGATCACTCAGGTTGGGGATCCAAGTTTTCCCAAGTTCAAAGACTTTGGAGAACCCCCTGGGCCAGCGGAAGTCACTCAGACCTGATACATGAGGGTCAGAGAGTCAGGGAAATGGCTCCGGCCAGCAGAGGTGACTGAACTGTGAGACACAAGCTCCCAAGGGTCAGAGACTCAGGGAAATTGCTCGGGCCTGTAGAGGTGACTGAACTGTGAGACACAAGCTCCCAAGGGTCAGAGACTCAGGGAAATTGCTCAGGCCTGTAGAGGTGACTGAACTGTGAGACACAAGCTCCCAAGGGTCAGAGACTCAGGGAAATGGCTCGGGCCTGTAGAGGTGACTGAACTGTGAGACACAAGCTCCCAAGGGTCAGAGACTCAGGGAAATGGCTCCGGCCAGTAGAGGTGTCTCAGTTGTGAGACACAAGTCCTCTGTGGGTCAGAAGCTGAGGGAAACCAGTCAGGCAGGGTCTGTCACTGAGTTTAACTCACCCATTCTTCACCAGCTCACTTCACACACATTGTTTTTGTTTCAGCCGACAATAAACCACCGTCTACCAGCTGAACCACAGAGGGAATCGTCTGTGTGACCACCGCTGGGGGAGAAACCCCGGATGGATTTCTGCACGGACACACTCAGCAGACATGGAAAAGTTTAAGGCCCAGACATTCTACTCATTCGACGTGTGAGACAAGAATTTACCAGAGACGACATTTGGGATGTTTCTATCAGGGGAAACCAACCCTGGTGGGAGGTTGAGATTGCGGGGGGGAATGTGATCAGAGACCAGTTGTTAGAACATCACTTAACTGGCCATTTGGCCCACAATGCTGTGCTGATCCTGGTGACAACTTGTACTAAATGACCTCCTCCTGAATATCATCCATATCCAAAATCAATTAAAGATAAGAGTTATTAACTCTTTTTTAATTGATTTTGACTTGGTTGAAATTTGGAGACATTGACATCCTAATGATAGAGATTATTCTTTTTTTTCTCATTCTCAAAAAATATTCAAGAATTGATTATTTTATAGCTAATCCCTGATTTTTGTACAAAGTCCAGAAATGTGAATATGATGCTATCGTTTCTTGAATCATGCACCTTTAAGCTTAGCTTTTGAATTGAATTATGTTGTTATTGCAAATTTGCCTTGGCATTTTCCAGAAAATATATTACAAAGTTCAGACTTTGTCACATTTATTGAGACTCAGATAAAAGATTTTTTTCTTTTTATAATACAGGAGATGTGTCGAAATAAATTATATGGGTACATTTAAAGCATTTTTTTGTGGTCAGATAATCTCTTATTTAGCTGAGCTTAAGAAACAGACAAAAACAGAGTTAGATAAGATTTCAAAACAAATTCGGAAGGAAATGGTGATGAGAAGACTGATGGAACTGAAGGCTGAAAAATTCCCAGGTCCGGATGGTCTGCACCCTGGGGTACTAAAAGAGGTGGCCCTGGAAATTGCGGATGCATTGGTAATCATTTTCCAATGTTCCTTAGATTCAGGATCAGTCCCTGAGGATTGGAGAATGGCTAATGTTATCCCACTTTTTAAGAAAGGAGGGAGGGAGAAAACAGAGAACTATCGACCTGTCAGCCTGACATTGGTGGTGGGGAAGACGCTGGAGTCCATTATTAAGGATGAAATAGTGGCATATCTAGATAGCAGTGATAGGATTGGGCCGAGCCAGCATGGATTTACCAAGGGTAAATCATGCTTGACTAATCTGTTAGAGTTTTTTGAGGATGTAACCAGGAAGTTAGACGGGGGAGATCCAGTGGATGTAGTGTACCTTGATTTTCAGAAGGCATTTGATAAGGTCCCAGATAGAAGATTGGTGGGTGAAATCAAAGCTCAGGGCATCGGGGGGAAGGCATTGACATGGATAGAAAACTGGTTGGCAGATAGAAAGCAAAGGGTAGCGGTGAACGGGTGTCTCTCGGAATGGCAGGTGGTGACTAGTGGGGTGCCACAGGGCTCGGTATTGGGACCACAGCTGTTTACCATTTACGTTAACGATTTGGATGAAGGCATAGAAAATAACATCATCAAATTTGCTGATGATACTAAGCTGGGTGGCAGTGTGACATGTGATGAGGATGTTAGGAGAATTCAGGGTGACTTGGATAGGCTGGGTGAGTGGGCAGATACTTGGCAGATGGCGTTTAATGTGAATAAGTGTGAGGTTATCCACTTTGGGAGTAAGAACAGGAAGGCAGATTATTATCTGAACGGTATAGAGTTGGGTAAGGGAGTAATACAAAGAGATCTCGGAGTCCTTGTTCATCAGTCACTGAAGGTGAATGAGCAAGTACAGCAGGCAGTGAAGAAGGCTAATGGAATGTTGGCCTTTATTACAAAGGGAATTGAGTACAAGAGCAAGGAAATCCTCTTGCATTTGTACAGAGCCCCGGTGAGACCACACCTGGAGTATTGTGTACAGTTTTGGTCTCCAGGGTTAAGGAAGGACATCCTGGCTGTAGAGGAAGTGCAGCGTAGATTCACAAGGTTAATTCCTGGGATGTCTGGACTGTCTTACGCAGAGAGGTTAGAGAGACTGGGCTTGTACACGCTGGAATTAAGGAGATTGAGAGGGGATCTGATTGCAACATATAAGATTATTAAGGGATTGGACAAGATAGAGGCAGGAAATATGTTCCAGATGCTGGGAGAGTCCAGTACCAGAGGGCATGGTTTGAGAATAAGGGGTAGGTCATTTAGGACAGAGTTAAGGAAAAACTTCTTCTCCCAGAGAGTTGTGGGGGTCTGGAATGCACTGCCTCGGAAGGTAGTGGAGGCCAATTCTCTGGATGCTTTCAAGAAGGAGCTAGATAGGTATCTTATGGATAGGGGAATCAAGGGATATGGGGACAAGGCAGGAACTGGGTATTGATAGGAATTGATCAGCCATGATCTCAAAATGGCGGTGCAGGCTCGAAGGGCCGAATGGTCTACTTCTGCACCTATCGTCTATTGTCTATAAATTAAAGACTTGGATAATATTTATGCAATATCTCCTAACATTGATTTATTCAAACAAAGAGTTGAACTCCAATCACAATATAATTTATTATTAACTTATCCTATTGAAAGAAATTTGCTTAAATTGAAAAGTCAATTTTATGTGTTTGGGGATAAAAATAATGAGCTATTAACATCCTAATTAAAAGCAGCTGGTGCTGAAAGACAAATTTTTAAAATTTCTAAGGGAGATGGTAGTTTAGCATGTAAGTATGTAGATATTAATAACATTTTTCAAGACTTTTACATTGAACTTTATAAATCTCAGTTTCCAGTTGATTTTTCCAATATGAATGCCCTTTTACAAAACATCGATTTTCCTCGAATTTCTGTTGAAGATCAAAAACCTCCTGATGCTCCTATTACTGAAAATGAAATTCAGAAAGCTAGTTTTTCAATGCAATCCAGTAAAGCTCCTGGACTGGATGGTTATTCTGTAGGAATTTATTTTAAAAAATTGAAAAATTGCTTTCTCCATATATGTTGGAAATGCTTAAAGATTCTTTTTTGATAGGAGAGTTACTTCACACATTTTATGAAGCATATTTCTTTAATTCTTAAGAAAGATAAAGTCCCTACTGACTGTGCTTCATATAGACCTATTTCGGTGTTAAATGTGGATGCTAAAATACTTTGAAAAATAATTGCTAATTGGCTGGAGAAGTTTAGAGCTACAATTATCTCTCAAGACCAAACAGGTTTTGTAAAGGGCCGTTTTTCTTTCTCTAATGTTCATAGACTGTTAAATGTAATATATGCATCCTTTTCTAAGACTCCCCAATGTGTTGTCTCTCTCGATGCTGAAAAGGCATTTGGCAGAGTTGAATGGAAATACTTATTTAGCGTTTTGGAGAAATTCAGCTTAGGGATTAATTTTAATAAGTGGATCAGAATGATATATAAAAGCCCTATTGCTACTGTTATTACTAATAATTGCAGATCTTTATTTTAACTTTCGCGAGGTACGAGACAAGGATGTCCGTTAAGTCCCTTGTTATTTAATTTGGTGTTTGAACCCTTGGCTATTGCACTTAGTGAAGCTAAAGATATTCATGGAATTTTCAGAAATGGGACTGTTCATAAGATCTCCCTTAATGCTGATGATCTCAGTTTATATTTCGAATCCTGAAGAATCCATTCCTAGTTATTGAAACTATTAAACAAATTTGGAAAGTTTTCAGGATATAAACTAATTGTTATAAAAGTGAATTATTTCCCCCAAATGATTCTGCTTCTATATATATGATGACATTCCTTTTAGAGTTACGGACTCTTAAATATTTAGGTATTATTATTACTCAAAGTCATGAAGAGATTTATAAAGCTAATTTGGTTCCTTTAGTGGATTTTATGAAGCAATTATTTTGTAGATGGAATCCACTTACACTTTCATTAGCCAGCCAAATTCATGCAGTTAAAATAATGATTTTACCAAAATGTTTATATGTATTTCAAAATATCCCTTTTTTTTTTACAAAATAGTGTTTTGATCAGGTGACTGTATTATCTCATCTTTTGTTTGGAATAATAAAAGACCAAGAATTGGTAAATATTAATTACAAAAAATTAAAAAAAGAATGGAGGTCTTACTTTGCCTAATTTAAGAATGTATTATTGGGCTGTTAATATATGTTATATGTGTTTTTGGTTATATTGGGCTGAAAAAATGAATGACCACTTTTGGCTGATTTGGAATTGAATGCTGTTAAAGAATTTCACTTAACCTCATTATTTAGAACTTCTCTACCTGTACAACTGGCCAAAATTATTAATTTAAATTTATACCCTATGATTAAGCAGCCATTATGAATTTGGTTCCAGTTTCGTAATTTTTTCAATCTTAAAAAAATTAAACTTTTTAGTTTAATTTATCAAAAATATTTATTTAAACCTTCATTAAGTGATCCTACCTTTCTTCTTTGGAGGAATAAAGGAGCTTATTCCTTCATGGATCTGTTCCAAGATGGCTGATTGATGTCTTTTGAGAAATTAGTAACTAAATACTCTCTCTCGTATTCACATTTCCTGCAATATCTTCAGGTCAGACACTTATTACAAGAATATTTAAGTAATTTTCCGTATATACAGGATTCGAACCTGTTACATATCATTTTAAAAATGAACCCTTTGGTGAAGAGATTTATTGGGAAAATTTATAATTTATTGTTACAACAGCACAATTACCCTTCCCTTAAGATTAAGCAAGATTGGGAGAGAGAGCTCAACGTGCCCTTGATCACAGAGGTTTGGTTGCTGATTTTGAAGTTGGTTAACTTTTCTTCAATCTGCGCTAGTCACTCTTTAATTCAATTTAAAATTGTACATCATTACTATTTGACAAAGGAGAGACTGTCTAAAATGTTTCCTAATGTTGATAGTTAGTGTGACAGATGTAAAACTGAGACAGCCACATTGACACATATGCTTTGGCCTATTCTGTATTGAAACATTTTTGGAAATCTATTTTCTCTACTATTTCTGAAGTTTTAAAAATTAATTTACAACCTAATAAATTGACAGTTCTGTTTGGCATAATCCCTCAATATATTCATGGTATTTCTCTATCAGACCAACATCTAATTGCATTTGTTACATTATTGGTCAGAAGTGCTATTTTGTTGAAATGGAAAGATGCTTCTGCTCCTACTTTGAAAATCAGAAGTCGAACTTTTGATACTCGATTTGATTTTGAGAAAAGGTGGGGTTCATTTGCCCGCTACTATCATCTGATTTGAGTTAATTAATATGGTTTCCTTCTGATTTTTATCTAAATGGATTCGAGTTGGCAGATTGATGTCTTTCTTCTATGGAAGCTTGTATGATGTCTAGCTCCGGGGTTGTGCTTCCAATGGGATTTTTTTCTGTTTATTTTAGTTAGTAGGGGTTCTTTTTTTTCTTTCTTTCCTACTTTCAAGCAATATTCTTAATGTTTTATTTTTTCTTCTTATTATTGATATATTGCTTAGCTTTGTTAATCAGTTATTTGTTAATTTAATTCTTCATTGTACATAATGACATATTGACTTGATTACCTTAATGTACTTCTTTTGTTAATCTTCAATAATAATTAATAAAAAAGATTTTTCACTTCCAATGCCTGCCCTCTGGGACGAGACATTTCACCGGTGGGGAAAAGACATTGGTATCTATCTGTGCTCCACATGATATTTAATATATTAATATATTTGGGCACCACGGTTGGGTAATGGTTAGCCTGATGCTATTTCAGCTCGGGACATTGGAGTTCAGAGTTCAATCCCAGCATTCTCTCTGAGGATATTGTACGTCCACCCTGTGGAACATGTGGGTTTTCCCTGGGTGCCTCGGTTTTCTCCCACAGTTCAAAGACGTATCAGATAGGCTGATTGGTCATTGGAAATTGTTCTGTGATTGGGTTCAGGTTAAATCAGGGTTGTTGGGGGTTGCTGGTCAGGACGGGTCAATGGGTCAGATGGGCCGACTCCACACTGTATCTGTAAATAAACAAACAAACCTCCAACAGTTCTCCCCACAGCCTTCACCACTCCAGAGGAATCAACCCTCGTCTGTCCAACATCTTCCTACAGAACGTGGCCTCTAATCCAGGCAGCATCCTGGTGAAACTCTTCTTCACCCTCTCCAAAGCCTACACACCCTCCATCTAACGAGGCAACCAGAACTCAGTGCAATACCCCAAATGGGACCTAACCTGAGTTTTATATGAATATAACCCACATGAATTTCTGACTCTTGAACTCAAACCCTTGACTAATAAAGGTAAGCATGTCATTTGACAATCTAAAAGTCAAATGGTATGTGACCAATGGTATGGACTATCTAAAAGTCTCTTAAACTCCACCAAACTGCCTGCTTCCACAAGCACCTCTCCTAAACCCTGTCCACATACCTACTGTACATTACACTGTATATAAATAAATACATCGCCCTTCCCAACACATTATGGTTCTGGAAATGTAACTTCCCTCTCCAAGCAGGGAGGGAGGCAGAATCAAGGGAATTCTAGGCCAATTACTCTGATCTCGGTGGTTGGGAAGATGTTGGAGTTGATTGTTCAGGATGTGGTTTTGGGCTACTTCGGGGTATGTGATAAAATAGGCCACAGTCTGCATGGTTTTATTGAGAAAATCTTGCCTGACAATCTGTTGGTATTATTTGAATAAATAACAAACAGGATTCAGAAAGAGGAATTGGCTAATGTTGTGCATTAAGTCTGTGGTGAATGTGATGTTAGCTTTGATTTCTAGAATGTAAAAGCAACAATGTAATGTTGAGGCTCTATAAAGCACTGGTGAGACCTCACTTGGAGTATTCTGAGCAATTTTGGGCCCCTTATTGAAGAAAGGGTGTGCTGACATTGGAAAGTTTCAAAGGATGTTCACGGAAATCATTCCAGGTTTAAACCACTTGTCATATGAAGTGCGTTTCATGGCTCTGGGTCTGATTTTAGAAGAATGAGAGTAGACCTAATTAATACTTATTGTGACGAGCATTCTGTCCATGACGACAGATGAGAAGAGCTCGTTTATCTCAAATGCTGGTTTTTATTGTGACAAGCACGCCATCACTCAGTGAGAAGCCACTCAGTCACAGAGACTGGGGAAGTGATTATCACAGACCCTGGTTACAGTCAGGGTGACCCACTAACACACGAGCTAAAACATAACCATAAATGAACTTGAACTTCCCACCATAATCCAACAAACGCATTTAAAAACAAGAATAATAGGTTGTGCTGGTCATCAGGAACGCTGGGGCAGGATGTTGTCCATGTCCCCCCCCCACCCCCCCCCCTCAGAGCGCCACACTATCGAACGGTGGAAGGCTTTGATAGAGTCAATGTGGAGTTGACGTTTCCTGAAGTGAGAGAGTCTAGGACTACAGGGACAACCTCATAACAGATGGGCGTTCGGTTTAGAACAGAGACACGGAGAAATTTCTTTAGCATGAGAGTGGCGAATCGGTGGAATTTTGCCACAGGCCAGGTGGAGGCCAAGTCTTTATGTTTATTAAGGCAGAGGTTGATTGATTTTTGATTGGTCACGGCATGAGGGGATATGGGAGGGAAGGCAGGAGATTGGGACTGAGAAAAAAATGGATCAGCCATGATAAAATGATGGAGCGGAACTAATAGAAACACAGAAAATAGGTGCAGGAGTAGGCCATTCGGCCCTTCGAGCCTGCACCGCCATTCAGTATGATCATGGCTGATCATCCAACGCAAAACCCTGTACCTGCTTTCTCTCCATACCCCTTGATCCCATTAGCCACAAGGGCAATATCTAACTTCCTCTTAAATATAGCCAATGAACTGGCCTCAACTGTTTCCTGTGGCAGAGAATTCCACAGAATCACCACTCTCTGTGTGAAGAAGCTTTTCCTCATCTCGGTCCTAAAAGGCTTCCCCTTTATCCTTAAACTGTGACCCCTCGTTCTGGACCAAATGGTCTCTAAACTTGCCCCCATCTAACATTAATAACCTGCCTTTTGCTGTTTGACATTTTCACCCTGTGGGAACGATTCTCATTGTCTTTCCCATCGACACCTCTCAGAAATTTAAATCCTCTCAGGTCTCCGTCAACCTGTAGAGAATGATTAGTTTTATTTGTCACAGATACATCAAAACAGGCAATGAGATGTCTCCATCGTGTGAGAACAAATCGGCAAGGATTATGCTGAGCAGCCCGAAGTGTCACCACACAAACGTTAGCATGCCAATGGTTTTCTAACAGTAACCCGTACATCCTTTTCGGGATGTGGGAGGAAACTGGAGCACTCGGGGAGACCCACACGGACACGGGTAGAATGTACAAACTCCTTCCAGACAGCAGCAGGATTGAATCCCGATCTTACAGTGACACTGTAAAGCATTACACTAAAGGATACACAAACTGATATACTCCAACACTCTAGGGGGAATAACACAAATTTGTCCCATCTTTTGTCAAGCTGATGTGGTCACACAAAGACCAGTGGGAGTGTGGACCACACCCTGACAGTGTTGCTGTCCTTGCTTTGTAAACCACAGTATGGTTCTCCTTTCATGTGGTTCATCAGACATAAGACTGGTGTGAGGACGACAACCTGTGATCCTTGCACACCTCCTGACCATGAGGCTGTGCTTTATTAACCTCCTGGTCCCAGGCTGTGGTGGTCTCTCCAAGGTGGGCTATTCATTGCTGTTGGTTGGACTCACCCTCCCCAGACCACCCATCTCTGGATCTGCACTCCGATTGCCCATTCCACTCCTAACCCATCGCATTCATAAAGTGTTCAGGACAAGTGACGTCACAGGGAAGCTAGCTGCTGATTGGCTCACACAACACCCACTGACGAGAGGAGGAAAAGTTGGAGTATCTGCTGGATTGTGGCTTTCTGATGTAAGATGAGAATTTAAAGATAATAAAATCTTTCGAGACTGTGGAATAATTGCATAAAATCCCTCAATTTCATTTTCTCTGCTTGATTATATTACATTGACTGCTTAAACCATTCAACAGCTGTACAGTAAAAATCGGGAACTTCTAACAAGGTTGCAGCTTAACCTGTGAGGGCAAGTGTGGAAGATCAGGAGAGGGCAGCTGGAGGCAGCAAATTCTTCAAAAGCGATCTGAAACAGACACAGAATCTGTCTCGGCCCCGGGTCATCGGTAGAGTATTCTGAGAGCTGTGAGTATTTTGCAGTTGGGTTTTCATATTCTGCGTTTTATTCATTATAATTATCTGCATTGTGTTTTGGATTTTTATGGGTTAATTTTAGGTTTTCTCTGCTTAACATTGACATTGCAATTGTGATTGAATATTTTCAGTTAATTCTCCGAGACTCTGCAGGTGTCCAATTAAGTATGCTTGGACTTTTGTCTCTTATTGGAATGGTCACTTAAAAACTTGTTATTCGTCTGGGCACACAGTCTTCCATGCCCTAGAGTGTATTTAAAGAGATGATGCTAACCTCTCATTGGCTTCGTTGTTCTGATCCTTGCCGAGTGAAGTTGTGGCTGAGTTATCCAAGACTTTGTAAGTTCTACTGTTTGTTCTGTCTCTTTTGTTAATAAAATTCCTAGATTTGTTTAACCGTTCCGAGACTCTTTCTGATACAGTGCTTGTGTCCGAATGTGCAGCCTGCCAGGAAGCAATGGAGGATTTCAGCTGAGATCCATTGCCTGAGGTTTCATGCTGGGTGGGAATGCCGGGAGGTGATGTTTGTCTCTCTGAAAGACCAGGATTTGGAACATACCTCTCTCAAGCCAGGACACGGCTGTAGAGGAGCGACTGTAGTTCACACCAAGATTCTGGTTCAAGGACACAGGAATGCAGTGGCCCTCATGGATCCCACGGTGAGGGAGACAGGCGTTCCTGGAGTCTGCAGAGTGTCTGCACCCTACGTGTCACTGTGGTGTGTACCTGATCAAATGTCAGGCATTCCTGGAGTCTGCAGAGTGTCTGCACCCTACGTGTCACTGTGGTGTGTACCTGATCAAATGTCAGGCATTCCTGGAGTCTGCAGAGTGTCTGCACCCTACGTGTCACTGTGGTGTGTACCTGATCAAATGTCAGGCATTCCTGGAGTCTGCAGAGTGTCTGCACCCTACGTGTCACTGTGGTGTGTACCTGATCAAATGTCAGGCATTCCTGGAGTCTGCAGAGTGTCTGCACCCTACCTGTCACTGTGGTGTGTACCTGATCAAATGTCAGGCATTCCTGGAGTCTGCAGAGTGTCTGCACCCTACGTGTCACTGTGGTGTGTACCTGATCAAATGTCAGGCATGCCTGGAGTCTGCAGAGTGTCTGCACCCTACGTGTCACTGTGGTGTGTACCTGATCAAATGTCAGGCATTCCTGGAGTCTGCAGAGTGTCTGCACCCTACGTGTCACTGTGGTGTGTACCTGATCAAATGTCAGGCATTCCTGGAGTCTGCAGAGTGTCTGAGACCCACATGTCATATCAGAAATGGAGTTACTGTTGAAATATGAGAACTGGGGCAGAACGTTAATTAAACCTCCAACAGCAGGGGTGTGTATTCAGGTGGCAACAAATGTGGATATAAACATGGATACAGAAAATGTCCAGCCTTTGGTAAGACATGCAAATTATGCAGAAAGAACAATCACTTTGCAAAGATGTGCAAATCGCAGGAGCAAGCAAGGAAAATGCATGTTGTGGAACAGAGTGAGGGCAACAGTGACATGTTCATTGGAACAATTGAAGTGGAACAGGAGGTCAGTGCTCCACTTCGAAAGCTACTGGAGGGCAACACTGAGTGGCATTGGGAAGATGAAGAAAAGTTTTGACACATTGAAGCAGTTGGTTACCAATGCACCAGCACTCAAGTTCTATGATGTCAATAAACCGGTGACAATGTCTGTGGATGCCAGTTCGGAAGGAATAAGAGCTGTTATACTGCAGGATGGGAGGCCTGTGGCATATGGATCATGAGTACTTACAGACTGTCATTGCCGATAATCTCAAATCGAGAAGGCATTGCTCGCCATAGTTTATGGGTGTGAGAAGTTCCACCAGTATGTATATGGCAAAGAAATCCAGGTTAAGAGTGATCACAAACCACTTGAGAGCATCTTCAAAAAGCCACTTCACCAATCTCCTATGAGGCTGCAAAGGATGCTTCTCAGGCTACAGAGGTACACTCTCACAGTTACCTATAAGCCAGGAAAAGAACTGCACATCGCTGATGCTTTGAGCCGTGCTCACCTCAAAGAGCAAAAGGAAGAGTTGCTCGGAAGAGAGCTGGAGGTCAGCTGGGTTACACCTCAGCTACCTATTTCTGAGGAGAAGTTGAACATGTTCAGGAAAGCGACTGCAGATGATCCTGAAATGCAAACGCTAAGAAACATTACAATGAATGGATGGCCAACAGAAAGAAAAGATGTTCCAAAAGAAATACAGAAATACTGGACGTTTAAAGAGGAAATTAGCTATGCATCAGGACTAATGTTCAAAGCGGCAAGACTCATAGTACTAAATCAAATGAGACAGGAAATGCTCAGCAGAATTCATGAGTCACACCTGGGGATAGTGAAATGTAAAGAAAGAGCAAGGGACATTCTCTATTGGCCAGGTATGTCAACTCCGATAGAGGACATTGTGTCTCAGTGTGCTGTCTGTAATGAAAATAAAAACAGCAATCCAAGAGAGCCTCTGCTTCCCCACCCACTACCAGGAAGACCATGGGAGAAGCTTGGCACAGATCTCTTTCACTACAATGGTGCAGAATATCTGCTTTGTGTGGACTACTATTCAAAATATCTGGAAATCACCAAGTTAAGTGACACGCCCAGTCAAGGTGTCATTACCGCAATGAAGTTGACACTTGCAAGACATGGTATTCCAGATACTGTCGTCAGTGACAATGGTCCACAATATGCCAGTGGTGAGTTTAGAGAGTTTTCAGAAAGCTGGGAATTTCAACATGTTATTTCCAGTCCTGGGCACGCTCAGTCTAATGGACAAGCAGAGAGATCTGTACAAACTGTGAAGAACATGCTCAAGAAGACACAAAGCAGCAACAGTGACCCGTACATTGCTCTGCTTGAATACCGCAACACACCGATTGAGGGTGTGGGGTTCTCTCCTGCACAGCTGTTGATGGGACGTCGTCTGAAGTCCAAGCTGCCAACATCCACAACTCTACTGACTCCTGAAAGTAATGCTCAAGTATATGACAAGCTAAAGTACAAGAAATAAAGCAAAAGAGCTACTATGACAGACATACAAGACAGTTACCAGATCTGCATATAGGTGAAAATGTCAGAATACAGAGAGGAGACACTTGCCAACCAGCTGTGGTTGTGAACAGGCATCAGCAACCAAGATCCTTCATAGTTCGCACGCCGGATGGAAGAGTCTACAGGAGGAACAGGAAGCATCTGCTGAAGACAGGTGAGTGGGTGTTTCCACGTACAGATACACAGGACATTTCCACAGATACAGACATGGAAACAAATGACACCAAGAGTGAGGGGCGTGACGAAACCCCACGACACAATAACGGTGAAAGTTCGGCGCAGACAGACCGAGGTGGAAATGCAGACACAGAGGTTACTCGAGAGACTGACTCTGAAGGACAAGCACAGTCACAGTTCTATCGCACAAGGTCTGGGAGACAAGTCAAACTTCCAGCTAGATACAGAGACTAGATCTGCCTACAGTCTCGCACAGTTTGAGACAAAATCACATATGTTATAAGTTCCAAGATGTGAACCAAAAGGTTTATTAGTCTATTGTAGTAAAAGAAAATATACTGCTGTTAGTATTGTAAGATACAATGTAGAATACAGTATAAGAAGTTACGATTTTTATTAGTTTATGTCATGGCTGTTGTAATGTTAGAAAGTCATACCTAGAGGCATTGTTTTGGTAATTCACAGTATTGTAAAAGAAAACTTGAGAAGGGGGATGTAACGTATTATGTGAGTATTCATAGGTCAGAGTGCGTATGACATCAGAACGCGGGTGTAAAGTGGAAGTCTGGTGAATAAACGTGTGTGTTTAATACTGCGGTGTCCGAGTCACATTAACGCTACGAGGTAGACAAGGTGTTGAAGAAGGCTTTTGACCCACCGACCCAGTGCAATCTGCTCAAAGTAGAGAAGGAATATTAATGGTGGCACTGAGAGCCGTGAGTCTGTTCACGAGGAGCACACACCACGTATCTGTGTTGAACGAGTGACCCCACTTCATAAACTACCCATCCACATCAGCATGAAGCACCTCCTACCACAGCTGTGGCAGAGTCTGCACATCATTCCCCTCGGAACGCAAAGCTGGAGTGAAGACAAGTTATCCTCGAGCTTGGGCCATTCCTGAGAAAAGGCAGGTTCCGTCTCGGCTTGTTCCAACTTGTAACAACTAGTTTGAGTTCCACTCCTGACTCTGATTCTGAGCTGATGTGCTGTTTGAACACGTTCCCTTCCATTCAGGTAACGTGCAGGACCCAGTGTCAGTCCAGGTTGTGCATTAGACTGTGGGAGAATGGGGATAGGCCATTCAGCCCCTCAGACTGTCCCACTCCTCAGTATGACCACGGATGGTCTGCCCCAGGCCTTATCTCCCCTTTTATCCACAGCTCTCACTTCTCTGATCTTTCATCAATCTGATTACTTTCTCTTTAACTACTCAGTGATTCAGCATTGAGAAGAACAGCTTTGTTTGTACCTGTGGCTGTTAAATCCCACCTCAGGCCAATGTTAATCAGGCTTTAGATGATCTGAGCAATGAGATCAACATGCACGAAACGGCACACCCTAATGCCTTCACCATTGTTTTGGGAGATGTTAACCAGGCCCGTCTGGAAAAATCACGAAGTAACTACCATCAACAGATGACTTGCAATACCAAAGGAAACAACGCACTGGACTATTGCTACACCAACATGAAGAATGCCTACCCTACTATTCCCCACGCCCTCACTTCAGGAAGCCTGATCACTTGGCTGTACTTCTGCTCCCTGAGTATAGGCAGAGGCTGAAGCCTGTAGTGAGGGCCAAGAAGGTTTGGACAAGGGAAGCACAGGAGCACTTACAGGACAGCTTTGAATCGGCGGACTGGACTGTATTCAGGGATTCATCTTCAAACCTGGATGAGTATGTTGCAGTTGTTACCGACTTCATTAAAACCTGTGTGGATGAGTGTGTGCCTACAAAGACTTACTGTACATTCCCAAACCAAAAGCTGTGGATGAACCAGGAGGTACGTCATCTGCTGAATGCCAGATCTGTGGCATTCAAGTTAGAATTAGTAGTGATTAGGATTAAAGTGGTTGCCCACCAGGGTTTCCACCATGGGAAGTAGCCTTTCCACATCTACTCTGTCTAGGCCTTTTAACATCTGAAAGATTTCAATGAGATTCGCCGCTCATCCTTCTAAAGTCCAGCAAGTACAGACCCAGAGCCATCACCGTTCCTCGTACGATAACCCTTTCATTCTCGGAATTATCTTTGTGAACCTTGTCTGAACCCCTGCCAAGATTAGCACGTCTTTTCAGAGATGAGGGACCCAAAACTGTTCACAATACTCAAGGTGAGGCTTCACCAGCGTCTTATAAAGCCTCAGCATCACCACCCTGCTCTTGTATTCTAGATCACTTGAAATGCATTGTGTTGCCCTTAAGGCATTTGTTTAGTTTATTGTATTTTCGCTTTAGTAATTTGTTTGTAATTATTTTCTAGTTAAAGTTAAGGTTGTTGAAAGTAAATTTGTTGTCTGTGATGTATCGCGGCATGCTATGACGTCACACCCGGTTTCGCTGCGTCTTGCGGGAAAAAGACCAGTTTGGAGAAACGGGAAGGAGGGGGCTTGTGTGTGCAGGATCAGCACGAGAAAAGTTTCTTTCCACGCACTAGAAACATCATAGAAGCAACGCCGTAAATTCATAAGATAATCGATATGTTGAAGTAAAAATGATAACGCTGATTCTGTTAAAAGTAATGACAGTTGATAAAGTTTATGTTCTTTGTTATTTAAAGAGTTGCCGATAGTTTGTGTTGAAGTATTTAAAGCAGTTGATGGCGTAGGTAGATTCTGACTGTATGTCGTATTTTAATGTAATATAGTTTGTTGTAGTTTTATTTTTCCAAGTATTTATGATGTAAATGTGATGCCAAGAAGGAAACAATTACTGTATATATTTTGTATTGTTTTATCAACAGTTTTCACCATACGTTAATGTGGAAGAGTGAACAGTAAACGGTTAATCTTACTGGGATCGCACCTCATTGACTCCGGTTTATACTGAGTGTTTAGTTCAGAGTTTCTACACCTGTGCGAGAACACCACATGCATATTAACATTGCATTTGCCTTCTTCACCACTGACTCCAACTGCAGGTTAACCTCCCACCTCTAGAATAAGAGGGTCCAGCTTCAGATAGAGGGGCATGTATTTAAAACAGAGTTGCAGAGAAATTTCTTTAGTCACAGGGAGATAAATTTGTGGAATTTATTACCACAGGCAGCTCTGGAGGGCAGGTCATTGTATGCATTTAACTTGATCAGATCTTGTTATGTGGCATCAAATGTTATGAGGAGAAGGCTGGGGAGTTTGAGAAAAGGATCAACTATGACTGAATGGCAGAGCAGACTCAATGGGCCAAATGGCCTAATTCTGTCCTATGGCTTATGGTCTTATGGTCCTGACACTTCAGACTGCAGATATCGCCCATGACAGAGTGAGATACAACCAGTTTACCTTAGTTCCATACATTGCACGGTTCCATATTCAAAGTACTTTTAGAATCTTCTCGTTGCATCTTCCTCTCAAACCATGTTTGTGAACGTTGTGTCGGTCGGGGGATTTGTTTAGTTGGCTATTTGATTACTAATTTATTTGGTTCAGCACAACATTAAGGGCCGAAGAGCCTGTTCCTGTACTATGTTTTATGTTCCCTTCTCCCATTCAGACTCTCCATTAATGTTGTATTCTCTATTCTCACACCATGAATTGCCCATATATTGAAACCAATCTGCTCTGTGAGGAAAGATCTCGACCTGAAACGTCGTCTGTCCATTTCCCTCCCCCGATGCTGCCTGACCCGCTGAGTTCCTGCAGCACTTAGTGTGTGGCTGTGGTGAAGGGAAGTGTTTGTCATGTAGCACCACAACCACCAGAGGTCGCTGCTGGTCCATCATCCCACTGAAACTGGGCGGGAGGATGCATTTCTGCCCCGACAATGGTGGGACCCCTAGACACACTGACCCACAAAAAACCTCAACAGACCAATAGGACAAAGCAGCAGGATCAGAATCAGCTTTAACATCACTGCCTTAGGTTGGGAAATCTGTTGTTATGTGGCAGCAGTACATGGGAAGCCATAATAATAAAAGTTGTGATTTATAGTTAAATTTTAAAAGTAGTGTAAAAAGAGACAAGAAAATAGTGAGGTAGTGTTTATGGGTTCCATGTCCATTCAGAAATCTGAAGACCGAGGGGAAGAATCTGTTCTTGAATAATTGAGTTGGTGCCTTCAGGCTCCTGGTAGCAACGTGAAGATGGCACGTCCTGGGTGAGGGTTCTCTTAATAATGTACACCATCTTTTTGAGGCATCGCTCCTTGACGATATCCTGGATGCTGGGGAGGCTAGTGAACATGATGGATATTGCTGACATTACAACTTTCTGCAGCTTATTTTGACCCTGTTCATCCAGGATCAATAAATCAGTTATTGAGTAGAAGAGATGGGATGTTATGTTGAAGTTGTACAAGATGTTGTGAGGCCTAATTTGTAATATTGTGTGCAGTTTTGGTCAGCCATCTACAGAAAAGATGTAAACGAGTTTGAAGGAGTACAGAGGAAATTTACAAGTCTGTTGCCAGGTCTGGAGGTCCTGAGTTACAAGGAAAGACTGGATGGGTTTGGACTGTATTCTTTAGAACGTGGAAGACTGAGAGGAGATTTGATAGATGTATACAGTTATAAGCGGTGTAAATAGGGTAAATGCAAGCAGGCTTTTTCACTGAGGTTGAGTGGAATTACAATTAGAGGTCATGGGTTAAGGCTGAAAGGTGAAAAGTTTAAGGGGAACACGAGGGTAACCTTCTTCACTCAGAGGGTTCTGAAAGTGTGGAATGAGCTGCCAGCACAAGCATTGTATGGGAGCTGAATTTTAACATTTAAGAGAAGTTTGGATATCTTCTCGGACAGTAGGGGTATGGATGGGCAGAGCTCAATGGGCTCAGCAATTTTGATTGGTTGGCCCAACGACCCTGTTTCCAGGATGCTGTTTTGTGACTCAATGATAGCTCAATGGCTATCAGTGGGGTTTTCCAACAGTCCAGTGTTTGTATGGTTACCAACTCTTATACCAGCTTTTACATTTAAACCCAACTCTTTAAGAAAGGAGGAAGGCAGCAGAAAGGAAATTATAGACCAGTTAGCCTGACCTCAGTGGTTGGGAAGATATTGGAGTCAGTTAATGAGGATGAGGTTATGGAGTACTTGGTGACACAGGACAAGATAGTACCATGTCAGCATGGTTTACTTAAGGGAAAATCTTGCCTGACGAACCTGTTGGAATTCTTTGAAGAGATTACCAGCAGGATAGATAAAGGGGATACAGCAGATGAACTGAATAAGAATTTTGCATCATTCTCCATTGTGGAAGACACTAGCTGTATGGTGGAAGCGTCAGATGTCAAGGGGCACGAAGTGTGTGAAGTTACCATTACCAGGGAGAAAGTTCTTAAGGAAACTGAAAGGTCTGAAGGTAGATAAGTCACCTGGACCAGATGGTCTACACCCAGGGTTCTAGAGGAGGTGGCTGGAGAGATTGTGAAGGCATTAGAAATGATTTCAAGAAACAATTGCTAATGTCACTCCATTCTTCAAAGAGGGAGATAGGCAGAAGAAAGGAAATTATAGGCCAGTTAGTCTGACCCCAGTCGTTCAGAAGATGTTGGAGTCAGTTATTAAAAATGAGGTCTCAGGGTACTTGGAGGCACGTGATAAAATATCCTGCAGTTAGCATGGTTTCCTGAAGGGAAAATCTTGCCAGACAAATCTGTTGAAGAAATAACAAGCAGGATAGACAAAGAAGAATTGGTTGATGTTGTGTGCTTGGCATTTCAGATGGCGTGTGACAAGTTGTCACACATGAGGCTGCCCATGGTATTGCTGGAAAGTTACTAACATGGTTAGAGCATTGGCTGATTGGTAGGAGGAACGATTGAGAATAAAAAGATTTTTTTTGGTTGGTGGCCAGTGACTGTTGGTGTTCCACAGGGGTCAGTGTTGGAACCACTTCTTTTTGTGCTGTATATAAATGATATAGATGTTGGAATAGATGACTTTGTTGCCAAATTTGCAGATGATGTGAAGAATGGTGCAGGGGCAGGTAGTGTTGAGGAAACAGGTAGGATCAGACAGATTAGGAGAATGGGCAAGAAAGTGGCAAATGAAATACAGTGTTAGAAAATGCATGGTCATGCACTTTGATAGTAGAAATAAATGTGCAGAATATTTTCTAAACAGAGAGAAAATCCAAAAATCTGAGATGCAGAGGGACTTGGGAGTCATTGTGCACAACACCCTAGAAGTTAACTTGCAGGAAGAGTCGGTGGTGAGGAAGGCAATTGCCATGTTAGCATTCATTTCAAGAGGTCTAGAATACAAGAGCAAGGATGTGATGCTGAGGCTTTATAGGGCATTGGTGAGGCCTCACCTTGAGTATTGTGAACAGTTTTGGATTCCTCATCTGAGAAAAGATGTGCTTGCTTAGAATAGAATTCACATTCTATTGCACCAGGTTTCATAGGAAGAGTGATAAATACTGATGTTTTCATCTCTTCTGTTATTATTGCATTCTTATAAATGTCATTCATTATATCAGTAAGTTTTTCAAATCCACAATCTTCAAGGTCGATAATTTGCTCTATTACTAATTCATCAGGACCTGCTGCCTTTCCTTTCTTCATCATAGTTATTGCATTACGACCGTAACCCAGTAATATGTCATGCAAAAGTAAAACTTAAAAAACTAAAGAAGCAAAAACCTGAACAATCCCTTGACTACTCACAATTAATTAAAAAGGAAACTTAAGACAAAATTTATGATTGAAGTAAGGAATAGATTTCAAAGTCTAGAAATAGAATCTGTTGAAGATGATAGCAATCATGTAGAAATGAAGTTTAACTCTCTAAAGGACGTCTTGGTAGAATCAGCAAAGTCAGCAATTCCTAAAAAAGAAAAAAAGCACAAAGAACTAATGGATGACAGATGAAATCAAAAATCTAATGGAAGAAAGAAGACGGGAGAAAGCAAATCATATAGAATATAAGTCCTTAGATAAAAAAGTTAAAAGCTTATGTCAAAAAGCCAAAGAAGAATGGTTAAACCTCCTTACTTTCTCAATAAGCCGTGCATGGGGTAAACATTGTCAAATGCCTTGCTGAAATCCATATATACTACATCTACTGCTCTACCATCATCAATGTATTTAGTCACATCCTCAAAAAATTCAATCAGGCTTGTAAGTCGTGACCTGCCTTTCACAAAGTCATGCTGACTATTCGTAATCATATTATGCCTCTCCAAATTTCATAAATCCTGCCTCTCAGGATCTTCTCCTTTAACTTACCAATCACTGAAGTAAGACTCATTGGTCTATCTCTACTCCCTTTCTTGAATAATGGAGCAACATCCACAACTCTCCAGTCCACCGGAACCTCTCCCGTTCCCATTGATAATGCAAAGATCATTGCCAGAGGCTCAGGAATCTCTTCCCTCATCTCCCACAGTAGCCTGGGATACATCCCGTCCGGTCCCGGTAACTTATTCAACTTGATGCTTTCCAAAAGCTCCTGCACATTGACTTTCTTAATATCTATATGCTCAAGCTTTTCAGTCCTCTGTAAGTCATCTCTACAATTGCTAAGATCCTTTTCCATAGTGAATACTGAAGTAAAGTACTCATTAAGTACCTCTGCTATCTCCTCCGGTTCCATACACACTTTTCCACTGTCACGCTTGATTGATCCTATTTGCTCACATCTTATCCTCCTGTCCTTCCCATACTTGTAGAATGCCTTGGGAGTTTCCTTAATCCTGTCCGCCAACGTCTTCTCATAGCCCCTTTTGGCTCTCCTAATATCTTTCTTGAGCTCCTTCCTGATAGCTTTATAATCTTCTAGCTCTCTATTATTACCTAGTTTTTTTGAACCTTTCGTAGTCTCTTCCTTTCTTTAGTTTTGATTTACAACAGCCTTTTTAGACCCTAGTTCCTGTACCCTACCATCCTTTCCTTGTCTCAATGGAATGTACCTGTGCAGAACTCCACGCAAATATCCCCTGAACATTCGCCACATTTCTTCCGTACATTTCCCTGAGAAAATCTGTTTCCAATTTATGCTTCCAAGTTCCTGCCTGATAGCCTCATATTTCCCCTTACTCAATTAAATGCTCTCCTAACTCGTCTGTTCCTATCCCTCTACAATGGTATGGTAAAGGAAATAGAGTTGTGATCATGATCTCCAAAATGCCCTCCCACTGAGAGACCTGACACCTAACCAAGTTCATTTCCCAATACCAGATCAAGTACAGCCTCTCCTCTTGCAGGCTTATCTACATATTGTGTCAAGAAACCTTCCTGAACACACCTAACAAACTTCACTCCATCTAAACCTTTCTCTCTAGAAACATGCAAATTGTTATTTGGGAAATTAAAATCTCCCACCACGACAATCCTGTTATTGTTACATCTTTCCAGAATCTGTCTCCCTATGTACTCCTCGATGTCCCTGTTACTATTGGGTGTTCAATACAAAACATCCAGTAGAATTATTGACTCCTTCTATTCCTAACTTCCACCGTAGACAATCTCTCCATAACTTCCTCCTTTTCTGCAGCCGTGACGCTATCTCTGATCAACAGTGCCACACCTCCACCTCTCTTGCCTCCCTCCCTATCCTTTCTGAAACATCTAAAGCTTGGTACTCGAAGTAACCATTCCTTCCCCTGAGCCATTCAAGTCTCTTATAGAATAGTTGATCCCCTAGTGGGCTCAATCATGAACTATTCTAAAAAGCCATCACGTAGGTATTCTATAAAATCCCCCTTTTGGAATCCAGCACCAACATGAATTTCCTAATCTACGTGCATAATGAAATATCTCATGATGATCGTAACATTGCCATTTGGCAATTTCTGAACCTTTGATCATATTACCAACATTGACAAGAGAAGTATTCAGAATGCAACTTTTACAAGAAAGAGCACGATTGGAAATGAACACAAAATGATGATCATCTTTGTACAAAGCAATCAAAGAGGTCACAGAGTTGATAAACTGTTTCGGTTAATGGTTCAACAACTGAATCGTTAAGAGGCAGTAACTACTTATAAAGATGGTGGTGTGAGACTTTAACTGGAATTATAGACCTGTTTACCAAGATCCCTTTGGTCTCCTGCACTCCTCAGTGCCCTACTGAGTAAGACCTACCCTGGATGGTCCTACCAAAGTGCATCAGCTCACAGTTGTCTGCATTAAATTCCACCTGCCATTTTACCAGCTTGTCCAGCTCTTGTCTTCCTCACTGTCCACTCCAACTCCAATCTTGGTGTCATCCTCAAATTTGGTGATCCAGTTTACTACATTAATACCTAGACTGTTGATACAGATGACAAGCAACAAGACCCAGCACCGATTCCTGCGGCACATCACTAGTCACAGGCCTCCAGTCAGAGAAGCAATCATCTACAACCACTCTCTGACTTTTCCCACTGAGCCAATGTCTAATTATTACCTCATCTTGAACGCCAAGGAACTGAGCACTCTTGATAAACCTCCCATGCGAGAACTTATCAAACGGCTTATAGAAAACACCCACTGCCTTGCCTTTATCATCTTTCCTGATAACTTTCTCAAAACTCTTTGATTGATTAGACATGACCTAGAACACACAAAGCCATGCTGAGTATCTCTGATCAGTCCCTGTCTATCCAAACACTCATAGATCTGGTCCCTTCGAATAAACTGGTTCTGCAGGTGGCTGGGATTGGACTAGGTGTGTCAGAGGATTGGACTGAAAAGTAGATGTCAGGGAACCACATTAAGCATCCAGCTGTAATCTTCTTGCAGATATGATTCGGTGATGCCTACAATATCATACAGGCCAATCTGTACCTGTGCTACAAGTTCATCTACCTTATTCCCTATAGTTCATGCAGTCAAATATAACACCCTCAGTCCTGCATTCACCCTTGCCACATTTTTCCATCCTTTACATTTCAACTCATCCTGTTGACTGCAATTTTGCCCTATCATCAGCCTCTCCTTACTACACATTGCCTCTGTTTGTAAATCTGCTACCACATAGAACCATGGAACATTACAGCACAGAAACAGGCCTTTTGGCCCTTCTTGGCTGTGCTGAACCATTTTTCTGCCTAGTCCCACTGACCTGCACCTGGGCCATATTCCTCCATACACCTCTCATCAAGTTTTTCTTAAATGTTAAAAGTGAGCCCGCATTTACCACTTCATCTGGCAGCTCATTCCACACTCCCACCACTCTTTGTATGAAGAAGCCACCCCTAATGTTCCCTTTAAACTTTTCCCCCTTCACCCTTAACCCATGTCATCTGGTTTTTTTCTCCCCTGGCCTCAGTGGAAAAAGCCTGCTTACATTAACTCTATCTATACCCATCATAATGTTATACACCTCTATCAAGACTCCTCTCATTCTTCTACACTCCAGGGAATAAAGTCCTAACCTATTCAACCTTTCTCTGTAACTCAGTTCCTCAAGTCCCGGAAACATCCTTGTAAACCTTCTCTGCACTCTTCCAACCATCTTCAGCACTGTCTCTGCAGTGCCCATCCCCTGCCAGATTAGATTATATCCTCCTGAACAACTCAGCCAACCTGCTCGCAAGGCTGTTCGATGCCGTCGCGTTCAGGCATAACCCCTCTCTTTCATGCATGTTGTACCATCACAGAAGAGGTCCCGATGATCCATAAATTTGAATCCCTGCCACTGTATCATTTCCTCATCCACTCATTCCCCTCCCACATCATCCTACTCTTACCCTCACTGGCACAAGCCACAGGCAGCAATCCTGAGCTTACTACCCTGGAGGTCCTGTTTCTCAGCTTTCTACCTAGATTCCCAAAGTCTCTCCTCACGAACTCCACACCTTCTCTACTTATGTCAGTGGTGCCAACATGTACCAAGACTTCTGGCTGCTGGCCCTCACCCTGAGAGTGGCATGGACCTCATCCGAGACATCCTTGATCCTGGCACCAAGGAAGGAACATACCATCTGGGTGTCTCTATCACGTCCACAGAACCTTGTCTCTGTTCCTGGGACTGAGGAATTTCCTATCAACAGTGCAGTAGTCTTCACTGCTCTGCCTTTCCGTGTTACAGTGTCAGACTCAGTGCCAGGCACTCATTCACTGTGTTTACCCCTGGTAGGACACGCACCTCAGTGGTATCAAATGTTATTTAATTATTATTGAGGGGAATGGCCACAGGTGTACTCTGCACTGTCTGAGCATTTCCCCTCCTTCTCCTGACAGTCACACAGTTACCTCTCTCCGGCAAATCGGGATGACTACCTCCCTGATACTCCTGTCCATAACCTCCTCATTCTCCCAAATGAATCAAAGGTCATTAAGCTGTAACTCCATTTTGTTAATATGTACTTTTACGAGCTGCACCTCGGTGCGCCTGGTGCAGGGGTCACCAACCTTTTTTGCACCGCAGACCGGTTTAATATTGACAATATTCTTGCAGATCAGCCGACAGGGGTGGGGAGGTGTAAAACATGACTGGAATATAGCGATACTCTAAGGAGGTTCCTTATTTTCCAGTCTACTCCGCAATTTAGTTTACGTGGTTATCAGCACTTGCTTCTGTCCTGAGTTTTTTTCCACTCAAAAAACTCAACGGGTTCGTCTTTAACTGCAGGGTCCTTGGACTCAAGGTGCTGAAGCAGTTTTGAGGGCTTCATTGCCTCATTAGACAGCCTTCAGGCCCAAACTCCAGCTTCCCGCCCTCCTGCCGCCAGACGCCTTGGCCAGGTGCGGCTGGTCGTGGGTAAGGTGAGGGGAGAAGGTCAGGTCCAGAGGTCCCTGTGCCGGGGCCGCAGCGGTCGCAGTCCAAAGAAAGAGACCGACCGAGCGAGGAGTGCGACAGGGCGTGCGCCTGCCCCCCTTGTAGGTAGATAGGATCTATCGGCCAACAAATGTTTGGCTCAAGGGATGACTTTCAGTAGATCACAGTGAGGTAGCTGCTCTGTTACTTATGAAACCCTGAGACTGAATTAGGTCGTCTGTGAATATTTTAGCATCAGGTTCCCCACGAGCATTCAGTGTGCTAAACAGGTTTAGAGATGGCGCCCATCTGTCCCCACTCCAGGCCAGTAGCGACGGCACTTCTATTGGTTTGATAATAATATTTTGTTGGTTAAACATTTATTTAACTCAAGTGGTACTTTATTGAGTTATACTGAGTTTTTATCCACCTTTGAATTTCCTGTGTCTCCAAAAGAATTTGCAGTTGTTATGGATGCAATACCCTGTGGTGTAATTATGTTGTTTAGAAATACATCATATTTGGTAGTTGAATAACCCAACTTGGATCCATCCAGTACAGATGGAAGGTGTCTGGATGCATGGGGGATTAGTGGTAATGGTAAAGGGGATGAGGAGGTGGATAACAATTAGGAAGAGAAGAGAAGGTCTGGGAGAAGAACCAGAATGGGGAATGGAAAAAATAGATTAATTGATCTTTTTGTTATCAAGTTTGAGGACACCAAGACTTAATATTATGTGTTTCCCCTCCACCCTGAATGTGCCACCTTGAATGGTGGCAATGGAGGAGGTGTAGGAGCAGGTGTATCACTTGTCTTGATCTCAGAGATAAGCACCAGGAGGGAGATCTATGGTGAAGGATGAGTGGACAATGGAGTCACATAGTCAGCGATCCTTATCAACAACAAGGATTGGAAGTGGTTTTAGAAGGAAAGATCTATATATGTAGGATCACTTTGTAAATGGTAGAAGTTATTGGGAATGATGAGCTGGATACCGAGGTTTGTGAGGTGGTGGGTAAGGACAAAAGGAACCCTATCCCCGTTAGGGCAGTAGGAGACTGGGGTGAGGGCAGATATGCAGAAAATGGAGGAGATGCAGCTGAAGGCAGCATCGAAGCTGAAGGAAGATAGATAGATAGATAGATAGATAGATAGATAGATAGATACTTTATTCATCCCCATGGGGAAATTCAACTTTTTTTCCAATGTCCCATACACTTGTTGTAGCAAAACTAATTACATACAATACTTAACTCAGTAAAAAAATATGATATGCATCTAAATCACTATCTCAAAAAGCATTAATAATAGCTTTTAAAAAGTTCTTAAGTCCTGGCGGTAAGATAAACCCTGTTCTTTAAAAAAGGAGTAAATCTCAGATGATCTACAATGAGAAATCTCACCCTGAGCAGATCCAATGGAGTCAGAGGAACTGAGAGGAGAGAATTGTATTTTTACAAGTGACAGGGTGGGTGGAAGCAAAGTCAAGATATTTGTGAGAGTCAGTAGGTTTGTAAAAGATATCAGTAGGTTGGTCAGTTTCCAGAGACAGAGACAGAGAAATGAAGAACGGGTACTCCACGTACATCCTCACTAGAATTATATAAAGCTGCAACATTAATTCCTGACTCTTGAACTCAGATCCTTGACTAATAAAGGCAAGCATGTCATATACCTTCCATTCCAAGTCGATAGCTTCCTGAAATTGGGTGCACAGGTTGTGGCAAAGAAAGTACTGTCCAGAATTATCCTGGTTTCCTTCTTGAACAAAGGAACTACATTAGCAACTTGCCCATCATCCAGGGCCTCACCTGTGGCTGCAGAGAACAGAAAGATATTGGTTGAGGTCCCAACAATTGCATCTCTTGCCTCCCTCAAAAACCTGTCACTATGCTGTTGTTAGGTGGATCTGCACGTCCAGGTCATGATGCTTTTCCACCCTCTTGTTAGTCTCATGTGTGTTCTCAAAGTCAAAGTGGAGTTTATTGTCATATGCACAAGTCCATGTGTGCGCAGGTGAAATGAAAACTTAATTCTAATTGCAATGATGCCATTGCACAATGTAATTTGGGGTGATTGACTGTTTTTTTTGGGGTGGAGGGCGCAGTTAAAGTCTTTCTTTGAATGATTTCCATGGTTTTCTTTGCTTCATGGCTATCTGGAGAAAATGAACCTCAGAATTGTACACTGCGAGCATTCTTTCAGAGTAAAATAAACTTCTAAACATTTGATCATATCACCAACATTCACAAGAAAAACATAAACTATGCAAATGTTACAAGAAAGAACCCAATTAGAAATAAACACAAACGATGTTTATATTTGTGCAAAGCAAT
Source organism: Hemitrygon akajei (assembly GCF_048418815.1). Lineage (NCBI taxonomy): Eukaryota > Metazoa > Chordata > Chondrichthyes > Myliobatiformes > Dasyatidae > Hemitrygon > Hemitrygon akajei. Next base: position 7,998,821 of record NC_133130.1, read on the forward strand.
CGAAGTGATAATTGTGTTGGTAAACTGTTCTGGTTAATGATTCAACAACTGAATGGTTAAGAGGAAGTAACTACTTATAAGCATGGTGATGTGAGACTTTAACTTTCTGTACTTCTGCCTAATACATCTTCATCAACATCGAATACATCATAACATCCCATCTCCTGTACTCAGTTCTTTGATTTCTGACGGTCAATGTGCCAAAAGCTTTCTTTACAACACTATATTACTCAAACTTATTTGTAAGGCCAGTGATGTTGTGGGGGTGGAACTGGACTCTCTGACAGTGGTGTCTGAAAAGAGGATGCTGTCCAAGTTGTATGCCGTCTTGGACAATGACTCCCATCCACTCCATAATGTACTGGATATGGAGTACATTCAGCCAGAGACTCATTCCACCGAGATGTAACACTGAGTGTCATAGGAAGTCATTTCTACCTGTGGCCATCAAACTTTACAACTCCTCCCTCGGAGTGTCAGACGCCCTGAGCCAATAGGCTGGTCCTGGACTTATTCCCACTTGGCATTATTAACTTATTATTTAATTATTTATGGTTTTATATTGCTATATTTCTTCACTATTCTTGGTTGGTGCGGCTGTAACGAAACCCAATTTCCCTTGGGATCAATAAAGTATGTCTGTCTGTCTATCTGTCTATATATACCTGTGCTGCAACTGCTCATGAATTTGGACATGTACCAAGATCCCTTTGTTGTCCTGCACTCCACAGAACACTACTGTTCACTGTGCAAGACCGACCCTGGATGGTCCTACCAAAGTGCATCACCTCACATTTGTCTGCATTAAATTCCACCTGCCATTTTACCAGCTTGTCCAGCTCTAATAGTCTTCCTCGCTGTCCACTCCAACTCCACAGATCTCGTTATCTAATAATCACATTATCATCCAGATCGTTGATATAGATGACAAACAACACAAGATCCAACATTTAACCCTGTGGCACACCACAGGTCACAGGCCTCCAGTCAGAGAAGCAACCATCTACTACCACTCTTTGTCTTCCACCACAAAGCCAATGTCTGATCCCATTTACTACCTCATCTTGAATGCCGGGCATCTGAACATGTTTGATAAACCTCCCACGCAGAAGGTTGTCAAATGGCTGCTAGTAAACATCCACTGCCTTGCCTTGATCAACTCTCCTGGTGACTAACTGAAAAAACTCTCTAAAACTGGTTAGACATGACCTAGCACACACAAAGCCATGCTGAGTATCCCTAATTAATCTATCTATCCAAACACTCATATATCTGATCCCTTAGAGAAACTAATTTTGCAGGGGACTGGGAACTGGATCACCAGGTCAGTAACAGAAGGATTGGGATGCAAGGTTGATGTCAGGGAAAGTACTGAAAGGTAAAATTAAAACAACAGGTCTGATGGGTTGGTTAGTTTGAAGTGTGTATAAAAAATGTGTGCAAATAATATGATTGTTGTCATGGGGATTTCAACTTTCCTAATATAAAATGGGACCTTCTTAATGCGAGGGATTTAGGTGGGGCAGAGTTTGTTAAATGCATCAGGAAAGTTTCACAAATCAAGATGTGAATGGTCCAATGAGAGGAGGGATCGTACTGGACCTGGAGTTGGGTTATGAACCTGGACACATGACTGACCTTTCAGCAGGTGAGCAGTTAGTGACTGTTGTGTTCTTTATATTTATACGTACCATGGGTAACTAATAAAGAATCATATTCTGGATGAAATAGAACTTTTATTTACAGCAACAACCAAACCACGTTTTTACAGTACCATGTTCTTGATCATTCTATCATTTCTGCTCATGCTCAGAACACTCTTCAACCATGTTCTGACATATCATATCACCATATCTTCCTTTCCTTAAAAAGAAAAACAATTAGCAACATTGACCAAAGCAAATGCATAATTTAATATGTCTCTATCAGTCTCTCTGGGGGTTTATGAACACAAGTAGACCTTCTAAGTGGTTCACACAGTTCTTGTGTTTCATTGTTATTTTCATGTTTTATCTGGTCCGCATCAGTTAACTGAAACTCTGAAGTGGCTCTTTCTTGAGGGCTTTGTGGTTTCTTCTTAACACTGCTCCTTCCTCTGTTTGGACCATGTACGATCTGGGTTGTACTTCCTCAAGTACTATAGCTTTCTGTGTCCATGCGCTCACTTTGTCTTGTAACCTCACTTCATCTCCTTGGTGCAGTTCAAGTAATGGATGAGAACATCTGTCAAAGTATGTTTTCTGCTTTGCTTTGTTTTCATATTTCCATCTTTTCACTTGTTCACCTCCTTCTGTTCTCAGAAGGCTCTCATCTATTCGCAGATTGGATCTCAAACGGCGTCCCATCAAGAGCTCAGCAGGTGAAAATCCACATTCAAATGAGGTACTGCGATAGGCTATCAAAGCTTTATAAAAATCACCTCCACTATCTTTTGCTTTGTGCATCAGGTTCTTGATAATTCCTATCGACTTCTCAACTAATCTATTGGACTGAGAAAAAATAGACTTGATGTTGTATGAACAAAGCCCCATTCATGAGCAAAATGTCTCATGCATTCACCATTGAATTGTGGACCATTGTCTGTGAAAACTTCATCAGGTACACCATGTCTGGAAAAAACTGATTTCATGCATGTAAATACATTCTCTGCTGTCGTTCTGCTCAGACCACACACTTCAGGATACAATGAGTAGTAATCTGTTATTAATAGATAATCTTTGTTGTCAGTTACAAAAAGATGACCTCCCTTCTGATAAGGTCTCTGAGGACTAGGATGTGGATGCAGTGGCTCCCTAGGGTTGCTAGGTTGGTATTTAAGACATATTTGACAAGAAGACACCAATTCTGCAATTTCTTGATTCATCCTGGGCCAAAACATCATTTTCCACACCCTTCCCTCACATTTTTCAATACCTAGGTGGCCTTCATGAATTTTCCCATGCAGTATTTTTCGGAGACTTTTAGGAATCACAATTCTGCTACCTTTGTACAATATCCCATCCACAACAGACAGTTCTGATGTGTGGTTCCAATATTCTTGTACTTCTGAGGTGTGTGGGTGGAGTATTTGCTCACAGAGTGTGTGTGAAGCATCTAGTGCAATAGTGTAGTGGTACTTGCAGTTAGTGCATGCTGCATTGTGCTCCCTGCTTGCTACTCTCTGCTTACAGCTATTGCCACTGGCTAGCCTCCTCAACAGAGGGTGAACAGAGGAGCCGAGTGTGTAAGCCTCCTCCTGCCAGTACAGAGCCTCTCCACCACCAGGATTCCTGCAGTGCCTCCTCAGGGCGACACGTGGAAACTGGGTATCTTACAGTCCCAGGCTAAACTACAGGAGATCTCAAAGCAGCAGTAGGCCCCAAAGACGTAGCATGCAGGCCCACCACTGTGTGGATACACCCTGGCGCCCGTCAACCACTGTCCCAGCTATGGGTAAATAGCCCCACTGCCTTGTGGTAAGTGTGTTGAGACAAGGCGAAGGAGCACACCCTGACAGAAAAGCAATGAGCTGGCGGCGTGCAATAGGCAGGTCTTAACAGACCAAGGACCCGGCAGCCTCCTGTAGTCAAGATGTCGGACCGGTTGTCCGGGGTTCACCCTTGCCACCGGGATTTACCTCATCATGGTGAAGATTGCGCTACTGGGGATGGTGGACCCCCTGTGGCACTTTAATATCCTCCTTGGGCAGGTCTCCACCTCTGACAACTGCAGAAGTATTGAGGCTATGATCACCCAGCGTCAGCTGCAGTGGCTGGGGCACGTGATAAGGATGCCCCCATGTTGGCTACCCCGCAGAGTGTTATACAGCCAGCTACATCATGGTCGACACTCAGCTGGAGGGCTGAAGAAGCGCTATAAGGATCAGATGAAGAATGCTTTAAGGAAGTGCAAGATCAGACCTGAGGACCTGGAGGATGTTGCTGCTGACCGTAACACTTGTGACAGCTGTGTAGGGACGGGTTCATATTCTGGAGATGGAAAGAACAACCAGAAGACAGCAGAAGAGAGCCAGGAGAAATGCAGCCATGATTGCCACCACTACCACATATACATGCCCCACCTGCAATAGAACTTGTGGGTCCAGGATAGGACTGTATAGTCATCAAAGATCTCACCGTTGAAGGAGTGGATGTCGTCATCAGATTCCGATGGAAAACCGAAGAAGAAGACTTCTGAGGTACAGTCCTATTTATTTTCTGGCTCTCCATCCATCACCACTTGTATTACCTGACTGAGAATTTTGTCCTTGTCTGTCTCAAGACGCAGCAGTTCCAACTTTTTGGGAGCAACAGGAACAGTCTCTATGATCATATCAACAAATGCCTGAACATCAACAGCATCCCTGTGACTGTCTTTTGTTGTTGGTTCCACAGCGCTGGAAAGTGTGTCAGCCATGTACATGAATTTTCCAGGTGTGTGTGACACATTCAATGCATATCTTTGCAATTTGATCATTATTCACTGAATTCGCAAAGGACAGTCGCTTGAAGGTTTGTTGAACAATGTAATCAGAGGCTTATGATCAGTTTCAACATCAATAGATTGCCCTGACACAAACTGATGAAATCTCTCACAAGGAAACATAATACTGAGCAATTCTTTTTCAATTTGGGCATACCTTGTTTCTGGATTGGATAATGCACGAGATGCATATGCCACAGGTAGCCATTCCTGATCATGTTTCTGGAGTAATACTGCCCCTAAGCCTGCTTGAGATGCATCACATGAGATTTTGATGGGTCACTCAGCATCATAGAATTTCAACACAGGTTCTTTATTTAAGCACTTTCTTGAGATTTTGCCATGCCTTCTCCTGTTCATGATTCCAGCTCCATTCGTTTTTCTTTTCTGTTAGCTGCCTCAATGGAGCAAGCAGTTCTAAAAGGTTGTGTATGAATTTTCCCATGTAGTTGACCATTCCCATGAACCTTTGAACATCCTTTTAACATTGCAGTCTTGACATGTTCTCAATAGCAGAAACCTTCAATGGGTCAGGTCGCACACCCTCATTGCAGATGATATCACCCACAAAGGTAAGTTCAGTCACTCCTAGCTGACATTTGTCTTTATTCAACTTCAGGTTTGCCTTGTATGTTGCCTCAAAGACTTGTCTGAGTCTCATGTCGTGCTCTTGTTTAGATGATCCCCAAACAACAATATCGTCCATGGAAGTATCCACACCCTCAATGTGCCTATATAGTATGTGAATGGTTTTATGGTACACTTCAGGACCTGATGCAATTCCAAATGGAAGAGTAAGAAAACAGTATCTGACAAAAGGAGTGTTAAAGGTACACAACTTTGAACTCAGTTCATCTAGCTTAAGTTGTCAGAATCCAGAGGATGCATCTAATTTACTAAAGAACTTTGCATTAGCAAACTGTGACATAATTTCTTCATGAGTAGGCAATTTGAAATGTTGTCGTTTAATGGCTCGATTCAAGTCTCCTGGATCTAAGCAAATCCTCAGTTTTCCATTTTTCTTATCAACAATGACAAGCGAATTGACTCATTCAGTTGGTTCATCAATTTTTTTTATGTCTCCTAGCCATTCCATTCTGTCAAGCTCTGCTTTCAGTTGATGACGTAATGCAAAAGGTATTTTTCTACATGGATGTACTACAGGTTGCACTGTGTTGTCAATTTTAAATGTGTGCTCTTCTGAAAGACAACCATGCCCTTTGAACAAGTCTTCATAATCTTTCATCAAGTCACCGTATTCTGTCCCTGTGTCACTGTCCAGGGCTACGTCTCTTTTCACCAAATTCAGTCTCTCACAGGCAGATAAACCCTGTATTGACTGTACATTCCTTGGCACCACCATAAATGAGGGCGTGTGCACAATATTTTTGTGTGATACTTTCACCACACATTTTCCTTTAACTGGAATCTCTGAACCTGAATAACCAGTTACTTTCATATTCATCTTATGTAACTTTGGTCTTGGCTTTAATGCATTGAACTCAGATTCTGCAAGAACATTTACTTGTGCTCCAGTATCCAGTTTACACAGAATATTGTTTTGGTTCACTTGCAATGGAATAGTCCAGTCATTCTTACTTTGATTGTTTTCGCAAAGCACATTGATATAAAACTCCTCATGTTCATTTTCAAGCACTGCATTTACTTGTTTTATTTTCTTTCTACTTCTGGAACAGTGTGAAAAATGATTACTCTTACCGCAGTCGTTGCACGTTTTCCCATTCACTGGACACTGTTTTGGCTGATGCTGCTGCCCACAGCGATCACATAGCTTTTTTCTCTCATATGATGTCTTGCTCTCTGTTGGTTTTGTTGTCGTTTTATTATTATTTTTAATATATTCACGAAAATGTTAGGAAACAGGAACAATCCTGGAACCTACACTGTGGAACAAGCTGCCTGAGCAAGTGGTAGACGCCATTTCGATTTCAATGTTTAAGTGGAGTTTAATTAGTACATGGATGGGTGAGATGGACGACTATGGTCCAGGTGCAGGTTGATGGGGCAAGGCAGTTTAAATGGTTCAGCATGGACTAGATGAGCCGAAGGGCCTGTTTCTGTGCTGTAGCTTTCTGTGACTCTCTGTGACTCTGTGACCTGTCTAGGAGTCTCCTAAAAGACCCTAGACCTTCCATATATCCTGAAGTCATGCCCTCTTGTCCGATAATCCTCTACCATGGGAAATAACTTTCCCACATCTAATTATTTCAGGCCTTTAATGTTCAGAATGTTTCTATGAGATCCCCCCTCATTCTCCTGAACTCCAGGGAATACAGCCCAAGAGTTGCCATATGTTCCTCATACGATAACCCTTTCATTCCTGGAATCATTCTCCTGAATCTTCTCTGAACACTCTCCAATGTCAGTATGTCCTTTCTAAAATAAGGAGCCCAAAACTGCATACAATACTCCAATTGTGCTCTCATGAGTGCCTTATAGAGCCTCAACATCACATCCCTGCTCTTATATTGTATACCTCTAGAAATGAATGCCAACATTGCATTTGCTTTCTTCACCACAGACCCAACCTGGAGGATAACCTTTAGCGTATCCTGCACAAAGCCTCCCAAGTCTGCATCTGCATCTGGAATTCCCTCTCCATTTAATTAATATTCTGCCTGTTTATTTCTTCCATCAAAGTGAATGACCATATACTTACCAACATTGTATTTCATTTACCACTTCTTTGCCCATTCCCCTAAACTATCTAAGTCTCTCTGCAGGCTCTCTGTTTACTCAACACTACCCGCTCCTCCAGCTTTCTTTGTATAATCGGCAAATTTATCCAGAAATCCTTGAATCCCATAGTCCAATTCATTGATGTACATCGTAAAAAGCAGAACTGACTCCAGTAGAACCCCACTGGTAACCAGCAGCCAGCCAGAATAGGATCCCTTTATTCCCACACTCTGCTTTCTGCCAATCAACCAATGCTCTACCCACACTAGTAACTTCCCTGTAATTCCATGGGCTCTTATCTTGCTAAGCAGGCTCCTGTGTGGCACCTTGTCAAAGACCTTCTGAAAATCCAAGTACACCACATCTACTGCATCTCCTTTGTCTATCCTGCTTGTAATTTCCTCAAAAAATTGCAGTAGTTTTGTCAGGCAGGATTTTCCTTTCAGGAAACCATGCTGGCTTTGGCCTATCTTGTCATGTGCCTCTGGGTACTCCATAATCTCATCCCTAAATATCGATTCCAACAACTTCCCAACCACTAATGTCAGGCTAACAGGTCTATAGTTTCAGCAACACACACAAAATGCTGGTGGAACGCAGCATCTGTAGGAAGAAGTACAGTCGACATTTCAGGTCGAGACCCTTCTTCAGGGTCTTGACGAAGATTCTCCACCCAAAACATTGACTGTGCTTCTTCCTATAGATGCTCATAAACACAAAATACTCTGCAGATGCTGGGGTCAAAGCAACACGCACAACATGCTGGAGGAACTCAGCAGGTCAGGCAGCATCCATGGAAACGTTGACTGTTCATTTCCACGGATGCCGCCCGATCTGCTGAGTTCCTCCAGCGTGTTGTGCGTGTTGCTTCTCCCTATAGATGCTGCCTGACCCGTTGCATCCCACCAGCATTTTGTGTGTGTTGCTTGAATTTCCAGCATCTAGAGATTTGCTCCTGTTTGAGATCTATAGTTTCCTTTCTGCTGCCTCCCACCTTTCTTAAATAACGGAGTAACATTTGCAATTTTCTGGTCATCCGGTACAATGTCAGAATCTATCAGTTCTTGAAAGATCATCATTAATACCTCCACAATCTCTCCAGCTACTTCCTTCAGAACTCGAGGGTGCATTCCATCAGGTCCAGGAGATTTATCCACCCTCAGACCATTAAGCTTCCTGACCACCTTCTCAGTCTTAATTTTCACCGCACATACTTCACTTCCCTGACACGCTTGAATGTCCGCTATACTGCAGACGTCTTCCACTGTGAAGACTGATGCAAAGTAAGCAATCAGTTCCTCTGCCAGCATCATTTTGTATTTATCCTATATCTACACTCAACTCTCTTTTACCCTTTATATACTTAAAAAAGCTTTTAGTATCTTCTTTGGTATGAGTCACCAGCTTCATTTTAATTCATCTTTTCCTTCCTAATGAACCTTTTAGTTTCCTTCTGCAGGCTGTTAATAGCTTCCCAATCCTCTATCTTCTCTCTAGCTTTAGCTTTCTTGTATGCCCTCTCTTCTGTTTTTACCTTGACTTTGATTTCACTTGTAAGACATGGTAGTGTCCTTCTTCCATTCAAAAATCTCTTCTTATTTGGAATATGTCAGTCTGCACTTCCCTCTCTGTCAGGCTGACAGAACCTGCTGTCTGTTCCCCTCAATATGGAATCCCCTATGACTACCACATTCCTCATCTTCTTTCTCCCTTCTGCACCACGGAACTGGGCTCAGTGCCAGAGGCCCGATTGTAGTTGTCATCCCGTTTCAGGTCACACCCTCAACAGCATCTAAAATGAGATAACGATTACTGAAGGGGATCGCCACACGGGTGTTCTCTACTATCTGAGCTCTTCCCTTTTCTTCCGTGACAGTCACTCTTCAACTTCAGACAGAACCATTCAACTTCAGTCACACCTCAACCTCAGGCAGAACCACTTTCACCGTGGCCTCTCTATTTGAGCCTGCCTCCTTCACTTCCCTGCAAAGCAAGTGTTAAGCTCTGCTCAGTTCTTTCCTCTGTGGCAAAAGCAGTTGGGTAAAAAAAGCAATCTTTACAGGAAATAAGTCACTGTGGATAAGAGTGTGAAGTCCTATACCACAGGAAAGGGGAGTCAGAGGAACTACCCTCTGTGTTTCCTCTTTGTGTGCCGAAAATTACTGCTGCAAGAAGGAAGTCCAGAGAGCTGAGCACGTTGTCACAATAACCTTCTGTACGCCCTGAAAACGGGGGAAACCCAACTCTGTTGAGATGAGAAACAAAAGCCTTCCTGCAGTGACCATTTTCCTGTGTGTTTCAGTGGGTAAGTAACAGTGTGTATCTGTGTGTGTGTACTGTGTGTTTCTGTGGGAATGTACCTGTGTGTTTCTGTGTGTGTGTACCTGTATGTTACTGTGGCTACTGTGGAGAGGGTTGAATACTGTGATGATCTGGAGGGGGTTTGGTTGACAGTCTGCCTGCATCTCTAATCATCTGTGCTGTTTATTGTTCTTGTTTTAAAATGCTTTTGTGGGAATATGGTGGGAAATTTCAGTTCATTTACTGTTACATTTTAGCTTGGGTTCTGCAGTTATTTGCTTGTGTATTTGTGGGTCACCCTGAATGTAACCAGGGTGTATGATGGTTACCTCCCCCGTCGGTGTGCCACTGGTTGGGTTCACTCTCCGGGTCAGTGCCTGGTCTGATTTGTGTTCATTACAATAAAATATTTGTTGAGTTCAACGAGCTTCGTTGTCTGTCATTATGGACCAAATGCTCGCCTCATTGGTGTCAGGAGTATTTCATTTGCCACTTCTTTGCACAATCCCCTAAACTCTCTACTCTTTATAAAACTGAACAGAACTTTCAGTATTCTGCTTTATATTATTGGCGAGTTTCCCCTCATATTTTATCTTTTCCCTTCTTTTAGCTTTTTAAATTGCCTCTTGTTGGATTTAAAAAAAATTCCAATCATCCAACTTCTCACTCACTTTTGCTACTTATGTGCTCTTTTTTGACTTTTATGCAGTCCTTAACTTCCTCTGTCAGTCACAATTGCCTGACAGGAAGTTTGAGAACTTCTTCCAGATAGATAGAGATAGATATATATATGTAGATATATGCAGATATATATAGATATGTAGATATATATGTATATATATATATATATATATAGATGTAGATATGTAGATATATATATAGATATCCTGCACCTTGTGAACCATTCCCAGAAACTTCAGCCATCCCTGTTCTGCTGTCATCCTCCTCCAATCCACCTGGGCAAGCTCCTCTCTTGTGCCTCTGTAATTCCCTTTATTCCATTGAAATACTGATACATCTGACTAAAGCTTCTCCTCCTGAATTTCCTGTATGAATTCAATCAAATTGTAATCACTGTCTCTTAAGTGTTCCTTTATGCTCTCTAATAAAATCTGGATTAAGTCTGGGTTTTAGATGTTTCAGAAAGGTCAGGGAGGGAGGCAAAAGAGGTGGGAGTGTGGCACTGTTGTTTAGAGACAGTGTCGTGGTTGCAGAAAAGGAGGACGTCATGTTGGGATTGTCTACGGAGTCTCTGTGGGTGGAGTTTAGGAAGAGGAAGGGGTCAATAACTCTACTGGGTGTTTTTAACAGGCTGCCCAATAGTAACAGGGATAACAAGGAACAGATAGGGAAACAGATCTTGGATAGGTGTAATAATAAAAGAGTTGTCGTGATAGGAGATTTTAATTTCCAAATATTGATTGGCATCTCCCAAGAGCAAGGGGCTTATATGGGGTGGAGTTTGTTAGGTGTGTTCAGGAAGGTTTCTTGACACAATATGTAGATAAGCCTACAAGAGGAGAGGCTGTACTTGATCTGGTATTGGGAAATGAACCTGGGCAGGTGCCAGATCTCTCAGTGGGAGAGCATTTTGGAGATAGTGATCATAATTCTATCTCCTTTACAATAGCATTGGAGAGAGATAGGAACAGACAAGTTAGAAAAGTGTTTAATTGGAGTAAGGGGAATTATGAGGCTATCAGGCAGGAAATTGGAGGCTTAAACTGGAAACAGATGTCCTCAGGGAAAAGTATGGAAGAAGTGTGGCAAATGTTCAGAGGATATTTGTGTGGAGCTCTGCATAGGTACGTTACACTGTGACAGGGAAGTTATGGTAGGGTACAGGAACTATGGTGTACAAAGGCTGTGATAAATCTGGTCAAGAAGAAAAACGTACAGAAGGTTCAGAAAGCTAGGTAATGTTAGAAATCTAGAAGATTATAAGGATAATAGGAAGGAGCTTAAGAAGAAAATAAGTAGAGCCAGAAGGGGCCATGAGAAAGTCTTGGCAGGCAGGATTAAAGAAAACCCCAAAGCATTCTACAAGTGTGTGAAGAGCAAGAGGATAAGATGTGAAAGAATAGGACCTATCAAGTGTGACAGTGGGAAAGTGTGCATGGAACCAAAGGAAACAGCAGAGGTACTTAATGAATACTTTACTTCAGTATTCACTATGGAAAAGGATCTTGGTGACTGCAGTGATGACTTGCAGCAGACTGAAAAGCTTGAGCATGTAGATATTAAGAAACAGGATGTGCTGGAGGTTTTGGAAAGCATCAAGTTGGATAACTCACAGGGACTAGTTGGGAGCTTAATATTGTATTGAAAAGACAGGCAGGAAGTCATAGGCAGTGTTGTGGATCTGCTGGTAAGAGGAATTACATCTTTAGAAACGAGTGACAAAGGGTCAGATAATTTTGAATCTTTGTGAGTGGAGTTAAGAAATGGCAAGGGTAAATAAAACATTATGGGGATCACATATAGATCACAAAAGAGGGCATTTGTTAAATGCCTACGAGGTAGATGTACCCCAGGCTACTGTGGGAGGCGAGGGAGGAGATTGCTGAGCCTCTGGCAATGATCTTTGCATCATCAATGGGGACGGGAGAGGTTCCAGAGGACTGGAGGGTTGTGGATGTTGTTCCTTTATTCCTTTATTCAAGAAAGGGAGGTGAGATAGCCCAGGAAATTATAGACCAGTGAGTCTTACTTCAGTGGTTGGTAAGTTGATGGAGAAGATCCTGAGAGGCAGGATTTATGAACATTTGATGAGGTATAATATGATTAGGAGTAGTCAGCATGGTTTTGTCAACGGAAGGACATCCTTTACGAGCTTGGTTGGATTTTTTGAGGGTATGACGACACATTGATGAAGGAAGAGCAGTAAATGTAGCGTATATGGATTTCATCAAGGCATTTGATAAGGTCCTCCATGCAAGGCTTATTGAGAAAGTAAGGAGACATGGGACACAAGGGGACATTGATTTGTGGATCCAGAACTGGCTTGCCACAGAAGGCAAAGAGTGGTTGTAGACGTGACATATTCTACATGAAGGTTGGTCACCAGTGGAATCTGTTGTGGGACCCTTACTCTTCATGATTTTTATAAATGACCTGGATGAGGAAGTAGAGGGATGGGTTAGTAAGTTTGCTAGTGACACAAAGAGGTGTTATGGATTAGTGTGGAGGGCTGTCAGAGTTTGCAGCAGGACATTGATAGGATGCAAGACTGAACTGAGAAGTGGCAGATGGAGTTCACCCCAGATAAGTGTGAAGTGGTTCATTTTGGAAGGTCAAATATGATGGCAGAATTTCGTATTAATGGTAAGACTCCTGGCAGTGTGGAGGATCAGAGGGATCTTGGGGTCCGAGTCCATAGGCTGCTCAAAGCAGCTGCGCAGGTTGACTCTGTGGTTAAGAAGGCATACAGTGTATTGGCCTTCATCAATTGTGGTATTGAATTTAGGAGCCACAAGGTAATGTTACAGCTATATAGGACCCTGGTCAGACCCCACTTGGAGTACTGTGCTCAGTTCTGGGCACCTCACTACAGGAAGGATGTGGAAGTCATAGAAAGGGTACAAAGCAGATTTACAAGTATGTTGCCTGGATTGGGGAGCATGCCTTATGAGAAGAGGTTGAGTGAACTTGGCCTTTTCTTCTTGGAGTGATGGAGGATGAGAAGTGACTTGATAGAGGTGTATTAGATAATGAGAGGCATTGTTCGTGTGGATAGTCAGAGGCTTTTCCCCAGGGCTGAAATGGTTGCCACAAGAGGACACAGGTTTAAGGTGCTGGGGAGTAGGTAAAGAGGAGATATCAGGGGTAAGTTTTTTATGCAGAGTGGTGAGTGCGTGGAAATGGTTGCCAGCAACGGTGGTGGAGGTGGACACAATAGGATCTTTTAAAAGGCTTTTGGATAGGTACATGGAGCTTAGAAAAATAGAGGGCTATGGGTAAGCCCAGCAATTTCTAAGGAAGGGACATGTTTGGCACAACGTTGTCGGCTGAAGTGCCTGTATTGTGCTGTAGGTATACTATGCTTCTATGTTTCTAAAACATAACATACATCCTATGGTAGATTTTCCCTGTCCATGCTCAAGCACGTGCTACTCTAAAAGTCTATCTCGTAGGCATTTAACAAATGCCCTCTTTTGTGATCTATATGCGATCCCCATAATGTTTTATTTACCCTTGCCATTTAACTCCACCCAGAAAGATGTAGCATTCTCTGACCCTTTTTCACTCGTTTCTAAAGATGTAATTCCTCTTACCAGCAGATCCACAACACTGCCTATGGCCCTGCCTGTCTTTTCAATACAATATTAAGCTCCCAACTATTACATTCTTTCAGGCATGACTCATTATACTGATGTATCTCCAATTGTACCATGTTCATCCATTTTATTCAGAATATTATGCACTTTTAAACACAGCACCTTCAGTCCTACATTCTTCACCCTTTTGAGTTTTGCCTTTTGGTACAATTTAACAATTTGCACTATTTACATTTATCCCATCATTTGTACCTGCTGCAAAGCCCATGGTTGTGATATTTCAAGGATGGCTGCAAACCAAAATGCTCTACTCTCTCGCATTCATGATTTTGTGGCCCAGCACAGTCAAACAGTGAAACACCATCTATATGTATTGGCCTGGTTCAGATTTTTACTGCTGTGCTGTGAGGTATTCCATATTAATAGTTTTCTGTAAAAGTAGAGTGTCCAACTGGTACAATGCTCTGGTTTTGACTAAAAGTAAGGAGCAATGTTGTTCACCTTAGGAATGTGGTGTCAGCCAATCAGGATGGTGGGATTGAGAGAGTGTTCTAGAGCGAGCTGGGCAGAGAGAGATCTGTGACGGACGCTGGTGGGGTTCTTGGTCTTTTGGAGGGGGCTGTGGTAGAGAGAAGGTCGGGAGAGATGCCCGGGACATTTGATCCAACGGGAAGACACCATTGAAGAAGTACTTTGCAGAATGAAGGAGGCCAATATGAGAAGCTCTAACTGTGACTGGTGATGAGAATTCAGTGCCGTGAGTAATGGTGATACCCAGTTTTTTGACAATATGAGTTCCGATGGTCATGTGCACATTGAGACTGTTGCAATTGTAATGAGCCATTTTATTTTTATATTTTCTTTACTTCCTTTAATAAATGTTTTCTAAGGCTGAAATAGTTCAATATACTTCCTTTATAATTTCATGCTGGTGTATGATTTGTCATTTCGTGGCAACCAAGATTGCAACTTTCTTGTTTGGTTGAACCCCAAATCACACGGACCCTCAGCAAAAATTGTTTATGAAAGGAATCCCTCTGACAGTGGAGTCACTTGGTTGTCAGCAGAGATGGCTGTTGAGCCAGGTTTGCATGTGAGTCCAGTGAGAGGGGTACACTTGTGGGGACTTCTGCCGGGTATCTCTTAATGCTATGTGAATGCCCTTTAAGAAGTCAGAGGTATCATAGGTCTCAAACGTTTCAAAGGTACATTTAATGTCAGAGAAATGTGTACACGGGCTGTACAATATACATCCTGAAATATTTTTTCTTCACAACCATCACAAGAATGAGCAACAGTTAAATGTTAGAACCCCAACGTCACCCTCAGATCCCCTCCCTCCCTCAAGTAAGTGGCAGCAAGCAGCGATCCCCCTCCCCCCACGGGCAAATAAAGCATCGGCACATGCCACCGAGCACTCAAACGTGAGCAAAGCAACGGTAAAGACACAGACTTGCAGTTACCCCAAAGACTTTATTTTTCACCTGGCACTTGACATACCACAGGCTCTCCCTCTCCCTAATAAGGGAGAGAGAGTTGTCTTTGTTTCACAGCAAGAGGTGAGACATAACACACAACTCACTGGTTTCCAATGTTAAAAGTCCATTGCGTTGCTTTTTTCGAGCTCTATACCCATAGATCTCGGATCTCCGATCTTGTGAACTAAATGTTCTGCCACATGTGCCACGTGTCCCTGGTGTTACAGAAATGGTTGTAGATGTTCAGTGTTCAACTACCGTATCATCCTATTCTTACCCTCAGTGGCCCACAGACAGCAACTCACACAATAAACTGGAATAGTATTTACTCTTTTCACTAATAGCCAAGTTTACAGGTCACGGGGCTTCTCCGATTGATTTAATCTTTCCAGGAATGTCACCACTAACAGCTACTCACTGACCATCAGCAACGTGAGGATCACCGACCCTAAACTTTACATCTGTGGCATTTTGGGCTCGGTCTTTGGAAAGGGAACCCAGCTGAACGTGACCAGTGAGTAATTCATGTTGGTTCTGTTTTCCAGTCACGTCCCTGTATCGATGAGTAATGATGATACTGTACGTTCAGTTTCAAAGAAACAGCTGTTATTACAAGTTTATAAAGAGTGGAACAAACTGAATGTGGATAAAGATTCACTGCCTGCCGAGCTGAGGGGTACATAGGGATGGAGAATAAATATCAGCATGGACAGTGACATCAACGTCCCAGGAATGGAGAAAAGCTTTTCAGTTTCCTTCCGAACTCCCGATATCAGCTGCTCAGTTCAAGTTTAATTGTCATTCAGCCACACACATGAAAACAGCCAAATGAAACCGTGTTCCTCTGGGGCCAAGGTGCAGAACACTGTACCGACAGCACACAGCACATATAGTCATGACAGCAGAACAACATACAGTCCAGTATAGCCCAGGTCCCTGAGTGGCATAGCCTGTAGATTGATGGTTCTGGTCCAGCTTGTCTTCCACTGGACCGATCCTTTTTCACAACCATGTTGGTATCAATATATAGCACAATTTGTGTCTGTTCACACTCCCACTCCAGAATGCAGAGGACCTGATCCGAGACATCTCTAATGCTGGCATCTGGAAGGCATCATTCCATCTGAGAGTTGTTGATGAGTTTGCTTTGAAGTGAAGGTGGAATTATGTCTGAGCAGAATTTGGAACAATGGGCTAGTTTGTGTGTGTGAAAGGAGGTGAGGGAAAATGGGATGAGTAGTGTAGACGTTTAGCATTTAGGCAGGGCATGTTCACACGGTCCTGTAGGAAGCAGGTGTTGAACAAAGAGGCTGGGAGATCTGTCCCCACCTGGTGTGAAAGGTTAAACCCTGAGACAGCAATATTCAACCACAGAGGAGAGCCAAACCTCTCACTACACCGTGTGTCGTGTACACGGCCTCCTGTGAACTGCTTTTCTGCCCAGGTCCCTCTCTGTGCTACAGATACAGGGGAGCATGAGAAAAGAAGCAGCAGGAGGCCATTCAGCCCCTCAGGCTGAATCTGCTGTTCAGCAATGTCAAGGCTGATATTTGAATGTGTTGTATTTTACCCATATCTCTAGTTCAACTTCATACATGAAGCTATTTACATATCTGTGTTGAATCTACTTAGCCAGCAAAACTAAGGGTTCAGGCACATAATTTGCTGAAACTGGCGACACAGGTTGATAGATCAGTGAAGAGAGGGTTCGGCACGTTTGTCTTCATCAGTCAGTGCTTTGAGTGCAAGAGTTGGAATGCCATTCAACAAGATGCTGGGGAGACCACCCTTGGAGTATTTTGCACAAGTTTGCTCATCACGTAATGATGATGTCATTATACGGAATTTAAACAGAGGCCAATCAGAGTTTGCTGGTGAAAGTAAAGATGACTTCACACAGGTTGAGGAGTGAGCTTTAAAAATCATTGGTTTGTTGCCAGTTTCTGGAAGTTTGAACAGTGGTGAGATGAAATGAAAGTAAAGCAGGGCAGTTGGAATACCCATCTTTAGAGTGGGGATACTTTTGGCTTTGGCTCAGCGAGCTTGGGCAATAACACGCATGGTATCTGGTCAGCTTTCTCTGGCTCAGTCTTCATCTGTTAGTGTCACTTGGAGTCTTGTGAGCATTTTGGATCCCTTATTTAAGAAAGGGTGTGCTGACATTGGAGAGGGCTCAGAGGAGGTTCACGAGAAAGATTACAGGAATGAAAGGGTTAACATATGAGCAACAAATGAAGGCTCTGGGCCTGTACTCACTGGAATTTAGAAGAATGATGGGAGGATCTCACTGAAACCCATCCAATGTTGAAAGGCCGAGTTCGACTGTATGGGAAGAGGATGCTTCCTATGGTGAGGGAGTCTAGGGCCAGAGGGCACAGCCTTCATTTAGAGTTACATCAATTTACAGCAGAGATGAAGAGGAATTCCGGTAGCCAGAGGATGGCGGATCTGTGGCAATTATTGCCACAGGAGGCTGTGGAGGGCAGGTCACCAAGGCATTTAAGGTGGAGGTCTGGATATGCTGAGCTGTCTGTCCCTGGAATGAAAGACTCTGATGTGACCGTAGAGGTGTCTAACATCATGGGGGGACTAGATCATCACTTTCTGCTGTTTGTGTAATTTGTTCTTTATCACACCATTGAGTGTTTGATGTTTTCTTGAACGGGTTCCATGGTGTTTCGCTGTTTAGTGACTGTCTGTGGGAGGATGAATCCCAGAGTTGTATTCTGTATACATACTTTGATAATAAATTTACTTTGAATCTTTAATATGGTGGGTGGTCAGAGTCCTTTTCCCAGGGGAGTGCAGTTTGAACTAGAGGGTGTAGGTTTAAGATGTGGTGGAGGATTGAATGGGGACCAGAGGGGCATGTTTTCCACATGGAGGGTGGTTTGTATATGGCACAAGAGGGAGTGATAGAGGGGGTACAATTGCAACATTTAAAATATATGACAAGAACGTGGACAGTGAACCTCAGAGGGATTATGGGTCCAACTCAGGGAAATGGGATCAGTTGAGATAAATATCTGGTGAGCAGGGACATGTTGGGCAGAACGGCCCATTTCTGTGTTGTACAAGTCCACAACTCTGTTACCCTCAGCCCCCGTTTGTTCTTCAGGCCCGTCTCCAACCCACGGTTCAGCCTGTCAGCACATCGGTGCCAACTGGTCACCACCTGTGGCCAGTCCCACTCCGCCCTGGACCAGTTTGGTACTGACGTGGTATCCCCTGGGTCCGGCTCTTTTCTGACCTTCAGTTGTTTACTGCCCACAGGTGTAAATGCAGAGACAGTCCTGATCCAATCACCAGGAGTTGTGAAGGTGCGTGAAGGTGGAACGGTGCAGATACAGTGTGTCCTGGAGAGTGACAATGTGGATGTCACTGTGGATAAATACAATGTACTCTGGTACAACTCACGCAATAAACTGACAAGTGAAGGAATCGTCCTTATTCTTTACAATACTGGCCAAGTTTACAGGTCACGGGGCTTCTCTGATCGATTTCAGCTTTCCAGGAATGTCACCACTAACAGCTACTCACTGACCATCAGCAACGTGAGGATCACCGACTCTAAACTTTACATCTGTGGCATTTGGGGCTCGGTCTTTGGAAAGGGAACCCAGCTGAATGTGACCAGTGAGTACTTCATGTTGGTTCTGTTTTCCAGTCACGTCCCTGTATCAATGAGTAACGATGATACTGTACGTTCAGTTTCACAGAAACAGCTGTTATTACAAGTTTATAAAAAGTGGTCCAAACTGAATGTGGATAAAGATTCACTGCCTGCCGAGCTGAGGGGTACGTAGGGATGGAGAATAAATATCAGCATGGACAGAGGCATCAACGTCCCAGGAATGGAGAAACGATTTTCAGTTTCCTTCTGAACTCCCGATATCAGCTGCTCAGTTCAAGTTCAAGTTTAATTGTCATTCAGCCACACACATGAAAACAGCCAAATGAAACCGTGTTCCTCTGGGGCCAAGGTGCAGAACACAGTACCGACAGCACACAGCACATATAGACATGACAGCAGAACAACATACAGTCCAGTATAGCCCAGGTCCCTGAGTGGCATAGTCTGTAGATTGATGGTCCTGGTCCAGCTTGTCTTCCACTGGAGCGATCCTTTTTCACAGCCATGTTTGTACAGATGCAGGGAAACATGAAAAAAATGCAGCTGTAGGCCATTCAGCCCCTCATGCTGAATCTGCTGTTCTGCAACACCATGGCTGATGTTTGAACACTTTGCACTTTTCCCATATCTCTTGTCCAACTTCATATGTAAAACTATTTTGCTGTCTGTGTTGAATCTCCTAAGTGCCTGAGTCTGAAAATCTCAGAGTTCAGACACACCGTTCCCTGAAACTGGCGACACAGTTAGATAGGGCTGTGATGATGGCATTGGCAAGTTTGTCTCATCAATCGGTCAAGTCGATGAGGGAGCTTTACAATCACTCCTTTGTAGCAGTTTTTTTCAGAGATTCCACAGCAGCCAATTGGCATTTGGACATGGACAGTAAAAGTAAGTGGAAGAAAGTCAGCTGATGCTGAAATCCAGATCAATACACACAAAATGCTGGAGGAAGTCAGCAAGTCAGGCAGCATCAGTGGAAAAGAATAGAATCAACGTTTTGGGCTGACGACTGAAATGGACGGGGAAAGACACATGAATAAAAAGAATAGATAGAAGCTGATAGGTGAAGCCAGGTTCTTGGGAAAGGTAAACGACTGGGTATAAGGGAATCTAACGAGATAGGAGAATGGACAATAGGAGAAAGGGAAGGAGGAAGTGATGAGATGATGAGATGGCTTTTTAGAGCAGCTCATGGTTGAGGCCAATAGGGAATCAGCTATTCCGGATTGGATGTTGTGCCATGAGCCGGAATTGATTAGAGAGCTTCAGGTAAAGGAGCTCTGAACAGTGGTGATCTTCATACGATACAACTCACCTTGCAATTAGAGAAGGAGAAACTAAAGTCAAATGTACTGTACTTATATTACGGAGGAGTAAAGGGAATGATAGATGTATGAGAGGAGCTGGCCAAAATTGTTTCGGTAAAAAAAACTCTGGCAGGACTGACAGCAGAGCAACAATGGCTAGAATTTCTGGAAGCAATCTGGTAGGTGCAGGATATATAGATGCTGAAGAGGAAAAGTATTTTAAAGGCAAGGTGATACATCCATGGCTAACAAGGGAAATCAAAGCCAAAGAAAGAGCATATAATAGAGCAAAGATCGTGGGTAGTTAGAAGATTGGGAATCTTTAAAAAACCAACAGAAGGCAACTTAAAAATTACGAAGGAAAAGATGAAATATGAAGGTAAGCTAGCCAATAATGTTAAAGAAGATTTCTATGGGTACATAAATTGTAAAAGAGAGGTGAGAATCAATATCGGGCCATTGGAAAATGATGCTGCAGAGGTAGTAATTGAGAGCAAGGAAATGGCAGACACACTGATTAAGTATTTTGCATCAGCCTTCACTGTGAAAGACAATCGCAGTATGCCAGGAGTTTGAGAGTGTCTGGGAGGAAAAGTGTGTGAAGTTGCCATTATCAGGGAGAAGGTTCTTAGGAAACTGAAAAGTCTGAAGTAGATAAGGCTCCTGGACCAGAGAGTATGTGCTACAGGGTTCTAAAAGAGGTGGCTGGAGAGATTGTAGCGGCAATAGTAATGATCTTTAAATTCAATTGATTCTGGCATGATTCCAGAGGAATGGAAAATTACAAATGTCACTCCACTTTTCAAGAGTGGTTGGGAAGATGTGTTAGAGTTGAATGTTAAGGATGTGGTTTTGGGGAACTTGGAGGCACATGATAAAATAGGCCTTTGTCTCCATGGCTTCATCAAATTAAAATCTTGCCTGATAAACCTGTTGAAATTCTTTGAATAAATAACAAGCAGTATAAACAACGGAGAATTGGTGGATATTGTGTACTTGAATTTTCAGAAGGCTTTTGACAAGCTACCACACATGAGGCTGTTCAACAAGAGCCCTTGGTATTACAGAGAAGATTCTCTCATGGATATGCAGTGGCTGGTTGGCAGGAGGCAAAGAGTGGAATTAAGGGGGCCTTTTCTGGTTTCCTGCCGGAGACTAGTGATATTACACAGGTGTCAGTATTGGGACTGCTTCTTTTTATGTTTTATGTCAATTTCTTGGATGGTGGAATTGATCGCTTTGTGACAAAGTTTGTGGATGATATGAGGATAGGTGGATGGGGAGGTAGTTTTGAGGCATGGAGAGGCTACAGAAGGACTTAAACAGATTAGGAGAACAGGCAAAGAAGTGGCAGATAGAGTACAGTGTCATTTTGGTAGAGGAAATAAATGGGCAGGCTATTTTCTAAATGGAGATAAAAGTCAGAGGTTCAAAGGGACTTTGGAATGACCTCATTGAAACCTCTTGAATGTTGAAAGGCTTTGGCAGAGTTGATGTGGAGAGGGTGTTTCCTATGGTAGGGGAACCTAAGATCAGAGGACATTGTCTCAAAGTAGAGAGGCATCATTTAGTAACAAAGATTAGGAACAAACATTAGAAGGAATTTCATTAGCCAGAGAGTGGTGAATCTGTGGAACCAAGTCATTGGGTATTTTTAAGGAAGAGGTTGATAGTTTCTTGATTAGTCAGGGCATGAAGGGATATGGGGAGAAGGTAGGGGTTTGGGGCTGAGAGGGAACGTGGGTCAGCCATGATGAAATGGCAAAGCAGACTCAGTAAGCCAAATGGCCTAATTCTGCTTTTAAATCTTATGGTCTTTTCGTACTATTGAGTAAAATAAAAGTGACTTCATATATGTTGAGGAGGGAGCTTTTAAAATCAGATCCTTGTAGCCACTTTTTTCAGAGCTTTAACAAGGTCCATTCAGAGTTTGAAGGTGAAAATAAAGGGTGACATCAGCCATGTCGAGGAGGGAGCTTTACACAATAAGCACTTTGTAGCTGTTTTTTTCGAAGCTTGAACAGCGAGAAATTGGCGCTTGGGATTCATTAGTAAGATCAAATAAACAAAAGGCAGGGGCAAGTAGAGTGGCCATGTTGGAGCAGGTCGGTGTTGGAGAGGTGTGACTTTTGGCTTTGACGGGACAGGCTTGGACGATAACAGGCATGGCCAACGTAAGTATCTGGTAACACGAGTGAATCTGCAGATGCTAGAAATAAATAAAAACACAAAATGCTGGCAGAACTCAGCAGGCCAGACAGCATCTATGGGAGGAGGTAGTGACGACGTTTCGGGCCGAAACCCAAAATACCATCATGGTCCTGAAAAACGTTGTCTCATTTTTACTATGCACTGTACCAGCAGTTATGGTCGAAATGACAATAAAAGCGTCTTGACTTGACTTGATGAAGGGTGATGAAACCCCCCTGATGAAGGGAACAAGCCTTATGAGAATAGGTTGAGTGAAGTTGGTCTTTTCTCTTTGGAGCGACGGAGGATGAGAGCTTTGAAAAATAGAGGGCTATGGGTAACTCTAGGTAGTTCTAAGGTAAGGACATGTTCAGCACAGCTTTGTGGGCTGAAGGGTCTGTACTGTGCTGCAGGTTTTCTATGTTTCTACAAAATCTATTGAAATTCTTTGATGAAATAACAATCAGAACAGACAAAGGAGAATCGGTTGATGTTGTGTACTTGGATTTTCGGAAGGCTTTTGACAAGGTGCCACACATGAGGCTGCTAACAAGCTGCGAGACCATAGAATTACAGGAAAGATTCTGGCATGGACAAAGCAGTGACTGATTGGAAAGAGGCAAAGAGTGGGAATAAAGTGAGCCTTTTATGGTTGGCTACCAGTGACTAGTGATGTTCCACAGGGGTCTGCGTTGGGACTGATTCATTTTACAGTATATGTCAGTGATTTGCATCATAGGTGGAGGGGCAGGTTGTTTTGAGGAAGCAGAGAAGCTACAAAAGGACTTAGACAGAATAGGAGAGTGGGCAAAGAAATGGCAGATGGAACACAGTGTCAGGAAGTATATGGTCATGCACTTTGGTGTAACAAATGAAAAATTGAATATTTTCTAAATGGAGAGAAAATACAAAAAACTGAAGTGCAAAGGGACTTGGGAATCCTTGTACAGAATTCCCTGAAGCTTAATAAGCAAGTTGAGTTGGTGGTGAGGAAGGCAAATGCAATGTTAGCATTCATTTCAAGAGGATTAGAATATAGAAACAAGGGTGTAATGTTGAGACTTTATAAAGCACTGGTGAAGCCTCACTTGAAGTATTGTGAGTAGTTTAGGTCCCCTTATCTTCAAAAGAATATGCTGAAACTGGAGAGGGTTCAAAGGAGATTCAGAAAACGATTTCAGGATTGAATAGATTGTCATATGAAGAGTGTCTGATGACTCTAGGAATGAGGCCTGACCTATCAACTGGTGAAAGGACTTGATAGAGTGGATGTGGACAGGATGTTTCCTGTGGTGGGAAGTGATAGACCAGAGGACACAACCTCAGAATAGAGGAGCATCCTTTTAGAACGGAGATGAAGAGGAATTTCTTTAGGCAGGGAGCAGAGAATCTGTGGATTTCATTGCCACAGGCAGCTGTAGAGGCCAGGTCTTTATGTATATTTAAGGAAGAGGTTGATAGATTCTTGATTGGTCAGGGCATGAAGAGATACGGGGAGAAGGATGGAAATTGGGGCTGAGAGGGCAATTAGATCAGCCATGATGAACAGGTAGAGCAGACTCGATGGGCCAAATGGTCTAATTCTGCACCTATGTCTTAAGGTCTTCTGGTCTTATGGTCCTCCGATCTTATCCTTGCAAGTGGAACAAATGCCCTACCTACCCCAACACGTCCTGCCTCACTACCACTCAGGGCCCCAGACAGTCTTTCTAGGGAAGCTGAAAATTTCTGACTGTCAGGGGCTCTCAGAAGTGCTGAGAGACCTTTCCAGCTTTGACAAGGCCACAGTGGAGATTTGGCTCCTACATTTGTCTTTCAGAGGAATTCTGTCGACAGGGCTTGCTCTCCACCTCTGTGTCTCAGTGACACTTCGAAACCAGGTCCCCCACACAGCACCTTGATCTACCACCACACCCCCTCCCCCCACAAGCTGGGGTTGAAGTGACGATATTCTCCCTTACAGGTGCAGACGATCCTGTCCTTATCCAGTCCCCGAGCATACAGCGTGTCACTGAGGGTCACATGGCGTGGTTATGGTGTACCATGAGCAAAGCCAGGCTGGAAGACACCGATGTCAACTGGTATCGGAAACTACCTGGGCAGGACATGGAGTGGGTTTTAACACACAGGGCAGGAGGCAGCCCAGAGTGGGGACGGGGTTTCACTGAGAGGTTCCAGTCCTACAGAGACACATCCAACAGCAGCTTCACCCTGACAGTCACAGACGTGGTGCACAGTGATTCTGCCGTCTATTACTGCAGAGTGTGGGGAGACATCAACGGGAACGGCACCCAGCTCATCGTAACCAGTGAGTACAAGTTCTATTTATTCAGCAGTGTGTCCCTACTTTGGGAGTTATTCCACCACCAGTCACTTCCCGTGGCTGGGCACATTGTAGTGAAGAACACACAGTGTAATACTGGAGCCCCGTCACTGGGACACGACCCAGAGCACTGTGGCCCCTAACTCATGGGTGGGGAGCACCAACATGGTGACTGACCGCCTGCTCTGTGTGTCCAGTTGGATATTTGAACATAAGTGCCAATGTGGAGTGTGTTATCACAGGAGAGAAAAAGAGAAACTCTTCAGTGTTCAGAGTCATAGATCAGCGTCTCAAGGCACGACTGCGCAAACGCGTGGACATCAGTCAATTAGAACAGCGAGAATAGTTTAAAACGAGACAGTTATTTCTTCAGTGGTTTGACTGAGGTACGACTGTAGCGTGTGGACGTCAGCCAGTTAGAACAGCGAGAATAGTTTAAAACGAGACAGTTATTTCTTCAGTGGTTTGACTGAGGTTCGACTGTAGCGTGTGGACGTCAGCCAGTTAGAACAGCCAGAAGAGTTTAAAGGAGACAGCTTTATAATGCGGGTAACAGAGATGAGGGAATCAGAGTAGGAAGGCATTGGCAGAACGGAGCTTCAGCGATAACGGGTCGAGGCGAGGTAGGTTGCCTGTGTAGAATACAGACAGGAAGTATGTGTGCGAGACCGGCGTTCTGTGCTCCGTGTCAGATGTAGGAAGTCCGGGAGACTTTCAGCCACATCTGCATCAGGTGTGTCGAGCAGCAGCTCCTTGGGGACCACGTTAGGGAACTGGAGAAGCAGCTCGATGCCCTTTGTCTGGTCAGGGAGAATGAAGAGGTGATAGAAAGCAGCAATAGGCAAGATGGAGTTCAACCCAGCTAAGTGTGAGGTGGTTCATTTTGGTAGGTCAAATGTGATGGCAGAATATAGTATTAATGGCAAGACTCTTGGCAGTGTGGAGGATCAGAGGGATCTTGGGGTCCGAGTCCATCATCATCATCAGGTGCCGTGCCCAGTTTGAGCTTTGATTGCCATGGCCCACACACTCCTGTTTCAGGTCAAGTGGATCAATTCATTGGTATTCATTTCCAGTTCTCTGGCTGCTGTCTCCATCATCATTTGTCTTTGCCTTCCTCTTGCTTTCTTCCCTTCAATCTTTCCCATAATTACCGTGCATTCTATCTCCTCTTTCCTAATCACATGTCCGATGAAGTTACGTGGCCTTTTCATGATCTCATACATTATTTCTCTTTTTGTACTTGCTTTGTTCATGACATCCTCGTTGGATATTCATTCTGTCCATGATATTCTTTGCATCCTCCTCAAAAACCAAATCTCTGCTGCTTCAATTCATTTCCTCATGTTACTAGATATTGTCCAACATTCTGAGCCATATAACATCACTGGATAAACATAACATTTCAGTACTCTGAGGCGGGTTGTCATGCCTAGTTTAGTGTTGGTCAGTGTACTCTTCATTCTCGTAAAGGTGTCTTTTGCCATCCCTATTCTTTTGATGTCCATGTCGCACCTGCCATCTGATGTCACCCAGCTTCCTAAGTAGCAAAAGTTCCGTACTTGTTTATGTCTTCCCCGTTTATTCTCAGCCTGCAGTTAGGATTCTCCTTCTTTTTGGATATCACCATACATTCTGTCTTTTTGCAATTGATGGATCGACCCATTTTTGCACTTTCTTCAACAATTATATCAATTAAGTTTTGTAGTTCTTCCTCCGTACTTGCAATTAACACCATGTCATCCGCATTTCTGAAATTATTGATGTTACACCGCCAACTTTGATTCCCAAGATGTCTCTTATTTTTTGCAATATTGTTTCACTGTACACATTAAACAAATCAGGGGGGAAAACACACCCTTGTCTAATGCCTCTCTTGATTTTCGTAAACTGACTCACTTCTCCATCTATTCTTACAGTGGCAGTTTGTTCCCAGTACAGATTTCTGATTAGGCAGAGGTCTTTCGAATCAAGATCAAGAGTTTCCTGTAATATTTCAAATAAGTTATTGTGCTTCACTTTATCAAATGCTTTTGTGTAGTCGATAGAACAAACAAATCTTTTTGCACTTGAATAGCTCATTCTGGTAGTATTCTTAACATCAATATCACGTTTCTTGTACATTTGTCTTTCACAAAACCACATTGTTCTTTACCAATTTCAGCTTGCATCTTACTTTCTTCAGAATTGTCTTGAAGATCCTCTTGACGCTGTTGTTGTGCGATACAGTTTGTGAGTTTGACCATGGTTTTCTTAGCAAATAGATTCTAGGAAACCTAGTATCAGCAATGGTGGTTTGCTATTGCCTTCTGTTGGGTGAACAAAGAAATCGCCATTTCCTCCGAGTCCATAAAACACTGAAAGCTGCTTCGCAGGTTGACCCTATGGTTAAGGATGCATACAGTGCATTGGCCTTCCTCTTTCGTGGGAGTGAGTTTAAGAACCGAGAGGTAATGTTGCAGCTATATAGGACCCTGGTCAGACCCCACTTAGAGTATTGTGCTCAGTTCTGGTCGCCTCACTACAGGAAGGATGTGGAAACCATAGAAAGGGTGCAGAGGAGATTTACCTGGATTGGATTGCCTGTATTGGGGAGCATGCCTTATGAGAACATGTTGAGTGAACTCAGCCTTTTCTCCTTGGAGTGACCTGATAGAGGTGTATAAGGTGATGAGAGGGATTGATCGTGTAGATAGTCAGAGGCTTTTTCCCAGGGCCAATATGAGAGGGTGCAGTTTTAAGGTGCTTGGAAGTAGGTACAGAGGAGATGTCAGGGGTAAGTTTTTTACTCAGTGGTGAGTGCGTGGAATGGGCTACCGGTGACGTTGGTAAAGGTGGATATGATAGGGTCTTTTGAGAGACTCCTGGATAGGTACATGGAGCTTAGAAAAATAGAGGGCTATGGGTAACCCTAGATAATTTCTATAGTGAGGATGTGTTCGGCACAGCTTTGTGGGCCAAAGGGCCTGTATTGTGCGGTAGGCTTTCTATGTTTCTCTGTTTCTTCAATCGGAATCAGGTTTACTATCACAGGCGTATGTACTGAAATTTGTTAATTTAGCGGCAGCAATACAATGCAATAAATGACAATATCAATTACAGTAAATCCACATCAAATAGTTAAAATAAAAATAGTGCAAAACGAAAAGTGAGGGAGAGGTCACGGGTTCAACGTCCATTTTGGAATTGTATGACAGAGGGGAAGAAACTGTTCCTGAATCATTGAGTGTGTGCCTGCAAATTTCTGTACCTCCTTCCTGACAGTAACAATGAGAAGAGGGCATGTCCTGCGCGATGGGGGTGCTTTATAATGGCTGTCTCCTTTCTGAGATGCCATCTCCCTCAAAAGCTCCTAAACTGTGGAATTCAATACCTAAAACTATAAGGGATGCAGACTCAATTGACACATTTAAATGCCAGTTCAAAAAACTACTTATTTAACCTTGCTTTAATCTAACATCTTTTCAAAGTTCCATATCAAATTAAATTTATTATCAAATTACGAATATGTCACCATATACAACCCTGAGACTAAAGAATAGAATAATAACAATGAATGACTGCACCAACTTGGTCAGGTCACAGACTTTAGTAAAGAGCTGAAAATTATTCTTGTGGCTAACGTTTATTTAAATTTTAGAAATTGTTAAATGCTGAGGAAATATACTGCCTTGAATTGATCTCCATAAATATACATTAATGTATCCATATCCAACACACAGATCCTGCAGATGATCCCGTCCTTGTGCAGTATCCACCAGTCAGCAAGGTGCCAGAGGGTGTAACTGTCCAGCTCCACTGTGCCTTGTATAATGCCAGTGTGAATGTCACTGATGTCCACTGGTACCACCAGCGGCCTGGGAACAAGAGCGAGTGGGCGTTGAGTCACTTTGTGAATGACTCAATGAGCAGGTCTGGGGGTATCTCTGATCGTTTTCAGTCTTACAGGAATGTCGTGAGTAACAGTTACATTCTGACCATCAGCAACACATCTATTAGTGACACTGCAGTGTACAACTGCAGTGTGTGGAATTACATCTACGGAGGAGGAACGCAGCTCAATGTAACTGGTAAGTCAACGTCAGTTTACACTGACAATAACAGCATCTCAGTATCCAACCTTCACACGATGACTGTCAGACACAGGGGGTTCTGTAATGTCCCCAGTAGAACAGAGAGTCGGATGGTTTCCCCTGGAGTGTAAACTGGTAACAGTTGGGAAATGGAAAAGTGGGAAAGGACAGGTACTCTGGAATAATATAGAAAATCTTGGCAAATTATTTTGTGGGTGAACAGGTTTTTCTCTGTACCTCAGTACGTGAGACAATAATAAGCCAATTTACTGAGAGCTCTCCCTGTGGGTGTGAGTTGTCAGAACTGGACGATGTTACCAATCGGAAAAACAGTCAGAACAAATGGACAGGAGAAGAGGATAAAATGATGTGTGTAAAAGAAATAGACTGGCCATTAAATTCAAAGTAAGTAAGAGAAAACTTACTTACCCAGGGTAGAGATTTTTGATTGGAGAAAGGCTAACTTTAAGGAGATGCGAAAAGATTTAGAAGGAGTGGATTGGAACAATTTGTTTTATGAGAAGGATGTAATAGAGAAATCATACATTATTTCCCTTTTTGTGCTTGCGCTGTTCCTGACATTCTCGTTGGATGTTCATTTTGTCCATGATATTCTTTGCATCCTCCTCAAAAACCAAATCTCTGCTGCTTCAATTCATTTCCTCGTGTTACTAGATATTGTCCAATATTCTGAACCATATAACATAACTGGATAAGCGTAACATTTCAGTACTCTGAGGCGGGTTGTCATGCCTAGTTTAGTGTTGGTCAGTATACTCTTCATTCTCGTAAAGGTGTCTTTTGCCATCCCTATTCTTTTAATGTCCATGTCGCACCTGCCATCTGATGTCACCCAGCTTCCTAAGTAGCAAAAGTTCCGTACTTGTCTATGTCTTCCCCGTTTATTCTCAGCCTGCAGTAAGGATTCTCCTTCTTTTTGGATATCACCATACATTCTTTCTTTTTGCAATTGATAGATAGACCCATTTTTGTACTTTCTTCAACAATGTATCAATTAAGTTTTGTAGTTCTTCCTACTGTACTTGCAATTAACACAGTGTCATCTGCATTTCTGAAATTATTGATGTTTTCACCACCAACTTTGATTCCCAAGATGTCTCTTATTTTTTGTAATATTGTTTCACTGTACACATTAAACAAATCAGGGGGGAAAACACACCCTTGTCTAATGCCTCTCTTGATTTTCGTAAACTGACTCACTTCTCCATCTATTCCTACAGTAGCAGTTCATTCACAGTACAGGTTTCTGATTAGGCGGAGGTCTTTCAAATCTAGATCTAGAGTTTCCTGTAATATTTCAAATAACTTATTGTGCTTCACTTTGTCAAATGCTTTTGTGTAGTCGATAAAACAAACAAACAAATCTTTTTGCATTTGAATAGCTCATTCTGGTAGTATTCTTAACATCAATATCACGTTTCTTGTACCTTTGTCTTTCACAAAACCACATTGTTCTTTACCAATTTCAGCTTGCATCTTACTTTCTTCAGAATTGTCTTGAAGATCCTCTTGACACTGTTGTTGTGCGATACAGTTTGTGAGTTTGACCATGGTTTTCTTAGCAAATAGATTCTAGGAAAACTAGTATCTAGCAACAGTGGTTTGTTATTGCTTTCTGTTGGGTGAATTGAAGAAATCGCCATTTCTTCAGAGTCCATAACACACTCAAAGCTGTTACGCAAGTTGACCCTATGGTTAAGAAGGCATATGGTGCATTGGCCTTCATCAGTCATGGGATTGAGCTTAAGAACCGAGAGGTATTGTTGTAGCTACGTAGGACCTTGGTCAGACCCCACTTGGAGTACTGTGCTCGGTTCTGGTCACCTCACTACAGGAAGGATGTGGAAACCATATTGCACTGGGTGCAGAGGAAATTTACAAGGATGTTGCCTGGATTGCGGAGCATACCTTATATGAACATGTTGAGTGAACTCAGCCTTTTCTCCTTGGAGCGATGGAGAATGAGAGGTGACCTGAGGTGTATAAGATGATGAGAGGCATTGATCATGTGGATAATGAGAGGCTTTTTTCCAGGGCTGAAATGGTTGCCACAAGAGGACACAGGTTTAAGGTGTTGGGGAGTAGGTACAGAGAAGATGTCAGGGGTAATTTCTTTATTCAGAGAGTGATGAGTGTGTAGAATGGGCTGCTGGCAACGATGGTGGAGGTGGATATGATAGGGTCTTTTAAGAGACTTTTGGATAGGTACATGGAGTTTAGAAAAATAGAGGCTATAACTTTGTGGGCCGAAGCGCCTGAACTGTGCTGTAAGTTTTCTATGTATCTATGTTTCTATGACAGGTAGATGGGACGAGGCAGAAAACCAGAGCTAGATGGACCGAAGGGCCTGTTCCCGTGCTGTAGTGGTTTGTGACTCTGTGACTCTGGAAGATCTGACACTCCAATACCAGCAGATCCCTGAGTGTGCTGGATTATCTGAGTTTTCACACTTCAGATTCCAACCTCTTTCTGCAACTTCAAATGAGCTGTTTTGGCTTGATGGGCTGAATGGTCTAATTCTACTCCCGTGTCTTATGCTCGTATGGTTTTATACAACTGCAACATAATATCTCAACTTGTACACTCAAATTTCAAAGTAAATTTATTATCCAAGTACATATATATCACCAAATACAACCTTGAGATTAATTTTCACGCAGGCCTTCACAGAACAACAGAGAAATACAATCAAATCAGTGAAAAATACAGACAAACCAACACAAAAATCCCACTTAACAACAGATAAATAAATACAGTGGATTCCGGTGAATTGGGACATCAGATGATTGGGGCAACCACTTACTTGGGACAACTCTTGAAGAACAAATCTAATTGTGAAAATGTTCAGAATTCCCTTCATTTATTTGGACAGTGTGCCCCTTCATGGGATGGGAGACCGTTGTTGAACAGTTTCTAACCGGTGTCAGTCGCATGTGCTTGTGTGGCTGTTAGACACTGGTGTTAGAGTATAGTTGACGTTTCTGTCTGAGACCATTTGGCAGTTCTGTATCTTTGTGCACCTGCTTTTGATATGGTATTCCGTGAGACAGGAAGTCTCTGGAATTCCCTCATATTGCACAAAGAACAAAACACAGTCCTTGGGGCCATTCCTACTGCTCTAACTACACACTAACAAATAAGAATGAGCAAGAAAAAGCTTCCCAGATACTTACGCTGGCCATACCTGTCTGTTATCGCCCAAGCCAGTTCGGCCAAGGCCAAAAGTCTCCCTACTCTAACAATGGCCACTCTGCTTGTCTCTGACTTTTGTTTATTTAACCTTGCTAATGAATCCCAAACTCCAAATTGCCACCGTTTAAGCTCCTAAAAAATGGCTATGAAGCCCAAATTTTTGAAGCTCCCTCCTTGACCCTGGGTGAAATCACCTTTATTTTGCTCCTCCACCTCAGGGTGAAGGAGCAACACCTTATATACTGTCTGGGTAGCCTCCAATATGATGGCATGAAGATAGATTTCTCCTTCTGGTAAAAAAAAAATTCACTCCCCATCCCCTCTTCTATTCCCCACTTTGGTCTTCACCTCTTCTCCTGCCTATCACCACCTCCTGGATCCCTTTCTCCTTCCCTCTCTCCTGTGGTTCACTCTCCTCTCCTATCAGACTCCTTCATCCCCAGCCCTTTACCTTTCCCACCTGCCTACCTTTACCTGTCACCTTCTATCTTTCTCATTTATTTTGGCGCATTCCCCCTTTCTTTTCAGACGTGATGAGGGTCTTGGTCCAAAAGGTCGACTGTTTATACCTCGCCATAGATGCTGCCTGGCTTGTTGAGTTCCTCCAGTATTTTGTGTGTGTTACTCTGGATTTCCAGCATCTGCAGACTTTTGTATTTGCCTTTACTTTTCACCTCTCAACTCCGATTGCTGCTGCTCAAGCTCCATATAATGACCTTACTAGACGATGACCAAATCTGTACAACTTGTCCATGTGTGGTCTCACCAGCATCTTGTTAGATGAGCTTTCAACTCTCGCAGTCAGTACCCTAATCGATGAAGACAAACATGCCAAACACCATCTTCTCCATTCTATCCTGTTTCAGGGAGATCTGTACCTGAACACCGAGATTTCCAGATGAAAGCACTCAGTAAATTCAACAAACACCAATATAGCTTTACATATGAAGCTGAACATGTGATAGGGACAAAGTGCAATGTGTTGAAACATCAGCCATGATGTTGCTGAACAGCAGGGTAAGCATGAGGGGCCAAATGGGCTGCAGCTGCTTCTTTCTTCATGCTTCCCTGCATCTGTAGCACAGAGAGGAACCTGGGCAGAAATATATTCACTGGAGGCTGTGTACAGGACACACGGTGTAGTGAGAGGTTTGCCTGAACATTGTTGTCTCAGGGTTTAACCCATCACATCAGGTGGGGTCAGATCTTCCAGCCTCTTTGTCCAACACCTGCTTCCTACAGGACTGTGTGACCATGCCCTGCCTAACTGCTACATGCCCACACTACTCACCCCATTTTCCCTCACCTCCTTTCACAGACACAAACCAGCCCTCAGTCCAACCTTCTGCTCAGACGTAATTCTGCCTTCATTTCAAAGCAATCTCATCAGAGACTCTGGGATGAGCACTCCACTCTTCAAGAAGGGAGAGAGGCAGAAGAAATAAATCTATTGGCCAGTTAGTCTGATCTCAGTGGTTGGGAAGATATTGGAGTCGATTATTAAGGATGAGGTCTCAGGGTACTGGGAGGCACATGATAACATAGGCCAAGATCTTAAGGCACAAACTAACGGAGATGGGAGTAGACTCTCACATGGTGGATTGGATAGTGGACTACTTGACAGATAGACCTCAGTATGTGCGGTTGGGAGACTGTAGGTCTGACACGGTGGTCAGCAGCACAGGGGCGCCGCAGGGAACCGTACTCTCTCCGGTCCTGTTCACCCTGTACACATCAGACTTCCAATATAACTCGGAGTCCTGCCATGTGCAGAAGTTCGCTGATGACACGGCCATAGTGGGGTGTGTCAGGAATGGACAGGAGGAGGAGTATAGGAAACTGATACAGGACTTTGTGATATGGTGCAACTCAAACTACCTGCGTCTCAATATCACCAAGACCAAGGAGATGGTGGTGGACTTTAGGAGATCTAGGCCTCATATGGAGCCAGTGATCATTAATGGAGAATGTGTGGAGCAGGTTAAGACCTACAAGTATCTGGGAGTACAGTTAGACGAGAAGCTAGACTGGACTGTCAACACAGATGCCTTGTGCAGGAAGGCACAGAGTCGACTGTACTTCCTAAGAAGGTTGGCGTCATTCAATGTCTGTAGTGAGATGCTGAAGATGTTCTATAGGTCAGTTGTGGAGAGCGCCCTCTTCTTTGTGGTGGCGTGTTGGGGAGGAAGCATTAAGAAGAGGGACACCTCACGTCTTAATAAGCTGGTAAGGAAGGCGGGCTCTGTCGTGGGCAAAGTACTGGAGAGTTTAACATCGGTAGCTGAGCGAAGGGCGCTGAGTAGACTACGGTCAATTATGGATAACTCTGAACATCCTCTACATAGCACCATCCAGAGACAGAGAAGCAGTTTCAGCGACAGGTTACTATCGATGCAATGCTCCTCAGACAGGATGAAGAGGTCAATACTCCCCAATGCCATTAGGCTTTACAATTCTACCGCCAGGACTTAAGAACTTTTTAAAAGCTATTATTAATGCTTTTTGAGATAGTGATTTAGATGTATATCATATTTTTTTACTGAGTTAAGTATTGTATGTAATTAGTTTTGCTACAACAAGTGTATGGGACATTGGAAAAAAGTTGAATTTCCCCATGGGGATGAATAAAGTATCTATCTATCTATCCCATCTATCTAGGCTGCAGTCAGCATGGTTTCCTCCGGAGAAAATCTTACCTGAAAAATCTGTCAGAATTTCTTTGAAGAAATAAGAAGCAGGATAGACAGAGA
This sequence comes from Hemitrygon akajei, assembly GCF_048418815.1. NCBI lineage: Eukaryota > Metazoa > Chordata > Chondrichthyes > Myliobatiformes > Dasyatidae > Hemitrygon > Hemitrygon akajei. Next base: position 8,033,528 of record NC_133130.1, read on the forward strand.
AGAATCAGTGATGTTGAGTACTTGGATTTTCAGAAGTTTCTGTCAAAGTTTGTAAAGGGATCAGAGCCCAGGCATTACAGGAAAGATATTAGCATGATGGAGCATTGGCTGATTGGGAGAAGGCAAAGAGTGTGAATAAAGGAATCTTTTTTGGATTGCTTTCTGGTGACTATGGTGTTCCATAGGGGTCTTTTTATATTGTATGTCAGTGATTTAGATGATGAAAGTTGATGGCTCTTTGGGCAGATTTGTGGATGGTATGAAGATAGGTGGATGGGTAGGTAGTGTTGAGGAAGCAGGGAGATGACAGAAGTTCAGTATAAAGGTGAGTATATGGAACAAGCTGTCAGAGGAAGTGGAGGAGAGGTTACAATTACAACATTTAAAACACATGAGAACAAGAACGTGGACAGTACACTTTAGAGGGATTATGGGCCCAAGTCAGGGAAATAGGACCAGTTGAGATAAATATCTGGTGAGCAGGGACATGTTGGGCAGAACAGCCCATTTCTGTGTTGTACAAGTCCATGACTCTGTCACCCTCAGCCTCTGTTTGTTCTTCAGGCCCGTCTCCAACCCACGGTTCAGCCTGTCAGCACATCGGTCACCACCTGTGGCCAGTCCCACTCCGCCCTGGACCAGTTTGGTACTGACGTGGTATCCCCTGGATCCGGCTCTTCTCTAACCTTCAGTCGTTTACTGCCCACAGGTGTAAATGCAGGGACAGTCCTGATCCAATCACCAGGAGTTGTGAAGGTGCGTGAAGGTGGAACTGTGCAGATACAGTGTGTCCTGGAGAGTGACAATCTGGATTACACTGTGGATAAATATGATGTACACTGGTACAACTCACACAATAAACTGACAGCTAAAGGAGTCGTCCTTAGTCTTTACGTTAATGGCCGAGTTTACAGGTCAGAGGGCTTCTCTGATCGATTTCAGGTTTCCAGGAATGTCACCACTAACAGCTACTCACTGACCATCAGCAACGTGAGGATCACCGACTCTAAATTTTACATCTGTGGCATTTGGGGGAAGGTCTTTGGAAAGGGAACCCTGCTGAATGTGACCAGTGAGTACTTCATGTTGGTTCTGTTTTCCAGTCACGTCCCTGTATCAATGAGTAACGATGATACTGTGTGTTCAGTTTCACAGAAACAGCCATTATTACAAGCTTATAAAGAGTGGTTAAACTGAATGTGGATAAAGATTCACTGCCTGCCGAGCTGAGGGGTATGTAGGGATGGAGAATAAATATCAGCCATGCCAGTGACACCAACGTCCCATGTAAGGAGAAATGTAAAGAAATTACAGAATATTCAGGAACAGCTCAATAATCCACTATCTTCCCTTGGTTCTCCACCTGGTTCACCAGGTGATGTTTGTCACCTTCCCCGTCCACTCACCCAGATCTCGGGTTCCTGAACTCCCTTTCAGTTTCCTCACACCCTGACAATCTGACCAGATTAATGACATTTACACATCTTTCATGTTTATTCAAACACCTTTCTTTGAAATGTAATTTAAAAGTGAGTTTGAGCATGAAGAGGGTAAAATGAGAGAGGTATGGAGGGCAGGTAGATGGGACGAGGCAGAAAACCAGAGCTAGATGGACCGAAGGGCCTGTTCCTGTGCTGTAGTGGTCAATGACTCTGTGACTCTGGAAGATCTGACACTCTGATACCAGCAGATGCCTATGTACTCTTCCCAGTTTAACCCTATAATAGGTGACCAAATAAACACAGGGCTCCAAGTGCAGCCTCACCAATGACTTGCACAACTTCAACATGACGTCTCAGCTTGCATACTCAAATTTTAAAGTAATTATATTATCAAAGTATGTGTATGTTACCAATTCAACCCTGAGATTCATTTTCTTGCAGGCATGCACTGAAGAAGAAAGAAATACAATAGAATTAATGAAAAGTTGCACACAGACAGAAACAAAAAACACATAATCATAAATACAGTGGATTGCAGTCAATTAGGCCATCAGATAGTTGGAGCAACCACTTATTTGTGACGAATCTTAAAGAACAAAGTCTTTTCAGGAAAATATACTGGATTCCCTTGATTGATTTGGGGCAGTATGCAATATAGTTGGGAGACTGTTGCCAAACAGTTTCTAACTAGCATCAGTTGAGTGTACTTGTGCGGTTTGTAGGCACTATGCGATGCTTAGAATGAATAGTTTTAAAATAATGCCAGTTGCATGTGTTTCTATTCACATATTTGTGAGAAATAAGCAGGAAGACAATTCAGGACTTTTTTTGCTCACTGTGGTTTCAAGCATTTAGGCTTGGAGATGTCAGAAATGGCCAGGAGTGAAAATGAAGTGGTTACACAACTTCAATAAGTTTGGAACTATGAAGAATTTGAAGGTATCAACAATCCTCTTTAATGTTACAATGATAATGAAGAAAAGGAGAATAATTTTTTAAACTATTTCCATGAAAATTTAGCTCGCTGGGTCAGCAATTTAATTGAGCCAAAACAAACTGGTCCAAAGTGACCAGAATTCATTATAAATAAATAAACCTGAGACCATGAGTTGTAGAGTCCTTAAACATGAGACAATAGTTTGTGGAATCAGTTCAGTGTTGAGGTGAGTGACGTTCTAACTTAAAAAAAATTCTATACCTTTAGAAATACTTACAGTTTTCTATTCTTGTGTTTTAAATATTAATTATTTCCATCACTTCCTGATTGTCAGGGACTTTCAGAAGTGCTGTGAGACTTTGCCAGCTTTGACGAGGACACAGTACCGTCAGCTTTCAGAGAAATTCTGTGGACAGGGCTTGTTCTCTGCACCTCTGTGTCTCAGTAGCACTGTGCAAGATCACATTATCCACACAGCAACTTGCTCCAGCAATCCCACAAGCTGGAGTTGAAGTGACGATATTCTCCTTTACAGGTGCAGACGTTCCTGTCCTTATCCAGTCCCCGAGCATACAGCGTGTCACTGAGGGTCACACGGCGTGGTTATGGTGTACCATGAGCAAAGCCAGGCTGGAAGACACCGATGTCCACTGGTATCGGAAACTACCTGGGCAGGACATGGAGTGGGTTCTAACACACAGGGCAGGAGGCAGCCCAGAGTGGGGATGGGGTTTCACTGAGAGGTTCCAGTCTTACAGAGACACGTCCAACAGCAGCTTCACCCTGACAGTCACAGACGTGGTGCACAGTGATTCTGCCGTCTATTACTGCAGAGTGTGGGGAGACATCGATGGGAACGGTACCCAGCTCATCGTAACCAGTGAGTACAAGTTCTATTTATTCAGCAGTGTGTTCCTGAATGGGTGTATTAGATATTGTAAGCATGATATTGTGTGGGGAAAGTCACATCTCATCATCTTAATTGAGCTTCTGAGGAGGTGACGAAGATAATGGTGTGGTGGGAAGTGGATGTTGTCTACATTAAAGTTAGTAAATCTTTCAATCACATGACATGGTAGTGTAGCGGTTAGTAAAATGATTTACAGTGATCGAGGTTCAATTCCCACCACTGTCCGTCAGGAGTTTGTTTGTTCTCCCCGTGACCGCATGGGTTTCCTTTGGGGGATCCAGTTCCTTCCTCATTCCAAAGACAGCCGGGTTAGTACTAAGTTGTGGGCATGTTGTGTTGGTGATGGAAGCATGGCAACACTTGTGGGATTCCCCAGCACATCCTCGGACTGTGTTGGTCATTGACACAAGCAACGTATTTCACTGTATGTTTCGATATTTTGATGTACATATGACAAACAAAGCTAATCTCTAGATTCAAGCAATTTAGTTCATTACTGTCACATGTTACAGTGAGAGACATGGTTTACCATGGCAACTGTAGTGATCATTTCATCATTTCAGTACGTTGAGGTAGTACAAGGGAAAACAATCTGCAGAGTGTTACAGGTCTGGAGACGGTGAGGTGCAGACAGACAATAAGGTGCAAAAAATATAATGAGGTGTATTGTCAGGTCATGAGTTCAACTTCTCAATGCTCTTATGGAACCAGCTGTTTACTGTATTACTGTATTTACCTCGTAAGTTTGTCCTCCCCACGTGTAACAGCTCACACTTATCTGGATTAAACTCTATCTGTCATTTCTTGGCCCACATTTGCAATTGATCTAATCCCAGGTGAAACCTTTGACAATCTTCCTCACATTCCACAAGTCTACCAATTTCCTTGTCATCTGCATATTTACCTATCAGTGCACCAATATTTTTTTGTGTGTAATCCGATAACAGCATTAGACACTCCAGTGTTTCTTGCAGTCTTAGGCAGAGTAATTACTGTACCAATCTGTGATGTATCTTGATAAAAATACTTTCTATTGTGCACAGATAAAAATTGTTAGGTGTCAAAGGCAACCTGCCAAATTTCCTCCTGCCCAGATATCCTGGTCCTGTCCTGAAGAAGAGTCTCAGCCCAAATCAACTGTTTATTCCTTTCCAGAGATACTGTCTGACCTGTTGAGTTCCTCCAGCATTTTGTGTGTGTTGTCCTGGGTTTATGTGGTTCAACCAGAACAGGCTATTTGTGATGTTTGCAAATCTAAGAGAAAAGATTATTGTGGAAGGTATGAGCATAAGCAGCTCTGGTGTACAGAGATGTCGTGAAGTGCAAGTCCATAGCTCTGGGAAAGTGTCCACACGAGACAGGCTGGTAAAAAAGGCAAATTAAATATTTGTGTGCATCAGTAGGGGCATTGAGTATGAGAATCTGGAAGTCATGTTGCCCCTCAAGTGAAGTCAAGTCACTTTTATTGTCATTTCGACCATAACTGCTGATACAGTACACAGTAAAAGTGAGACAACATTTTTCAGGACCATGGTGTTACTTGACACAGTACAAAAACTAGACTGAACTACATTAAAAAAACAACACAGAGAAAGCTACACTAGACTACAGACCTACACTGGACTGCATAAAATGCACAAAAACAGTGCAGGCATTACAATAAATAATAAACAGGACAGTAGGGCAAGGTGTCAGTCCAGGCTTCGGGTATTGAGGAGTCTGATAGCTTGGGGTAAGAAACTGTTACATAGTCTGGTCGTGAGAGCCCGAATGCTTCAGAGCCTATTCCCAGATGGCAGGAGGGAGAAGAGTTTGTATGAGGCGTGCACGGGGTCCTTCATAATGCTGTTTGCTTTGTGGATGCAGCGTGTAGTGTAAATGTCCGTGATGGCGGGAAGAGAGACCCCGATGATCTTCTCAGCTGACCTCACTATCCGCTGCAGGGTCTTGCGATCCGAGATGGTGCAATTTCCGAACCAGGCAGTGATGCAGCTGCTCAGGATGCTCTCAATACAACCCCTGTAGAATGTGATGAGAATGGGGGGTGGGAGATGGACTTTCCTCAGCCTTCGCAGAAAGTAGCGATGCTGCTGGGCTTTCTTTGCTATGGAGCTGGTTTTGAGGGACCAGGTGAGATTCTCCACCAGGTGAACACCAAGAAATTTGGTGCTCTTTACAATCTCTACTGAGGAGCTGTTGATGTTCAGCGGGGAGTGGTCGCTCTGTACCCTCCTGAAGTCAACAACCATCTCTTTTGTTTTGTTCACATTGAGAGACAGGTTTTTGGCTCTGCACCCGTCCGTTAGCCACTGCACCTCCTCTCTGTAAGCTGACTCATCGTTCTTGCTGATGAGACCCACCACGGTCGTGTCATCGGCGAACTTGATGATGTGGTTCGAGCTGTGTGTTGCAGCACAGTCGTGGGTCAGCAGAGTGAACAGCAGTGGACTGAGCACACAGCCGTGGGGAGCCCCCGTTCTCAGAGTGATGGGGTTGGAGATGCTGCTCCCGATCCAGACTGACTGAGGTCTCCCAGTCAGGAAGTCTAGAATCCAGTTGCAGAGGGAGGTGTTCAGACCCAGTAGGCTCAGCTTTCCAATCAGTTTCTGAGGGATGATTGTGTTGAATGCTGAACTGAAATCTATGAACAGCATCCGAACGTATGTCTCTTTTTTGTCCAGGTGGGTTAGGGTCAGGTGGAGGGTGGTGGCAATGGTGTCGTCTGTTGAGCGATTGGGATGGTATGCAAACTGCAGGGGGTCCAGTGAGGGGGGCAGGAGGGTCTTGATATGCCTCATGACGAGCCTCTCGAAACACTTCATGATGATGGATGTGAGTGCAACGGGACGGTAGTCACTGAGGCAGGACACTGAAGACTTCTTCGGCATGGGGACGATGGTGGCGGCCTTGAAGCACGTTGGAATGGTGGCGCTGCTCAGGGAGATGTTGAAGATGTCAGCGAGAACATCTGCTAGCTGGTCTGCACATCCTCTGAGCACTCTACTAGGAATGTTGTCTGGACCAACAGCCTTCTGTGGGTTGACCCTGCACAGGGTTCTTCTCATGTCAGCCATGGTGAGACACAGCACCTGTCATTTGTAGGAGAGGTGGACTTGCTCGCCTCATGTTCTGCCTCAAACCAGGCATAGAAGTTATTCAGCGCAACTAGGAGAGAGGTGACTGTTCAGATGATGTTATCCTGTAATTGGTGATGTCCTGGATGCCCTTCCACATGCACCTCGTGTCGCCGCTGTCCTGGAAGTGGCTGTGGATTAGCTGGGCGCGTGCACGCTTTGCCCCTCTGATGGCTCAGGACAGTTTGGCCCTTGCTTTTGTTAGCACTGCCTTGTCACCTGCTCTGAAGGTGGAGTCGCGGGACCTCAGAAGCACACGCACCTCTGTGGTCATCCATGGCTTCTGGTTGGCCTGTACAGTGATGGTCTTGGACAGAGTAACATCATCAATGCACTTGCTGATGTAGCTGGTCACTGATGCTGTGTACTCTAAGTTGGTAGAGTCGCCATCGGTTGCAGCCTCCCTGAACATGTGCCAGTCAGTGTGCTCAAGGCAGTCTTGAAGAGCAGAGATGGCTCCTGCTGGCCAGGTTTTCACCTGCTCCTGAACTGGTCTGGAGCGCCTGACGAGTGGTCTGTATGCTGGATTAGCATAACAGAGATGTGTTCTGAGTATCCGAGGTGGGGACAGAGCTCTGCCTGTACTAAAATTTAGTTACTTTATTTTTGGCAGATTGTAAAGAGCACGAAGATAAGACATGAGAGAATAGGACCAATCAAGTATGACAATGGAAAAGTGTGTATGGAACTGGAGGAGATAGCAGAGGTACTTAATGAATACCTTGCTTCAGTATTCACTATGGAAAAGGATCTTGGTGATTGTAGGGATGACTTGCAGTGGACTGAAAAGCTTGAGTATGTAGATATTAAAAAAGAGGATGTGCTGGAGCTTTTGGAAAGCATCAAGCTGGCTAAGTCACTAGTACCGGATGGGATGTACCCCAGGCTACCTTGGGAGGCGAGGGAGGAGATTGCTGAGCCTCTGGCAATGATGTTTGCATCATCAATGAAGGAGAGGTTCCAGAGAATTGGAGGGTTGCAAATGTTGTGTATGTGGATGCTGGTGGTGGACCTGAGGAGGGCTAAGGCATCGGTGACCCCTGTTTCCATCCAAGGGGTCAGTGTGGACATGGTGGAGGATTACAAATACCTGGGGATATGAATTGACAATAAACTGAACTGGTCAAAGAACACTGAAGCTGTCTATAAGAAGAGTCAAAGTCGTCTCTACTTCCTGACGAGACTGAGGTCCTTTAACATCTGCCGAACGATGCTGAGGATGTTCTACGAGTCTGTGGTGGCCAGTGCTATCATGTTTGCTGTTGTGTGCTGGGGCAGCAGGCTGAGGGTAGCAGACACCAACAGAATCAACAAACTCATTCGTAAGGCCAGTAATGTTGTGGGGGTGGAACTGGACTCTCTGACGGTGGTGTTTAAAAAGAGGATGCTGTCCAAGTTGCATGCCATCTTGGACAACGTCTCCCATCCAGTCCATAATGTACTGGTTAGGCACAGGAGTACATTCAGCCAGAGACTCATTCCACCGAGATGCAACACTGAACGTCATAGGAAGTCAGACAACCTGAGCCAATAGGCTGGTCCTGGACTTATTTCCACTTGGCATAATTTACTTATTATTATTTAATTATTTATGGTTTTATATTGCTATATTTCTACACTATTCTTGGTTGGTGCGACTGTAACGAAACTCAATTTCCCTCGGGATCAATAAAGTATGTCTGTCTGTCTGTTCAAGATAGGGAGCAGTGATAGCCCAGGAAATTATAGGCCAGTGAGTCTTACTTCAGTACTTTGTAAGTTGATGTAGAAGATCCTGAGAGGCTGGATTTATGAACATTTGGAGAGGCGTAATATGATTAGGAATAGTCAGCATAGCTTTGTCAAAAGCAGATTGTGCCTTACGAGCCTGATTGAATTTTTTGAGGATGTGACTAAGCACATTAATGAAGGTAGAGCAGTAGAAGTAGAGTATATGAATTTTAACAAGACATTTGATAAGGTACCTCATGCAAGGCTTATTGAGAAGGTAAGCAGGCTTGGGATCTAAGGGGACATTGCTTTGTGGATCCAGAACCAGTTTGCCCACAGAAGCAAAGAGTGGTTGTAGATGGATCATATTCTGCATGGAGGTCAGTGACCAGTAGTGTGCCACAGGGATCTGTTCTGGGACCCCTACTCTTTGTGATTTTTATAAATGACCTGGATGAGGAAGTGGAGGTATGAGTTAGTAAATTTGCTGATGACACAAAGGTTGGAGGTGTTGCGGATAGTGTGGGGGGCTGTCAGAGGTTACAGTGGGGCATTGTTGGGATGTGAAACTAGGCTGAGAAGTGGCAGATGGAATTCAACCCAGATAAGTGTGAAGTGGTTCATTTTGGTCGGTCAAATATGATGGCAGAATATAGTAATAATGGTAATAGTCTTGGCAGTGTGGAGGATTAGAGGGATATTGCGGTCCGAGTCCATAGGCTGCTCAAAGCAGCTGCGCAGGTTGACTCTGTGGTTAAGAAGGAATACGGTGCATTGGCCTTCATCAATTGTAGGATTGAGTTTAAGAACTGAGAGGTAATGTTGCAGCTATGTCGGACCCTGGTCTACCCCACTTGCAGTACTGTGCTCAATTCTGGTTGCCTCACTAGAGGAAGGATGTGGAAACCATAGAAAGGGTGCAGAGGAGATTTACAAGGATGTTGCCTGGATTGAGGAGCATGCCTTATGAGAATAGGTTGAGTGATCTCGGCCTTTTCTCGTTGGAGCGACGGAGGATGAGAGGTGAACTGATAGAGGTGTACAAGATGATGAGAGGCATTGATCTTTTGGATAGTCAGAGGCTTTTCCCCAGGGCTGAAATGTATGGCATGAGAGGGCATAGTTTTAAGGTGCTCAGAAGAAGGTACAAAGGAGATGTTATGGGTAAGTTTTTTACACAGAGTGGTGAGTGTGTGGAATGGGCTGCCAGTGGCGGTGGTAGAGACAGAAACGATAGGGTCTTTTAAGAGACTCCTGGATGGCTACATGGAGGCTAGAAAAATAGAGGGTGATGGATAAAGTCTAGGTAGTTCTAAGGTAGGGATATGTTCAGCACAGCTTTGTGGGCCAAAGGGCCTGTATTGTGCTGTAGGATTTCTATGTTTCTATGCATTATCTGCAGTTCTGCTGGCCACATTATAGAAAGGGTGTGGAGGCTTTGGAGATGTTTCAGAACACATTCACCGGAATGCTAAATGGATTAGCACGTATTAATAGCAAGGACAGGCTGGACAAACTTGGGTTGATTTCTCTGGAGTGTTGGAGGTTGTAGTTCCCATGGTTGCAATAACGGGGGCATGGGGCTGGTAGTGGTTTCACAATGACATGCACCTCAAATAGCCTCTAATAACCAAGTCCAGCTCCTGACATTTAGATGTGATTTAGTTACTAAGTCCTGTGGAATCATTCTTACTGATAGGAGAAGGGCAAAGACAGGTTTTTTGGGGCAGATGGGGCCAACTGATCTAGAAAAAGGAAAGCTCTATTCTCAAGCTTCCACTGCATTGTGGTTATACTGCAGCATGGGCAAGGCTTTGGGAGTAAAGCACAAGGAGAAATCTGGAGCTGGAGTCCTTAAAGCAGACCTACACTGAGGTCAAAGTTGACTGGCAATTCATGAAGGTGCCAAACTGTATCAGTCTCTGATGTTCTGTTGGGTTGATCAGCTGTGTGGAGACAGTGAGCCTGCTGCATGGACAACAGCTTGTTCTCCATATCGTATAGCCCTGGCTAGAATATTGACTTTACGCAGCATCCACAGACGACCCTGACCAATGGGTGGGCTTTGTGGAACACTGAGGGGAGACCAAAAGAAATGTAAAATATAAGAGGCAGAGATGGTGCGGACAGAGTCTTTAGCACTAGTTCAGCTTAATAAGTATTATTTTGGTGGTTTTGTTGAATCTACTGAGCGTCTGAGTCTGCAAAGCTAAGAAGGTTCAAGCACAGATCTCCCTGAAACTGGCGACACAGACTGAAAGGACGGTGAAGACTGTGTTTGGCACGTTTGTCTTCATCGGTTAGTGCATTGACTGCACGAGTTGGAACATCATGCAACAAGATGCTGGTAAGTCCACACATGGAGTATTTTGTCCAGTTTCTGTCATCCAGCTCTACTAATCGTGTCATTGTGCACAACAGGGTGCAGAACTGATTCTCAAGGAAATTAATGAACTCATACCAGAAGGCTTAAATTACAAGGAGAGTCTGGATATGCTGGCTTTTTTTTTCCCTAGACTGAAAGTGTCAGTCAACACCTCAGACCTATCTAAATTCCTGGGGAACCAGATATAGTGGGTGGTCAGAGTCCTTTTCCCAAGGGAGGGGAGTTTAAACTGGAGGGTGTAGGTTTAAGATGAGAGGGGGAAGATTGAATGGGGATTAGCGGGACGTCTTTTCTATAGAGTGGATGGTGATTTTATGGAATGAGCTGCCAGAGGAAGTGGTAGAGGGGGTACAACTACAACATTTAAAACACATGACAACAAGAACATGGACAGTAAACTTTAGAGGGATTATGGGCCTAACAGGGGGAAATTGGATCAGTTGAGGTGAAATATCTGGTGAGCAGGGACATGTGGGGCAGAACGGCCCATTTCTGTGTTGTACAAGTCCATGACTCTGTCACCCTCAGCCCCCGTTTGTTCTTCAGGCCTGTCTCCAACCCATAGTTCAGCCCATTGGCACATCAGTGCCAACTGGTCACCACCTGTGGCCAGTCCCACTCCGCCCTGGACCAGTTTGGTACTGACGTGGTATCCCCTGGATCCGGCTCTATTCTGAACTTCAGTCGTTTACTGCCCACAAGTGTAAATGCAGGGACAGTCCTGATCCAATCACCTGAAATAGTACCAGTTCAAGTAAACATCTTGGTCAGCAGAGACATGTTGGGCAGAACAGTCCATTTCTGTCATTAAGCAATAAGACCATAACACCAGAATTAGGCCACTTGACTCATCGCATCTGCTATACCATTTCATCGTGACTGATCCAATTTGCCTCTCAGCCTCCAATTTCCAGCCTTCCCCCCATATACCTTCATGCTCTGACCAATCAAGAATCTATCAACCTCTGCCTTAAATATACATAAATATGTATTTGGCACCCACTGCCGCCTGTAGCAAACAATTCCACAGATTCACCAATCTCTGGCTAAAGAAATTCCTCCTCAATTTTTTTATATAAAGGCTGATAATTACATTCTGATAATTTTGCCAAATCTTTTGGCATAATGATGCCCAAATATTTGAAAGCCTCTGTGTGCCATCCCCAGGGGTATCGACTTTCAATTTCTCTTGGTGGGCTGTAGTAATATGAAAGTAATTGAGTTTTATCTATGTTGATCATGTATCCTGAGAATTGACCATATTGTTCAAAGGATTGCATCAATTTAAGTAAAGAGTATGTCGGTTGCCCTAGATAGATCAAAATGTCATCCGCATAACAAGCCAATTTATGCTCTGTCCCTTTAATAGTAATTCCCCTGATATCTTCATTTTGTCTGATTTATTGAGCTAATGGTTCCAGATATAGCGCGAAGAGTAGCGGTGACCATGCACAACCCTGTCTCGTGCCCCTTTCTAGGGTAAGACTATTTGATAAATATCCATTGATTTTAATCCTAGCAGTAGGATTGTCATATAGGGTCTGTATAGTTTTAATAATTGTGTCTTGGAAACGAAATCTATATAAAACTCTGTAAAGAAAATTCCAATTAACCGAATCAAATGCTTTTTCAGCGTCCACGCTTATCACTATTGCTTCGATTTTATTTTTTTGTGTATGATCCATAATGTGAAGTGTCCTTCATATATTGTCTTGTGTCTGGCGTTGTCGTATAAAACCTGTCTGATCGTTACGTATCAGTATGGGTAGAAACTCCTCTAATCGTTTGGCCATGATGGAGGCAAATAACCTATAATCTACATTAAGAGCGGATATTGGTCTAAATGACCCGCATTCTATTTTATCCTTGCCTTCTTTCAGTATAGCTGAGATTATCGCTTCCTTCCAACTGGGTGGCACTTGTGCCTTTTTTAGAGCCCAGTTCAGTGTGGGGAGTAAAACAGGAATTAACTCATTTTTAAATTCCTTGTACCACTCTGCCGTATACCCATCTGATCCTGGTGACTTGCTTAATTTAAGCCTACTAATTGCAGCTTTTAATTCAACTTCAGTTATGTCAACAGTCATTGTTCTATTTTGTTCTTCGCTTAAAGTGGGTAACTCTAGAGAATTCAAGAAGGTAAGAAGATATGGCAAGATGGAACCTGATTCCTTTTTTCAGTCTCGGTTCAAGGATTGAGTCTATTAAAATGAATATACTGCCCAGACTGTTATATCTCTTTCAGACCCTACCAATAGAGATTAATCAAAATCAATTCAATAAATGGAACAAGATGTTATCAAGGTATATTTGGCAGGGTAAAAGGCCTAGAGTTCGTCTCAAAACTTTGCAATTAGCAAAGGAAAAGGGGGGATGGGGCCTACATTCTCTTAGAGATTATTATTTTGCAGCACAGTTGAGAGCTGTGATATGTTGGTGCAACCCATCATATGACGCTCAATGGAAAAACATTGAGGAGCGGGTACTTCCCATCCCCATACAAGCAATTTTGGCTGATAACAACTTGCAAAGGTACGTAAATACTATTGATAACCCATGGGTGAAATTGACTCTTAAAATATGGAAAACTACAATAAAAGAATATAATCTAGAGGGAGATATTGCAATTCTTAAATGGTGTGCATATGACTCGGATTTTAAACCAAATAAATTGGATGCTAGATTTAAGGACTGGACAGCTAAAGGAATAACAGTTCTTTGCAACATAATGAAAGAAGGAACACTGTGAGTTTTGAAATGCTTAAAGAGAAACACCTATTAGAAAAACAAGATTTTTATCGGTATTTACAGATGCGACAATATGTTAATAAGACGCTTAAAAATGAAACCAAGGTAAATACATGTTTGATAGAGCTCTTTAGAAAAGCATATAATTCAGATAATAGTAGTAGAATCATTTCAAGCATGTATAAGGGGTTGTCAAATCTTAAAACACATTCAACTTCATACATTAAAACAAAATGGGAGAAGGAAGGAGGGATAATTATATCTGAGGAAGAATGGACGACAATATGGAGATATCAATGGAAGTGTACCAGTTCACAGAACTGGAGGGAATTTGGATGGAAAAACTTGATAAGATATTTTATTACACCCTCTCAGTAATCCCATTATGATAGTAACCTCCCTGTTTGCTGGAGAAATTGTGGAAATCAAAATACAAATCATTATCATATTTTTTGGATCTGCCCTGTTATCAAAAACTATTGGAGGGGGATACACAATGCCCTACAAGACATCTTTAAAAATGAAATACCCTTAGAGAGTAAGACCATATATTTTGGATATATACCTCAAGAATGGTTGAAAAGAGATAAATATTTAATGAATATACTGTTGGTGGCTGGTAAAAAGACTCTTACTAGGAAATGGTTATCACAGGAGAGCCCAACTTTAAATACATGGATGGAAATTACAATGGACATTTACAAAATGGAGAAGATAGCAGCATCTGTTAATCATAAGCTGGAACAATTTGATTCATACTGGGAAAAATGGTTTAACTACATAATGCCTCATAGGCCTGATTTTATTCTCACAAATCAATGAATCGGTTGTAAAAAAAACATCACTCCCTACTTGTACATAGTTCTTTCCTTTTGCTTGTTTTTTCTTTCCACTCTTTTCTATAAGTGTATACCTCAGATAAATACTTTGTGGAGATTTGTGATATATATGATTATATGATATATATTTACAATGCCTGAAATACATCTTATGGAAATGTTTGTTTGATGATGAACTTCAATAAAAAAATAAATTACAGAAAAAAAGAAATTCCTCCTCATCCTCATTCTTAAACGATGCCCCTCTATTCTGAGGCTGTGTCTGCTGGTTGTAGACTCTCCCATCACAGGAAACATCCTTTCCACATTAACTCTATCAAGGTCTTTCACCATGTGATAGGTTTCAATGAGGTCACCCCTCATTCTTCTAAATTCTAGTGAATACAGAACCAGAGCAATCAAACTCTCTTCATATAACAAGCCATTCAATCTTGGAATCATTTTTGTGAATCTCCTTTGAACTTGCTCCAATTTTAGCACGTCATTTCTAAGATGTGACCTAGAAATAGGACCAGTTCTAATAAACATCTTGTTCAGGAGGGATGTGTTGGGGTGAGCAGCCCATTTCTGTGTTGTATAAGTCCATGAATCTGCTCCCCCCCCCAGCCCCTATTTGTTCTTCAGGGCTGTCTCCAAACCACGGTTCAGTCCATCAGCCCCTCATTGCCATTATGTCACAACCTTGGCCAGTCGTTTTCTGTCCCAGAGTAGAACTCTGTCATGGACCAATTTGGTACTGCCATGGTATCCCCAGGGTCTGGGCTCTTTCTGAACTCCAGTTGTTTACTGCCCACAGGTGTAAATGCAGAGACAGCCCTGATCCAATCACCAGGAGTTGTGAAGGTGTGCGAAGGTGGAACGGTGCAGATACACTGTCTCCTGGTGGGTAGCTATGTGGACAAATTTCATGTACACTGGTACAACTCATACAAAAAACTGACTTATGATCAAAGAATACTTGGTCTTTATAATTCTGGCCAAGTTTACAGGTCAGAGGGCTTCTCCGATCGATTTCAGCTTTCCAGGAATGTCACCACTAACAGCTACTCACTGACCATCAGCAACGTGAGGATCACCGACTCTAAACTTTACATCTGTGGCATTTGGGGCTCGGTCTTTGGAAAGGGAACCCGGCTGAATGTGACCAGTGAGTACTTCATGTTGGTTCTGTTTTGCAGTCACGTCCCTGTATCAATGAGTAACGATGATACTGTATGTTCAGTTTCACAGGAATAGCCATTATTACAAGTTTATAGAGAGTGGCCCAAACATAATGTGGATAAAGATTCACTGCCTGACAAGCTGAGGGCTATGTAGGGATGGAGAATAAATCAGAATCAGAATCAGGTTTGATGTCACTGGCATATGTCATGAAATTTGTGAACTTCAGTGCAACAGAACAATGAAATACGTGATAAATAAATAAGGCAAAAAAAAACTGATTTACATTAAATATATGTGTCTATTAAATAGTTAAGTTAAAATAAGTAGTGCAAAAAAACAGAAATAAAGAAGTAGTGAAGGAGTGTTCATGGGTTAAATATCCATTTACAAAGTATCATGAACAAAGCCGATGAGCTTAGAGCGTGGATCAGTACTTTCAGCTATGATGTGGCCACTACAGAGACTTGGATGGCTCAGGGACAGGAATGGTTACTTAGAGTGCGAGGCTTTAGATGTTTCAGAAAGGACAGGGAGGGAGGCAAAAGTGGTGGGGACGTGGCACTGTTGATCAGAGATAGTGTCACGGCTGCAGAAAAGGAGGAAGTCATGGAGGGATTGTCTACTGAGTCTCTGTGGGTGGAAGTTAGGAACAGGAAAGGGTCAATAACTCCACTGGGTGTTTTTTATAGACCAGCCTAAAGTAACAGGAACATCAAGGAACAGATAGGGAGACAGAATCTGGAAAGATGGAATAAAAACAGGACTGTTGTGGTGGGAGATTTTAATCTCTCTATTGGCATCTCTCTAGACCAAGGGGTTTAGATAGGGTGGAGTTTGTTAGGTGTGTTCAGTAAGGTTTCTTGGCACAGTATGTAGATAAGCCTACAAGAGGAGAGGCTGTACTTGATCTGGTATTGGGAAATGAACCTGGTCAGGTGCCAGATCTCTCAGTGGGAGAGCCTTTGGAGATAGTGATCACAACTCTATCTCCTTTACCATAGCATTGGAGAGGAATAGGAACAGAAAAGTTAGGAAAGAGTTTAATTGGAGTAAGGGGAAATATGAGGCTATCAGGCAGGAATTTGGAAGCATAAGTCGGGAACAGATGTTCTCAGGGAAATGTATGGCAGACATGTGACAAATGTTCAGGGGATACTTGCGTGAAGTTCTGCATTGGCACGTACCTATGAGACAGGGAAAGGATGGTAGGATACAGGAACCATGGTGTACAAAGACTGTTGCAAATCTAGTCAAGAAGAAAAGAAAATATTACAAAATGTTTAGAAAGCTAGGTAATGATAGAGATCTAGAAGATTATAAGGCCCGCAGGAAGGAGCAAAAGAATGAAATTAGGAGAACCAGAAGGGGCCATTAGTGGGCCTTGATGAGCAGGATTAAGAAAAACCCCAAGGCATTCTACAGGAATGTGAAGTGTAAAAGGATAAGATGTGAGAGAATAGGACCAATCAAGTGTGGCAGTGGAAAAGTGTGTATGGAACTGGAGGAGATAGCTGAGGTACTTAGTGAATACCTTGCTTCAGTATTCACTATGGAAAAGAATCTTGGCAATTGTACAGATGACATACAGTGGATTGAAAAGCTTGAGCATATAGACATTAAGAAGGTGGATGTGCTGGAGCTTTTGGAAAGCATCAAGTTGGATAAGTCACCCAGACTGGAGGAGATGTACCCCAGGCTACTGTGGGAAGCGAGGGATGAGATTTCTGATCTTCTGGCATTAATCTTTGAATCATCAATAGAGATAGCAGAAGTTCCAGAGGATTGGAGGGTTGCTGATGTTTCCTTATTCAAGAAAAGGGGTACGGATAGCCCAGGAAATTATAGGACAGTGAGTCTTACTTCAGTGGTTGGTAAGTTGATGGAAGAAATCCTGAGATGCAGGATTTATGAACATTTGTGATTCAAAAATGACTTTCAGCATGAAGAGAGTAAAATGAGAGAGGTATGGAGGGCAGGTAGATGGGACGAGGCAGAAAACCAGAGCTAGATGGACCGAAGGGCCTGTTCCTGTGCTGTAGTGGTCAATGACTCTGTGACTGTGGAAGATCTGACACTCAGATATCAGCAGATCCCTGAGTGCGCTGGATTATCTGAGTGTTAACGTTTCAGATTCCATCCTCTTTCTGCAACTTCACATGAGCTGTTTTAATGACTTTTCTCAGTCAGGCAAACAGTCTTGGACCTGAACCATTTAGAAATTTCCTCTCCCCACAGCTGCTGCCTGATCCAATGATCTTCTGTGACTTACGGTCAAGATGGCGCCTGCATACAACATCTCAGGTGACATCTTCTGGATAGACTATGGCACTATGTATTTCACTTCTTTTATGTCTTTTACATGTATGTTTTTTGTCTTGAATGCATTTCTGGAAATGGTGGAGCCTGTGACTTGGAAATTTTTGCATAATCCATCGCTTTGCTGTCCCTGAGAAGATACTGGGAGGCGGCAAGTGTGAACCTCAAGGGAAGCAGGCTGCAGAACGGGGAGCAAGCTGATGTACGACTCCATTTCGTCAATTACTGTTTCCATTGTTTCCCAATTAAAACAATGTAGGAGATTGAAACATAGAAGCAAATGCAGAAGGTGAGCACCAACAGAATTGTCTTCTGATCTCTGGTGGGATTGCTCTGCTGTCATGGAAGGGAGCCTGTGTGACCTGCCGCTGTGTCTGAAGGATGTTACTGAGCTTTTCCACTTTTTGGATATGGATAAGGATATGGACTATGGACTTTTTTCTCAGTCTTGGAGTTCTTTGTATTCTGTGTTTTTGCTTGTTCTTTCTCATTTTTTTTGGGCATGGAGGGGGATTTGGGGGTCAATGTACTCATTGCCTTTTGAGCGAGGAAGACAGGTTTTGAGGTTGATGATCATGTTACCATTTTTTTGGTACAAGGACTGTGGGTTTGCTGTTTTTGTGGCTTCCTAAGTTTTCTCGGTTCCATAGCTGTCTGGAGAAGAAGAATCTCAGAATTGTATACTGCATAGATGCTATGATAATAAATGAACCTTTCATTTTTTGATTTCCTCAAGCAGCTTGTGTTTTTTTTTCCGAGTCACAGACCAATACAGCGTTAAAATAGGCCCTTCAGCCCATCCAGTTCCTGCTGACAATGGGATCCACCCAGCTGGTCCCAATTTCCTGTGTTTGACCCATATCCATACAAGCCATACCCCTGCTATTTACCCATCCAAATACTTCTTAAATGATGCTACAGTACCTGCTTCAGCCACTTCCTCTGGCAGCTCGTTCCATATACAATTGGAGAACTTCTTCACTCAGGGCAGTGAGAGAGTGGAATGAGCTTCCAGCGGAATTGGTGGATGCAAGTTCGATTTCAATATTTGAGAGAAATTTGGATGGGTACATGGATGGGAAGAGTATGAAGGGATATGGTCCTGGTCGATGGGACTAGGTAGTTTAATAGTTCAACACAGACTAAGTGGGCTGAATGGCCTGTTTCTGTGCTGTAGTATTTTATCACTCTATGACTCACCACTATCTGTGTGAAACAGTTGTCCCTCAGATTCCTTTTTAATCTCATCCCTCTCAGCCTAAACCTATCTGCCTTCATACTGGACCCCCTTACCCTGGGGAAAGGACTGTTACCGTCCACCTTATCTTTGCCTCACAAAATTGTAAAACACTTTTCCAGTCTTCCGGAACCAATCTAGAATCTAGTGATTCTTGAAAGATCATTAATAATGCCTCCATAATTTCTTTTGCTACCTCTTTCAGAACCTTGGCATGTATGCCGTCTGGTTCAGGTGATTTATCCACCTTCAGACATTTCAGTTTCCCAAGAACCTTCTCTCTTGTTATAGTAACTTCACACAGTTCATACCCTCTGACCCCTGGAACGTCCACCATCCTGCCAGTGTCTACCACACTGAAGATTGATGCAAAATACTTATTCAGTTCATCCAGCATTTCCTTATCCCTCATAACAGAGCTTTGACCAGCGGCCAGTCCGGGCATTGGAAAATTGGAGAGGAGGGGTCTTCAATCAGGCCCCCGGTCCAAGGATAAAAAGCAGGAGTGGTTCGTGACAGTGTAATAGAGCTTTGACCAGCAGCCAATCGGCATTTGAGATTGATTGGTAAGAGCAAATTAAAGAAAGGCAAGGGCAAGTGCAGCGCCTGATGTCTGAGTAGACATAGTGAGTATCGTGACCTTCAGGCTTTAGCTCTTTGAGGCTCCACTCAGTGAAAACAAAGGGGAAAAAAGCTCAGGTTTTTCCTTCTGTTCTTTATTTGTGCTAAGCTAGGACAGGCTGGAAAGTGCAATTCTCCTCTTGCAGGATGTGGGAAGGCAGAGAGACCTCCAGGATTCCTCAACACTACAACTGCAAGAAGTGCATCCAGCTACAGCCTCGAATAATCCGCATTAAGGAGTCAGAGCTGGAACTGGATGAATTCTGGATCAACAACACACACAAAATGCTGATGGAACACAGCAGGCCAGGCAGCATCTATAGGGAGAACCACTGTCGACGTTTCGGGCCGAGACCCTTCGTCAGGACTAACTGAAAGGAAAGATAGTAAGAGATTTGAAAGTAGTGGGGGGAGGGGGAAATGCAAAATGATAGGAGAAGACCGGAAGGGGTGGGATGAAACTAAGAGCTGGAAAGGTGATTGGCGAAAGTGATACAGAGTTGGAGAAAGGAAAGGATCATGGGATGGGAGGCCTCGGGAGAAAGAAAGGAGGGGGGGAGCACCAGAGGGAGATGGAGATCAGGCAAACAACTAAATATGTCAGGGATGGGGTAAGAAGGGGAGGAGGGGCATTAACGGAAGTTAGAGAAGTCAATGTTCATGCCATCAGGTTGGAGGCTACCCAGCGGTATATAAGGTGTTGTTCCTCCAAGCTGAGTTTGGATTCATTTTGACAATAGAGGAGGCCATGGACAGACATATCAGAATGGGAATGGGACGTGGAATTAAAATGTGTGGCCACTGGGAGAATTCTGGATCATTCAGGAAGCTGAGAAGGTGATAGATACGACATACAGCGGTAGATATACACAAAGCACAGGACACAGGAAACTGAGTGACAGTCAGAAAGGAGAAAGAGATTAAAAAGTCAGTGTAGAGTACCCTTGTGGCCACCCCCTTCAACAACAGGTAAGTCAACATGGTTACTGTCGGGTGGGGGTGGGAGGGAGGAAATGACCTAAAAGAGGCCAGTCACAATGGTTGGACCTCTGGCACTGAGTCTGCCTCTGTGATTCAGAAGGAAAGGGGAAATATGAGGCACACTGTGATGGTAGGGGATTCATTTGTTAGGGGAACAGACAGGAAGTTCCAGAACATGGAATATAGAAATCTGCAGTACATTACAGGCCCTTCAGCCCACAATGTTGTGTCAACCATGTAACCTGCATGAGAAACTACCTAGAATTACCCTACCACATAGCCTTCTATTTTTCTAAGCTCCATGTACCTAATTACGTGTTTCTTAAAAGACCCAATTGTATCCACCTCCACCACCATCGCAGGCAGTACATTCCACGCACCCACCGCTCTCTGTGTGGAAAAACTTAACTCTGACATCCTCCTTGTGTCTACTTCCAAGCACCTGAAAACTATGCTCCCTCATGCTAGCCATTTCAGCCCTGGGAAAGAGCCTCTGACTATCCACACGATCAATGACCCTGACCATCTTATCCATCAGGTCATCTCTCATCCTTTGTTGATCCAAGGAGAAAAGGCCAAGTTAACTCAACCTATTCTCATAAGGTACACCCTCCAATTCAGACAACATCTTTGTAAATCTCCTCTGCACTCTGTCTGTAGTATCCACATCCTTCCTGTAGTGAGGTGACCAGAACTGAACAGAGTACTTCAAGTGGGGTCTGACCAGGGTCTTATACAGCTGTAACATTACCTCACAGCTCTTGAACTCAGTCCCACAGTTGATAAAGGCCAACACACCTTATACCTTCTTAACAACACTGTCAGCCTGTGCAGCAGCTTTGAGAGTCCTATGGACCCCATGGACCCCAAGATCTTTCTGATCCTCCACACTGTCAAGAGTCTCACCATTAATACTATATTCTCTCTTCAAATTTGACCTACCAAAAGGAACCAGCTCACACTTATCTGGGTTGAACTCCATCTGCCCAGTTCTGCATCCTATCGATGTCCCATTGTGAGCTCTGACAATCCTCCAGACTATCCACAATAGCCCCAACCTTTGTGTGATTATCAAACTTACTTACCCACCTTTCTACTTGTTAATCAAGGTCATTTATAAAAATCTCAAAGAGGAGGGCTCCCAGAACAGATCCCTGTGGAACACCACTGGTCACTGACCTCCATGCAGAATACAAACCATCTACAACCACCCCTTGCCTTCTGTGGGCAAGCCAATTCTGGATCCACAAAGCAAAGTCTCCTTGGATCCCATGCCTCATTACTTTCTGAATAAGCTTCGAATGGGGAATCCTGTCAAATGCTTTACTGAAATTCATCCCATCTACACTATATCCACTGCTCTACCTTCATCAATGTGTTTTTTGTATTCTCAAAGAATTCAATCAGGCTCATAAGGCATGACCTGAACTTGACAAAGCCATGCTGACTATCCCTAATAAGATTATGTCTCTTCAAATGCTCCTAAATCCTGCCTGTCAGGATTTTCTCCGACAACTTGCCCACCACTGAATTAAGACTCACTGGTCCATAATTTCCTGGGTTATTTCTACTCCCTTTCTCGAACAAGGGAACAACATCCGCAACCCTCCAATTCTCCAGTACTTCTCCCATCCGTAATGATGATGCAGAGGTCATCACCAGAGGCTCAGCAATTTCCTCCCTCGCTTCCCACAGTAGCCTGGGGTTTACCTCATCTGGACTCAGCAACTTATCTAAATTAATGCTTTTCAAAATCTCCAGCCTGTCCTCTTTCTTAATGTCTATGTGCTGAAGTATTTCAGTCTGCTGAAGGTCATCCCCACAATTGCCAATGTCCTTTTCCCTGGTGAATACCGAAGCAAAGTTTTCATTAAGTACCTTTGCTACCTCCTCCAACTCCATGTACACGTTTCCACTATTACATCTGTTTAGTCCTATTTTCACACAGCTCATCCTCTTGCTCTTCACATTCTTGTAGAATGACTTGAGGTTTTCCTTAATCCTGCTCACCAAGGCCTTCTCATGGCCCCTTCTGGCTCTCCTAACTTCATTCTTAAGCTCCTTCCTGGCAACCTTGTAACTTTAAGTACCTAGCTTCTTTACTTTTTAGCTAGATTTTCCACATCTTTAGTACTCCATAGTTCTTTTACCCCTCCATCCTTTCCCTGTCTGAATGGAACATAACTATGCAGAATGCCATGTAAATATTCACTGAATTTTTGCTACATTTCTGCCTTGCATTTCCCTGAGTACATCTGCTTCCAATTTATGCTCCCATGCTGTGTGGAATGCATTGCCTGCAAAGGTGGTAGAGGCAGATACAACAGGCTCTTTTAAGAGAATCTTAGATAGGTGCATGGAACTAAGAAAAATAGACGGCTATGTAGTAGGGAAATTTTAGGCAATTTCTAGACGAGGTTACATGGTCGGCACAACATTGTGGGACAAATGGCCTGCAATGTGCTGTAGATTTTCTATGTTTTTATGTTTCCATTTCCTGCCTAATAGCATCATATTTCCCCTTACCCCAATTACATGTTTTCCCAAATTGTCTGCTCCTCATTCTCTCCCGTGCTATGGTAAAGGAGTTATGATCACTACCTACAAAAGGATCCACCAGAGGATCTGACACCTGACCAGGTTCATTTCCCAATACAAGATAAACTACAGCCTCTCCTCTCATTGCTGTATCTACATATTGCGCCAGGACACCTCCTGAATACACCTAACAAACTCAACCTATGTAAACCTCTTGCGATCAATATTAGGAAAATTAAAATCTCCCATCACAACAACTCTATCATTATTGCACCATTCCAGAATCTACCTCCCTATCTGCTCCTCGATGTCCCTGTTATGGTTGGGGGGGGGGGTCTATAAAAACACCCAGTAGACTTATCAGCCCCTTCCCATTTCTGACTTCAGACTGACTCAGTAGATAATCCCTCCATGACTTCCTCCTTTTCTGCACCCATGAAGCTATCACTGATCAGCAGTGCCACTACCCCACCTCTTTTGCCTCCCTCATGTCCTTTTTGAAACACCTAAGCCTGGCACACTCAGCAGCCATTCCTGCCCCTGAGACATCCAAGTCTCTGTAATGGCCAAAACGTCATAGTTCAACAGATTGATCCACATTCTAATTTCATCTGCATTGTTTATGATATTCCTTTTATTGAAATAGACACATCTCAAACGATCTTGTTGAGTGCATCTTTGCTCTATCATCTGTCTATCCTTCCTTACAGAATCCCTACAGGCTGTCACTACTTGTTTACCAACCACCCCATCTTCTGCCTCTTCACTTTGGTTTCTACCCCCTGCAAATCTAGTTTAAACCCTCCCTAACAGCCACGTCAAACCTCCCTCCCAGGATATTGGTGCCCCTCGGATTCAAGTGCAACCGATCCTTTTTGTACAGGCCACACATGCCCCAAAAGAAGTCTCAATGACCCAGGAATATTAATCCCTCTACCCTACTCCAATTCTTCAGCCATGCATTTATCTGCCATCTCATTCTATCCCTAAACTTACTGTTGCATGTGTTACGTAATTTTAACGTTTTAGAAACGAACAAGCAGCAAGAGATTTCACACCAAGTCAGGTTTTAATGTTCAAACCACTACCTTTATTAGTATCTACTCATTATATAGTAACTTAAACAAGATGAACAAAAGTTAAGTGTTTTGTGTATATATGTGTGTAAATATAGCTCCCAAACTATCGAGCTTGGGGGAACAAGGCTTAGAGTCTTAAGATGGTAAAGAAGGAAAGTTCAGTCATCCATGGAATAAATGATGGGTGAGAGATATTCGTAAATCAAGTTAAAATGTAGAGAAAAACTGATTACATCGAATTCCACAGATTCCATGCTGGTAAAACGAAATAACTGTCATCGAAGATCTTGTCCATTAAGTCATTCCAAAAATCCACAAAATAACAGTCACGGGGATCACACACAAAATGCTGATGGAACACAACAGGCCAAGCAGCATCTATAGAAAGAAGTGCAGTCAACGTTTCAGGCTGAGACCCTTCGTCAGGATAGACCCATCTTGACAAAGGGTCTCGGCCTGAGACGTCGACTGCACTTCTTCCTATAGATGCTGCTTGGCCTGCTGTGTTCCATCAGCATTTTGTGAGTGTTGCTTGAATTTCCAGCATCTGCAGATTTCCTCATGTTCGAGTCACAGGGATATCGTCTTCATAGTGTTTAACACATAACACCCATCAATTCCAGATAAGGATCAATAAAAGTAGTACCACAAGATACTCCAAAGAATCCACACATATGGATTATACAAAATGACAGTCACACATCCGTTGTGCATTGTGTGCCAATGTTAATCCAATCTTTTGGGCATAGGAGAGTCCTAAACAGTGACAAAGTGAAGTCACTAGCTTTTGAGTCTCTCTCTCTCTCTCTCTCTCTCTCTCTTTCTGTATGAGTTTAAATCTGCACAGACTGCAACAGCCTGTGGCTGATGTCATAGTCCTGCCTCACTCAGACGCTCTTAAAGTAACACTCACAATAAACGAGACCGCAGGCTCATAACACTTCCCCCCAAAAAAGGAAAATTTATCTATAAGAGCAAAATTTTAACTGCAAACTATGGAATGTGAATACAGAATACATGTATGGATATCATTAAGCATACTACAGATTAATACAATATATAGCAGAAGTGTATACAAATATTACCAAAAACACATTGCGAACTTAACTTCTGGAAAGACAATCAGAGATTATACTATCCTTGCTCTTAATGTGAGTTATCAAGAAATCATATTCCTGCAAAATTAAACTCCAATTCAGCAACATTCTTTTCTTGTCCTTCACTTTACTCAAAACACCACTAGATTATGACCTGTATAAACCACAAGTGGTTTCTGAGCGGGGCAAGCATAAACATCAAAATGCTGCAAAGCCAAAATAAGCGATGACAATTCTTTCTCTACGGTGGAATAATTCCTTTGATGCTCATTGAATTTCTTTGAAAAGTAAGCCACAGGGTGGTCAGCCTCATCAGCATCCTTTTGTAACAACTCTACTCCTGTAGCTTTATCACCAGCATCTACAGCTACAGAGAAAGGCTTTGTAACGTCAGGTGCCCTGACACAGGTTGGGGATATAAAATGGCTTTCAATTTATCAAATGCCTCCTGACAAGGTTCTGTCCAAACAAACTTTTCACCCTCTTCAGGAGATTAGTTAAAGGGAGAGCAATATCTGAAAAGTTCTTACAGAACTTATGATAATATCCGACCATTCCCAGAAATCTTTAGAGAGCTTTTTTGCCGATTGGAACAAGAACTTCAGAGATTGCCTGAACAGGAGCCAACCTGCCTTGGCCTACAACATAACCAAGATAGGTCACAGTGGCATGGCCAAATTCACCCTTAACTAAGTTAACAGTAAGGTTGGCCTTTGAGAGTCTTTCAAACAGCTTTTCCACTGCAGAGATATGAGCATCCCATGCGTCATTTCCTGTAAACAAATCATCAATATAGGCATCTGTGTGTTTGAACCCTTGAATTACAGAATTAATCATTTTCTGGAATGTTCCTGGAGCATTTTCATCCCAAATGGCAGAACATCGTATTCATACAACGCAGAAGGTGTCACAAATACAGAAATTTCTCTACCCCTATCCATAAATGGAACACACCAATATCCTTTTAACAGATCAATCTTTGTAAGAAACTTAGCTTTTCTGAATTTGTCTATGCAATCATCCACTCTAGAGATCAGATAAGTATCTGCTTTTGTTATAGCATTCACCTTTCTATAATCAGTGCAAAACCTGATACTACCATCTGGTTTAGGTACCATAACAGAAGGTGAACTCCAATCTGATGTTGAAGGCCTAATAATACCATTTTCTAACATATACTCAATTTCTTGTTCATCAAGTTTACATTGTTCTATGTTCATGCAATATGGATGTTGTTTTATGGGCTTGGCATTACCAAATCTATGTCATGTGATGCGACTGTGGTTCGGTTTGGAACATCTGGAAATAAATCTTTATATTTTTGGATTAACTCTTTCATTTGTTGCCTCTGCTGTGGCTGTAAATGAGCCAATTTATTATCAATGTTTTCTAAAACAGTCGAGTTTGTTAGTCTAACTGGGACAATGTTGTTTTAAATAAGCCTCAGATGAATCACTCAGACTCATTGATTTTGACCACCACAGTCACAGCTGGTGTTTGATTTTCAAAATAGTAGTGATCTGATTCGGTTTACCCACAATCTGACAAGTGTGACAAGTTCGACAAAATGTCACAACATCTTTCCTCAAATTAGGCCAGAAGAACTGTTTCAAATTATTGTTCACTGTTTTATTCACACCAAGATGGCCACCTAAGGGCATACTATGGGCCAAAGTTAAATTCTCATTCCTATAGACAGTGGGAACTACAACCCAATGAACAATTGCCCATTCCTGACTTGCAGGAGTATCAAGTGGTCTTCACTTCCTCATTAACGCTCTATTCTTGATATATATTCTTGACATAATGCTCCACATCATCCTTCATCTTAGGCCACCAGCCCACTTTCTTGATTTTTTCCAGGTGCTTTCACACCCCTGGTATCCCCATGGTACCAATGGATCATCTGGTTTCTTCCTCCCTCTGGAACCACAAACTTTCCTTTATAAAGGATAACCCCATCTTTGACAAACACTCTCTTGTGCTCTTTGTATATTTCATGCCCTGCACCTTCTATCAATTCTTAAAATTCTTCATCTTTCTTCTACTCCTCTGTTAAATCTATAAGCTTAATCTATTGTTCCTTCTGCCTCCAAATCTCGCCAATCTGTGGCTGCCATTCCTGCCAAAATAAAGCACCTTGCTTTTCCAATTCATCAGGCTTTCTATTCCCCTCTGGAGATAATTTAGAGTGGGCTTTCACCTTTATGATTCCATATTCTTTTCCCTTTGCCTCTTCAAATATATATTATAATAAAGCTTCCCATCAGCCAAAACAAAACCTCTGGCTTCCCCCAGAGGCAAATGTTCTGTAAGGCTGTTACAGACATACATACTGTCGGAGTGTATGACTGGCCCCGGCGGAAGACATTCTGGGTGGCTAACCACATATGCTACAGCTGTCAATTCTGCTGCCTGTGCACTCATGGTTTTGCATAACTTTAAAGCTACACTATACCTTTCCTGGCCATGTTCATCCTCTACAGATATGCCACACACAGTTATCCTCTCACCATCCTGTACTGAGGAGGAGCCATTCACAAAAACTTTGTGTCTTTGTTCTCTGTCGTTACTTTATCTGATCTGCTTCCACCCCTACTTTTTGTTTTTATACAAATGGACCATTGGGATCATTTGTTGTCCGAGACTGACAGTCATGCTCACTTTCGAGGTACACCAGGTTACCGGTTAACATTAAGGTAGTGTTTACTGGCTTTACCATAATATTTCTTCCTTTCATCAGCAATACCCATCTGGCAATTCTGTTTCGACTTACCGAACCATCTTTAATCTTTCCCTCTAGCAGTAATTGTATGGGGGTGTGTTCTGTCAGTATTGTGAGTGGACTAAGTCCCATTCTGTAGGTGACCAAATGCTTTTTGCACACAGTATACCCCTGTTCTACTGGTGACAGCATGTGTAATGCATACGCTACTGGTCTTAACTTCCCATTTGTCTTCTGTAACAGCACTGCTGCAAAGGCCACCTCCAATGAGAATGGCTCATTTGGATTTGGGGATTTTAAAGCAGGCACAGTGGCCAATGCTTGGTTCAGAGCGGTAATGGCCCGGGTGTTCCACTCCAATGCCATATTCAATTTCAGTAACTTCGTTAAAGTGGCTGCCTTTTTGGAAAATCCATGAATGTTATCCCTACATTATCCTACCAGTCCCAGAAAGGACCACTGCCTTTTCAGGTCTCAGGGAACAGGCAATTTCAAAGCTCATTCTACTCTTGGCTTGTCAATTTCTCTTTTTCCCAGTGTCAAGGTCATTCCCAAATATCTAACTTCTTGTTTCATTGCCTGTGCTTTTTTAGGGTTTACCTTTAGTCCCAATGCAAGTAATAATTGCAACAGTTCTGTCAAGAGCTGATGGTGTTCCTGCTTGGTTTTGGTTGCAGAAGTAGATCATTTACGTACAGTACTGCTTCAAGCACTTGGGCTTTGAAAACTGTTGTAACCCTTCGCCTAAGCACTGGTGAAATATAGATGGGGAATTATAGAACCCCTGTGGTAGGGCAGTCCATGTATACTGTTGTCCCTGAAAGGTAAATGCAAACCTGTATTGACACTCTCATACTAGTGGGATTGACCAAAGTCCATTATTAATGTCTAAAACTGTGAACCATTGTGCTGCTTCATGCTGTTTGACCACTGTCTCCAAGTTAGTTGCTACAGTTGGGGCTGTTAACCGAGTTACATTATTCAGTTCTTGATAGACTATTGTCAATCTGCAACTACGATCTGGTTTGTACATTGGTCATGTGGGTGAATTATTAGTGGAGGCTATGGCCTCAGTACCCCTTGTTGTACTGAACTCTGTATTACCTTACCTACATCTTCCTTTGCTTTCTTTGGGGAAACCATATTGCTTCTGTGGTTTGGGGTCTGGACCTTGTATGCAGGCACTGAAAGCTATTTTTCCACAGTCTTGGTTGTGCCTTGCAAATGCCCCTGAGTTCTGTGCAATAATTTGCTGTACCTTCTGATCATTGCTCATCTCCACTGGTTTCAACACACAGGGCAGGAGGCAGCCCAGAGTGGGGAAGGGGTTTCACTGGGAGGTTCCTGCCCTACAGAGACACGTCCAACAGCAGCTTCACCCTGATAGTCACAGACGTAGTGCACAGTGATTCTGCCGTCTATTACTGCAGAGTGTGGGGAGACATCGACGGGAATGGCACCCAGCTCATCGTAACCGGTGAGTACAAGTTCTATTTATTCAGCAGTGTGTTCCTGAATGGATTTATTAGATATAGAAAGAACAACATTGTGTGGGCAAAGTCACATCTCATTAGCTGGATTGAGTTTCTGAGGAGGTGACGAAGATAATGGTGTGTTGGGAAGTGGATGTTGTCTACATTAAAGTTAGTAAATCTTTAAATCACGTGACACAGTAGTGCAGCAGTTAGCAAAATGATTTACAGTGATCGAGGTTCAATTCCCACCACTGTCCGTCAGGAGTTTGTTTGTTCTCCCCGTGACCGCATGGGTTTCCTTCGGGGGATCCAGTTCCTTCCTCATTCCAAAGACAGCCGG
The DNA here is from genome assembly GCF_048418815.1 of Hemitrygon akajei. Taxonomy (NCBI): domain Eukaryota; kingdom Metazoa; phylum Chordata; class Chondrichthyes; order Myliobatiformes; family Dasyatidae; genus Hemitrygon; species Hemitrygon akajei. Next base: position 8,063,207 of record NC_133130.1, read on the forward strand.
GTTAGTACTAAGTTGTGGGCATGTTGTGTTGGTGATGGAAGCATGGCAACACTTGTGCGATTCCCCAGCACATCCTCGGACTGTGTTGGTCATTGACACAAGCAACGTATTTCACTGTATGTTTTGATATTTTGATGTACATATGACAAACAAAGCTACTCTCTAGATTCAGGCAATTTGGTTCATTACTGTCACATGTTACAGTGAGAGACATGGTTTACCATGGCAACTGTAGTGATCATTTCATTATTTCAGTACATTGAGGTAGTACAAGGGAAAACAATCTGCAGAGTGTTACAGGTCTGGAGATGGTGAGGTGCAGACAGACAATAAAGTGAAAAAATATAATGAGGTAGATTGTCAGGTAATGAGTTCATCTTCTCAATGCTCTAATGTAACCTGCCATTTACTGTATTACTGTATTTACCTTGTAAATTTGTCCTCCCCACGTGTAACAACTCACTCCATCTGTCACTTCTGTGTCCACATTTACAACTGATCTAAACCCCAGTGAAATATTTGACAATCTTCCTCAAATTCCAGAACTCCATCAAATTCTATGTCATCTGCATATACCCTAATCAGCCCACCTATATTTTAGACGATAAGACCATAAGACACAGGAGCAGAATTATGGTATTTGGCCCTTTGAGTCTGCTCCACCATCTAATCATGGCTAATCATTTTTTACTCCTCCTCAACTCCATTTCCCGGCCTTCTTCACATAACCCTTGATGTCACGTCCTTCAAGAGACTATCAATCTCTGCCAACAACCTGACCTCCACAGCTGCATGTGACTACAAATTCCACAAATTCACTACCCTCTGGCTAAAGAAATTTCTCTGCATCTCTGTTTTGAATGGATGCCCCTCTACCTTGAGACAGAGCCTTCTTGTCCTAGACTCTCCCATCATGGGAAACATCCTTTCCACATCCACGCAGTCTATGCCTTTTGACATTCAAAAGGTTTCAATGAGATCCCCCCCTCATCCTTCTAAATTCCAATGGCAACAGACCTAGGGACATCAAACGTTCCATATATGACAGTCATTTCATTCCTGGAATCATCCTTGTGAATCTCCTCTGGAACCTTTTCAATGCCAGCACATATCTTTTAAGATGAGGAGTCCAAATCTGTTCACAATACTCAAGTGCCTCACCAGCACTTTATAAAGCCTCAGCAATATATTCATGCTCTTGTATTCTAGACCTCTTGAAATGAACGCTAACATCGCATTTGCCTTCCTCACCACCGACTCAACCTGCAAGTTAACCTTTAGTGTGTTTGTACAAGGACTCCCAAGTTCCTTTGCATTTCAGCTTTTTGGATTTTCTCCCCATTTAGAAAATAGTCCGTACATTTATTTCTACCAGCAAAATGCAGGACCATGCGTTGTCCAACATTGTATTTCATTTACTACTTTCTTGCCCATTCTCCTAATCTAATCTAAGTCCTTCTACATTCTACCTGTTTCCTCAGCACTACTTGCCCCTTCACCAATCTTCCTATCATCTTGGCAACTTGTCAACAAAACCATCTATTTCATCATCTAAGTTATTAATATACAGCATAAAAAGAAGTGGTCCCAACACTGACCCCTGCGGAACACCACTAGTCATTGGTAGCCAACAAGACAAGGATCCTTTTATTCCCACTCGCTGCCTTCTTCCAATCAGCCAATGCTCTAACCACCTTACTAAATTTCCTGTAATACCACGTGCTCTTACATTGGTAAGCAGCCTCATGAGTGGCTCCTTGTCAAAGGCCTTCTGAAAGTCCAAATATGCAACATCCACTGCATCCCCTTTATCTATCCTCCTTGTCATCTCCTCAACAGGTTCGTCAAGCAGGATTTTCCTGTTTCACCAAGTACTATCTAACATCTTTCCAACCACAGAGGTCAGGCTAACTGGTCTATAATTTTCTTTCTGCTGCCTGCCTCCTTTTTTAAAGAGAGGAGTGACATTTGCAATTTTCCAATCCTCTGGTACTATGCCAGAGTGCAAGGACTTTTGAATCTCTAACGCTACCTCTTTCAGAACCTCAGAGTGCAGTTCATGTGGTCTTGGTGACTTAATGTACTTTTAGATCTTTCAGTTTTTTAAGAACCTTCTGTCTTGTGATAGTAACTGCACTCACTTCTCTTCCTTCACATACTACAACATCTGACACACTGCTATTGTCTTCCACAGTGAAGACTGATGCAAGGTACTCATTTAGTTCATCAGTCATCTCCTTGTTCCCCGTTATTCTTTCTCCTGCCTCATTTTCTAGTGGTTCTATATCCACTCTCATCTCTCATTTATTTTTTACATACTTGAAAAAGCTTTTACTATCCACTTTGATATTATTTGCTAACTCGCTTTCATATTTCATCTTTTCCCTTATATTGATTCTTTTAGTTCCTCTCTGTAGGTTTTTAAAATCTTCCCAATCCTCTATATTCTCACTAATTTTTGCTTTGTTGTCTGCCCTCTCTTTTGTTTTTATATTAGCTTTGACTTCCCTTGTCAGCCACGGTTGCACTATTTTGCCATTTGAGTATTTCTTCTTTTTTGGAATACACATGTCCCGCATCTTCTTTATTTTCCCCAGAAACTCAGGCCATTGCTGCTCTGCTGACATCCCTGCCAGCAGCTCCTTCCAATTTACTTTGGCCAACTCCTCTCTCATACCACTGTAATTTCCCTTACTCCACTGAAATACTGCTACATCAGACTTTAATTTCTCCCTATCAAATTTCAAGTTGAACTCAATCATATTGTGATCACCGGTTTCTAAGGTTTTTTTTTACCTTAAGCTCCCTAATTATCTCCAGTTAATTACATTACACTCAATCCAGGAGAACCGATCCCCTAGTAGGCTGAACGACAGACTGCTCTAAAAAGCCATCTCTCTGATTTTTGTCCAGTGCAGTCCAATAACAGCATTAGACAACTGTAGTTGAGTCTGTTTGTATGCACTTGCAGGTTTGTGTATCTTCTGTTGATGGGAGAGGAGTAAAGAGAGAATTTCCAGGGTGGGCTGGGTCTTTGATTATGCTGGCTGCTTTACTGAGGCAGCAACATGTGGAGACTGCCCACGGAGGAGGGTAAGGAAGATGTCTGGCTTCCACTTTGTGTTGAGTTGTGTCCAAAACACTCCACTCTTTCTTGCAATCTTGAACAGAGTAATTGCCATACCAATCTGTGATGTATCCAGACAAACATACTTTTTATGATATATTGATAAAAATTGCTGAGATTCAAAGGCAACCTGTCAAATTTCTTCTGTGTCCTGAGGAAGCACACAACCTGCTCCTGGGTCCTGAAGAAAAGTCTTGGCCTGAAATGATTATTTATTCAGTTCCATAGATGCTGTCTGACTTGCTGAGTTCCTTCAGCATTTTGTGTGTGTTGTCCTAGTGTCTACGTGGTTTGACCAGAACAGACTATTTGTGATGTTCACAGATTTGTCACAGAATGCTGCAGAACACGTTCACCAGGATGCTGCCTGGATTAGCATGTGTTTGCTGCAAGGGAAGGCTGGACAAATTTGAGTTGATTTCTCTGGAGTGTTGGAGGTTGTGGTTCCTATGGGTGCAATCACTGACCAATACAGCACGGATCTACTCAAGACAAACTGTGCAATGTGATTAACAGGCATGAAATAGTACATCTTGATGCTTTTCCCTTCATTATGGGGGATTTTAGCTTGAAAAAATCTCTAAATAATTATTATCTACAAAGCTCCTGGAGCATCAGAGGAACCAACACACTGGACCACTACTACACCACCATCAAAAGCAAGATATCCCATACCCGCTGTGTTGCCTTTAAGGCATTTGTTTAGTTTATTATATTTTCGCTTTAGTAATTCATTTGTAATTATTTTTTAGTTAAAGTTAAGGTTGTTTAAAGTAAATTCATTGTCTGTGATATATCGCGGCATGCGATGACGTCACACCCGGTTTCGCCGCATCCTGTGGGAAAATACCGGTTTGGAGAAACGGGAAGGAGGGGGTTGTGTGTGCAGGATCAGCGCGAGAAAAGTTTTCTTTCTACACATTAGAAACATCAGAGAAGCAATGCCGCAAGTTCATAAGATAATCGATACGTTGAAGTAAAAATGTTAATGCTGATTCTGTTAAAAGTAATGACGGTTGATAAAGTTTATGTTCTTTGTTATTTAAAGAGTTGCGGATAGTTTGTGTTGAAGTGTATTTAAAGCCAGTCGATGGCGTAGGTAGATTCTGACTGTATGTTGCACTTCAATGTAATATAGTTTGTTGTAGTTTTACTTTTGCAAGTATTTATGATGTAAATGTGATGCCAAGAAGGAAACAAATACTGTATATATTTTGTATTGTTTTATCAACAGTTTTCACCATACGTTAATGTGGAAGAGTGAACAGTAAACGGTTAATCTTACTGGGACCGCGCCTCATTGACCGGTTTATACTTGGTGTTTAGTTCAGAGTTTTTTTTACACCTGTGCGAGAACACTACACCCACACTTTGGAAAGTCTGATCACCTGGCTGTAACTCTACTCCCCAAGTATTGACAGAGACTGTAGACTGCAGCACCAGTAGGGAGGACCAAGAAGGAATGGACAAGGGAGGGACAGGAGAGTTTACAGGAATGCTTGGAATTAGTGGACTGGACTGTATTCAGGGATTAATTTTCGAGTCTGAAAGAGTACACCACAGCTGTCACTGAATTCATTAAAACCTGTGTGAATGATGGTATGCCCACAAGAACTTACTATCCACACTCAAGTCAAAATCCCTGGATAAACCAGTAGGTTCGTAGTGTGCTGAAGGCTCAATCTGTGGCATTCGAGTCTGGTGACTCACGTCTGTGCAAGATCACCAGGTATGACTTGCAAAAGGCTATTTCAGGAGCTAAAGAACAATCGTGAATGAGGTTGGAGGCTAAATCAGATGCACATCAACTCTGGCAATGGTTGCAGCCCATTACTTGCTGTGAAGCAAAACCCAACATCATGAATGGCAACGATGCTTCACTATCAAACAAGCTCAATGCCATTTATGCACACTTTGAAAAGAGAATAAAACTACAATTATGAGGATCCCTGCAGCACCCAGTGACCCTGTGATCTCTGTCTCAGGGGATGACGTCAGCCTGTCTTTTAAGAGGGTGAACCCTTGCAATGCAATGAGACCCTACCTGGTAGGGCTTTGAAAACCTGTATCAACTAACTGGCATCGGTGTTCAAAAACATTTTCAGTCTATTATTACTACAGTTGGAAGTTCCAACCTTCCAACAATGCTTGGTTGTTGGCAGGTAGGGTTAATACCTGACTTTCAAGAGCACTTGTGAGTTATGTTCCGGCTGGACTTAGTCCTTCAACTGCCAGAGAACAGTGTGGAAATATCAGGTGCTGTTTTCTCCCGATAGGGATTAGTTTTTAGTTCCAAGTGCTCCTGTTACGTTTTGTCACCCTGCAACCTTATCCTTCAATCTCTCTGAATTATGGAGGACAGCATGTGTATAAATGTCTCTCTCCAGCAGACTTCATCATGACTCCAGTATTTCTACTATTTTTTAATGTTTCTTAACTGTTATACATGATTTTTTTGTGTTCTATCACTGAACAGCAGTGAACCATCTGATTGGCTTATCAGAGTTCTCTTTGGGAACTAATTGACTTGATCAGCATTTCTGATCTGGCTATTGTTCATGATTGCACTTAATTAAAAAAAACCTGCTTCAAATGGACAGCAATTATACCAATACTCGAGAAGAACAGGTGAGCTGCCTTAATGATGTGCACTGGTAGCACTTACATGTCAGGTGATTAAGTCTTTTGAGAGGTTGGTTATGGCTAGAATTAATTCCTGTATCAGCAAGGACCTGGATCCACTGTAATTTGCCTATCGACAAATGTGTGCTTAGCTCCTTGCTCTTCTCCCTCTATGCCCATGACTGTGTGGCTAGGAACAGCTCAAACACCATCTATAAATTTGCTGATGACACAACCATTGTTGCCAGAATTTGAGATGGTGATGAAAGGGTGTAGCGGAGAGAGATATATCAGCTAGTTGAGTGGTGTTGCAGCAACAACATTGCACTCAATGAACTGATTGTGGATGTCAGAAAGGGCAAGATGACAATACACACCAGTCATCAATCAGGGATCAGAAAAGGAAAGAGTGAGCAATTTTAAATTCAAGAAATTTCTAATGACAGGAAAGGTACCAGAGGATTGGAGGATAGCCAATGTGGTTCTGTTCTTTAAAAAAGGCTCTAAACAGAAACCAGGAAATTATAGGCCGGTTCTGACATTAGCTATGGGAAAGTTTTTGGAAGGTATTCTAAGGGACCAGATATATAAGCATTTGGATAGATATGGACTGATTAAGGATAGTCAGCATAGCTTTGTGCATGGTAGGTCATGTCTAAGCAATCTTAAAGAGTTTCTCGAGGAAGTTACCAGGAAAGTGCACAAAGGCAAGGCAGTGGATGTTTTCTACATGGACTTGAGCAAGATATTTGACAAGATACCACGTGGGAGGTTGGTCAAGAAGATTCAATGTCTCAGCATTCAAGATGAGGTAGTAAGTTGGATTTGACAATGGTTTGTGGGAGAAGCCAAAAGTGATAGTGGGTGTTTGCCTTTCAGACTGGAGGCCTGTGACTAGTGGAGAGGTGCCGGGATTATTACTGGGTTTGCCATGTTTGTCATCTATATCAATGACCGGGATGATAATGGGGTTAAATGGATTGCAAATGTGCAGATGACATCAAGATTTGGGGTGTAGTGGGCAGCAAGGAAGGTAATCATGGCTTGCAGAGGGATCTGCATCAGCTGGAAAAATGAGCTAAAAATGGAAGATGGAATTTAATGCAGACAAGTGTGAGGTTTTCTACTTTGATAGCACCAACAAGGCTGGCTCTTACATAGTAACACACACACAATGCTGGAGGAACTCAGCAGGCCAGGCAGCATCTATGGAAAAAGGTACAGTCAATGTTTCAGTCTGAATCCTTCATCAGGATTGGAAAAAAAAAGATGAGAAGTCAGAGCAAGATGTGGGGGAAGGGGGAGGAAGAAGTACAAGTTGGTAGGTGATAGGTGAAACTGGGACAGGGGCAGGGTTAAAGTAAAAAGTTGGGCAGCTGATAGGTGAAAAGTATAAAAGGCTGAGAAAGGTGGAAACTGATTGGAGAGGGCAGAAGGCATTGAAAAAAAGGAATGGCGAGGAGCACCAGAGGGAGGTGATGGGTAGGTATTGAGATAAGATGAGAGAGAGAGAAATGGAAATGGGGGAATGGTGAGGGGGAGGAGCAATTACCAGAAGTTTAAGCGATTGATGTTCATGCCATCAGGTTAGAGGCTACCCAGATGGAAAATAAGCTGTTGCTCCTTCAACCCGAGTGTGGCCTCATCACAGCAGTAAAGGAAGCCATGGACTGACGTGCCGGAATGGGAATGGGAAGTAGAATTGAAATGGGTGTCCACCAGGAGATTCCACCTTTTCTGGTGGACACCCATTTCAATTCTACTTCCCATTCCCATTAGCTACTCGGAAAAGTGGTCTTCAAGTGCTCTGAGGTTGGTAAGATCCAACGTAGATTTAGTAACCACATTATCATCCAGATCATTGATGCAGTTGACAAACAACAATGGACCCAGCACTGATCCCTGTGGATTTCCACTAGCCAATAGGCCTCTAGTCAGACAATGAGCCATCTACTACTACTCTCTGGGTTCACCCACATAGCCAATGTCTAATCCAATTTACTAATGTATCTCGAATGACAACCAACTGAACCTTCCTGATCAACCTCCCATGCAAGACCTTGTCAAAAACCTTGCTAATGTTCATATAGACAAGATCCACTGCCTTGCTTTCATCCACTTTCCTGGTAATTTCCTCTATAAACACTATAGGATTGGTAAGGCCTGACCCAACACAAACAAAGCCATACTGACTATCCCCATCATAAGACCAGAAGTTTTAGGAGCAGAATTAGGCCATTTGGCCCATCAAGTCTGCATTGCCATTTTAAATTTGCTGATCCAGTAACTACAATAGGTGGTCTCCTAGTGGGCTCAACCACAAACTGCTCTGAAAAGCCATCCTATAGGCATTCCTCAAATTCCCCCATTTGGATCCAGCACCAACTTAATTTTCCCAATCTACCTGCCCGTTGGACTTGATCTGTTGAAGCAATTAAAATTCACAACCAAATGTCCAATTAAAGTAATCATGTCCGCCCACATAATGTCCATTTGCCTCCATTCACTGGCAATTCTGTTTCTATCCAAGGCACGTGTGCTCTCTCTCTCTCTCTCCCCCCCCCCTCCTTTTCCCTCTCCCTCTCCCTCCCTCTCCCCCACCTCTCTCTCTCCCACTCCCTCTCCCCTGCCAGAGGAAGGTGCCTATATTTCACTGATCACTCTCTCCCTCTTGCTTGATGGTGCCGGAGTCTTGGGTCCTGGCCAAGGTTTAATTGATGTGGATTTTGGATCGGACTCTGAAATTCATGTTATGTGTGTTTCTGGTTACACCTCTTTTTGTTGCTATTTTCTGCTATTTTGAACAGGGTGATTGGCTCTGTGGCCTGAAGTCAAGGAATGATGCAACTTTAAATTGAACTGAATTGAACTATACAGAACATTCTCAGAATGTTTCAAAGATTCTGTGGTTTAATATTTTATAATCTGTGTGTTTTACATTCATTTTTTGCCATTTGCATAATTTTCTCTCTTTTTTGAATATTGGGTGTTTGATGTTTTCTTTGAACAGCTTCCATGGTGTTTCTTTGTTTTGTATCTGTCTGTGAAAAGAATCTCAAGGTTATATACTGCATAGATCCTTTGATAATAAGCGTACTTTGATTCATTGAATCATATTTGTCTCCACCACCAGCCCTGGCAGTGAATTCCTGGCACTCCCCACATGTATATGCCGATCCAAAAGGCAAATGGTATGTGACCTATTGAAAGAGGTGTGTCTATCTAAAAGTCTCTTAGACTCCACCAAATTGCCTACTTCCATAACCATCCCTGCTAAACCCTTTCCACATACCTACTGTGTATTTCACTGTATAAAAAATACTTGCCTTTCGCATTGCACAGAAACTTGCCCCTCTGACCATAAAAACCTGCCTTTTGCTGTTTGACACTTTCACCCTGGGGAAACGATTCTCATTGTCTTCACCTCTACACCTCTCAGAATTTTAAATTGTCTCTCAGGTCTCCATCAACCTATAGAGAAAGATAAGTTTCATTTGTCATGGATACATCAAAACAGGTAGTGAAATGTGTGTTCTGTGTCAAATCAAGTCAGTGAGGATCATGCAGCTTCAATTGTCACCAAGTTTCTGACATCAACATAGCATGCCCACGGCTCACTCACCCTAACCCGTACATCCTTTCTGGGACGTGGGAGGAAACCGGAGCACTCGGGGAGACCCACACGGACACGGGTAGAATGTACAAACTCCTTACAAACAGCAGCAGGATTGAATCCCGATCTTACAGTGACACTGTAAAGCATTATACTAACGGATACACTGACTGATATACTCCGACACTCTAGGGGGAATTTGTCGTCGTGGCTATCCCTCGAGGTAGAGGATGATGGTCTTCGTTCTGTTGATCTATCACAGAGCAAAGAACCTGTGCGTGTATTTGTTTAACGTGTACTTGATGTTGTACTCCAAGAAGCACACGATACTTCACAAATCAACCAACTGATTCCAATGGCATGGAAACCACGACGATTGGAGCTGATGGATTTGTTGCAGCCTTCATCCGCCTTCACAGCAGTTGAGTTCGAAGTAACTTCATCCACCTGTTCCACCGTTGAGGTCTTGGTTGGATTGTTCTTTGTCAGGGACCTCACCCTCGACCTTACCACCATCGGTGACCCTACCAGGAACATAGCTCCAGATGGCATCGCTCTCAGGATCTCAGGACCGCACGAGCTTCTCCACCACGACAAGATGACAATCCACGGAGAAGCTAGGGGGAATTACACAAGTTTGTTCAATCTTTTGTCAGGGTGATGTTGTCACACAAATGCCAGTGCGAGTGTGGATCACACCCCGATAGAGGTGGGAGTCAGCAAATTCATAAAAAAGTGATCTGAAACAGAACAGAGTAGTTATCATGATCTCGGGTCCTTGGTAGAGTATTCTGAGGGCTCTGAGTATTTGCTGTTTTTTTTAAAACTCTGTTTTATTAATTATAATTATCTATATTGTTGCACTTTGTTTTTTTATGTTATTGTTAGGTCTTTAGTTTACATTTAAGTTGAGGTTGCGCTTAAATACTTCTAATTAATTCTCTGAGACTTAGCAGACTTAATAAGCTGGTAAGGAAGGCGGGCTCTGTCGTGGGCAAAGTACTGGAGAGTTTAACATCGGTAGCTGAGCGAAGGGCACTGAGTAGGCTACGGTCAATTATGGATAACTCTGAACATCCTCTACATAGCACCATCCAGAGACAGAGAAGCAGTTTCAGCGACAGGTTACTATCGATGCAATGCTCCTCAGACAGGATGAAGAGGTCAATACTCCCCAATGCCATTAGGCTTTACAATTCTACCGCCAGGACTTAAGAACTTTTTAAAAGCTATTATTAATGCTTTTTGAGATAGTGATTTAGATGCATATAATATTTTTTTTACTGAGTTAAGTATTGTATGTAATTAGTTATGCTACAACAAGTGTATGGGACATTGGAAAAAAGTTGAATTTCCCCATGGGGATGAATAAAGTATCTATCTATCTATCTATCTAGGTGTCCAATTAAGTATCCTTGGACTTTAGTCTCTAATTAAAATAGCCACTTGTAAATTTGTTATTAGTCTGGACACAGATTCTTTCATGCCCTGGAGTGTATTTAAAGGGGCAATGCTAGCCCCTCATTGGCTCTGTTGTCCTGATCCTTGCCTAGTCAAATTCTGGCCAAGTTATTCTGAGTATCGGAGGCCTTGTAAGTTCTATTGTTTACTTCTCTTCGCTTAGAAAATTCCTAATTTTTTTTAAACCCTATGAGTCTTTGTGAGACCCAGTACTTGGGTCCAAAGGTGCAGTGTGACAGTAAAACTAAGCAAGCCCTGAATCCAGCAGGCTTCACCTTTCAGTCAGCTCTTGGCAGTCAGTCAGCACAAGCAAATGCCACATGGCAGGCCACATCCGTGAAAAGCTTCCCAGAGTTCCTTGGAGCCATTCCCAACTGGGCCAGATGGTATCCAAAGTTTGCCCAACCTGCCCAATCCCGAGCTCTTTGATGGGAAACCTGAATCTTTCTGTGGGTTCCTACCATTGGACTCTCTAGTCTTTGAGCTGCTACCTTTCAAGCTTCCCACTGAATGGAGCAAAGGAGCAAATCTGACCTCCCTCCTGTTGGTGAGACTCAGGTGTGGGTTACAGTTCTGTGGAAGAGAGATGCTCTTGATGTTCCAATAATGACATTTCCGTAAGTGCCATGGTAAGTGTCTCCTTTCATTCCTGGAATCATTTTTGTGAATCTTCTCTGAATCCTCTCCAATGTCAGTATATCCTTTCTAAAATAAGGAGCCCAAATCTGCACAGAATACTCCAAGTGTGGTCCCACAAGGGCCTTATTGAGCCTCAACATTTCATTCTGGCTCTTATATTCTATACCTCAAGAAATGAGTACCAACATTGCATTCACCTTTTTCACAACCGACTCAACCTGCAGGTTAACCTTTAGGGTAATTTGCACAAGGACTCCCAAGTCTCTTTGCATTTCTGCATTTTGAATTCTCTCCCCATCTAAATAATAGCCTGCCCTTTTATTTCTTCCACCAAATAGCATAACCATGCACTTTCCAACATTGTATTTCATTTGCCACTTCTTTGCCCATTCCCCTAAACTATCTAAGCCTCTCTGCTGGCTCTCTGTTTCCTCAACACTACCCACTCCTCCACCTATCCTTGTATAATCGGCAAATTTAGCCACAAATACCTTAATACCATCGTCCAAATCATTGACATCAAAAAAAGTAACGGTCTCAACACCGACCCCTGTAGAACACCACTGGTAACTGCCAGCCAGCCAGAATAGGATCCCTTTACTCCCAATCTCTGTTTTCTACTGACCAGCCAATGCTCCACCCATGCTAGTAACTTCCCTATAATTCCGTGGGCTCTTATCTTGCTAAGCAGCCTCATGTGCGGCACCTTGTCAAAGGCCTTCTGAAAATCCAAGTACACCACGTCTACTGAATCTCCTTTCTCTACCCTGCTTGTAATTTCCTCAAAGAATTGCAGTAGTTTTGTCAGGAAGGATCTTCCTTTCAGGAAACCATGTTGACTTTGGCCTATCTTGTCATGTGCCTCCAGGTACTCTGTAATCTCATCCCTAACAATCTATTTCAACATCTTCCCAACCACTGATGTCAGGCTAACAGATCTACAGTTTCCTTTCTGCTGCCTCTGTTATGAACCCCTAGGGTTCATTTTACTGTGGACTGTCACTTTAAGATGCAAAAGAGAAAGCGTGCTGAGTGTCAGCCGTTGTTTTTGGATTCTGTTTGATTTCTACTGAGAGAGAGTGGTGGAGCCTGCCTTTCAGTGTGTTTACACAAGCTCACAGCGTGTTTGGACTTGTACAAGGACACTTTCATTCACAGTCAGAGTCGCAGCTGGAATCGACCATGGAAGGACACCAGTGACAGGGGGTCACTGGTTAGAACTTTCAAGTGCCCACAATGGTGGGTTGAGCATCAATTCGGAGTATTGATAAGTGAATCTCATAGACAAACGCAGAGTGGAACACCAGTTAAGGCAACCGGTCAATGAAAGGAGGTCAGTGACAGAAGAGTCACTGGGTGGAACTTTCAAGTGCCCACAAAGAGTGGGATGAGAATTGATCAGTAGCTATCATGGTGTGTAGAAGGGCTGACCCTGTGGAGGCTACCAGTGTGTTTACCCTTGCCTGGGTGGTAGTATGTGTGCATATATATACATAACACTGCTAACTTTATGATTTACCTGGTTTAAGTTACTATATAAATAGTTCCTAATAAATAGTGATTGTTAACATCAAAACCAGACTCCAGGAGTGGTCTATTGCTGCCGGTTCGAATAAATCGTTGTGTGTACGTAACAACATAGCAGAGTAACATACATCATTTTCCATTCATCCAGAACAATGCCAGAATCTATTGATTCTTGAAAGATCATTTTTAACACCTCTGCAGTCTTTCCAGCCACTTCCTTCAGAACCCAATTCCATCAGGTCCAGGAGATTTATCCACCCTCAGACCATTAAGCTTCCCGAGCACCTTCTCAGTCTTAATTTTCACTGCACAAACCTCACTTCCCTGACACTCTTGAATGTCCGGTATACTGCAGACGTCTTCCACTGTGAAGACTGATGCAAAATACGTATTCAGTTCCTCTGATATCTCTGCATCTCTCTTTACAATATCTCCAGCATTATTTTCTATTGGTCCTATATCTACTCTGAACTCTCTTTTACCCTTTATATACTTAATAAAGCTTTTAGTATCTTCTTTGAAATTAGTCACCAGCTTCCACTCATAATTCATCTTTTCCTTCCGAATGACCTTCTGCAAGTTTTTAAAAGCTCCCCAATCCTCTAGATTCCTAGTGCCTTTGGCTTCCATGCATGCCCTCTCTTTTGTGTTTACTTTGGCTCTGACTTCACTTGTCAGCCATGGTAGTGTCCTTCTTCCCTTTGAAAATTTCTTCTTATTTGGAATATATCTGTCTTGCACTTCCCTCATTTTTTTCAGAAACTCCAGCCATTGCTGCTCTGCTGTCCTTCCTGCAAGTGTCCCTTTCCAGTCAACTTCGGCCAGTTCCCCTCTCATGCCGTTGTCATTTCCTTTATTCCACTGAAATAGCAACACATTAGATCTTATTTTTCCCCTCTCAAATTTCAAAGTGAACTCGATCATATTGTGATCACTGTTCCCTAAGGGTTCCTTAACCTTATGCAGTATCAATGTAAAAGAGTAAACAGTCAATGTTTCAGGCTGAGACATCAGGGCACAACGAAGAAGGCTCATTCTCCATGTGGACACAAAAGTCTGTCTATTGACAAATATATTCGGCAGGCACTTGGCTCAAGGTTTATCAGACTCTCCACTTCTCCGGCAGAAGGATGATTCCTTTTTGTAAACAAAAAGGATGGCAGCCTGAGACCTTGCATAGATTATAGGAGCTTAAACAACATAACACTTAGGAATTGATATCACTTTGTATCATCAGGTTAAGGATGGCAAAATATTTGACTGAACACATTACTAATAACACCCTGTCTTATGTAAATTGTGGTAAATTAACACCACAAACAATGAAGTCGTGAGCAAAGGTGAAGCATATTCGAGTGATGAACCGTAGTTCTATGTTGCAGAATCAGCGCAGGTGGAGTGAGCCATTCAGAGAGGAGAGTCAAGGCCAAAGAGCTCCCATGCCCGTACACCTGGCCTGGGTGTGAGGTTGGATTGCCCTGCCCGCCAAGCTGACTTGCTGATCTTCCATTCAAGCTAGGGTTCTGGAAACTAGCCACTCAGTTTACCGGTCCCTTTAAAGTCATTAGGAAAATTAATTCGGTAACATGCAAGTTACAACTTCAATAGGTACATTTAATGTCAGCGAAATTTATACAATATAACACCCTGAAATCCATGAAAACACAGAAGTGCCGCAAAGAATACGTAATAGTTAAATGTTAGAATCCCAAAGCCCCCCTGAACTCCCCCTTCCCACTCATAAGCAGCAGCAAAGCACCGACACCCCCCTCCAGCAGCAAAATGCATCGGCTCCTCCCTATTGACCACTCAAGTGTGCAGCAAAGCATCATTAAAGACAGAAAATTGCAGCACCCCAGAAACTGCTTCTTCACCCGGTAACCTGTTAAACCTCCAGGTGCCCGTTGGAGAGAAGTTCTGTCACGACCTTGGGTATCGGTAGAATATTCAGAGAGCTCGGAGTTTTTGCTGTTGGTTTTTTTTGTATTCCTTGCACTTTATGAACTATAATAATAGTTAACTATAGTTGTTGCACTTCGGGTTTGTTCTGTGCTATTGTTAGTTCTTCTCTAGTTTTAAGTTGTAATTGTGCTTGAATACTTCCAATTAATTCTCTGAACTTTAAACATATCCAATCCTATGTTTCTAAGTATCCTTTGACTTTTGTCTCTGATTAGAAAAGTCACTTGTAAACATGTTATTTGTCAGGGAACAGATTTTTTGGTGCCCTGGAGTGTATTTCAAGAGGCAGTGCTAACCATGTGTTGGCTCTGTTGTCCTGATCCTTGTCTAGTGAAGTTCTAGCCGGGTTATTCCAAGTTATCTAAGACATTGGAAGTTCTACTCTTTTGCTTTCTCTCTTTCATAAATAACCCCTCCGAGTCTCTGTGTGATCCTGAGCTCGGGTCCTAAGATGCACCCTGACAAGAATCAATGCAAGATTTCAGCTGAGACCCATTGTGTGAAGTTCCATGCTGAGTGGGAATGTCAGCAGGTGATGTATGTCTGTCTGAAAGACCAGGATTTGGAACACACTTGCCTCTCTCAAAGTGGGACACAGGAGGGACTGTTACAAGGACACTGGAATACAGTAGCCCCAGGGATCCCAGGGCGAGGGAGACAGGCATTCCTGGAGTCTGCAGAGTTTCTGAGCCCCACCTGTCACTGTGGTGAGGACCTGATCAAATGTGTTCTCTTTATCTTTATCTGCTAGTGTGATGTTTCAGAAAGAATGCACAAACTTTCAGAAATGTAATTCTGGTGAGTATTGGATTAAAGATGATCACAGGCTCAAGGTGAATTAATGTCAGTTAGGAGAACAATTCTATCAAAACTGATGCTAATAGTATGGAAATTGATGAGGTGGAATTATTGCTGAAGAATGATAACTGGGGCAGGGCGTTAATTAAACCTCCAACGACAAGGGGTGTATATTCCCTGAAAGTGGTGATACAGGTAGAAGGGATGGTGAAGGAGGAACGCAAAGCTGGAGTGAAGACAAGCTATCCTCGAGCTTGGGCCATTCCTAAGAAAAGGCAGGTTCCGTCTCGGCTTGTTCCAACTTGTAACAACTAGTTTGAGTTTCACTCCTGACTCTGATTCTGAGCTGATGTGCTGTTTGAACACGTTCCCTTCCCTTCAGGTAACGTGCAGGACCCAGTGTCAGTCCAGGTTGTGCATTAGACTGTGGGAGAATGGGGTAGGCCATTCAGCCCCTCAGACTGTCCCACTCCTCAGTATGACCACGGATGGTCTGCCCCAGGCCTTACCTCCCTTTTTGTCCACAGCTCGCAATTCTCTGAACTTTCAACAATCTGTCTGCTTTTCCTTTAACTACCCAGTGATTCAGCATCTGGAAGAACAGTTTTGTTTGTACATGCGGCTGTCGAATCCCACATTGGTTCACAGACCAAGACTACAATATTCCTTGTTCAAAGTTCACAGTAAACTTATTATCAAATACATATCAGATATATCAGATACATCACCATATACAATCCAGAGATTCATTTCCTTGCAGGCATACTCAATAAATCCTTAATAGAATAATAACCATAATAGAATCAATGAAAGACCTCACCAATTTGAGCATTCAACCCTGTGCAAAAGACAACAAACTGTGTAAATACAAAAAGAAAGAATAAATAATAATAAATAAATAAGCAATAAATATCAAGAACCTGGATTGAATGGTCCTTGAAAGTGAGTCCATAGGTTGTGGGAACATTTCAATAATGGGATGAGTGAAGTTGAGTGAAGTTAACCAAGAACCTGATGGTTGAGGGGTAATAACTGTTCCTGATCCTGGTGGTGTTAGTCCTGAGGCTCTTGTATCTTCTGACTGATGGCAGTGGTCAGAAGAGGGCATGTCCTGGGCAGTGAGGTGGCAGTGGTCCCTGATGATGTTGCTTTTCTGTGACAATGCTTATGCTCTTGTTATTAGATCATAAGACTTTCAGACATATGAGCAGAATTAAACCATTCAGCCCATTGAACCTGATCTGCCATTTCATCATGGCTGATTTATCAACCCTCTCAATTCCATTCTCCTGTCTTTTTCCTATAGTCTTTAATACCTTGACTAATCAAGAAACTATTAACCTTTGCTTTTGAAATACTGAATAATTTGGACTCCACGGCAGTCTGTGGCAATGAATTCCACAGATACACTGCTCTCTGGCTGAAAAATAAACCCTCCTCATCTCTGACCCAAAGGGACATCCCTCCATTATAGGAATTGAATAGCAGAGATTCAGATCAGTTGGAACGAGATTAGATACATTATTACAGGACATTGAGGAAGATTATTTTTCCATCCCCTATCCTGAAAACACAAGTACGATAGGCCAAATGGCCATTATCTATGTCACATAGTTGTGTGTTCCTGAAGGTACAGTGACTGTCTGATCAATCCATACTGATGTAAGGGTTCAATCCCTCCATATTATCCCAGCAGCTGGGTCGTTGGCTGGTTTCCCTCTCTCACTGTGTTTTGAAATTATTTCATCGAAAAGATATAGAAGTCATAGAAAACTACAGCACAGAAACAGGCCTTTCAGCCCATCTAGCTTGTGCTGAGCTATTAATCTTCTAACAAGCTGCTCCTGGACCAAAGCCTTCCAATAGCTCTCCCAGCCACGTTCCTATCCAAATTTCTCTTCAATTCTCAAATTGAAGCCATATCCAGCACTTCAGCTTCCACACCCTCACCACCCTCTGAGTGAAGAAGTTCCTCCTCATGCTCCCCTTTAACATTTCACCTTTCAGCCTTAACCCATGACCTCTAGTTCCAGTTTCACCCAACCTCAGTGGAAATCTCAATGCATATTGGGAGACCACTTCACTGAGCATCTATGCTTTGTCTGCCAGAACAAGTAGGATCTCCCTGTTGCCACCCATTTTAATTCCACATCCATTCCCATTCCAATATGTATTCCATGGCCTCCTCCTTTGTCATTATAGGACCACTCTTAGGTTGCAGGAACAACACCTTATATTCAGTTTGGGAGGTCCACAACCTGATGGCGTGAACAGTGATTTCTCAAACTTTCAGTAATGTCTCCCCATGCCTCACCATTTCTTATCCCCTTTTTCCTCTCTCATTTTATCTCCTTGCCCACCAAACGCCTCCCTCTGGTGCTCCTCCCCCACGCTTTTTTCTTTCTTCCATGGCCTTCTGTCTCTTTCACCAATCAACTTCCCAGCTCTTTGCATCATCCCTCCCCCACCAAATTTCACCTATGAACTGGTGTTTCTCTCTCCCCTCCCCCCACCTTTCAAATCTACTCCTCAACGTTTTTCCTCCAGTCCTGCCAAAGGGTTTTGGCCCAAAACGTCGACTGTCTGTTTCTCTCCCCATGATGCTGCCTGACCCGCTGAGCTCCTGCGGCAGCTGTGGTGGAAGGGAAGTGTTTGTCCTGTAGCACAACCACCACCAGAGGGCAGTGTCAGTCCATCATCCCAATCATCAGGGTACATTTCTGTCCCGATGATCATTTGTCCCCGGAGTTCGTAGACCCAAAAATGCCTCACTGGTCATTGAGATGAGGAGCAGCAAGTAGAAATATCTCAGTGGTTAGTGCTGATGTTCCACTACATGCTCCTGTTTGATGTATTATTGTAGTTTTGACTTTTACACATCAGCACTCACAGTGTCAGTCTTCCGACTCTCTGAGCCTGATCACACTGACAGCAGAGCAAATAGATTCACAGAGTAATACAGCGAATCGGTGAACATTCAGCCCATCTAGTCCATACTGACCAGGATGCCCCTATCTACATGGATCCCACTGGCCTGAATTTGGCCGAGAACACTCCAAAACATTCCTCTCCATGTACTTGTGTAAACGTTATTTTAATGTTGTAATTATACGAATCTACAGTTTGCTGTTGGTGTTGGATTGGAGATACATCTCCATCAAAGGAGGTGAAAGGCACTCCTTCCCTCCACTACCTACAGGTCACCCTTGGGTACGGCGTAGCACCTGCTTTGCTCCCCTCCCCCATCAGGGTCATGTGAAGCCATGGGAGCAGGTGGCGGATGGTCATATGAGCAGTGGTGTATATCACAAGTCCTGGTTCTGTGACATATCAGAATGGGACGGCCATGGATAGACATAGCCATATGATGAAATGGCGGAATGGACTCGATGGACTGAATGGCCTATGTCTTGAGGTCTGAAATAGGTTGATATGAGTCTGTTGGGGGCAGTGATGGCAGTCACAGTGTCCCATCATGGAAGGTAATCCCGGGCTCAATCAGCGACGACAGTGTGGCAGAGGAGGCCATTCAGGCCATCATAGTGTCTGTTATCCCCAACACCCCATCACCTCCCAATCTCAACAGCATGTGTGTTTGTTATTCCACTTTTTCTCTGCTCGCAACTATAATTTCCTCTTGCTTTTGATTGTATAGGCTCTACATTTTCCATTGCTGACCATTCCTTCAGGTAAAAGCTGGCTGTGAAACCTTGTATCAGTATGATCCCTTTCAGTTTACTCCAGTATTCAACCCCAATAGATCTCTGAGCCATCAGGATGAGTTTTCAGTCACAGACAATTGAACACAGATGAACACAGCACAGGGACAAGCCATGCTGTTCACCGTGATACCAAATTGAACAATTCTCATTCTGCTGAACTGCTTCTCAACCCTTTCCAAGCCTCCACCTCCTTTCCGTAACGTGGTCTCCTGAAATCCAACTGGCCATCAGCAGGGGAATGGAGGGTCACTGAGCCTGGGCAGAACAGCAGTTCATCATGGACTAGATGGGCCAAAGGGCCAGAGTACTCTACGACTCCCTGGGGTCCTGCGATTGACTGTAAATGGTAGAGTTGCACAACTGAGCATTCCAGTATCAAAATCCCATTGTTTAATTCATAAATACACACAGAACTTTATTTCAATAAGACACTTTGACATTAATATCAATACTTGCAAGCAAGCTGCACAGCTTTTCCTGTCAAAATTAATAAATTGCAATTTTTACACAATACAAATTGAGGGAGTAAACTCTTTTTCCACAAGCAGGATACATGCCTCATTAGTAGGCAGCGTCGATCCCAGGGGTTTGTGCCTCTAGTGGATTGTGTCCTCTCAATCCTGGGTGGGATGATTTGAAGAACCGGCTGTTGCCCATGCAGCGGGCTCCCCCTCTCCACGTCACTGACGTAGTCCAAGGGAAGGGCAATCACCAATACAGCTTGGCACCAATGTCGTCGCAGAGGTTGTCAGAGTGAATTTGTAAACAACATCAAACTGGCTTAGGTAACCCAGCTCCGGATTTCTTCCTCAAGGTTTACTCCCAAAACCTCTCCCATGAGTGGATACGGCTGCAAGGCAGCGGAGATTTAAAATCAGAGTTTTCCTTGGCCCAGGCAAGTTGCTGTCCAAGGCTGACGAGCCCCACCTGCCCGAACATTACAGCAGTAATTGAGCTGAAGCCTCACCCACTTTCTTATAGCATCGGCTGTCAACAAGGTTTCATGTTACAGGAAATTGCGATGTGTTCTGTCTTCAATGAATGCTGACTCCCCACACCCCTCCACCATCTCCCGTAACATGGGGGTTGTCTGTATTTAATTAACAAAATGCTCTATAAAGTTAGCAAATGATATCTATTTTCCTGGGTTCCTTTAAGGTCGTCGTAGCCAGGTGGGTGGTGGGGAGGGGGAAGTGGTATAGTGGGGATATGCTCGCACTCGCTATTAAATGCACCTATCCAAAGAGTGACCAGTATATGAAATGAACTGTCAGAGCAAGTGGTTGAGACAGGTGCATTAATGATGTTTAAAAGGGACTGTTTCCTTGCTGTTTGACTGTGAATTTGTGAGAGGGTTTAATCTCCTGCAGTTGCAGGGGAAAGTCCCTGGGGATGGGAAGAAATGGGTGGGGAGAGATGGACAGACCAGGAAGTTGTAGACAGAGTGATCCCTGTGGAAAGCATAAAGGGGTGGGGAGGGGAGGACGTGGTGATTGTAGGATCAGGTTGTAGTTGGTAGAAGTAGAGAGGTGTGACATTCCAGAGTCCCGTGTGCTGATTTTTACCAGAAAGAAGCACGCACATATTTAATAAGCTGCTGCTGCTGCTGCTGAAGAATTATTTTTAGTCACTGGGCGCGTTTGACGTCGGCATATACGGTTGCTTCCTCGGTGACTTGTATTTTTGGAGCTGTCTTCTGCCGTTGGAACTGAATATCAGCATAAAACATCTCTGATTGCTCTGACTGGAACAGAAGAACACAGACGTTTACAGTACTGAAACAAACCACTCACCCCCTGGTTTATATCTGACCCATCCCCACAGGACATTGCTACATTTGGCTACTAAAGACACGGTCTCTGTTGTAACCTCAGGGATCTTAAACACCAGAGATACTGACGATGCAATTAGTTTGAAGCAACACACACACACAATCCTGGAGGAATTCAGTGGATCAGGCAGCATCAATGAAGAGGAATAAACAGTCAATATTATGGATCATGAACTCTTCATCAGGGCTGGGAAGGAAGAGGGCAGAAGCCAGAATAAAAAGGGTAGAAGGGAGGTGGAGGAACACAAGATGGCAGGTGATATGTGAGTCCAGGTTAGAAAGGAGGGTGAGAGAGGTAGTGGTGGAGGTGGGGGGTGGGGTTTAAAGGATGATGTGAGAAGCTGGGAAGGGATGGTGGAAGGGGCAAGGGACTGAAGAAGAAGAAGGAATCTGATAGGAAATGTCAGCAGACTATGAATAAAGGCTGGGGAACCAGAGGGAGAAGGAGTGGTGATGGGCAGATTATTATGCAGGTCTATTTCCAATTTTCTTTGTTCCATTAGGTCTTAATAAACCAACCTTGAAGCAACAGGTTTTGGGCCTCATTCCTGAATTCCAAAGGAACTTTGGATTAAAGCATTAGAATCCGAAACCTCCCTTTCATCTCGTACGGTCATCGAGTTGTACGGCAGAGAAATACAGCCATGCTGACCTTTTTCCCATCGACTGAATTCCATTTGTTCCGTATCCCTCTCTGTCTTATCTATTTGAGCGCCTGTTTAAATGTCTCTAAAATTACAGATTGTATCTGATTCCAAAACCACCTCAGGCAGAGATTTGCAGATATTAACCAGATTTCTAAGTGTACTAAAAGCTCAGATCACACTCAAAACTCCTTCCTCTCATACTGAACCCATGCACTCTTGCTTTTGAAGCCATTAGCATGGGACAAGAAAGTTTCTGACATTTTACGTCAATCAAAATCACAATAATCCTTCCAACACCAGTCTCGATGGTACATCACTGATCACCCTGCAACCTCGAATCAGTAAAGCATCTCCCACCACAACCCTCTGCCTCCCATCACCAAGCCAATGTTGGATCCAACTGGGAAGTTTGTTTTGCAGCCCATTTGACTTCACTTTCCAGACCAGCCTCTCATTCAGGACCATTCTGAATGCCTTGCTAATGTCCAGAGTAAATTGCAGGGTGTGTTGGAGAACAGAAAGACCCAAGGGTACAAGTACACAATTCCCCGAAGGTGGTGACTCAGGTAGATATGATGGTGAAGAAGGATTTGGTATACCTGCCTTCATTGGTCAGGACACTGAGTGTTCGAGTTGGGCCCTCACAGTTGCTTGGTATAATAGGGAAGGGCAAGATGAGGCCAAAGTTGGTGAGTCAATAGTTCAAAGTTCAAGGTAAATTTATTATCAAAGTACATTTATGTCACCATATACGACCATGAGATTCATTTTTGTGGGCATTCACAGAAAATACAAAGAAACACAACAGAGTCAATGAAAGACCTCACCCAACAGGATGGACAAACAACCAATGTGTAAATTAGAACATGAGGCGAAGAATCCTCAAAAGTGAGTCCATAGCTTTTGAGAACAATTCAGTGATAGGGCAAGTGAAGTTATAAGACCATAAGATATAGGAGCAGAAGTAGGCCATTAGGCCCACCGATAGGGTTGACGTGGAGAGGACATTGCCTTTGGTGGGAGTATCCAGAACTAGAGGAGACAGAGACCTTTTAGAGCAGAGGTAAAGAGGAAATTTGTTTCACAGAGACCATAAGGCCATAAGATATAGGAGCAGAAATAGGCCATTCAGTCATCGAGTCTGCTCCGCCATTCAATCATTGGCTGATCTAATTCTTCCAGTCATCCTCACTCCCCTGCCTTCACCCCATACCCTTTGATGCCCTGGCTAATCAAGAACCTCTCTATCTCTGCCTTAAATACACCCAATGACTTGGCCTCCACAGCCGCTCATGGCAGCAAATTCCACAGATTAGCCACTCTCTGACTAAAGTAAATTCTCTATATCACATCCCTGCTCTTATATTCTATACCTGTCGAAATGAGTGCCAAAATTGCATTCACCTTCTTCACAACCGAATCAACCTGGAGGTTAACCTTTAGTGTGTCTTAGTAAGATAAAAACATAGAAAACATACAGCGCATAACAGGCATTTTGGCCCACAAAGTTGAGCCAAACGTGTCCTTCCCTTAGAAATTACTAGGCTTAACCATAGCTCTCTATTTTTCTAAGCTCCATGTACCTATCCAAAAGTCTGTTAAAAGACCCTATCGTATTCACCTCCACCACTGTTGCTGGCAGCCCATTCCATGAACTCACTACTCTCTGTGTAAAAAGCTTACCCTTGACATCTCCTCTGTACCTACTCCCCAGCACCTTAAACCTGTCTCCTCTTGTGGCAACCATTTCAGCCCTGGGAAAAAGCCTCTAACTATCCACAGGATCAATGCCTCTCATCATCTTATACACCTCTATCAGGTCACCTCTCATCCTCCGTTGCTCCAAGGAAAAAAGGCCAAGTCCACTCAACCTGTTTTCATAAGGCATGCTCCCTGATCCAGGCAACATCCTTGTAAATTTCCTCTGCACCCTTTCTATGGTTTCCACATCCACATCCTTCCTGTACTGAGGCGACCAGAACTGTGCACAGTACTCCAAGTGGGGTCTGACCAGGGTCCTATATAGCTGCAACATTACCTCTCGGCTCCTAAATTTAATTCCACCATTGATGAAGGCCAATACACCGTACACCTTCTTAACCACAGAGTCAACTTGCGCAGCTGCTTTGAGCATCCTATGGACTCGGACCCCAAGATCCCTCTGATCCTCCACACTGCCAAGAGTCTTACCATTAATGCTATATTCTGCCATCATATTTGACCTACCAAAATGAACCACAGATGGGTTGAACTCCATCTGCCACTTCTCAGCCCAATTTTGCTTCCTATCAATGTCCCGCTGTAACCTCTGACAGCACTCCACACTATCCACAACACCTCCAACCTTTGTGTCATCAGCAAACTTACTAACCCATCCCTCCACTTCCACATCCAGGTCATTTATAAAAATCACGAAGAGTAAGGGTCCCAGAACTGATCCCTGAGGCACACCACTGGTCGCCGACCTCCATGCAGAATATGACCTGTCTATAACCACCACTTGCCTTCTGTGGGCAAGCCAGTTCTGGATCCACAAAGCAATGTCCCCTTGGATCCCATGCCTCCTTACTTTCTCAGTAAGCCTTGCATGGGGTACCTTACCAAATGCTTTGCTGAAATCCATATACACTACATCTACTACTCTTTCTTCATCAATGTGTTTAGTCACATCTTTATTCTCAATCATATTATACCTTTCTAAATGTTCATCCTGCCTCTCAGGATTTTCTCCATCAACTTACCAACCACTGAGGTAAGACTCACTGTTTTATAATTTCCTGGGCTATCTCTACTCCCCAGCATCCACAACCCTCCAATCTTCCAGAACCTCTCCTATCCCCACTGATGATGCAAAGATCATCATCAGAGGCTCAGCAATCTCCTCCCTTGCCTCCCACAGGAGCCTGGGGTACATCGCATCTGGTCCCAGTGACATATCCAACTTGATGCTTTCCAAAAGCTCCAGCACATCCTCTTTCTTAATATCTGCATGCTCAAGCTTTTTAGTCTGCTGCAAGTCATCACTACAATCACCAAGATCCTTTTCCATAGTGAATACTGAAGTAAAGTATTCATTTAAGTACCTCTGCTATTTCCTTCGGTTCCATACACACTTTCCCACTCTCACACTTGATAGGTCCTATTCTTTCATTTCTTATCCTCTTGCTCTTCATATACTTGTAGAATGCCTTGGGGTTTTCCTTTATTCTGCCCACCAAGGCCTTCTCATGGTCCCTTCTGGTTCTCCTAATTTCCTTTTTAAGCTCCTTCCTGTTAGACTTATAATCTTCTAGATCTCTAACATTACCTAGCTCTCTGAACTTTTGTAACCTTTTCTTTTCTTCTTGACTAGATTTATTACAGCCTTTGTACACCATGGTTCTTGTACCCTACCATAACCTCCCTGTCTCATTGGAATGTACCTATGCAGAACTTCACACAAATATCCCCTGACCATTTGCCACATTTCTTCTGCACTTTTCCCTGATTATATCTGTTCCTAAGTTAATCTTCCAATTTCGTGCCTGATAGCCTCATAATTCCCCTTACTCCAATTAAATGCTTTTCTAACTTGTCCGTTCCTATCTCTCTCCAATGCTGTTGTAAAGGAGATAGAATTATCTTGCACAAGGACTCACAAGTCCTTTTGCATCTCTGCATTTTGAATTCTCTCCCAATCTAAATTAATAGTCTACCCATTTATTTCTTCCATCAAAGTGTATGACCATACACTTTGCATCATTATACTTCATTTGCCACTTCTTTGCTCATTCCCCTAAACTATCTAAGCTTCTTTGCAGGCTCTCTGTTTCCTCAGCACTACCCGCTCCTCCACCTATCTTTGTATCATCAGCAAATTTAGCCCCAAGTCCCTTAATACCATAGTCCAAATCATTGACATACATTGTAAAAAGCAGTGGTCCCACACCAAACCCTGTGGAAGTTACTCTAGCACACAGCTAGAGTAGGGTCCTTTTATCCAACTCTGTTTTCTGCCAACCAGCCAATGCCCCACCCATGCTCATAACTTCCCTGTAATTCCATGGACTCTTACCTTACTAAGCAGCCTCATGCACGACACCTTGTCAAAGGCCTTCTGAAAATCCAAGTACACTACACCTACTACATCTCCTTTGTTTACCCTGCTTGTAATTTCCTGAAAGAATTGTAGTAGGTCTGTCAGGCAGTATTTTCCTTTCAGGAATCCATGCTGACTTTGGCCTATCTTGTCATGGGGTAAGTTTTTTTTAACACAGAATGTGGTGAATGCATGGAATGGGCTGCTGGCAACGGTGGTGGAGGTGGATACAATAGGGTCTTTTAAGAGTCTTTTGGATACATACACAGAGCTTAGAAAAATAGAGGGCTATGGGTAACCCCAGTAATTTCTAAGGTATGGACGTGTTCAGCACAACTTCATAGGCCGAAGGGCATGATTGCGCTTTTGGTTCTTCTATGCTTCTATATGCCTCCAGGTACTCCGTAATCTCATCCCTAGCAATTGCTTCCAACAGCTTTCCAACCACTGATGTCAAGCTAACAGATCTATAGTTTTCTTTCTGCCTTTATAGTTTCCCCACCCTTCTTAAATAGTGGAATAACATTTGCAATTTTCCAGTCATCAGGCACAGTGCCAGAATCTATGGATTCTTGAAAGATCATTGTTAATGCCTCCACAATCTCTCCAGCTACTTCCTTCAGAATCCTAGGGTGCATTCCATCAGGTCCAGGAGATTTGTCCACTCTCAGACCATTAAACTTCCTGAGCACCCTTTATCTCCATTAATTCAAGTTTGGAGTTTGATAGCCCGTAAGATTGAAGATCAAAGTCAACTACTGCAGAGATAGAGGCCCAAAGGATTATTGAGGATCCTCACCACCCATTCGACAATCTCTTTGATCCACTATTGTAAAGAAGGTGGTACAGGAGCATCAGGACTGGGACTGTCAGATTGGGTAACAGCTTCTTCCCTCAGGCTGTGAGACTAATGAATACCCTGTCACCACTGAGGTCTTGTCTCCAGGACAGTGAACTGTTTATTGTTTACTTGTGCAGCACAGCACACTACATGTACTACATGTAGAGCACACTACATGCATTCTGAATGATATTTTATTCATGTATTGATGGTAATATTTTCGTTTTATTTGCTGAATGATAAATGTATTGTGGGTGATGGTGGTCCAGAGGAACATTGCTTCATTTAGTTGTAACCACTGTTACGTACCCGTGACACGTGACAGTGGTGTACTTGTCACGTGACAGCTGTTGAAGCTATACTGGACTTGCGGTAATGGTCTTGTGATGGTGGAGTGACATCATTTTCCCGCCAGTAGAAGTCATGTGACAGGTTTTTTTTTACAGGGTATAAAAGGAGGACCCCGCCCTGTGAGGAGGGGCAGTTCGTGGCTGGATTTGCCATGTTGACTTCATGCCACTGCGTGATTTAATGTTATGATGCAGTTTAGTTGAAAGATGAAGTTTTATCTAATGCCTAAACTTTAAAAGGTCATTGCCAGCAGTTTCTTTACAATACTGCTAGTTGAGAATCAGTGGAGAGTGAAGATCGGAGTTCAGGAGTTAAAAGATCAAGGAAAGTCGATTTCGATGGTGAAACAGGTTCGACCTTGTTTGATCCTCATTCGGAAGGAATTCATTGACTGTGCTCGTGTTAATCCCTGTGAATAGCAGAAAGGATTGGGAACAGTTCTGTAAAGGAAAGGTCAGTGCCTTTAAGCCGTTTCACTTCATCTTCGTAAAATTCTTCGTGGGAAAAGTAGTTCCACTGGGAACCGAAGCAAGACGACGTGAAGGAGAATTTAAATCGTCTTAAAAAGTCTCTCCCTTAAATGGACTGTAAGCATTTTGAACTTTTGCAATACTACTTTGAAGAACTGTTTTTACAACATCGTTTTAAGAACTATTTAAGCTGCCTCACAGCAGCTGATTTCCGGTTACGTTAGTGATTTGTTTACTTTTGGGGGTTTTGTTTTCAGTGTTTAATAAACGTGTTATTTGTTATAAAAACCCCTGCCTCACTCATATATTTATTGTTGCTTGAATCCGTAACATAAATATGGGGGCTGCGTCCGGATTGGATCATTTGAGTTTAATTGCTTGTTAAATTTTGAATCGGTGTTTTGGAAACGGGGAATACTCGGTTCTTTTGTTTGATTGGCTTGTGAGTGGTATTCAGCAACAATGAATATTGATGAGTTTCTGGCTTCGCCAGACGTGGAGTTGTTAGCGAAGGCGAAAAAAACTGAGGTGTCTGAGATAGCTAGTAGATTGGAACTTAAAGGTATTTTGAAGTCTACATCAAAGGCTCTAATACAGAGAAAAATTGCGTCACACTATGTGGATTCGGGTGATTTTGATGAATCGATTTTAGAGTCGTTTCCAATAAGTAATCTGGAGATGCAGTTGCAAATCGAACAAATGATGTTGGAGCGTTGTAGGTTAGAAGCTGAAAGTAAACAGAGGGATTTTGAATATGCAATGACAGAATTAAGGTCTGGGAATCAGTCTTCTGGTACTAGAAAACCATTTGTTGCTAGTCAAGAAATTAAATTGGTCCCTCCATTTAGTGAATCAGAAGTGGAAAGATATTTCCAACATTTTGAAATGATTGCTCAGATTTCAGAGTGGCTGAAAGATAAATGGTCAGTGTTGTTACAGAGTGTAATTAAAGGTAAAGCACAACAAGTTTATCCAGCTTTAACTGCTGTGCAAGCACTTGATTATAATATTGTGAAAAAGCATATTTTAAAAGCATATGAATTAGTCCCAGAAGCGTATAGAGAAAGATTCAGAAGTTTGAAGAAGTCTGTGGAAAAGACTTATGTGGAATTTGCCTATGATAAAGCTGTGTGTTTTGAGAGATGGGTTTCTTCTAAAAATGTAAATGAGGACATTTTATGGAAAGTATTCTTAGAGATAGTATTTATAATTACCTGGATAGACAGGATCTGATTAGGAGTAGCCAGCATGGATTTGTGCGTGGAAGGTCATGTTTGACAAACCTTATTGAATTTTTTGAAGTAGTTACGAGGAATGTTGATGAGGGTAAGGCAGTGGATGTAGTCTATATGGACTTCAGCAAGGCCTTTGACAAAGTTCCACACGGAAGGTGAGTTAAGAAGGTTCAGTCATTAGGTATTAATGCTGGAGTAATAAAATGGATTCAACAGTGGCTAGATGGGAGATGCCAGAGAGTAGTGGTGGATAATTGTTTATCGGGATGGAGGCCGGTGACTAGCGGGGTGCCTCAGGGATCTGTTTTGGGCCCAATGTTGTTTGTAATATACATAAATGATCTGGATGATGGGGAGGTAAATTGGATTAGTAAGTATGCTGATGATACTAAGGTAGGAGGTGTTGTGGATAATGAGGTGGGTTTTCAAAGCTTGCAGGGAGATTTATGCCGGTTAGAAGAATGGGCTGAATGTTGGCAGATGGAGTTTAATGCTGAGAAGTGTGAGGTTCTACATTTTGGCAGGAATAATCCAAATAGAACATACAGGGTAAATGGTAGGGCATTGAGGAATGCAGTGGAACAGAGAGATCTAGGAATAACAGTGCATAGTTCCCTGAAGGTGGAGTCTCATGTAGATAGGGTGGTGAAGAAGGCTTTTGGAACGCTGGCCTTTATAAATCAGAGCATTGAGTACAGAAGTTGGGATGTAATGTTAAAATTGTACAAGGCATTGGTAAGGCCAAATTTGGAATATTGTGTACAGTTCTGGTCACCGAATTATAGGAAAGATATCAATAAATTAGAGAGAGTGCAGAGACGATTTACTAGGATGTTACCTGGGTTTCAGCACTTAAGTTACAGAGAAAGGTTGAACAAGTTAGGTCTCTATTCATTGGAGCGTAGAAGGTTGAGGGGGGATTTGATCGAGGTATTTAAAATGTTGAGAGGGATAGATAGAGTTGACGTGAATAGGCTGTTTCCATTGAGAGTAGGGGAGATTCAAACGAGAGGACATGATTTGAGAGTTAGGGGGCAAAAGTTTAAGGGAAACACGAGGGGGTATTTCTTTACTCAGAGAGTGATAGCTGTGTGGAATGAGCTTCCTGTAGAAGTAGTAGAGGCCAGTTCAGTTGTGTCATTTAAGGTAAAATTGGATAGGTATATGGACAGGAAAGGAGTGGAGGGTTATGGGCTGAGTGCGGGTAGGTGGGACTAGGTGAGATTAAGAGTTCGGCACGGACTAGGAGGGCTGGAATGGCCTGTTTTCCGTGCTGTGATTGTTTTATGGTTATATGGTTATAGGACTATGAAACATTGAAAGAGCTGTTTTTAATGGAGGAATTTAAAAGAAGCATCCCTGTTGAAGTAAGGACCTACTTAAATGAGAGGGATACTGATACTTTGCAGGACTCTGCTAGATTAGCTGATGAGTATGTTTTAATCCATAAGAATAAATTTCCTCAGGGCAGAATTTTTAAGAGGAAAAATAACATGGAGACTCAAGGTAAATCAGAAATTAAATCAGAAGTTAATGAGAAAGGTAAGGAGGAAGGAAAACCTGTGAAGGAAAGACAGTTTGGTCTTATTTGTAACTATTGTAGGAAGCCTGGCCATGTAATAGCTAACTGTTTCAGATTGAAAAAGAAAGAGAAGGAAGCAGTTCCAGATGCTTGTGTGCAACACACTGAAGCACCTGTAAAATTATAGGGTTCGATAAACACAAATGAGGTTTTGTTAGAGTCTGACCAAGTTAAAAAGGGATATGATCATTTTATAACTGAAGGGTTTGTATCCTTGAAAGAAGGATCTACTCTGGTGCCAATAAAAATCCTTAGAGATACTGGAGCTTCTCAATCACTGATGTTAGACAGTGTATTGAAGTTTAATGAAGGGTCTGATTCTGGTGAGGTAAATTATATAAGAGGTGTTGGGAGTGATCTTATGCCTGTACATTTGCATAAAGTAAATTTAAAGTCAGGGTTAGTTACAGGATTTGTTAAAGTAGGATTACAGCATAGCTTACCTGTGAAGGGTATTTCTTTATTGTTAGGTAATGACTTGGCAGGTGGACAAGTTTTTCCTGAAGTGCATTTGACAATGGAGTCAGAGGAACCAGAGATGAATTCTAACACAGATTCTTCCTGTGTTGTGACTAGAGCTATGGCTAAAAAGATTGATGCGCAGAATGAGGTTGTTACTCATGACTGTTCAACTCAGGGTTCGAGTTTTGAGGATGTGTCAGAGACTTTCTTACCTTTGTTGTTTGAACAAGATTCTTGGAGTAAGTCTGACTATGAAGATTTATCTCTGTCTCGGAAGGAGATGATAGCAGAGCAGAATAGAGACCCTGAGATTATAAAATTAAGAGAACAAGCTCTACTAGATAGTGAAATTGAGAAGGTGTCAGTAGGATATTACTTGGAAAAAGGAGTGTTGATGAGGAAGTGGAGATCACTTACAATTCCTGCAAATGAGGAATGGAATATTGTTTACCACGTAGTTGTCCCTAAAGTTTATCGGAATGAGATTTTGACTTTAGCTCCAAGTGTGCCTTTAGGTGGACATCAAGGGGTAAGGAAAACTGTGGACAAGATTTTAAAACATTTTTACTGGCCTGGTCTAAGAAAAGATGTGGTGATGTTTTGTAAAATGTGCCATACTTGTCAAATTGTGGGTAAACCAAATCAAGTTACACCAGTGGCTCCATTACAACCTATTCCAGCATTTGGTGAACCATTTTCTAAAGTTATTATAGATTGTGTTGGTCCATTACCAAAGACAAAAACTGGTTATCAGTATTTGTTGACTATTATGTGTACTTCGTCTAGATTTCCAGAGGCAGTACCACTTAGGAATATAACAGCTAAAACTGTGACAAAGGCCCTTATAAAATTCTTTACTTATTTTGGATTACCTAGGGAAATACAAACTGATCAAGGCAGTAATTTAATGTCTGGATTGTTTCAACAGATTGTTTATAAATTAGGAGCTAAGCAAATCACTTCGTCTGCATACCATCCAGAATCGCAAGGTGCCTTGGAGAGGTTTCATTCTACCCTCAAGAACATGATTAGGACATATTGTGTGGAAAATGAAAGTGACTGGGATGAGGGTATAAATTTGCTTTTATTTGCAGTAAGGGAATCGGTACAGGAATCTTTAGGTTTTAGTCAATTTGAACTTGTGTTTGGGCATAGAGTTAGAGGACCTTTAGCTTTATTAAAAGAACAGTGGATTAGTAAGGAAATACACACTAATTTGTTGGACTATGTTTTGAAATTTAAGGACAGGTTACATAAAGCTTGTAGCTTAGCCAAGGAAAATTTAAAATTGGCTCAGGAGAAAATGAAAACTTGGTATGATAAAGAAGCTGGGATGAGGATGTTTAAGCCTGGAGATAAGGTGTTGGTTCTTTTCCCAGTGCAAACAAATCTTTTACAAGCTAGATTTCATGGTCCTTATGAAATTGTGTCTAGAATCAATGATGTGGATTACGTGATAAAAACTCCAGATTGTAGAAGGTCAACACAACTTTGCCATATAAATATGATAAAACCATATTTTGAGAAACAATCTGATACTGTGACTGTTGTGGTTAGTGAGAATGAGTTTGATTTAACTAGGAACATGATAGATGATTCATCTGAATTTCATTCTAAATCCAACATTGTTTCTGTCAGGTTACCAAATTCAACCATTCTGGAAAATATTGATGTGAAACTAGCACATTTACAGCTAGAGCAGAAACAACAGATGAAGGAATTAATTTTTAAATATAAGGATTTGTTTCCAGATGTTCTGAGAAGGACTACTATAGCTTCACATGATGTAGATGTTGGTGATGCCAAACCTATTAAACAACACCCATATAGGATGATCATAGAAAAATGTGAACTTGCTGAGAAGGAAATTAAATATATGTTAGAGAATAATTTATTAGACCTTCTGACTCGAATTGGAGTTCACCCTGTGTTATGGTGCCAAAACCAGATGGTAGTATTAGGTTTTGTATGGACTATAGGAAGGTGAATGCTGTAACGAAAACAGATGCATATCCAATTCCTAGAGTAGGTGATTGTGTAGATAAAGTTGGAAAAGCCAAGTTCCTTACAAAGCTTGATTTATTGAAAGGGTATTGGTGTGTTCCATTAACGGACAGAGGGAGAGAGATTTCTGCATTCGTAACTCCATCTGGGCTAAATGAATATAATGTTCTTCCATTTGGGATGAAGAATGCCCTAGGTACTTTCCAGAGGATGATTAACTCTGTGATTCAGGGATTGAAAGATATTGATGCTTATATTGATGATTTAGTGACAGGAAATGATACTTGGGAGGCACACATTATTGCGGTGGAAAAATTGTTTGAAAGGCTTTCAAAAGCTAACTTAACTATTAATTTAGCTAAGAGTGAATTTGGACATGCCACTGTGACTTACCTTGGTTATGTTGTAGGTCAAGGTAAGGTAGCTCCTGTTCAGGCAAAAGTTCGGGCAATTTTAGAGATTCCCACTCCAATGGGGGAAAAAAAAACTCTCAGAAGATTCTTGGAAATGGTGGGATATTATTGAGAATTTTGTAAGAATTTTGCTAATGTTGCCCTTCCATTAACTAACCTTCTGCAGAAGAATGTGAAGTTTGTGTGGACAGTGCCTTGTCAAGAAGCATTTGAAAAATTGAAAACAATGATATGTCAACAACCTGTGCTCAAGGCACCTGACTTTGAAAAACCTTTTTCATTAGCTGTGG
Organism: Hemitrygon akajei; assembly: GCF_048418815.1. Taxonomy (NCBI): domain Eukaryota; kingdom Metazoa; phylum Chordata; class Chondrichthyes; order Myliobatiformes; family Dasyatidae; genus Hemitrygon; species Hemitrygon akajei. The sequence goes on from NC_133130.1 coordinate 8,096,882, forward strand.
ATGCTAGTGATGAGGCTGCAGGAGCAGTATTAATGCAAAGGAATGAGGGTGATGAGGTTGATCATCCAGTAGCTTACTTTTCTAAGAAATTTAATAAGCATCAAAGAAACTATTCAACAATAGAAAAGGAATCGTTATCTCTTGTTTCAGCTTTAGAATATTTTGAGGTATATGTTGGTACAACTCAAAAACCACTTATTGCTTACACTGATCATAATCCGTTAGTGTTTCTGAGTAAGATGAAAAACAAAAACAGAAGGTTATTAAATTGGAGTTTGATGTTACAAGAGTACAATATTGTGATAACTCATATTAAAGGTAAAGATAATGTGGTTGCTGATTGTCTATCTCGACGTTGAATGTACAATGTGATTTTTTTATGGAGTGCTTTTTTTTACAATTGTAACAATCCTACTGTATTGTGAGTTGTAAGATGTTATATGATGATACTGTATTGTATATTGTGTATGTTATAACATTTATACATTTGTTTTTTCTTGTAAATAATTGTTAAAATTTTTGTTCTTGACAGACCAACATTTTTTTTTTGGAGGGAGGTGTTACGTACCCGTGACACATGACAGTGGTGTACTTGTCACGTGACAGGTGTTGCAGCTATACTGGACTTGAGGTAATGGTCTTGTGATGGTGGAGTGACGTCATTTTCCCGTCAGTAGAGGTCATGTGACAGTTTTTTTTTACAGGGTATAAAAGGAGGACCCCTCCCTGTGAGGAGGGGCAGTTCGTGGCTGGATTTGCCATGTTGACTTCATGCCACTGCGTGATTTAATGTTATGACGCAGTTTAGTTGAAAGATGAAGTTTTATCTAATGCCTAAAGTTTAAAAGGTCATTGCCAGCAGTTTCTTTACAATACTGCTAGTTGAGAATCAGTGGAGAGTGAAGATCGGAGTTCAGGATTTAAAAGATCGAGGAAAGTCGATTTCGATGGTGAAACAGGTTCGACCTTGTTTGATCCTCATTCGGAAGGAATTCATTGACTGTGCTCGTGTTAATCCCAGTGAATAGCAGAAAGGATTGAGTACAGTTTTGTAAAGGAAAGGTCAGTGCCTTTAAGCCGTTTCATTTTTCATCTTCGTAAATTCTTCGTGGGAAAAGTAGTTCGACTGGGAACCGAAGCAAGACGACGTGAAAGAGAATTTAAATCGTCTTAAAAAGTCTCTCCCTTAAATGGACTGTAAGCATTTTGAACTTTTGCAACATTACTTTGAAGAACTGTTTTTGCAACATCGCTTTAAGAACTGTTTAAGCTGCCGCACAGCAGCTGATTTCCAGTTACGTGAGTGGTTTGTTTACTTTTGGGGGTTTGTTTTTCAGTGTTTAATAAACGTGTTATTTGTTAAAAAAAAACCCTGCCTAACTCATACTTATTGTTGCTGAATCCGTAACAATACATAAAAAAACCCCACTAATCAAAAAAAAACATAAAAAATAAGAAAAAGATAAAAAAAAGAACTGGGCATCTCATACTGAGAGGAAAAGCAAGAAAAAAGAGAAACATTCTGATCAAATCCAACATTTTGAGAAAGTAACTGGAAGAGCAATGAATCAAACCATATGAAAATATTGAATAAAAGGTCACCAGGTTTCTTCAAATTTAAAGGATGTATCAAATGTTTGACTTCGTATTTTCTCTAAACTTAGACAGGACATAATGGAAGTAAGCCAGTAAAAAGCAATAGGTGGATGAGAGTCCTTCCATTTAAGCAAAATGGCTCTCCTAGCCAATAAAGTTGTAAAAGCGATCATCTGTGGAGCAGAAACAGGAATATATCCTGCTTTCGGTGGAGTGATCCCAAAAAATTGTTGTAAGTAATTTCGGTTGTAGGTCCAAATTCAAGACTTTTGTTAAAGTTTTAAAGATGTCTTTTCAAAAATTAACTATCTTGATACAAGACCAAAATATATGTGTTAAAATAGCCACCTCAATATTACATCTGTCACAAATAGGATTCATATTGGAAAAGATACGAGCTAATTTATCCTTTGACATATGTGCCCCATCTACTACCTTGAACTGTATCAAGCAATGACGGGCACAAGTAGATGAAATATTTACCAAATGAAAAATTTTATCCCATTGATTATCTGAAAGTGACTCTCGAAATTTGCCTCTGTGGTGCAAATTAAATTTAAGCAAGAAGGCTGTGAATGGAATGTCTAAGGATATCTGGAGCGCAGGCACGTGACGTTAGCCAGTACAACGGGAAAAGTTGAAAAAGAAGACCGTCATATCCAGCAGGCTGCGGAGTGAGAGGGTAGCAGAGTGATAGGGCAGCAGAGAGATAGGGCTTCAGCTCAACGGGCTTTGGCAGTAACAGGACGTGGGAAGTAGGTTTACCTGTGTTAATTGTGGAAAGGAAGTATGTGTGTCAGGTCGGTGTTCCATGCTCAGTGTCAGATGTGGGAAGTCCTGAAGTTGCTCAGCCTCCCAGACGGCCATATCTGCATCCGATGTGTCGAGATGGAGCTCCTGAGGGACTGTGTTAGGGAACTGGAGCTGCAGCTCGATGACCTTCGTCTGGTCAGGGAGAGCAACAAGGTGATAGAAATGAGTTATAGGCAGGTGTTCACACCAGGGCCACGGGAGACAGACAAGTGGGTAACAATCAGGCGAGGGAAGGGGAAGAGTCAGGTACTAGAGAGTATCCCTGTGGCTGTACCCCTGAACAATAAGTACTGCTGTTTGAGTACTGTTGGGGTGGGACAGCCTGCCTGGCGGAATCAACAGTGACCGTGCTACTGGCAAAGAGTCTGGCCCTGTGGCTCAGAATGGGTAGGGAAAGGAAGAGACTGGCAGTAGTGATTGGGGACTCTATAGTTAGGGGGTCAGACAGGCGATTCTGTGGACGCAGGAAAGAAACTCGGATGGTAGTTTGCCACACAGGTGCCAGGGTCTGGGATGTTTCAGATCGCGTCCACGATATCCTGAAGTGGGAAGGAGAACAGCTAGAGGTCATGGTACATATCTGAATGAACGACATAGGTAGGAAAAGGGAAGAGGTCCTGAAAACAGACTTCAGGGAGTTAGGAAGGAAGTTGAGAAGCAGGACTGTAAAGGTAGTAATCTCGGGATTACTGCCTGTGCCATGTGACAGTGAGTATAGGAATAGAATGAAGTGGAGGATAAATGCGTGGCTGAGGGATTGGAGCAGGGGTCGGGGATTCCGATTTCTGGATCACTGGGATCTCCTTTGGGGCAGGTGCAACCTGTACAAAAAGGACGGGTTGCACTTGAATCCCAGGGGGTCCAAAATCCTGGTGGGGAGGTTTGCTAAGGCTACTAGGGAGAGTTTAAACTAGAATTGTTGGGGGGTGTGAAACGAACTGAAGAGACTGGGGAAGAGGAGGTTGGCTCACAAATAGAGAAGGCTTGGAGACTGAGGGTGGAGAGGCAGGTGATAGAAGGGATGCGTTCAGACTGACAGTTTGAGATGTGTCTATTTTAATGCAAGGAGTATTGTGAATAAAGCGGATGAGCTTAGAGCATCGATTAGTACTTGGAGCTATAATGTTGTGGCCATTTCAGAGACTTGGATGGCTCAGGGTCAGGAATCGTTACTTCAAGTTTGGGTTTTACATGTTTCAGAAAGGACAGGGAGGGAGGCAAAAGAGGTGAGGTGTGGCACTGTTGATCAGCGGTAGTGTCTCGGCTGCAGAAAAGTTGAACATCATGGAGGGAATGTCTACAAAGTCTCTGTGGGTGGAGGTTAGTACAGGAAGGGGTCAATAACTCTACTGGGTGTTTTTTATAGGCCGCCCAATAGTAACAGGGATAGAGGAGCAGATAGGGAAACAGATCCTAGAAAGGTGTAATAATAACAGAGTTGTTGTGGTGGGAGATTTTAATTGCCCAAATATTGATTGGCATCTCCCTAGAGCAAGGGATTTAGATGGGGTGGAGTTTGTTAGGTGTGTTCAGGAAGGTTTCTTGACACAATATGTAGATAAGCCTACAAGAGGAGAGATTGTACTTGATTTGGTATTGGGAAATGAACCTGGTCAGGTGTCAGATCTCTCAGTGGGAGAGCATTTTGTGGATAGTGATCATAATTCTATCTCCTTTAAATTAGCATTGGAGAGAGATAGGAACAGACAAGTTAGAAAAGCGTTTAATTGGAGTAAAGGGAATTATGAGGCTATCAGGCAGGAAATTGGAAGCTTAAATTGGGAACAGATGTTCTCAGGGAAAAGTACAGAAGAAGGTAGTGGAGGCCAATTCTCTGGATGCTTTCAAGAAGGAGCTAGATAGGTATCTTATGGATAAGGGAATCAAGGGATATGGAGACAAGGCAGGAACCGGGTATTGATAGGAATTGATCAGCCATGATCTCAAAATGGTGGTGCAGGCTCGAAGGGCCGAATGGTCTACTTCTGCACCTATTGTCTATTGTCTATTGTCTAAATGTGGCAGATGTTCATGGGATATTTGTGTGGAGTTCCAATGAGACAGGGAAGTTATGGTAGAGTACAGGAACCATGGTGTACAAAGGCTGTAATAAATCTAGTCAAGAAGAAAAGAAAAGCTTACAAAAGGTTCAGAGAGCTAGGTAATGTTAGAGATCTAGAAGATTATAAGGCTAACAGGAAGGAGCTTTAAAAGGAAATTAAGAGAGCCAGAAGGGGCCATGAGAAGGCCTTGGCAGGCAGGATTGAGGAAAACCCCAAGGCATTTTACAAGTATGTGAAGAGCAAGTGGATAAGACGTGAAAGAATAGGACCTATCAAGTTTGACAGTGGGAAAGTGTGTATGGAACTGGAGAAAACAGCAGAGGTACTTAATGAATACTTTACTTCAGTATTCACTATAGAAAAGGATCTTGATGATTGTAGGGATGAATTACAGTGGATTGAAAAGCTTGAGCATGTAGATATTAAGAAAGAGGATGTGCTGGAGTTTTTGGAATGCATCAAGTTGGATAAGTCACCGGGACCAGATGAGATGAACCCCAGGCTACTGTGAGAGGTGAGGGAGGAGATTGCTGAGCCTCTGGTGACGACCTTTGAATCATCAAAGGGGACAGGAATGGTTCCGGAGGATGGGAGGGTTGCGGATGTTGTTGCTTTATTCAGAAAAGGGTGTAGAGATATCCCAGGAAATTGTAGACCAGTGAGTCTTACTTCAGTGGTTGATAAGTTGATGGAGAAGATCCTGAGAAGGAGGATTTATGAACATTTGGAGAAGCATAATATGATTAGGAATAGTCAACATAGCTTTGTCAAGGGCTGGTTGTGCCTTACAAGCCTGATTAAATTTTTTGAGGATGTGACTAAACATTGATGAAGGAAGAGCAGTAGATGTAGTGTATATGGATTTCAGGGGTAAGTTTTTTTTTATTAACACAGAGTGGTGAGTAAGTGGAATGGGCTGTCAGCAACGGTGGTGGAGATGGATACAATAGGGTCTTTTAAGAGACTTTTCCATAAGTACATGGAGCTTAGAAAAATAGAGGGCTATAGGCAAGCCTAGTAATTTCTAAGGTAGGGACATGTTCGGCACAACTTTGTGGGCCAAAGGGCCTCTATTGTGCTGTAGGTTTTCTATGTTCTTAAATTTGAAAGATGGGTAAAGAAACTAAAGAGAGAGAAAGTGTCCGATATCAGCAATGTATGTAAGGAGGTAAACCTCAGGGGCCTCAGATGTATTTTAGTGACCAGATGCAGAAATGAGGAGTTGCATATAAAAGCAAAATCCTGCAGCAGCTGCAGTTCTGAAAGAAAAGCCAAAACACTCCAAGCATTCAGCAGGTCTGAGAGCAACAGAGTGGAGAGAAACTGAGTTCATGGTTCACACAGAAAACCTAATGATGCTCACACAGGTTTGCAGATATATTGAGTAAGGAGGGAACATTGGCAGTGCAAGTTACAATGATCAAACTACGGAAGTTGGAAATGGTTGAAGAAAAATCTCAAAATACCCAATAAATTCAAATGACCACATCTTCTTCATGCATTTTATGTTTAAGGGTCATAGGATCACAGAGTACTACAGCAGAGAAACAGGCTGTTCCGCCCATCTATTCCATATCAACCTGATCTTCTACCTAGCCCCATTTACTTGCACCTGGACCATATCCCTCCATAACCCTGTCATCCACGGACATATTCAAACTTCCCTTAAATGTTACAATTGAACCCATATCCACCACTTCCACTGACAGCTTGTTCCATACAGTCACCACCCTCTGAGTGAAGAATTCTCCTCTCAAGTTCCTCTTAAATATTTCACCTTTCACTCTAAACCTGTGATCTCTCGTTCCAGATACAGTCAACCTGAAGTGAAAAGGCCTGCATGCATTCACCCTACCTATACCCCTCATAAGTCTGTATGCCTCTATCCAATCTCCCCATTCTCCCACACTCCAGTGAAAAAAATACCTGAAATGGTTCAATCTTTCACTATAACTCAGATCCTCAAGTATCTTTATAAATTTTCCCTGCAGCCTTACAATCTTATTGATATCTTTCCTGCAGGTAGGTAACCAGAGTAGGTAGGCATTGCACTCAATTCTCCAAATTCAGCCTCCACAATGTCTTACAAAATTTCAACATAATATCCCTATTGTACCCTATACTCTGATTTATGAACAGACAATGTGCTAATAGCTCTCTTTATGATACTATCTGAGAATTCACTTTCAAGAATTTATGGACTTGTATTTCCAAATCCTACCACATCCCTCTGTGCCCTACTGTTCACAGTATTAGTCCAGTCCTGGTTTGTCCTCCCAAAGTGCAACATCACATGTCTGCCATTTGTCAGCCTATTTTCTCCTCCCAATGAGGCCCCTGCTGCTTCCCTCTCTTCCATGGTCCACTGCCCTTTCCTATCAGATCCTACATATTTTACCTCTACTACCTATCCCTATCCAGCTACTTGCCTCATCTCCTTTTGCCACTCACCTATTTTCCTCCTCACCTGGGAACCAATCACCTGCCAGCTCATATTCCTTCCTCCCTACTCACCATCTTATTTTAGCCTCTTTCCAGGCCTGATGAAGGGTCTCTGTCCAAAATACTAACTGTTTATTCTCCTCCAGAGATGCAGCCCGACTTGCTGAATTCCCCCTGCATTCAGTGTCTGAAGACCAAAATTTCTTCTGTCTTTCCAACAATACTGAAAAGTGCATTGTCCCCATTACACAAGTCCAGAAAGTTCACTTTTACAATCTATATTTCCTTAAGGTTACTATAGCTGAGGGTTATAACGGGGCCAAACTCCCACGGCCTGTTAAATTCTCCCAATGGCTTGTGCCTCAAATAACCTCTGGCTCCCAAGTCCAGCTCCTGTCCTTCATGTGTGGTTTAGCTACTGAGCATGGAGAAACCATTTCTACTGACAGGAGAAGGGGCACAGGTGGGTTACCAGCACCTTAAAACCTGTCACTTTGGGCAAATGTTGCTCGTCAGCCGTGGTCAGCACTGGGAGTAAACCTCGAAGGAAAAACACGGAGCTGGATTCCCAAAGGCAGTTCTCTGTTGAGTTGAACGCTGACTGGTAACTCCTGCAACAATGTTGATGTCAATCTGTATCAGTCTCTGCCATTCCTTTGAGTTCATCAGATGAATGGAGAGGGGGAGCCTGCTGCACGGACAACAGTTTGCTCTCCATATTATACAGCCTTGGCTTGTGTATTGACTTTGACATGAGTATACAGCATCCACGGTCATCCCTGATGATGAGGGATTTTCTCTCATTTTCAAACTGGTTTAAAATGGTGTTCCTTATGGCTTGAATAAACTGTCAGTAATGGATGAGTATGACTAACAGGTCCAAGAGAACCTTGATGGCAGCTGTAATGAGAAATTCCTTGTTCGGCTGAGACCAAATTGTGTTACTTTTACAACATTATCCCCAGTGAGTCTCCTTTCGGTGTGAAGAGGTGGATAAAGATGAATGGAGATGAAACTTTTTCTTGGTACTCATTAGTAAATGTGAGATAATAAATTGGAGCTGCCTAGATCTCTCAGCAATTAGCAAGTATTTAATGAATATATTGGGAACTGCTGACATAATTACCATCAGGGCAGCAAGTGCCTGTATTTTTATCGACAAACAATCTGTTGGTGACAGAGGGAGAAGGTGAATGGGCAGGTGTATCACAGGCTGCTTGCAGATACAAGTGCTTGAAAGGAGATTAATGAGGAGGGACAAATGGACAAGGGAATCTCAGATGGTGTGATCCTTGTGGTAAGTAGGGGGCTGGGAGGAGGCAAAGAAATGTTCAGTGGATGATCTGTTGGGACATGGCAGTAGTTACAGAAGGTGATCTGTTGGATGTGGAGACCGATGGGGTGGCAGGCAAGGACAAGAGGAACTGCTAAGGTGATGGGAAGATGGGAAAAGCACGGATTTTTGTGAACTGGACAAGACGTGGGTGATGGCAGCATCAATAGTGGAGGAAGAAAACCCCATTCTTTGAAGAAAGAAGACATCTCTGATGTCCTGAATGGTAAGCTGAGTCCTGGGAACAGATGACACAAAGCTGGGTGGCAGTGTGAAATGTGAGGAGGATGTTAGGAGAATGCAAGATGACTTGGACAGGTTGGGTGAGTGGGCAGATGCATGGCAGATGCAGTTTAGTGTGGATAAATGTGAGGTTATCCACTTTGGTGGCAAGAACAGGAAGGCAGATTACTATCTGAATGGTGTCAAGTTAGGAAAAGGGGAAGTACAATGAGATCTAGGAGTTCTTGTTCATCAGTCACTGAAAGTAAGCATGCAGGTACAGCAGGCAGTGAACAAAGCTAGTGGCATGTTGGCCTTCATAACAAGGGGAGTTGAGTATAGGAGCAAAGAGGTCCTTCTGCAGTTGTACAGGGCCCTGGGGAGACCACACCTGGAGTATTGTGTTCAGTTTTGGTCTCTAAATTTGAGGAATACCATTCTTGCTATTGAGGGAGTGCAGCGTAGGTTCACGAGGTTAATTCCTGGGATGGCGGTACCATCATATTTTGAAAGATTGGAGCGACTGGGCTTGTATACACCGGAATTTAGAGGGATGAGAGGGGATCTGATTGAAACATATAAGATTATTAAGGTATTGGACACACTACAGGCAGGAAACATGTTCCCGATGTTGGGGGAGTCCAGAACCAGAGGCCACAGTTTAAGAATAAGGGGTAGGCCATTCAGAACGGAGTTCAGAAAAACTTTTTCACCCAGAGTGTTGTGCATCTATGGAATGCTCTGCCTCAGAAGGCAGTGGAGGCCAATTCTCTGGATGTTTTCAAGAAAGAGTTAGATAGAGCTCTTAAAGATAGCGGAGTCAAGGGATATGGGGAGAAGTCAGGAATGGGGTACTGATTGTGGATGATCAGCCATGATCACATTGAATGGTGGTGCTGGCTCGAAGGGCCGAATGGCCTACTCCTGCACTTAATGTCTATTATATAATGTGGCAGAGGTGAAAGAAGAGGAAGGAGAATAGTACTTTTTCAGGAGATAGCACAGTCAAGATAACCAATGGAATTGGAAGGTTTCTAAGAGGTATTAGTTGACAGTTTTTCTCCAAAGATGGAGACAGGGATATTGAGAAAGAGGAAGAAGGTGTCAGTGATAGGCCGTGAATTTAAGGCAGGGTGGAAATTAGAGGCTAATTTGATGAAACTCATCAGCTCAGCATGCAGATGTGAAGCAGCACCAATACAGTCCTCAATTTAGCAGAAGGGTTGGGGAGTATTGCTAGGGAAGCCTCAGAACATGGATTGTTCGATGTAGTCAACAAAGTGGCAAGCATACCTGGGGCCCATACGGGTGCCCATGGCTACCTCTTGAGTTTGGAGAAAGTGGGAGGAGCTGAAGGAAAATTGGTAGAGTATGAGGAGCATTTCTGCCAGACTGAGGAGGGTGGTGTTGGAGGGGAATTGATTGGTTCTTTTGTCAAAAAAGAAACAGAAAGGTTTGAGGCCTTTTTAATGGGTGGTAGTACTGTATAGGGACTGAACATCCATGGTGAAAATGAGGTTGTCGGGGCCAGGGATTTGAAAGTCACTGATGAGATTGCAGACATTAGAAGTGCCACAGATGTAGGAGGAAAGGGATTGGACAAAGGGGGAATAGAATAGGATCAAGGTGTGAGGACACAAGTTTAGTGGGGCAGGAACAAGAAGAGACAATAGGCATACAGTCCAGTTTGTGGATTCTGAGTAGGAGGTAGAAGTGGGCAGTGATAGGCTAAGGGAACTATGAATTTGGTGGCAGCTTCTAGAGGCTGGTCATTACACACATCAACTCCAACTTCCCAGACAAACTCAGCCACTGCAATTCACCTACTGCCAAAACAAGTCCACACTAGATACCCTTTATGGAACATCAGGGTAATAAAGACACCTACATCTATTTCTTGAACTCAGATGTAACTTCAATACCAAAATCCCAAAGTTCAAAGATCAGAGATCAAGGTAAATTTATTATCAAAGTACACATATGTCACCATATTCGACCCTGAGATTCATCTTCTCATGGGCATACTCAATAAATCCAATAACCATAATAGAATCAATGAATGACCACACCAACAGAGTGAACACCCAGTGTGTAAAAGGCAACAAATTGTAAATACAGAAGAAAAAAATTCACAATAATTTCTAAAGATATAAACATGATTGTTGGACTAAATAAGTACAGAACATTAAACATAAAGAGAGGTGTAATCCAGCTAGTAGAATCGAGCTCGGAGTATACAATACACCGATGGATGAATATACTGTAACAATCTGGAATATCAACAAGAAAAGAAAAAGATCGAACTCTGTTAAAGAGAAAACTTTCGACATAATTTACTTCAAGGCTTAAGAAAATCTGCTGAACAGAGCTCATCATTAAAAATATAACAAAGGCAATCATATTAATGTATTCTCTTGACATAATATCCTGGTCTGAAACCAACCTGGAAAATTTAAAAATATACTGAACACTGAACCTTTACACAGTGTCAGTAAAACAAAAGAGCTGGTGATCGAGGAAGCAGGTTGAGTGTACGTCCCCACATGAATCAATGGTGCCAAGGTGAAGATGGTGGTTAGCTCCAAGTTCCGAGAGGCCTGTCTGAAACAACCATGTAGATGTTATGTTGAAGGTGGTACACCATCATGTCTTCCTCCTCAGGAAGTCTAAGGAAATCTGGTATATTCCCAAAGACCCTCACTAATTTTTAAACAGAGAGCAGTCTATCTCGATGCATCACAGACTCGTATGGCAACTGCTCTGCCCAAGACTGCATTAAAATTACAGAATTGTGAACACAACCCAGTCCATAGCCTAATCCACCCTCCCTCCATACACTTCAATACCTTGGGAAAGTAGACTACATCATCAAAAACCCCTACTACCCTGGACATAGTTATGTTCTCCCCAATTCTAATGGGAAAAAGATATTAGGGATAAAAATATGCAGCACAATTTCTGTTCTATTATAAAATTCTTGAATGGACTTCTTGTATAATAAAGATGAACCTTTGATCTCTCACTATAATGTCACATTAATGCCTACCTAGCCTGCACTTCTCACTCAATGTCAATAACACCAAGCAACTGATTGTAGACTTCAGGCAAGGGAAACCAGAGGTCCATAGGCCAGTAATCAGCGGGGGATCAGAGCTGGTGTGTCAGTAAATTTAAATTCCAGGGAGTCACTATCTCAGAGGACCTGTCCTGGACCCATTATATAAATATAATTGTGAAGAAAGCACAACAGCATCTCTACTTTCTTAGGATATAACAACAAATATTTGTAACATGCTGTAGGGTATTACTGCTGTGTAATATGCTGAAGGTTTCACTGATAATGTAATAGTTTCTCTGTAGCAGCAATGTTTGGGTTATGACTAGAGATAACAAGGTTAGGAATGCTGTTGTCCTTTCTTGTGAGCTGGAAGAGAGATTTAAGTGGTCTTTTGCTGGGGAGAGATAAGGAGAGAAGACGCGAATGGAGAGAGTTGGTAGACCGCCGGACGGGGTGGACTTGGAGCAAGGGTCTGAAGGACAGCGATGATCGGAGGAGGTCAATGGAGGACCTCCTTGTATTTGTGAGCTCCAACATTGTGCAACATACTGTTTAATAAGATAGGGCCCTTTTTTTCTTTTTTTAAATTTCTTTTTTCATTTCTTTACTAACCGAATAGTCAAAGTAAGAATTATAAAGCTTAATCATTTAACCGCATGTTGTGTATTTTTTGTTCTTTAGGGGTATTGATTCGTAACAGGGGACACATCGCGCAGCATCCACCCAAACAAGATTTTTTAAGTTTGGCTGGGCCTGTGGCTATCACCCCCTATATTAAGCTGCTAGCCGAAGCGAGTGTTACACATTTAAGGACTCTTTATTTGTTATTTCATCCTCATTATTTACTGCTATTTCTTTACATAGAAACATAGAAACACAGAAAACCTGCAGCACAATACAGGCCCTTTGGCCCACAAAGGTGTGCCGAACCTATCCCTGCCTTAGAAATCACCAGGCTTACTTCTATTTTACTAAGCTCCATGTACCTAACTAAATGTCTCTTAAAAGACCATATTGTATCTGCCTCCACCACTGTTGTCAGCAGCCCATTCCATACAGTCACCACTCTCTGCGCAAAAAACTTACCCCTGACATCTCATTTGTACCTGCTCCCAAGCACCTTAAACCTGTGCCCTCTTGTGGTAACCATTTCTGCCCTGGGAAAAAGCCTCTGACTATCCATATGATCAATGCCCATCATCTTATAGATAGATAGATAGATAGATAGATAGATAGATAGATAGATAGATAGATACTTTATTCATCCCCATGGGGAAATTCAACATTTTTTCCAATGTCCCATACACTTATTGTAGCAAAACTAATTACATACAATACTTAACTCAGTATAATATGATATGCATCTAAAATCACCCTCTCAAAAAGCATTAATAAATAGCTTTTAAAAAGTTCTTAAATAGTTTACTAAAATACATTGAATGGTAACTTAAGCTCAGTCCTAACCCCGGCACTTTAACATATCTTACCCCTGGCGGTTGAATTGTAAAGCCGAATGGCATTGGGGAGTATTGACCTCTTCATCCTGTCTGAGGAGCATTGCATCGATAGTAACCTGTCACTGAAACTGCTTCTCTGTCTCTGGATGGATACACCTCTATCTGTTACAAGGTGGGGGCGAGGGCGCTGGGAGAGGACCCACAAGCAGGACACAAACGCGTCTCTCTCAGGTTCAATAAAATAGCGTTTATTGCTCGCTATACAGAAAACCGGGAAATTGAGGAGGACAAGGGGAACACGAACATCGGACTAGCAGACTAGGGACTGGGACCGCAGCAGACAGCGGACCTGGAAACTGGGAACTTGGATCACCGCGGCCATGTCTGTGACCCTGGGGACTGGAACCGCCACGGACCTTGGACTTGGAGACAGGGAACTTGGATCACTGCAGACCTTGGGCCTGGAAACTAGGGCCTTGAATCACCGCTGCCAGAACATGGACACCATGGATCGCCACAGCCGGAATGTGGACACTTGGACTTGACACACCGAGCCAGGACTCTGCCTCAGGTCAGGCACCAAGTCGGGACTCTTCGAGAGAGATAGACACGGAACTAGACATAAACATCGAGCCAGGACTCCACCTTCCTCTCACCCCTGGCAGACTGACCTTGCCCGGACCCACTCTGGTGAAGGAAGGCGAATTGATGGCACTCCGATGCGGGGCTGGATAACTCTGGCTTGTGGCAGCGACGGCGACTTGCTAATCCTTCCTAACACTCTCGCACCGAACGGCTAAAGCCAGGGGCTTATAAGCTGCTGGTTCGGGTCGAGAGTAAATTACCTTAATGGCCAAGCTCAAGGGAGATGTGAAACGGGATTAGAAGGGAACAAAGTGTCAATGGTCTGGATCATAATGCAACCTAACTAAATTTAAAGGGGAACCGATCTGGACCATGACACTATCAGGTTACCTCTCATCCTCCATCGCTCCAGGGAGAAAAGACTGAGTTAACTCTACCTGTTTTCATAAGGCATGCTCCCCAATCCAGGTAACATTCTTGTAAATTTCCTCTGCACCCTTTCTATGGCTTCCACATCCTTCCTGTAGTGAGGCAACCAGAACTGAGCACAATACTCCAAGTGGGGTCTGACCAGGGTCCTATATAGCTGCAACATTACTTCTCGGCTCCTAAATTCAATTCCACAATTAATGAAGACCAATACACGGTACGCGTTCTCAACCACAGAGCCAACCTGTGAAGCTGCTTTGAGTGTCCTAAGGACTTGGACCCCAAGATCCCTCTGATCCTCCAAACTGCCAAGAGTCTTACCATTAATACTATATTCTGCCATCATATTTGACATACCAAAATAAGCCACTTCACACTTATCTGTGTTGAACTCCATCTGCTACTTCTCAGCCAGGTTTTGCATCCTATCAATGTCCCGCTGTAAACTCTGACAGCCCTCCACACTATCCACAACACCTCCAACCTTTGTGTCATCAGCAAACTTACTAACCCATCCCTCCACTTCCTCATCCAAGTCATTTATAAAAATGAAGAGTAAGGGTCCCATAACAGATCCCTGTTGCACCCCGCTGGTGACTGAGGTCTATGCAGAATATGGTCCATCTAGAACCACTCTGCCTTCTGTGGGCAAGCCACTCTGGATCCACAAAGCAATGTCCCCTTGGATCCCATGCCTCTTTACCTTCTCAATGTGGTACCTAATCAACTGCCTTGCTGAAATCCATATACACTACATCTGCTGCTCTACCTTCATCAATGAATTTATATTTGCATTTGCACAGTTTGTTGTCCATTGATTCTGTTCACAGTTAATTTTCTATAGATTTGCTAAGTATGCCCACGGAAGTAGAATCTCAGGATCGTATGTGCTGACCTCTATGCACTCTGATAACAAATCTCAATTTGAACTTTGAAACTTGAACTTTCTCTGTAAACTTGATGCTGCTTTCTGCAATCAGTTGTTGCATTTTCTTGATATTCCCGTGTTTGGAAAGATCTCTCTGGAAGATAGGCAGAGCAAAGTTTTGTTCCGGATGCTGGGTACTAGCCTCTGTAGCATTCAGGACATCTTCAGTGAGCAATGTTACAACAAGGTGGAATCCATCATTAAGGTCCCCCATCTGCCAGGACAAGCCCTCTTCTCATTCTTCCCATCAAGGATGCGGTTCAGAAGCCTGAATGCGCACAGTCAGTTATTCAGGAACTGCTTCTTCCACTCTGCCATTTGATTTCTGATGGACATTGAAACCATGAACACGACCTCACTACTGTTTCTTTCTCTTTTTGCACTACTTGATTTATTTTTAAAATATATATACTTTTTACAGTAATTCATAGTTTTTATAATTATATATTGCAATGTACTGCTGTCACATAACAACAAATTTCACAACATATGTCAGCAATATTAAACTTGATTCTCTGATTTACTGTATCTTGATTCAGAATTAAGACCATAAGACCAGAATTAGGCCAATTGGCCCATTGGGTCTGTTCCACCTTATAAACATGGCTGATTTATTTTCCTCTCAGCCCAAATCTCCTGCTTTCTCCCCTTATTGCTTCATGCCCTGACTAATCATGAATCTATCAACCTGTGCCATAAATAAACAAAAGACATCCTCCACTCCTGCCGGTGGCAACGAATTCCACAGATTCACCATTCTCTGGCTAAAGAAATTCCTCCACACCGCCATTCTAAAAGGACAACCCCCTATTCTGAGGCTGTGTCACAGAAACATAGAAACACAAACAGAAAACCTACAGCACGATACAGGCCCTTCAGCCCACAAAGTTGTGATGAACATGTCACCACCTCAGAAATTATTAGGCATACATAATAGTTCTCTATTTTACTTAGCTCCATGTACCTATCTAAAAGCCTCTTAAAAGACCCTATCGTATCCGCCTCCACCACCGTTGTCGGCAGCCCATTCCACGCACTCACCACTCTGAGTAAAAAACTTACCCCTGACATCGCCTCTGTACTGACTGCCCAGCACCTTAAACCTGTGTCCTCTTGTGGCAACCATTCATCCCTGGGAAAAAGCCTCTGAATATCCACATGATCAATGCCTCTCATCATCTTGTACACTTCTATCAGGTCACCTCTCATCCTCCTTCGCTCCAAGGAGAAAAGGCCAAGTTCACTCAACCTAGCACATCCTTCCTGTAGTGAGGCGACGAGAACTGAGCACAGTACTCAAAGTGGAGTCTGTCCAGGGTCCTATATAGCTTCAACATTACCTCTCGGCTCCTAAATTCAATTCCACGATTGATGAAGGCCAATACACCATACACCTTCTTAACCACAGAGTCAACCTGTGCAGCTGCTTTGAGCATGCTATGGACTTGGACCCCAAGATCCCACCGATCCTCCACACTGCCAAGAATCTTACCATTAATACTATACTCTTCCATCATATTTGACCTACCAAAATGATCCACTTCACTTTTATCTGTGATGAACTTCATCTACCACTCCTCAGCCCAGTTTTGCATATCCCGCTGTAACCTCTGACAGCACTCCACACTATCCACAACACCTCCAACCTTTGTGTCATCAGCAAACTTACTAACCCATCCCTCCAATTCCTCATCCAGGTTATTTATAAAAATCACGAAGAGTAAGGGTCCCAGAACAGATCCCTGAGGCACTCCACTGGTGACCGAACTCCATGCGGAATATGACCTGTCTACAACCACACATTGCCTTCTGTGGGCAAGCCAGTTCTGGATCCACAAATCACTGACCCCCTTGGATCCCATGCCTCCTTACTTTCAGAATAAGCCTTGCATGGGGTACCTTATCATATGCCTTGCTGAAATCCATATATACTACATCTACTGCTCTTCTTCATCAATGTGATTAGTCACCTCCTCAAACAATTCAATCAGGTTCGTAAGGCATGAGCTGCCCTTGACAAAGCCATGTTGATCACTCCTAATGATATTATACCTCTTCAAATGTTTATAAATCTTGCCTCTCAGGATCTACTTCATCAGCTTACCAACCACTGAAGTAAGACTCACTGGTCTATAATTTCCTGGGCTATCTCTACTCCCATTCATGACTAAACCCTCCAATCCTCTGGAACCTTTCCTGTCCCCATTGATGATGTAAAGATCATCGTCAGAGGCTCAGCAATCTCTTCCCTCACCTCCCACAGTATCCTGGGGTACATTTTGTCCAGTCCCGGTGACTTATTCAACTTGATGCTTTCCAAAAGTTTCCACACATCCTCTTTCTTAATATCTACATGCTCAAGCTTTTCAGTCTGCTGCAAGTCATCACCACAATCACAAAGATCCTTTTCCATAGTGAATGCTGAAGTAAAGTATTCATTAAGTACCTCTCCTATTTTCTCCAGTTCCAGACACACTTTCCCACTGTCACACTTAATAGGTCCTATTCTTTCACATCTTATCCTCTTGCTCTTCACATACTTGTAGAATTCTTTGAGGTTTTCCTTAATTCTGCCTGCCAAGGCCTTCTCATGGCCCCTTCTGGCTCTCCTAATTTCCTTCTTAAGTTCCTTCCTATTAGCCTTATAATCTTCTTGATCTCTAACATTACCTAGCTCTCTGAACCTTTTGTAAGCTTTTCTTTTCTTCTTGACTAGATTTATTACAGCCTTTGTACACTACAGTTCCTGTACCCTACCACAACTCCCGTCTCATTGGAACATACCTATATAGAACTCTACACAAATATCCCCTGAATATTTGCCCCATTTCTTCCGCACTTTCCCCTGAGAACATCTGTTTCTAATTTTCTGCCTGATAGCCTCATAATTCCCCATACTCCAATTAAACACCTTTCTAACATCTCTCTCTCTCTCTCTCTCTCTCTCTCTCCCTGTCCTCCCTCTCCTCCCTCTCCTCCCTCCCCCCCCAATGCTATTGTAAAGGAGATAGAATTATGATCACTATCTCCAAAATGCTTTCCCACTGAGAGATCTGACACCTGACCAGGTTCATTTCCCAATACCAAATCAAGTACAGCCTCTCCTCTTGTAGGCTTATCTACATACTGCATCAAGAATCCTTCCTGAACACACCTAACAAACTCCACCCCATCTAAACCCCTTGCTCTAGGGAGATGCCAATCGATATTTGGGAAATTAAAATCTCCCGCCACGACAACTCTGTTATTATTACACCTTTCCAGGATCTGTTTCCCTATCCACTCCTTGATATCCCTGTTACTATTGGGTGGCCAATAAAAAACACCCAGTAAAGTTATTGACCCCTTCCTGTTCCTAACCTCCACCCACAGAGACTCCGTAGACAATCCCTCCATGGCGTCCAACTTTTCTGCAGCCCTGACACTATCTCTGATCAAAAGTCCCACGCCCCCACCTATTTTACCTCCCTCCTTGTCCTTTCTGAAACATCTAAAACCCGGCACTTGAAGTAACCAATCCTGTCCCTGAGTCATTGAAGTCTCTGTAATGGCCACCACATCATATCTCCAAGTACTGATCCATGCTCCAAGATCATCTGCTTTGTTCACAACACTCTTAGATTTAGACTCTGATTTTAGACTCTCCAACTTTCTGAAACATCCTCTCCACATTTACTCTTTTGACGCTTTTCAACATTCAATAGGTTTCAATGAAGACATCGCTCATTCTTCTGAATTCCATTCTATGGTCCACTCTCCTCTCATATCAGATTCTTTCTTCACCTGACTTTTATCTTTCCCACACAGCTGGCTTCATCTCTCACATTCTACATCTTCCTTCCCCTCCCCCAGAATTTTATTACGCCACCTGACCTGCTGAGTTCCTTCAGCATTTTGTATGCTATTCTAAAACTCCAGCATCTTCAGGCTTTCTCGTGTCTCTGGTCTGCAAAATTCCTTGTGTTTCTCTGTCTCCTCTTTCTATGTTCGATATGACTTTAGAATCGCAGCTTAGCCTTCAATTTTCTGGAGAAAGCAATACAAGTTTGTCCAAAGTCCCCTTATACTGTAACTAAAGCACTGTAATCCAGGCCACATCGTGGTGAACCTCTTCTGCCTTCTCTCCAAAGGCTCCACAACTTCCCTGTAATGGGGCAAACAGAACTGTACAAGAAATGTTCCCAAAGCAGAACTTTACACAGCTGCTACATGACTCCTTGTGCATATGCATTCTTCACTTGCAATCATAAAATAGAGATTCTGCAGATAATGGAAATCCAGAGAAACACACATTGACAATGCTGGAGGGACTCGGCAGGTCAGGCAGCATCTATGGAGAGGAATAAAGAGTCAATGTTTCCAGCTGAGATCATTCATCAGGGCTGCATTGTCACTTTCAGTTAACAATTGATTTGTACCACAAGATTCCCCTATACACGAATGCTCCAAATAGTCCATCCAGTTATTGTATACTGTCACGTATATTTAACCTCCCAAATTGTAGCACTTTACACTAATCCAGATTAATTTTTCTTTCCCAATCTTCAGCCCAGATCTGCAACATGGATTCCTCAGTACACATTGACACTCTTAAAAAACCCACAATGCCACACATTTCTATTTTTGTGTCATCTGCAAACTAATACATTAGCCCCCATAAATCTTCAACTAATATCATAAAAAAGCAGATCCCAATATGGTTCCTTTCAGAAACCACTAGTCACAGTAGCATGCAGAGTAACAGCCCTTCACCACTCTCATGTCTTCTCTGGCCAGTTTTGAATCCAAACTAGAATTGCAGGTTTCTGGAGACCAAACTGCCAGGACAGATAGTGGAGTTATTGTGGAGAATGATATCATGAAGCCTTCATACAAAGTAAGGAATCAAATTTTCAAGCATGGTGGGACTAATGTTTTGAGCTGCTCATATTCCAATGCAAGGAGTATTGTAGGAAATGTAGATGAGCTCAGGGCATGGATCAGTGTGTGGAATTGTGATATTGTGGCCATTAGTGAGATTGTTGCAGGAGGGGCAGGACTGGCAGCTCAAAGTTCTGGGGTTCTGTTGTTTTAGTCATGACAGCGAGAGAGATCATAGGGGAGGGGGTAACATTACTAGTCATGGAAAATGTTACAGCACTGCTCAGTCAGGACAGATGGGAGAGTACATTTACTTAGGCTACATGGGTGGAAAGACAAATGGGAAATGAATGATCACATTAATGAGATTATATTATAGACCACCCAATTGTTAGAGGGATTTAGACAATAGACAATAGACAATAGGTGCAGAAGTAGACCATTCGGCCCTTCGAGCCTGCACCGCCATTTTGAGATCATGGCTGATCATCTACTATCAATACCCGGTTCCTACCTTGTCCACATATCCCTTGATTCCCCTATCCATAAGATACCTATCTAGCTCCTTCTTGAAAGCATCCAGAGAATTGGCCTCCACTGCCTTCCGAGGAAGTGCATTCCAGACCCCCACAACTCTCTGGGAGAAGAAGTTTTTCCTTAATTCTGTCCTAAATGACCTACCCATTCTCAAACCATGCCCTCTGGTACTGGACTCTCCCAGTATCTGGAACATATTTCCTGCCTCTATCTTGTCCAATCCCTTAATAATCTTATATGTTGCAAACAGATCCCCTCTCAATCTCCTTAATTCCAGCGTGTACAAGCCCAGTCTCTCTAACCTCTCTGCGTAAGACAGTCCGGACATCCCAGGAATTAACCTTGTGAATCTACGCTGCACTTCCTCTACAGCCAGGATGTCCTTCCTTAATCCTGGAGACCAAAACTGTACACAATACTCCAGGTGTGGTCTCACCAGGGCCCTGTACAAATGCAAGAGGATTTCCTTGCTCTTGTACTCAATTCCCTTTGTAATAAAGGCCAACATTCCATTAGCCTTCTTCACTGCCTGCTGCACTTGCTCATTCACCTTCAGTGACTGATGAACAAGGACTCCTAGATCTCTTTGTATTTCTCCCTTACCTAACTTTACACCATTCAGATAATAATCTGCCTTCCTGTTCTTACTTCCAAAGTGGATAACCTCACACTTATTCACATTAAATGTCATCTGCCAAGTATCTGCCCACGCACCCAGCCTATCCAAGTCACCCTGAATTCTCCTAACATCCTCATCACATGTCACACTGCCACCCAGCTTAGTATCATCAGCAAACTTGCTGATGTTATTCTCAATGTCTTCATCTAAATCGTTGATGTAAATCGTAAACAGCTGTGGTCCCAGTACCGAGCCCTGTAGCACCCCACTAGTCACCACCTGCCATTCCGAGAAACACCCATTCACCGCTACCCTTTGCTTTCTATCTGCCAACCAGTTTTCTATCCATGTCAATGTCTTCCCCCCAATGCCATGAGCTTTGATTTTACCCACCAATGTCCTATGTGGGACCTTATCAAATGCCTTCTGAAAATCGAGGTACACTACATCCACTGGATCTCCCTTGTCCCTAATCTTCCTGGTTACATCCTCGAAAAACTCCAAAAGATTAGTCAAGCATGATTTACTCTTGGTAAATCCATGCTGGCTTGGCCCAATCCTATCACTGCTATCTAGGTATGCCACTATTTCATCTTTAATAATGGACTCTAGCATCTTCCCCACTCCTGATGTTAGGCTGACAGGACGATAGTTCTCTGTTTTCTCCCTCCCTCCTTTCTTAAAAAGTGGGATAACATTAGCCATTCTCCAATCCTCAGGAACTGATCCTGAATCTAAGGAACATTGGAAAATGATTACCAATTGTTACGTACCCGTGACATGTGACAGTGGTGTACTTGTCACGTGACTGGGGTTGAAGCTATACTGGACTTGAGGTAATGGTCTTGTGATGGTGGAGTGACATCATTTTCCCGCCAGTAGAGGTTATGTGATGGTTTTTTTTTTACAGGGTATAAAAGGAGGACCCCTCCCTGTGAGGAGGGGCAGTTCGTGGCTGGATTTGCCATGTTGACTTCATGCCACTGCGTGATTTAGTGTTATGACGCAGTTTAGTTGAAAGATGAAGTTTTATCTAATGCCTAAAGTTTAAAAGGTCATTGCCAACAGTTTCTTTATAATACTGCTAGTTGAGAATCAGTGGAGAGTGAAGACCGGAGTTCAGGAGTTAAAAGATCGAGGAGAATCGATTTCGACGGTGAAACAGGTTCGACCTTGTTTGATCCTCATTCGGAAGGAATTCGTTGACTGTTCTTGTGTTAATCCCTGTGAATAATAGCAAAAAGGATTGGGAACAGTTTTGTAAAGGAAAGGACAGTGCCTTTAAGCCGTTACATATCATCTTCGTAAAATTCTTTGTGGGAAAAGTAGTTCGACTGGGAATTGCAACAACACGACGTGAAAGAGAATTTAAATCGTCTTAAAAAGTCTCTCCCTTAAATGGACTGTAAGCATTTTGAACTTTTGCAACATTACTTTGAAGAACTGTTTTTGCAACATCGCTTTAAGGACTGTTTAAGCTGCCTCACAGCAGCTGATTTCCGGTTACGTGAGTGGTTTGTTTACTTTTGGGGGGTTTGTTTTCAGTGTTTAATAAACGTGTTATTTGTTATAAAAACCCCTGCCTAACTCATATATTTATTGTTGCTTGAATCCGTAACACAATGCATCTGCAATTTCCAGGGCCGCCTCCTTTATACCCTAGGATGCAGCCCATCTGGACCTGGGGATTTGTCAGCCTTCAGTCCCATCAGTCTGCTCATCACCGTTTCCTTCCTAATGTCAATCTGTTTCATTTCCTCTGTTACCCTATGTCCTTGGCCCATCCATACATCTGGGAGATCGCTTGTGTCTTCCTTAGTGAAGACAGATCTAAAGTACTTATTAAATTCTTCTGCCATTTCTCTGTTTCCCATAACAATTTCACCCAATTCATTCTTCAAGGGCCCAACATTGTTCTTAACTATCTTCTTTCTCTTCACATACTTAAAAAAGCTTTTGCTATCCTCCTTTATATTCCTGGCTAGCTTGCGCTCATACCTCATTTTTTCTCCCCGTATTGCCTTTTTAGTTAAGTTCTGTTGTTCCTGAAAAATTTCCCAATCATCTGTCCTCCCACTCACCTTAGCTCTGTCATACTTCCTTTTTTTTTTAATGCTATGCAATCTCTGACTTCCTTTGTCAACCACTGTGGCCCGTTTCCCCCCTTTGAATCCTTCCTTCTCCAGGGGATGAACTGATTTTGCACCTTGTGCATTATTCCCAAGAATTTTGCACCTTGTGCATTATTCCCAAGAATACCTGCCTTTGCTGTTCCACTGTCTTTTCTGCTAGGATATCCATCCAGTTAACTTTGGCCAGCTCCTCCCTCATGGCTCCATAGTCTCCTTTGTTCAACTGCAACACTGACACCTCCGAGCTGCCCTTATCCTTCTCAAATTGCAGATAAATCTTATCATATTATGATCACTACCTCCTAATGGCTCCTTTACTTCAAGATCGCTTATCAAATCCTGTTCATTACATAACACTAAATCCAGAATAGCCTTGTCCCTGATCGGCTCTCGTACAAGCTGTTCCAAGAATGCATCCCGTAGGCACTCTACAAACTCCCTATCCTGTGGTCCAGCACCAACCTGATTCTCCCAGTTCACCTGCATGTTGAAACCTCCCATAACTACTGCGACATTACCTTTGCCACATGCCAATGTTAACTCCCTATTCAACTTGCACCCAATATCCATGCTACTGTTTGGTGGGCTGTAGACAACACCCATTAGGGTCCTTTTGCCCTTACTGTTACTCAGTTCTATCCACACAGACTCTACTTCTCCTGATCCTATGTCCCCCCCTTGCAAAGGACTGAATCTCATTCCTCACCAACAGGGCCACCCCACCCACTCTGCCCACATTTCTGTCCCTACGTTAGCACGTATACCCTCGTACATTCATTTCCCAGGTCTGATCTCCCTGCAGCCATGCAGAAGTATATTTGAAGCAAGATCACAAGATTGTGATAGCAGATGATGTTAACTTTCCACATATTGACTGGGAATCCCATAGCATAAAAGGGCTGGATGAGAAAGTTTGTCAAATGTGTTCTGGAAAGTTTTCTTCATCAATGTATAGAGGTTCCACTGAGAGAGAGAGTGATACTGCATCTTTCATTGAAGTTCAAAGTAAATTTCTTATCACAGTACATACATGTCACCATAAATGATCTTGGCATCCATTTTCCTGTGCATATTCACAGTAAGTACAAAGAAACACAATTCAATCACTGAAAAATCACACACAAGACAAACAAAATACAACAAACTGTGCAGATACAAAAAGATAAAAAAAACAAAAGAGAAAACAATAAATATCAAGATCACGAGATGAAGAGTCTTTGAAAGTTGTAGAAACAGTTCAGTGATGGGGTGAGTGAAGTTGACTGAAGTTATCCCCTCTGGTTGAAGAGCCTGATGGTTGAGTGGTGATAACTGGTCCTAAATCTGGTGGTCTGGGTCTGAGGCTTTTGTACCTCCTTCCTGATAGCAGCAGTGAGAAGAGAGCATGGTCTGGATGGGAACGAGACAAGGCAGGTGACAGTGGTGTGTGTGGGGATCACTTTGGATCTAGTGATTGTATTTCCATTAGTTTCAAGATAATTATGGAGAAGGGCAAGTCTGGTTCATGGGCTGAGATTCTACATTGGAAACAGACCAGTTTTAATGGTATCATAAAGAATATGGCAAGAGTGGAAGGGGAAGGTTATTTCCTGGTAAAGGTGTTCTTGGAAAATGCCTCAATTTATGGCACATGACTTCAGCCACACAAAATCTGTGGAATCCTCTGCCCAATGAAGCAGTGGAGGCTACCTAAGTAAATATATTTAAGACAAGGTTGGATAGATTTTTGCATAGTAGAAGAATTAAGGTTTATGGGGAAAAGGCAGGTAGGTGGAGATGAGTCCATGGCCAGATCAACCATGTTCTTATTGAATGGCAGAGCAGGCTCAATGGGCCAGGTAGCCTCCTCCTGCTCCTATTTCTATGTTCATATATTCCTATGTAAAATCATGCTGACTGTCTCTATTAAATCTATGTAAGATCCCATTGCGAAGAATCTTCTCCAGTCATTTCTCTACCTCAAATGTAAAGCTCACCAGCCTATAATTTCCGGGTATTCCTCTGATGCCCATCTTAAAAAGAGGAACAAATTGTCCTCTCTTCAGTCCCATAGGATCCTCTAAAGAGGATACAAAGATTTCCTCTTTTGTCTCTCTCAATAACCTTAGACAGATACCATCAGGCCCTGGAAACTTACCCAGCTTAATGTTCCTCAAGAGACCTGGCAACTCTTCCTCCTGAATATCAACAGGACCTAAATCGTGGGTTCCTAACCGGGGTCCACAGACCTCTTGGTTAATGGAAGGCTCCGTGGCAATAAAAAGGTTGGGAATCCCTGCCTAAAATCAGCACACCCTTTCCTCATACCTCTGTCTGAGGTAGAGAATACCACATTCACTAGACCTTATGAAAAATAGTTAACTTAACCTCAGGTCAAAACAGCCAACAGATTACACTGTGGCTCTATATCCAATTAGAGTTATACAATTATAGAGAAGTACCAAAAAGGAGGCCATTAGGCCCATCTAGTCTATGCCAAAACCATTCTTGACTCTGCTAATTCTTGACGACCTGCACTGGGATCATAAACCTCCATATCCATACTATCCATTTACCTATCCAAACATCTCTTAAACCTTGAAATCTAGCTTGAAAGCTCCATGTGTGCTGCCAGCTCATTCCACACGCTCATGAACTTCTGAGCAAAGAAGTTTTCCCTCATGTTCCCCTTAAATTTTTCACTTATCACCCTTAATCCATGATCTCTGGTTGTAATGTGCCAAAAGCTTTCTTTATGACCATATCAACCTGTGATGCCACTTTCAATGAATTATGGTCCTGTATTCCCAGATCACTTTCTTCCACAAGACTCCTCAATGCCATACCCTGGACAGTCCTACTGAAGTGCAAAACCTCACACTTGTCTGCATAAAATTTTATCGGCCATTTTCCAGCCCATTTTTCTACCTAATGTGGATCTCTCTGCAAGCTTTGATTACCTTGTATCTAAATACACATAGTACAAGAAATAAGGAGGCTGATCTTGCTGCAATATTACAGATTGCCAGGTATGATGTTGTGGCCATCACTGAATTGTGGCTGAAGGATGATTGTAGTTGGGAGCTGAATCTCCAAGGTTACATGTTACATCAGAGGGACAGGAAGGCAGGCAGAGGAGATGGGATGGTGTGGCTCTACTGGTAATGAATGGCATCAAATCAATAGAAAGATGTGACACAGAATCAGAAAATGTTGTATCCTTGTGGATTGAGTTAAGAAACTACAAGGGTAAAAAGACATTGATGGCAGTTATATACAGACCTCCCAACAGTGGCTGGGAGGCGGACCACAGGTTACAACAGGAAATAGAAAATGTGAGTCAAAAGGGCAATGTTATGGTAGTCATGGGAGATTTTAACATGCAGGTCAATTGGGAATATCAGATTAGCAATGGAGCTTAAGAGAGTGAGTTTGTTGAATGCCTAAGAGATAGCTTTTTGTCGTTGAGTCTACTTGGGGATTGGAGATCAACTACACTGGAATGTGTGTTATGTAATAAACTGGAGGTGATTAGGGAGCTTAAGGCAAAAGAACCCTTAGGAGCCAGTGATCACAATATGACCGTGTTCAACTTGAAATTTGATGGGAAGAAAGTAAAGTCTGATGTAGCAGTATTTCAGTGGAGTAAGGGAAATTACAGTGGTATGAGAGAGGACTTGGCCAGAGTAAATTGGAAGAATCTGTGGCAGGGAGGTCAGCAGAGCAGCAATGGTGGCATTTCTGGAAAAAATGAGAAAGGTGCAGGACAGGTGCATTCCCAAAATGAAGAAATACTCAAATGGTAAAATAGTGCAACCGTGGCTGACAAGGAAAGTCAAAGCTATTGTAAAAGAAAAAGGAAGGGCATAAAACAAAGCAAAAATTAGTGGGAAGATAGAGGATTGGGAAGTTTTTGAAAACCTACAGAGAGCAAGTAAAAAATCATTAGAAAGGATAGATAGATAGATAGATAGATAGATAGATAGATACTTTATTCATCCCCATGGGGAAATTCAACTTTTTTCCAATGTCCCATACACTTGTTGTAGCAAAACTAATTACATACAATACTTAACTCAGTAAAAAATATGATATGCATCTAAATCACTATCTCAAAAAGCATTAATAATAGCTTTTAAAAAGTTCTTAAGTCCTGGCGGTAGAATTGTAAAGCCTAATGGCATTGGGGAGTATTGACCTCTTCATCCTGTCTGAGGAGCATTGCATCGATAGTAACCTGTCGCTGAAACTGCTTCTCTGTCTCTGGATGGTGCTATGTAGAGGATGTTCAGAGTTATCCATAATTGACCGTAGCCTACTCAGCGCCCTTCGCTCAGCCACCGAAAAGATGAAATATGAAAGCAAGCTTGCAAATAATATCAAAGTGGATAGTAAAAGTTTTTTTTTCAAATACTGGATATAGGTCCAGTGACACCTATAGAAGAAATGAGAAGAAATGCAGACGAAATGATAATGGGGACAAGGAGATGGCTGCTGAACTAAATGAGTATTTTGCATCAGTGTTCACTGTGGAAGACACTAGCAATATGCCTGATATTGTAGTGTGTGAGGGAAGAGAAGTGAATTCAGCTACTGTTACATGAGAGAAGGTGCTCAAAAAGCTGAAAGACATAAAGGTACGTAAGTCACCCAGACCAGAGGAACTGCACCTGGGTTCTGAAAGAGGTTGCATGAGGGATTGTGGTGGTGTCAATGGAAATTATTGTCATAGGGTGGGCATTGGGAGTGGACCCAAATGCAAGACACAGACACTGAAGTACCAGGAACAGGACTAGGCGTGAGAAGGAAGCAAGGAAAATGGGGAAGAAAAGACGCATGCCCCAGACGAGACAAGGATTCCCTGCCTGGGCTAGGACTTGACAAGGCTAGCGGAACCAGGACATGGAACTGGGAACTAGAAGCCTGGGCTTGGACTCAGAGCCAGAGACTGGACAAGGACCCAAAACCTGGGACTTGACTCAGGCTCAGACTCCAGAACTAGGCAAGGACAAGATGAGACTACAGGATGATGAGAGGCACAAGACGGGACGAGAGTCTCCTGGATGGGACAAGGGAACATCAGCACAGGACGAGGGAATCCCAGCACTGGGCTGGGCAAGGTACTCCTGGGCAAGGCACATGGACATGACGAGAACCCGAGCCTTGGTCAAGGGAGAGACATCAAGACTGGATGTGAGACTCCTGGACAAGGGAACCTCAGCACCGGGCTGGGAGAGGCACATGGACATGATGAGAACCCAGAGCCTTGGTCGAGGGAAAGACATGAACCTGGAACACCGAGCCGGGACCCCTCCTTGGGTATAAGATGCAGGGCAGGGACTCATTACACTGAACACTGAACACGATGAGACAGTTCCCAATGCTAGGTAGAGGCAAAACTGCCAGACCTACCTAGTGAAAACGTGGACACAGACAGACAGTTCCAAACAGGGTGAGGCTCCAGGCGGAGGCAGAGGCGAGGTGAGGCAGGGCTCCAGGCAGGGGCAGATGTGAGGTGAGGCAGGGCTCCAGGCAGGGGCAGAGGCGAGGCGAGGCGAGGCAGAGCTCCAGGTGGAGGCAGGGGCAGAGGAAGAGGCACGGCAGGAATCAAGGCGGAGGCAGGGGCAGAGGCGAGGTGAGGCAGGGCTCCAGGCAGGGGCAGAGGCGAGGTGAGGCAGGGCTCCAGGCAGGGGCAGAGGTGAGACGAGGCAGGGCTCCAGGCAGGGGCAGAGGTGAGGCGAGGCAGGGCTCCAGGCAGGGGCAGAGGCGAGGCGAGGCAGGGCTCCAGGCAGGGGCAGAAGTGAGGCGAGGCAGGGCTCCAGGCAGGGGCAGAGGCGAGGCGAGGCAGGGCTCCAGGCAGGGGCAGAGGCGAGGCGAGGCAGGGCTCCAGGCAGGGGCAGAGGTGAGGCGAGGCAGGGCTCCAGGCAGGGGCAGAGGCGAGGCGAGGCAGGGCTCCAGGCAGGGGCAGAGGTGAGGCGAGGCAGGGCTCCAGGCAGGGGCAGAGGCGAGGCAAGGGAGGGGCAAGGTGAGGCAGAGTTCCAGGCAAGGCAAGGCAGGGTTCCAGTCAAGGTGAGGCAGGGGCAGGAAGGTGAAGGGAAGGGATACAGACAGGGGATTTGGACAGGAACAATCCTGCAGCCAGAGGCTGAATCCTGAAGCTATTTCTGAAGCCAGTCCAAACAAGAATCAGCTGCCTCAACAGAAACTGGGGAAACCCGGAAAACCTGGAATAAGGAACATGGACTGGACATTGAACCAGAATGCAGATTTCATGGACCAGACCATGACAATTATCTTTTAAAAATCTAAGATATTACAATCTTAAGATGCTGTGAGAATTGGGAGTCCTTGTGCAGAAAACCCTGAAGGTTAACTTGCAGGCTTAGTTGGTGGGTGAGGCAGGCAATTGACTCCAATTCATGTTGTAGATGTATAAATCTTTAGTCTGATCCACCTGGAGTGTTGCATACAGTTCCCATTGCCCTGTTGTAGAGAGGATGTGGAGACTGTGGAAAGACTGAGACGAGGTTCACTGGGATGCTGCCTGGATTAGAGGGAATGAAATATAAGGAAAGCTCGGTCAATCTCGTGTTGTTCTCCCTCGTGGTAGAAATGTCAAACAGCAAACATGGTTTAAAGTTTTGAGCAGGGGACAGTTTAAAAGTGATGTGAGGGGTGAGTTTATATGTACTGTACATAGGCAATGAGTAAAAGAGTTCTGAATTTTCTTACTGCTTATTTCTCATCAACTATCAGTGACAAAATCACTGCTTTTTGAACAAAAGCACATGCTTTGATGCTATTTAAAAACAAAGCAGTGTTGTGTAACGGCCTTACAAATGCACGCTACTGACACTGGTTAGAAACTGTTCAGCAACAACCTCCTGTCCCAATTAAGTGACATAGTGTCCCAAATAAACAAAGTGAATCCTGGCTATTTTCTCAATTCATTTTTGCTATTTATCGGATGTCCCAAATGAACAGCTCCCTGATTAATTAACAGCCCAATGAAGCAGAATCTACTGTATCTGCCTGGAATAGGTTACTGGGCAGTAGAGAAGCTGGGAGTTTGTTTGACTTTAAGAGGATTTTAGATAGACACGTGAATACAAAGGGAATGGAGGGACATGCATGATACATAGGAGGAGGATATTTAACATAAATGAGCACCAAGGTCAGCACAACATCAAGGCCAGATATCCTGTCCAGTTCTGTACTGTTCCACATTCAATTCGAAGTGGGTGGTGATTACTTGAAACACATATTTATCACCCAACACTGGTCTCGCCTGAACTCTGTAAACTCGGAAACAGCTGGAACATAATATTAATATCAGAAGCAATAAAGTGTTTGTACTTTCACAAGAGGTCATATAACAAAAGATGTCTGCTTCAAGCTGGGGTTGAAGTGACGATATTCTCCCTTACAGGTGCAGACGATCCTGTCCTTATCCAGTCCCCGAGCATACAGCGTGTCACTGAGGGTCACACGGTGTGGTTATGGTGTACCATGAGCAAAGCCAGGCCGGAAAAGACTGACCTCCACTGGTATCAAAAACTATCTGGGCAGGACAAGTTGGTTTTTACACGCAGGGCAGGAGGCAGCTCAGCGAGGGGATGGGGTATCACTGAGAGGTTCCAGTCCTACAGAGACACGTCCAACAGCAGCTTCACCCTGACAGTCACAGACGTGGTGCACAGTGATTCTGCCATCTATTACTGCAGAGTGTGGGGAGACATCGACGGGAACGGCACCCAGCTCATCGTAACCGGTGAGTACAAGTTCTATTTATTCAGCAGTGTGTCCCTGCATTGGGAGTTGTTCCACCACCACTCACTTCCCGTGGCTGGGCACATCGTAGTGAAGAACACACAGTGTAATACTGGAGCCCCGTCACTGGGACACGATCCAGAGCACTGTGGCCCCTAACTCATGGGTGGGGAGCACCAACATGGTGACTGACCGCCTGCTCTGTGTGTCCAGTTGGATATTTGAAAATCAATTTCAATGTGGAGTGTGTCATCACAGGAGAGAAAAGGAGAAAATGTTCAAAGTTCGGAGTCATAGATCAGCGTCTCTTAAATCAAAACCACCTCTTCCAAAAGCTTCGAACCAGTGGAATTCAAAACCTATAACAATAAGGGATGTAAAACCAGTTAACACTTTTAACTGCTAATTATTTATTTCACAATTAACATACTTTCAAAGATCAAAGTAAATTTATTGTCAAAGTCCATATATGTCACTATGTTCAAACCTGTGATTCATTTTCTTGCGGGCTTACTCAATAAATCCAGAACAGAATAATCACCATTGTAGAATCAATGAAAGACTGCACCAACTTGGTCTTCGATGCAAGATGGTGTCAGAGAATCATGGTGACGTTCTCCGGGCTACGTGTATGTTTTTGTCTTTAATTTTAATATTTATTTCTATTTTTTCATTTTATTTTCATGTTTGCCCTTTCACTCTTTTTAAAGTGCTTTGAACTACCCGTCTGTATGAAATGTGCTCAATGAATAAGTTATGATTATTATTACAGCTCAGCACTGTACAAAAGTGCCTGACTAAAAGTCTTGACTGGAGAGATATTAAATGTTTTTTTTGCATCTGTATTTACTAAGGAAACTGGAATGGAGTCTATGGAAACAAGGCAAACAAGTAGGGAGGTCATGGAACTTATACAGATTAAAGAGGAGGAGGTGCTTGCTGTCTTGAGGCAAATCAGAGTAGATAAATCCCCAGGACCTGATGGGGTATTCCCTCGGACCTTGAGGGAGACTAGTGTTGAAATTGCAGGGGCCCTGGCAGATATATTTAAAATGTTTATATCCACAGGTCAGGTGCCAGAGGATTGGAGGATAGCTCATGTAGTTCTGTTGTTTAAACTAGGCTCAAAAAGAAAGCCGGGAAATTATAGGCCGGTAAGTTTGACATCGGTAGTAGGTAAATTATTGGAAGGAATACTAAGTGATAGGATCTACAAGTATTTGGATAGACTTATTAGAAACAGTCAGCATGGCTTTGTGTATGGTAGGTCATGTTTAAACAATCTATTAGAGTTTTTCGAGGAAGTTACCAAGGAAGTGGATGAAGGGAAGGCAGTGGATGTTGTCTACATGGACTTCAGTAAGGCCTTTGACAAGGTCCCACATGGGAGGTTAGTTAGGAAGATTCAGTCGCTAGGTATACATGGAAAGATAGTAAATTGGATTAGATATTGGCTCAATGGAAGAAGCCAGAGAGTGGTAGTGGAAGATTGCTACTCTGAGTGGAGGCCTGTGACTAGTGGTGTGCCACAGGGATCAGTGCTGGGTCCATTGTTATTTGTCATCTATATCAATGATCTGGATGATAATGTGGTAAATTGGATCAGCAAATTTGCTGATGCCACAAAGATTGGAGGTGTAGTGGACAGAGAGGAAGGTTTTCAAAGCTTGCAGAGGGATTTGGATCAGTTGGAGGAATGGACAGGAAAATGGCAGATGGAGTTTAATGCGGAGGTGTGAGGTATTGCACTTCGGAAGGTCAAACCAAGGTAGAACATACAAGGTAAATGGTAGGTCACTGAGGAGTGCAGTAGAACAGAGGGATCTGGGAGTACAGATACATAATTCCCTAAAAGTGGTGTCACAAGTAGATAGGGTTGTAAAGAGAGCTTTTGGTACATTGGCCTTTATAAATCAAAGTATTGAGTATATGAGTTGGAATGTAATGGTGAGGTTGTATAAGACATTGATAAGACCGAATTTGGAGTATTTTGTGCAGTTTTTGTCACCTAATTACAGGAAGGATATTAATAAGGTTGAAAGAGTGCAGAGAAGGTTTACAAGGATGTTGCCGGGACTTGAGAAACTGAGTTACAGAGAAAGGTTGAATAGGTTAGGACTTTATTCCTTGGAGCGTAGGAGAAGGAGGGGTGATTTGATAGAGGTGTATAAAATTATGATGGGTATAGATAGAGTGAATGCAAGCAGGCTTTTTCCACTGAGGCCAGGGGAGAAAAAATCCAGAGGGCATGGGTTAAGGGTTAAGGGGGATAAGTTTAAAGGGAACATTGGGGGGGCTTCTTCACACAGAGTGGTGGGAGTGTGGAATGGGATGCCAGATGAAGTGGTGAATGCAGGTTCACTTTTGACATTTAAGAAAAACTTGGACAGGTATATGGATGAGAGGGGTTTGGAGGGATATGGGCCAGGTGCTGGTCAGTGGGACTAGGCAGAAAATGGTTCGGCACAGCCAAGAAGGGCCAAAAGGCCTGTTTCTGCACTGTAATGTTCTATGGTTCTATGGAAGGATTTACATGAATCAGATCAATTTAAGACAAGGTTGGACAGATTTTTGCATAGTAGGGGAATTAAAGGTTATGGGGGAAATAGCAGGTAGGTGAAGATGAGTCCATGGCCAGATCAGCCATGATCTTATTGAACGGCAGAGCGAGTTTGGTGGGTTAGATGACCAACTCGTACTCCTTTTTCTTCTGTTTTTGTGTTAATTCTCCCTCCTCATTCAAACATTGATAATTCTACCACTCACTGAACAGAAATGTGGAAGTTGTTTAGGGACCACTTCCATGGGGTTCTGGATAGCTTTGTCCCACTGAGTCACGGAAAGGTGGGCAGGGTGAAGGAACCATGGTTGACAAGAGAAGTGGAACATCTGGTCAAGAGGAAGAAGGATGTACACTTAAAGTTTATGAAGTAAAACATCAGATGGGGCTCTTCAAAGTTATAAAGAAGGATCTTCGGTTGGGACTTGGGAGAGCTGGAAGGATTCTTGGGGAGTAGGAATAAGGAAACCCTCAAGACATTCTACACATACCTGAGGAACAGGAAAATGGCTAGACAGAGGGTAGGACCGGTTAGGGATAAAGGGAGAAATATTATCAACTGATGCAACATGGTCTTCAGAACTCTCTCCAAACTATAACAGATCCCATGACTGTAGGGCAGCCAAAACATCAGAACCAACCAGATATAACTGACTTCAGTAAAGAGACTGAAAATTGTTCTTGTTAACATTTATTTAAATTTTAGAAATTGTAAAATGCTGGGGAAATATACTGCCTTGTATTGATCTCCATAAATACACATTAATGTATCCATATCCAACACACAGATCGCACAGATGATCCCATCCTTGTGCAGTATCCACCAGTCAGCAAGGTGCCAGAGGGTGTAACTGTCCAGCTCCACTGTGCCTTGTATAATGCCAGTGTGAATGTCACCGATGTCCACTGGTACCACCAGCGGCCTGGGAACAAGAGCGAGTGGGCATTGAGCCACTTTGTGAATGACTCGGTGAGCAGGTCCGGGGGTATCTCTGATCGTTTTCAGTCTCACAGGAATGTTGTGAGTAACAGTTACATTCTGACCATCAGCAACACATCTATTAGTGACACTGCAGTGTACAACTGCAGTGTGTGGAATTACATCTACGGAGGAGGAACGCAGCTCAATGTAACTGGTAAGTCAACGTCAGTTTACACTGACAATAACAGCATCTCAGTATCCAACCTTCACACGATGACTGTCAGACACAGGGGGTTCTGTAATGTCCCCAGTAGAACAGAGAGTCGGATGGTTTCCCCTGGAGTGTAAACTGGTAACAGTTGGGAAATGGAAAAGTGGGAAAGGACAAGTACTCTGGAATAAAAGAAAATCTTGGCAAATCATTTTGTGGGTGAACAGGTTTTTCTTTGTTCCTCAGTATGTGTAACAATAATAAACCAGTTTACTGAGAGCTCTCCCTGTGGGTGTGAGTTGTCAGAACTGGACGATATTACCAATTAAAAAAAAAGTCAGAGCAAGTGGACAGGAGAAGAGGATAAAATGATGTGTGTAGAAGAAATAGACTGGCCATTAAATCCAAAGTAAGTATGAGAATACAATTAATGGCAGAAGCAACATTATTAGAGTCACTAAGTCATAGAAAATATAGCACTGAAACAGGCCTTCAGCCCATTTGTCTCTGCATACCACCAATCATCCAAACCTATCCAAACTTCTCTTAAATGTTGACATCGAACTCGCATGCACCTCTTGCACTGGCAACTCATTCTACGCTCTCATGACCCTCTGAGTGAAGGACATATCCCTCATGTTTTCCTTAAACTTTTCACCTTTCACCCTCAATCCATGTCATCCAGTAGCAGTCCCACCCAACCTCAGTGGAAAAAGCCTGTTTGCATTTATCCGATCTATACCCCCCACAATTATGTATACCTCTATTGAATCTCCCTCAATCTTTTACATTCTATGGAACGAAGACCAAACCCATTAAATCTTTCCTCGAAGTTCAGGTCTTCTAGTCCTGATGACATCCTAAAAAATTTTCTCTGTACTCTTTCAAACTTATTTACATCTTTCCTACAGGTAAGGAACTGAAATTACACACAATACTCCAAATTACGCCTCACTGACATCTTATACAACTTCAACATAACATCCCATCTCCTGTACTCAATACTTTGATTTATGAATACCAATGTGCCAAAAGGTTTCTTTATGACCCAAACTACCTGTGATGCCTTCCAATGAATTATAGACCTGTATTCCCAGATCCATTTGTTCTACCACAAAGTTCACAATGTAAGATCTACCCTGTTTGGTTCAACTGAATTGTAACACCTTGCACTTGTCTGCATTGGATATCATCTGCCATGTTTCAGCCCACTAGTCACAGGCCTCCAGTCAGAGAGGCAACCATCTACTACCACTCTCTGTCTTCTCCAAAAAGCTAAGGTTGAATACAACTTCAAATGCAGAAAGTCAAAATTAACATACACAAAATGCTGGAGGGACTCAGCAGGCCAGGCAGCAAATATGGAAAATAGTAAACAGTAGATATAGGCGGGCTGATTGATAAGTTCGTGGCCTAAGGTAGAAGGAGATGGGTTATACAGCTCTCGTTACCTGCATGTGCAATTCAAGTCTTTGATTAATTATACAGAAAATTTAAAGTTAATAACTTTTGTGGTATTTCTGTTTCAGACAATTGAAAATTGCTAGGTTTTCTAGAATTGACTCTTTCTACCGTAGGCCACAAACTAATCAATCACCCCTCGTAAACAAGGGAAAATCTGCAGATGCTGGAAATCTGAGCTGCACACACAAAATGCTGGAGGATCTGAGCAGGCCAGGCAGCATTTACAGAAGAGTACAATCTGTGTGTGACTCCTCACAGGAATTTCCTCTCGACCCTCTCCAATGGCACAACATTCTTTCTTGGCCCAAAAATGCCACTCCACTCATTAAGAAGGGAGGGAAGCAAAAGAAAGGAAATTATAGGCCAGTTAGCCTGACTTCAGTGGTTGGGAAGATGTTGGAGCCCATTATTAAGGACGAGGTTTTGGCGTACTTGGAGGCACAGGATAAGATAGGGTAAAGTCAGCACGGTTTCCTTAAGGGGATATCCTGCCTGACAAATCTGACGAATTCTTTGAGGAAATAGCAGGCAGGGTAGAGAAAGGAGAATCAATGTATATTGAGCCCTCAGATTTTCAGAAGGCCTTTGACAAGTCCATATGAGGCTGTTTTACAAGATAAGAGCCCATGGTATTTCAGGGAAGATACTAGCATGGGTAGAGAATTGACTGACTGGCAGGAGGCAAAGAGTGGGAATAAATGGAGTGACATTTACAATTTCACAGTCTTTCAGAACCATTTCAGAATCCAGTGAATCTTAAAAGATCATTACTAATGCCTCTGCATTCACTTCAGCCATCATTTTCAGAACTCTCGGGTGTTGACCATGTGGTCCAGATGACTTATCTAATTTCATAGATTTCAGCATCACAAGCACCTTTGCCTTAGTAATAGTTTAAGTTCAAGTTTATTGTGATTTGATAGAAAACATATACTGTATACAAGCTCATGACACAATGTTCCTCCAGACCATGATGCACCTTCAAAACATTTACCACACATAGTGGAAATTTGGCTCCTACCCTTGGCTTTCAGGGGCATTCTGTAGACAGGGCTTGTTCTCTCCACCTCTGTGTCTCAGTAACACTGTTCAAGACCACATTCCCCACACAGCAACTCCATCCAAACACTCCTCAAGCTGTGTTTGAAGTGACGATATTCTCCCTTATAGGTGCAGACGTTCCTGTCCTTATCCAGTCCCTGAGCATACAGCGTGTCACTGAGGGTCACACGGCGTGGTTATGGTGTACCATGAGCAAAGCCAGGCTGGAAGACGCCGACGTCCACTGGTATCGGAAACTACCTGGGCAGGACATGGAGTGGGTTTTAACACACAGGGCAGGAGGCAGCCCAGAGTGGGGACGGGGTTTCACTGAGAGATTCCAGCCCTACAGAGACACGTCCAACAACAGCGTCACCCTGACAGTCACAGACGTGGTGCACAGTGATTCTGTTGTCTATTACTGCAGAGTGTCACGTCTCATCATCTTGACTGAGTTTTCTGAGGAGGTGATGAAGATAATGGAGGGTTGGGAAGTGGATGTTGTCTATATTAACATTAGTAAATCTTTCAATCATGTAACATGGTAGTGTAGTGATTATCATAACGATTTACAATGCCAGTGATCAAGGTTCAAATTCCACAAAATGCTGGAGGAACTCAGCAGGCCAGGCAGCATCTATGGAAATGAGCACAGTCCAGAGAACAAGGAATGGGAAGAGAGGGTGATTGTCTGGCTGGAAGACTGTCAGTAGTGACTGGGACAGGGCTGGGCCGCAGCTCTAACAATCTGTATCAATGAGGGGACCAAGTGTATCCAAGCCTGTCGGAGATGCAGAGGTGGTGGCAATGTGATTGGTCAGGAGGGTGCAGAGACGTACGGGGATGTAGACACACGGAGTGAATGTGCAAGGAGAAGACAGTTGGAATATCATGTGGACAAATGTGAGATCATTCTCTCGGGGGGAAAAACAGAAACAAAGAGTAATTTCTGAATGGAGACAAACTGAGGGACGTTCATGTCCTGGGGAATCTGGGTGGCTTTGTACACAAAGACCAAATCCAGCAGGCAGGTACAACTGGTGATTTGGAAAGAAACTCCCTTGTCCATTATTGTGGGACAGATTTGAGTACAAGAGTAACGATGCCTTACTGGAATTATGGTCTCCAGTGAGACGGCAACGGGGAACAGGATGACTCTGAGGGTTGTGCTTTATTCAGTCACCAACTGGGTCAGTTGGTGCAGCAGCTGGAACAACATCATTCCTTCAGGGATTGGGTAAATGCTTGTAAAGAACTTTTCACAGGACTCTGGGGAGTGAGGGGACTGGGATCAGTGAGCACCTTTTTCAAAGAGCTTGCACAGGAGGATGGGCCAAATGGATTCTTTCTACACTGACAGTGAGCTTCCCAGATGTTTACCCACTGATGTGATTTCCTTTCCGTTCCTCAAACAGAGATGTCCCGAGCCCCATCGTACCTGGCCTGGCTCATTCTGGCTGTTGTGCTG
Organism: Hemitrygon akajei; assembly: GCF_048418815.1. NCBI lineage: Eukaryota > Metazoa > Chordata > Chondrichthyes > Myliobatiformes > Dasyatidae > Hemitrygon > Hemitrygon akajei. The sequence continues at coordinate 8,135,371 of NC_133130.1, forward strand.
GGTGTTCTCGCTGTCACTGGAGGCATTTTCCTCATCAGACGCAGAGCGTTTAGAAACCATCCGTCCCATATGTGTGACTAAATGGTTCATTCTGATCGGATTGTTGTGTGGAGTTATTAAAATGTAAAGGTTGGGGACTGATTGTGAAAGAGCCCGTCATTGTGTTGTGACACAATGTGGGACTCACAGCTCTGAGACGGATGTTAAAGATACTTTATACTCTATTCCACAGACCCACCCACAGCAACTGATCACCAGAGCCCAGGGGCAGATTATGAAAATGTTTCCATGGCCAGGGGTGTCCCGGTGAGTTCTGATGCTTTTCTCAGAGAAGTAGAATTGTGTGGGGATCGCACTGGTATGTTCTTGGCTTCTTACATCAGGGATATTCCCCAGTGACATTGTGGTTCAGTGAATATTTCTGCAATGTCTGAATGATATGCAACTGTATGTGGTGTAACTGTTCCTGGATATTGACCACAGACCGTACAGCTCTACAGCACAGGAACAGGCCCTTCTGCCCATCATGGCTGTTCCAACCCGAATGCCACATGAAACTAATCCCGAGCAGCACAGACAAAATGCTGGAGAAACTCCACAGGTCAGGCAGTATCTATAGAAAGTTTGGAGCTTCAGACCAAAACCCTTCATCAGGTCTTGAAAGGATGGGTGTAGAAGACAGAATGAGAAGCTTCGGGGATGGTGGGTAGGAATACAATCTAGAAAGTGATAGGTGGATTCAGATTGGTGCTGGGGGAGGGGGCTGAAGAAAGAAGCTGGGTGGTGATAGGTTGCAAGGTAAAGGGCTGAAGAACAAAGAATCTGATAGGAGAGGAGAGCAGGCTATTGGGGAAAAGCAGGGAAGAGGGCAACATGGGCAGGTGACTGGCAGGTGAGGAGAAGAGAATAGCTGAGAGGAGAGCCAGAGTAAGGAAAACAGTGACTGACTGGCAGGAAGCAAAGAGTGGGAATAAATGGGAGCCTTTCTTGGTTTGCTGCCAATGGCTGAACTGGTCGATGTTGCCAAAGTGTTGCGGGATACTGAGAGAAACACGGAGACAGCAGGTGGTGTGCGTTGTTGATGGAAGAAGGCCCCTGCACACTGTCGGTCATTGATTCTATGGACTCAGAGAACTGACACCGCAGATTGTAACATCGAAGCAGTGAGTGGTTTCCTGCTCTCGTTTGTTGCATGAGTGATATCCCTCTCAGCCTTGCGACTGAGAGAGAGTCTGTCTGAGTTGTGTGAAGGTAACTTGCCCTTCGCATTTCCCTTAAGCTTCCCCCTCTCATCTTCAAGCCAGTGTTGACAATGTTTAGACCCATGTAACGGTTCAATTGTGTTCTGTTGTAGGGTTCAGGAGGTCACCAGGTCGATTCAAACAACACCTACATGGTAAGGAAGGTCACCTCTGGAACATTGAAACTTTTCCCACAGCATGAGCTGTCAAGCTGCTGTTCACACCATTTCTGTGTTCTCTACTAGGCTCTGCAATGTCCCACTCAGTCCATCTACGGTCATCTCCAAGGTACGTAGCAACATCTTTGGACAAGGATCGGCTAAACCATATCAACTGCTGTGGAAGTGGTGAGAATGTGGAGAAGTCTTTAGACAGGAACACCCAGTGAGCAATGAGCCCATTGTGGTAATGGGTCAGCAGGAGCTCAGTCTGATGACCAATGGGACCAGGGTGTGAATTCACACCTTTTACTGAATCAGGTCACTCAGCCGTGTACACACATCCTCACAGTCCTGGTAGCTCACTGCAGCAGCACAGTCCATTACCAACACGACAAATCTAAACTAATGTGAAATTAAATTAACATAAATTATACATCAACAAAATAAACATCATGACATGAGCACCAGTTGAGAGAGAGGAAAGAAAAGCAGTACAAGTCATGTTAGAGTTGTTCAGATGCGTTCAGGATCCTGATGGCAGAGGAAAAAAAGATGCTGTTGTACATCCATGTGAGGGTCCTGTACCTCCTGTTCGAAGGCAGCATTGAGTAGAGGGCACAGCCCAGATGGTGGGGACTCTGATGATGAACATTGCCTTCCTGAGATATCGTCTCTTGTAGATGTTCTGAACGGTGGGGGGAGTTGTACTCGTGATGGAACTGGTTGAATCCTTCATTCTATGTAACCTCGTGTTCCTCTACACTGGAGATCCCACACCAGAACGTGGTATAACGAGGTGTGATCTCACTGATGCCCTCGTGTTCCTCTACACTGGAGATCCCACACCAGAACGTGGTATAACGAGGTGTGATCTCACTGATGCCCTCGTGTTCCTCTACACTGGAGATCCCACACCAGAAAGTGGTATAACGAGGTGTGATCTCACTGATGCCCTCGTGTTCCCGTGTACTGGAGAAACCACTAGGTGTGATCTCACGGAAGAGCTGCCAGTGTTATTGGAGTTTGTTCTGTTGGATGGAAAGAAATCAGTTATTCTAGCTGGGAATCCAAAAAGTGGGATTACAATGTCACTGGAGCCCAGCTGTTCCAGAGACACTGGTGTTGATGTGCAACCCTCTCCAAACATAAGTGGGAATTCCGGATCGGAGCCATAAGACCATGGGATTTTGGAGAAGAATGAGACTACTTGGCCCATCGTGTGCTCCGTCATTTCATCATGGCTGATCCATTTCCCCCTGAGCCCCAATTTCCTGCCTTCTCCCCGTGTCACATCATGCCCTGACTAAATAAGAATCTATCAACTTCTACGTTGTATATACCCAGCAACTTGGTCTCAACAGCCGTCTTTGGCAGCAAATTCCACAGATTCATCACGCTCTGGCTGTAAGGATTTCCGTTCTAAATTGTCAGCCTCTATTCTGAGGTTGTGCCCTCTGGTCATAGAGTCCCCTGCCACAGGAAACAGCCTCTCTACATCCACTCTATCAAGGCCTTTCAATTTCTGATACGTTTCTGAGGTCACTCCTTATGTTTCTGAATTCCAGTGAGTACAGGCCAAGAGCCATCAGATGCTCCTCATACGAAACGCCTTTCAATTCTGAAATCATTTGAAGCCTCTCTTGAGTCCACTCCGATGTCAGCACACCCTTTCTTCAATAGGAGTCCCAAAACGGCTCGCAATACTCCAAGTGAGGCTTCACCAGTGTTTTATAAACCCTCAACATTCCATCCATGTTTTTATATTCTAATCTCCTCAAAATGAAGACATTATATACATTGTATTAAAGAAATACATTGTATTTCTGTTCCTCACCACGAACTCAACCTGCAAGTTAATCTTTAGGGAATCCTGCACAGGGATTCTCAAGTCCCTTTGTGCCCCAGAATTTTGTATTTTCTCTCCATTCAGTAAATAGTCCACACTTGCATTCTTTTCTAACAAAGGGTATGGCCATACATTTCCCGACACTGTATTCCATCTGCCACTTCTTTGCCCATTCTCCTAATCTGTTTAAATCCTCTCTGTCCTCTCTGCTTCCTCAACACTATCTGCCCCTCCACATATCTTCATATCATCCACGTACTTGGCCACAAAGCCATCAATCCTGTCATCCAAATATTTAACACTTCACGTAACAGGACACCACTAGTCACCAGCAGCTAACCAGGAAAGATTGTTACAAGAATCAGTTCTTGTGATAATGATCGGTGAGGTACAGCGAATCTGTATTTACCAACAAGTAACTTTTATTCTTTCAACTAAATAAAATGTGCGTTCACAAGCTATCTATCTGTGTGCACCGTACTAGAATCCTTGACCCTACATGAACAGTCAATGAAGAGAAAAGATATTACCTGGGAAAGGAGTCTAAGCTGGCCAGGTGTTCTTCGAATTCCTGCTCTCCATGTGTCCGTGGGGTCCTCTTTATCCACAATATTTGGTCTATGGCTGCTGGAGAGTTATTTCCCCTGGATATTTGGAGCTCTTGAGTCTTATATTGTTCCTCAACAATTGAACTGTTGGATTTCCATTCCATTGGCTCAAGGTCACCTGACCTATCTGGGTCACCTTCTTACAGGTCATTGTACAGGGCAACAACCAACATTGTTTCAAGGTTCTGCCCACCCGCCTTGTGCATTTGAGCCTTTTAACTCTGACTGGTTTAAACCAATTCAATGAGGCAACCCAGACAAAGTCTAATGAGATTACAGATTGCTTCTTTGGTACGTCTGACATTTTCCAAAATAAGTAGCTACTCCTCCAAGAACAGTCTCAGGTTTACTACAAGTTCCTTGTGTCAACATTCAATTGCTCTGATTAGATTGTCCCAGAGCAAGAATCAGTTCAGAGTCCATGCCTTTTATATAACAAATAGCTACTTGTCTGAGAATGGTCCAAGGTTTAACAGGTCATTACTAGAAGCTCCTTGTGTCCACATTCAATTGCTCTGATTAGATTATCTCAGAGAAAGAATCAGTTCAGATTCCACAAAACAGGAGGAAACAAAGACAACTGGCTTGTCTACTTCCCCTGTCCTTGATTAAACTGTGTTTCTTTTGACTAACAAGGTTGTCTCCCGCCAATTAGCCAATGCTCTATCCATGCTAGTATCTTCGCTGTAATATCATAGGCTTTTAACTCATTAAGCAGCCTCTTGTGTGGCACTGTGTCAATGGCCTAAAAATCAATGTACACAATATCCACAATTTCTGGTCTATCCTGTTAGTCATTTTTCAAAGAATTCTAACAGTTTTGTCAGGCAAGGTTTTCCCATGCTGACCAAGGCCTATTTTATCATGTGCCTCCGACTACCCATAACCACATCCTTATCAATAGACTCTAACTTCTTCCCAACCACAGAGGTCAGACTAACAGGCCCATAGTTTCCTTTCTTCTGCCTGTCTCCTTTCTTGATGAGTGGAGTGACATTTGCAATTTTCCAGTCCTCCAGGACCATGCTATAATCAATTGACTCTTTAAAAATCATTACTAATGCCTCTACAATCTGTTCAGCCACATCTTTTAGAACCCTAGGATGTAGACCACCAGGTCCAGTTGATTTATCTACCTTCAGACCTTTCAGTTTCCCAAGGAGCTTCTCCCTAGATTTGTCCACCATTTCCTTGTCTCCCATTACTATCTCTCCTGCATTGTTTTCCAATGGTCTAATATCTACTCGTGCCTCTCTTTTACACTTTATGTATCTGAAGAAATGTTTGGTATCCTTTTTAATATTATGACGAGCTTACCTTCATTTCCCATCTGTTCCTCCTTCATGGCTTTTTTATTTGTCTTCTGTTGCTTTTTAATGCTTCCCACCAAAATATGCTCTGTCTTTGCTTTGACTTCACTTGTTAGCCATGGCTGTGTCATCCTGCTTTTAGATATTTCTTCCTCCTTCGATGTACAGTATTTATCCTGCACCTTTTCAAATTGCTCAGAGAAACCCCAGCCAATGCTTCTGTACTGTTATCCCTGTTCATGTTCCCTTCCAATCAATTTTGTCCAGCTCCTCCCTCATGTCTCTAATTCCCTTTGCTCCACGGTAATACTGATGCATCTGACTTTAGCTTCACCTTCTCAGATTGCAGGGTGAATTTCATCATACTATGATCACTGGGCTGTAAGTGTCCCTTTTGACATGCATTTCTATCACCCATTGTGATTTATAGACCACATCATTGTTACTGTGTTAGGGTATCTTTTTACCCTTGCAGTTTCTTAGCTCATCCCACAGTAATCCTGTACCCTCTCTTACTAGGCCAACTCTTTCTCAGGATTTTATTTCATTTTTTATCAGCAGAATCACCTGAACCCCTCTGCCTACCCATCTGTCCTTTCGATACAATGTCTATCCTTGGATGTTAAGCTATAGTCGTGCAGTCAGGGATTAGTGATGCCCAACATCGTACATGCCAATCTGTAACTGTGCCTCAGGTTCATCTACCTCATTCCGGATACTGCGTACAATCAAATATAACACCTTCAGTTCTGTGTTCACCACCCTTGTTGATTTTGTCCGTCTTTTACATTGAAACTTATCCCGTTGACTGCAATTTTGCCCAATCATCAGCCTCTCCTTGCTAGCAGTCTCTCTACACATTCCTGTTTGCAAACCAACTACCTGATCCTCAGCATTATCACTCTGGTTCCCATGCCCCTGCCAAATTAGTTTAAACCTTGCATTACAGCTCGAGCAAACCTGTCTGCAAAGATATTGATCCCGATCGGGTTCCAGTGTAACCTGTCATCAGAAGAGATCCCAATGATACATAAATCTGAATCCCTGCCCCTGTACCAGTTCCTCAGTCACTCATCCTTCTGACAAATCATCCTCTTCTTACCCTCACTAGCTCATGGCACTGGCAGCAATCCGAAGATTACTACCCTGGAGGTAATGTTTTCAGCTTTCTACCTAGCTCCCTAAAAACTCTCTTCAGGGACTCCTCACCTGTCTACCTCTCTCATTGGTGTCAACATGAACCAAGACTTCAGGCTGCTCACACTCCCCCTTTAGAATACTGTGCACCCGATTTGAGACATCTCTGCCCATCACCTGGGACGCAACAAACCATCTGGGTGTTTCTATCACATCCACAGAATCTCATTTCTATTCCTCTGACTATAACTTCTCTGATCACCAATGCAGTCCTCTTCACCTCTCTTCTCTTCTGAGCCACAGAGACCCAGTCACTGCAGCTCTACTCCACTAGCTTGTCCCCTTTGACAGTATCCAAAGTGGATTAGGAGACCATTTGTACCAGCAGAGATCACTCAGGTTGGGGATCCAAGTTTTCCCAAGTTCAAAGACTTTGGAGAACCCCCTGGGCCAGCGGAAGTCACTCAGACCTGATACACGAGGGTCAGAGAGTCAGGGAAATGGCTCCGGCCAGCAGAGGTGACTGAACTGTGAGACACAAGCTCCCAAGGGTCAGAGACTCAGGGAAATTGCTCGGGCCAGTAGAGGTGACTCAATTGTGAGACACAAGCTCCCAAGGGTCAGAGACTCAGGGAAATGGCTCGGGCCAGTAGAGGTGACTCAATTGTGAGACACAAGCTCCCAAGGGTCAGAGACTTAGGGAAATGGCTCTGGCCTGTAGAGGTGACTGAACTGTGAGACACAAGCTCCCAAGGGTCAGAGACTCAGGGAAATGGCTCCGGCCAGTAGAGGTGTCTCAGTTGTGAGACACAAGTCCTCTGTGGGTCAGAAGCTGAGGGAAACCAGTCAGGCAGGGTCTGTCACTGAGTTTAACTCACCCATTCTTCACCAGCTCACTTCACACACATTGTTTTTGTTTCAGCCGACAATAAACCACCGTCTACCAGCTGAACCACAGAGGGAATCGTCTGTGTGACCACCGCTGGGGGAGGAACCCCGGATGGATTTCTGCACGGACACACTCAGCAGACGTGGAAAAGTTTAAGGCCCAGACATTCTACTCATTCGACGTGTGAGACAAGAATTTACTAGAGACAACATTTGGGATGTTTCTATCAGGGGAAACCAACCCTGGTGGGAGGTTGAGATGGTGGGGGGGAATGTGATCAGAGACCAGTTGTTAGAACATCACTTAACTGGCCATTTGGCCCACAATGCTGTGCTGATCCTGGTGACAACTTGTACTAAATGACCTCCTCCTGAATATCATCCATATCCAAAATCAATTAAAGATAAGAGTTATTAACTCTTTTTTAATTGATTTTGACTTGGTTGAAATTTGGAGACATTGACATCCTAGTGATAGAGATTATTCTTTTTTTTCTCATTCTCAAAAAATATTCAAGAATTGATTATTTTATAGCTAATCCCTGATTTTTGTACAAAGTCCAGAAATGTGAATATGATGCTATCGTTTCTTGAATCATGCACCTTTAAGCTTAGCTTTTGAATTGAATTATGTTGTTATTGCAAATTTGCCTTGGCATTTTCCAGAAAAATATATTACAAAGTTCAGACTTTGTCACATTTATTGAGACTCAGATAAAAGATTTTTTTCTTTTTATAATACAGGAGATGTGTCGAAATAAATTATATGGGTACATTTAAAGCATTTTTTTGTGGTCAGATAATCTCTTATTTAGCTGAGCTTAAGAAACAGACAAAAACAGAGTTAGATAAGATTTCAAAACAAATTCGGAAGGAAATGGTGATGAGAAGACTGATGGAACTGAAGGCTGACAAATTCCCAGGTCCGGATGGTCTGCACCCTAGGGTACTAAAAGAGGTGGCCCTGGAAATTGCGGATGCATTGGTAATCATTTTCCAATGTTCCTTAGATTCAGGATCAGTCCCTGAGAATTGGAGAATGGCTAATGTTATCCCACTTTTTAAGAAAGGAGGGAGGGAGAAAACAGAGAACTATCGACCTGTCAGTCTGACATAGGTGGTGGGGAAGACGCTGGAGTCCATTATTAAGGATGAAATAGTGGCATATCTAGATAGCAGTGATAGGATTGGGCCGAGCCAGCATGGATTTACCAAAAGTAAATCATGCTTGACTAATCTGTTAGAGTTTTTCGAGGATGTAACCAGGAAGTTAGACGGGGGAGATCCAGTGGATGTAGTGTACCTTGATTTTCAGAAGGCATTTGATAAGGTCCCAGATAGAAGATTGGTGGGTGAAATCAAAGCTCAGGGCATCGGGGGGAAGGCATTGACATGGATAGAAAACTGGTTGGCAGATAGAAAGCAAAGGGTAGCGGTGAATGGGTGTCTCTCGGAATGGCAGGTGGTGACTAGTGGGGTGCCACAGGGCTCGGTATTGGGACCACAGCTGTTTACCATTTACGTTAACGATTTGGATGAAGGCATAGAAAATAACATCATCAAATTTGCTGATGATACTAAGCTGGGTGGCAGTGTGACATGTGATGAGGATGTTAGGAGAATTCAGGGTGACTTGGATAGGCTGGGTGAGTGGGCAGATACTTGGCAGATGGCGTTTAATGTGAATAAGTGTGAGGTTATCCACTTTGGGAGTAAGAACAGGAAGGCAGATCATTATCTGAACGGTATAGAGTTGGGTAAAGGAGTAATACAAAGAGATCTCGGAGTCCTTGTTCATCAGTCACTGAAGGTGAATGAGCAAGTGCAGCAGGCAGTGAAGAAGGCTAATGGAATGTTGGCCTTTATTACAAAGGGAATTGAGTACAAGAGCAAGGAAATCCTCTTGCATTTGTACAGAGCCCCGGTGAGACCACACCTGGAGTATTGTGTACAGTTTTGGTCTCCAGGGTTAAGGAAGGACATCCTGGCTGTAGAGGAAGTGCAGCGTAGATTCACAAGGTTAATTCCTGGGATGTCTGGACTGTCTTACGCAGAGAGGTTAGAGAGACTGGGCTTGTACACGCTGGAATTAAGGAGATTGAGAGGGGATCTGATTGCAACATATAAGATTATTAAGGGATTGGACAAGATAGAGGCAGGAAATATGTTCCAGATGCTGGGAGAGTCCAGTACCAGAGGGCATGGTTTGAGAATAAGGGGTAGGTCATTTAGGACAGAGTTAAGGAAAAACTTCTTCTCCCAGAGAGTTGTGGGGGTCTGGAATGCACTGCCTCAGAAGGTAGTGGAGGCCAATTCTCTGGATGCTTTCAAGAAGGAGCTAGATAGGTATCTTATGGATAGGGGAATCAAGGGATATGGGGACAAGGCAGGAACTGGGTATTGATAGGAATTGATCAGCCATGATCTCAAAATGGCGGTGCAGGCTCGAAGGACCGAATGGTCTACTTCTGCACCTATCGTCTATTGTCTATAAATTAAAGACTTGGATAATATTTATGCAATCTCTCCTAACATTGATTTATTCAAACAAAGAGTTGAACTCCAATCACAATATAATTTATTATTAACTTATCCTATTGAAAGAAATTTGCTTAAATTGAAAAGTCAATTTTATGTGTTTGGGGATAAAAATAATGAGCTATTAACATCCTAATTAAAAGCAGCTGGTGCTGAAAGACAAATTTTTAAAATTTCTAAGGGAGATGGTAGTTTAGCATGTAAGTATGTAGATATTAATAACATTTTTCAAGACTTTTACATTGAACTTTATAAATCTCAGTTTCCAGTTGATTTTTCCAATATGAATGCCCTTTTACAAAACATCGATTTTCCTCGAATTTCTGTTGAAGATCAAAAACCTCCTGATGCTCCTATTACTGAAAATGAAATTCAGAAAGCTAGTTTTTCAATGCAATCCAGTAAAGCTCCTGGACTGGATGGTTATTCTGTAGGAATTTATTTTAAAAAATTGAAAAATTGCTTTCTCCATATATGTTGGAAATGCTTAAAGATTCTTTTTTGATAGGAGAGTTACTTCACACATTTTATGAAGCTTATATTTCTTTAATTCTTAAGAAAGATAAAGTCCCTACTGACTGTGCTTCATATAGACCTATTTCGGTGTTAAATGTGGATTCTAAAATACTTTGAAAAATAATTGCTAATTGGCTGGAGAAGTTTAGAGCTACAATTATCTCTCAAGACCAAACAGATTTTGTAAAGGGCCGTTTTTCCTTCTCTAATGTTCATAGACTGTTAAATGTAATATATGCATCCTTTTCTAAGACTCCCCAATGTGTTGTCTCTCTCGATGCTGAAAAGGCATTTGGCAGAGTTGAATGGAAATACTTATTTAGCGTTTTGGAGAAATTCAGCTTAGGGATTAATTTTAATAAGTGGATCAGAATGATATATAAAAGCCCTATTGCTACTGTTATTACTAATAATTGCAGATCTTTATTTTAACTTTCGCGAGGTACGAGACAAGGATGTCCGTTAAGTCCCTTGTTATTTAATTTGGTGTTTGAACCCTTGGCTATTGCACTTAGTGAAGCTAAAGATATTCATGGAATTTTCAGAAATGGGACTGTTCATAAGATCTCCCTTTATGCTGATGATCTCAGTTTATATTTCGAATCCTGAAGAATCCATTCCTAGTTTATTGAAACTATTAAACAAATTTGGAAAGTTTTCAGGATATAAACTAATTGTTATAAAAGTGAATTATTTCCCCCAAATGATTCTGCTTCTATTTATATAATGACATTCCTTTTAGAGTTACGGACTCTTAAATATTTAGGTATTATTATTACTCAAAGTCATGAAGAGATTTATAAAGCTAATTTGGTTCCTTTAGTGGATTTTATGAAGCAATTATTTTGTAGATGGAATCCACTTACACTTTCATTAGCCAGCCAAATTCATGCAGTTAAAATAATGATTTTACCAAAATGTTAATATGTATTTCAAAATATCCCTTTTTTTTTTACAAAATAGTGTTTTGATCAGGTGACTGTATTATCTCATCTTTTGTTTGGAATAATAAAAGACCAAGAATTGGTAAATATTAATTACAAAAAATTAAAAAAAGAATGGAGGTCTTACTTTGCCTAATTTAAGAATGTATTATTGGGCTGTTAATATATGTTATATGTGTTTTTGGTTATATTGGGCTGAAAAAATGAATGACCACTTTTGGCTGATTTGGAATTGAATGCTGTTAAAGAATTTCACTTAACCTCATTATTTAGAACTTCTCTACCTGTACAACTGGCCAAAATTATTAATTTAAATTTATACCCTATGATTAAGCAGCCATTATGAATTTGGTTCCAGTTTCGTAATTTTTTCAATCTTAAAAAAATTAAACTTTTTAGTTTAATTTATCAAAAATATTTATTTAAACCTTCATTAAGTGATCCTACCTTTCTTCTTTGGAGGAATAAAGGAGCTTATTCCTTCATGGATCTGTTCCAAGATGGCTGATTGATGTCTTTTGAGAAATTAGTAACTAAATACTCTCTCTCGTATTCACATTTCCTGCAATATCTTCAGGTCAGACACTTATTACAAGAATATTTAAGTAATTTTCCGTATATACAGGATTCGAACCTGTTACATATCATTTTAAAAATGAACCCTTTGGTGAAGAGATTTATTGGGAAAATTTATAATTTATTGTTACAACAGCACAATTACCCTTCCCTTAAGATTAAGCAAGATTGGGAGAGAGAGCTCAACATGCCCTTGATCACAGAGGTTTGGTTGCTGATTTTGAAGTTGGTTAACTTTTCTTCAATCTGCGCTAGTCACTCTTTAATTCAATTTAAAATTGTACATCATTACTATTTGACAAAGGAGAGACTGTCTAAAATGTTTCCTAATGTTGATAGTCAGTGTGACAGATGTAAAACTGAGACAGCCACATTGACACATATGCTTTGGCCCTGTTCTGTATTGAAACATTTTTGGAAATCTATTTTCTCTACTATTTCTGAAGTTTTAAAAATTAATTTACAACCTAATAAATTGACAGTTCTGTTTGGCATAATCCCTCAATATATTCATGGTATTTCTCTATCAGACCAACATCTAATTGCATTTGTTACATTATTGGTCAGAAGTGCTATTTTGTTGAAATGGAAAGATGCTTCTGCTCCTACTTTGAAAATCAGAAGTCGAACTTTTTATACTCGATTTGATTTTGAGAAAAGGTGGGGTTCATTTGCCCGCTACTATCATCTGATTTGAGTTAATTAATATGGTTTCCTTCTGATTTTTGTCTAAATGGATTCGAGTTGGCAGATTGATGTCTTTCTTCTATGGAAGATTGTATGATGTCTAGCTCCGGGGTTGTGCTTCCAATGGGATTTTTTTCTGTTTATTTTAGTTAGTAGGTGTTCTTTTTTTTCTTTCTTTCCTACTTTCAAGCAATATTCTTAATGTTTTATTTTTTCTTCTTATTATTGATATATTGCTTAGCTTTGTTAATCAGTTATTTGTTAATTTAATTCTTCATTGTACATAATGACATATTGACTTGATTACCTTAATGTACTTCTTTTGTTAATCTTCAATAATAATTAATAAAAAAGATTTTTAAATGCCCACACAATGTCCATATTCCTCCCCTTCCTGCCAAATCATGTCTCTATCCAAGGACCACTTGAATGTCTCTGTCATATTTGTCTCCACCCCCACCCCCACCCCCACCCCCACCCCTGGCAGTGAAATGCAGACTCTCCCCCTTCTCTGTTTCAGAAACTTGCCCTTCATATCTGCTTTGAAATTACCCTCTTTCACTTCCAATGCCTGCCCTCTGGGACGAGACATTTCACCGGTGGGGAAAAGACACTGGTATCTATCTGTGCCCCACATGATATTTAATATATTAATATATTTGGGCACCACGGTTGGGTAGTGGTTAGCCTGATGCTATTTCAGCTCGGGACATTGGAGTTCAGAGTTCAATCCCAGCATTCTCTCTGAGGATATTGTACGCCCACCCCGTGGAACATGTGGGTTTTCCCTGGGTGCCTCGGTTTTCTCCCACAGTTCAAAGACGTATCAGATAGGCTGATTGGTCATTGGAAATTGTTCTGTGATTGGGTTCAGGTTAAATCAGGGTTGTTGGGGGTTGCTGGTCAGGACGGGTCAATGGGTCAGATGGGCCGACTCCACACTGTATCTGTAAATAAACAAACAAACCTCCAACAGTTCTCCCCTCAGCTTTCGCCACTCCAGAGGAAACAACCCTCGTCTGTCCAACATCTTCCTACAGAACGTGGCCTCTAATCCAGGCAGCATCCTGGTGAAACTCTTCTTCACCCTCTCCAAAGCCTACACACCCTTCCTCTAACGGGGCAACCAGAACTCAGTGCAATACCCCAAATGGGACCTAACCTGAGTTTTATATGAATATAACCCACATGAATTTCTGACTCTTGAACTCAAACCCTTGACTAATAAAGGTAAGCATGTCATTTGACAATCTAAAAGTCAAATGGTATGGACTATCTAAAAGTCTCTTAAACTCCACCAAACTGCCTGCTTCCACAAGCACCTCTCCTAAACCCTGTCCACATACCTACTGTATATTACACTGTATATAAATAAATACATCGCCCTTCCCAACACATTATGGTTCTGGAAATGTAACTTCCCTCTCCAAGCAGGGAGGGAGGCAGAATCAAGGGAATTCTAGGCCAATTACTCTGATCTCGGTGGTTGGGAAGATGTTGGAGTTGATTGTTCAGGATGTGGTTTTGGGCTACTTTGGGGTATGTGATAAAATAGGCCACAGTCTGCATGGTTTCATTGAGAAAATCTTGCCTGACAATCTGTTGGTATTATTTGAATAAATAACAAACAGGATTCAGAAAGAGGAATTGGCTAATGTTGTGCATTAAGTCTGTGGTGAATGTGATGTTAGCTTTGATTTCTAGAATGTAAAAGCAACAATGTGATGTTGAGGCTCTATAAAACACTGGTGAGACCTCACTTGGAGTATTCTGAGCAATTTTGGGCCCCTTATTGAAGAAAGGGTGTGCTGACATTGGAAAGTTTCAAAGGAGGTTCACGGAAATCATTCCAGGTTTAAACCACTTGTCATATGAAGTGCGTTTCATGGCTCTGGGTCTGATTTTAGAAGAATGAGAGTAGACCTAATTAATACTTATTGTGACGAGCATTCTGTCCATGATGACAGATGAGAAGAGCTCGTTTATCTCAAATGCTGGTTTTTATTGTGACAAGCACGCCATCACTCAGTGAGAAGCCACTCAGTCACAGAGACTGGGGAAGTGATTATCACAGACCCCGGTTACAGTCAGAGTGACCCACTAACACACGAGCTAAAACATAACCATAAATGAACTTGAACTTCCCACCATAATCCAACAAACGCATTTTAAAACAAGAATAATAGGTTGTGCTGGTCATCAGGAACGCTGGGGCAGGATGTTGTCCATGTTCCCCCCCCCCTCAGAGCGCCACACTATCGAATGGTGGAAGGCTTTGATAGAGTCAATGTGGAGTTGACGTTTCCTGAAGTGAGAGAGTCTAGGACTACAGGGACAACCTCATAACAGACGGGCGTTCGGTTTAGAACAGAGACAAGGAGAAATTTCTTTAGCATGAGAGTGGTGAATCGGTGGAATTTTGCCACAGGCCAGGTGGAGGCCAAGTCTTTATGTTTATTAAGGCAGAGGTTGATTGATTTTTGATTGGTCACGGCATGAGGGGATATGGGAGGGAAGGCAGGAGATTGGGACTGAGAGAAAAATGGATCAGCCATGATAAAATGATGGAGCAGAACTGATAGAAACATAGAAACATAGAAAATAGGTGCAGGAGTAGGCCATTCGGCCCTTCGAGCCTGCACCGCCATTCAGTATGATCATGGCTGATTATCCAACTCAAAACCCTGTACCTGCTTTCTCTCCATACCCCCTGATCCCTTTAGCCACAAGGGCAATATCTAACTTCCTCTTAAATATAGCCAATGAACTGGCCTCAACTGTTTCCTGTGGCAGAGAATTCCACAGATTCACCACTCTCTGTGTGAAGAAGATTTTCCTCATCTCAGTCCTAAAAGGCTTCCCCTTTATCCTTAAACTGTGACCCCTCGTTCTGGACCAAATGGTCTCTAAACTTGCCCCCATCTAACATTAATAACCTGCCTTTTGCTGTTTGACATTTTCACCCTGTGGGAACGATTCTCATTGTCTTTCCCATCGATACCTCTCAGAAATTTAAATCCTCTCTCAGGTCTCCGTCAACCTGTAGAGAATGATTAGTTTTATTTGTCACAGATACATCAAAACAGGCAGTGAGATGTCTCTATCGTGTGAGAACAAATCGGCAAGGATTATGCTGAGCAGCCCGAAGTGTCACCACACAAACGTTAGCATGCCAATGGTTTTCTAACACTAACCCGTACATCCTTTTCGGGATGTGGGAGGAAACCGGAGCACTCGGGGAGACCCACACGGACACGGGTAGAATGTACAAACTCCTTACAGACAGCAGCAGGATTGAATCCCGATCTTACAGTGACACTGTAAAGCATTACACTAAAGGATACACAAACTGATATAATCCAACACTCTAGGGGGAATAACACAAATTTGTCCCATCTTTTGTCAGGCTGATGTGGTCACACAAAGACCAGTGGGAGTGTGGACCACACCCTGACAGTGTTGCTGTCCTTGCTTTGTAAACCACAGTATGGTTCTCCTTTCATGTGGTTCATCAGACATAAGACTGGTGTGAGGACGACAACCTGTGATCCTTGCATACCTCCTGACCATGAGGCTGTGCTTTATTAACCTCCTGGTCCCAGGCTGTGGTGGTCTCTCCAAGGTGGGCTATTCATTGCTGTTGGTTGGACTCACCCTCCCCAGCCCACCCATCTCTGGATCTGCACTCCGATTGCCCATTCCACTCCTAACCCGTCTCCACAACACTCCCATTCATAAAATGTTCAGGACAAGTGACATCACAGGGAAGCTGGCTGCTGATTGGCTCACACAACACCCACTGACGAGAGGAGGAAAAGTTGGAGTATCTGCTGGATTGTGGCTTTCTGATGTAAGATGAGAATTTAAAGATAATAAAATCTTTCGAGACTGTGGAATAATTGCATAAAATCCCTCAATTTCATTTTCTCTGCTTGATTATATTACATTGACTGCTTAAACCATTCAACAGCTGTACAGTAAAAATCGGGAACTTCTAACAAGGTTGCAGCTTAACCTGTGAGGGCAAGTGTGGAAGATCAGGAGAGGGCAGCTGAAGGCAGCAAATTCTTCAAAAGCGATCTGAAACAGACACAGAATCTGTCTCAGCCCCGGATCATCGGTAGAGTATTCTGAGAGCTCTGAGTATTTTTGCATTTGGGTTTTCATGTTCTGTGTTTTATTCATTATAATTATCTGCATTACGTTTTGGATTTTTATGGCTTAGTTTTAGGTTTTCTCTGCTTAACATTGACGCTGCAATTGTGATTGAATATTTCCAGTT
The DNA here is from genome assembly GCF_048418815.1 of Hemitrygon akajei. Lineage (NCBI taxonomy): Eukaryota > Metazoa > Chordata > Chondrichthyes > Myliobatiformes > Dasyatidae > Hemitrygon > Hemitrygon akajei. The sequence continues at coordinate 8,152,105 of NC_133130.1, forward strand.
AATTCTCCGAGACTCCACAGGTGTCCAATTAAATATGCTTGGACTTTTGTCTCTTATTAGAATGGTCACTTAAAAACTTGTTATTCATCTGGGCACACAGTCTTCCATGCCCTAGAGTGTATTTAAAGGGACGATGCTAACCTCTCATTGGCTTTGTTGTTCTGATCCTTGCCGAGTGAAGTTGTGGCTGAGTTATCGAAGACTTTGTAAGTTCTACTGTTCATCTTGTCTCTTCAGTTAATAAAATTCCTAGATTTGTTTAACCGTTCCGAGACTCTTTGTGATCCTGTGCTTGTGTCCGAATGTGCAGCCTGCCAGGAAGCAATGGAGGATTTCAGCTGAGATCCATTGCCTGAGGCTCCATGCTGGGTGGGAATGCCGGGAGGTGATGTTTGTCTCTCTGAAAGACCAGGATTTGGAACATACCTCTCTCAAGCCAGGACACGGCTGTAGAGGAGCGACTGTAGTTCACACCAAGATTCTGGTTCAAGGACACAGGAATGCAGTGGCCCTCATGGATCCCACGGTGAGGGAGACAGGCATTCCTGGAGTCTGCAGAGTGTCTGCACCCTACGTGTCACTGTGGTGTGTACCTGATCAAATGTCAGGCATTCCTGGAGTCTGCAGAGTGTCTGCACCCTACGTGTCACTGTGGTGTGTACCTGATCAAATGTCAGGCATTCCTGGAGTCTGCAGAGTGTCTGCACCCTACGTGTCACTGTGGTGTGTACCTGATCAAATGTCAGGCATTCCTGGAGTCTGCAGAGTGTCTGCACCCTACGTGTCACTGTGGTGTGTACCTGATCAAATGTCAGGCATTCCTGGAGTCTGCAGAGTGTCTGCACCCTACGTGTCACTGTGGTGTGTACCTGATCAAATGTCAGGCATTCCTGGAGTCTGCAGAGTGTCTGCACCCTACGTGTCACTGTGGTGTGTACCTGATCAAATGTCAGGCATTCCTGGAGTCTGCAGAGTGTCTGCACCCTACGTGTCACTGTGGTGTGTACCTGATCAAATGTCAGGCATTCCTGGAGTCTGCAGAGTGTCTGCACCCTACGTGTCACTGTGGTGTGTACCTGATCAAATGTCAGGCATTCCTGGAGTCTGCAGAGTGTCTGCACCCTACGTGTCACTGTGGTGTGTACCTGATCAAATGTCAGGCATTCCTGGAGTCTGCAGAGTGTCTGCACCCTACGTGTCACTGTGGTGTGTACCTGATCAAATGTCAGGCATTCCTGGAGTCTGCAGAGTGTCTGCACCCTACGTGTCACTGTGGTGTGTAACTGATCAAATGTCAGGCATTCCTGGAGTCTGCAGAGTGTCTGCACCCTACGTGTCACTGTGGTGTGTACCTGATCAAATGTCAGGCATTCCTGGAGTCTGCAGAGTGTCTGCACCCTACGTGTCACTGTGGTGTGTACCTGATCAAATGTCAGGCATTCCTGGAGTCTGCAGAGTGTCTGCACCCTACGTGTCACTGTGGTGTGTACCTGATCAAATGTCAGGCATTCCTGGAGTCTGCAGAGTGTCTGCACCCTACGTGTCACTGTGGTGTGTACCTGATCAAATGTCAGGCATTCCTGGAGTCTGCAGAGTGTCTGCACCCTACGTGTCACTGTGGTGTGTACCTGATCAAATGTCAGGCATTCCTGGAGTCTGCAGAGTGTCTGCACCCTACGTGTCACTGTGGTGTGTACCTGATCAAATGTCAGGCATTCCTGGAGTCTGCAGAGTGTCTGCACCCTACGTGTCACTGTGGTGTGTACCTGATCAAATGTCAGGCATTCCTGGAGTCTGCAGAGTGTCTGCACCCTACGTGTCACTGTGGTGTGTACCTGATCAAATGTCAGGCATTCCTGGAGTCTGCAGAGTGTCTGCACCCTACGTGTCACTGTGGTGTGTACCTGATCAAATGTCAGGCATTCCTGGAGTCTGCAGAGTGTCTGCACCCTACGTGTCACTGTGGTGTGTACCTGATCAAATGTCAGGCATTCCTGGAGTCTGCAGAGTGTCTGCACCCTACGTGTCACTGTGGTGTGTACCTGATCAAATGTCAGGCATTCCTGGAGTCTGCAGAGTGTCTGCACCCTACGTGTCACTGTGGTGTGTACCTGATCAAATGTCAGGCATTCCTGGAGTCTGCAGAGTGTCTGCACCCTACGTGTCACTGTGGTGTGTACCTGATCAAATGTCAGGCATTCCTGGAGTCTGCAGAGTGTCTGCACCCTACGTGTCACTGTGGTGTGTAACTGATCAAATGTCAGGCATTCCTGGAGTCTGCAGAGTGTCTGCACCCTACGTGTCACTGTGGTGTGTACCTGATCAAATGTCAGGCATTCCTGGAGTCTGCAGAGTGTCTGCACCCTACGTGTCACTGTGGTGTGTACCTGATCAAATGTCAGGCATTCCTGGAGTCTGCAGAGTGTCTGCACCCTACGTGTCACTGTGGTGTGTACCTGATCAAATGTCAGGCATTCCTGGAGTCTGCAGAGTGTCTGCACCCTACGTGTCACTGTGGTGTGTACCTGATCAAATGTCAGGCATTCCTGGAGTCTGCAGAGTGTCTGCACCCTACGTGTCACTGTGGTGTGTACCTGATCAAATGTCAGGCATTCCTGGAGTCTGCAGAGTGTCTGCACCCTACGTGTCACTGTGGTGTGTACCTGATCAAATGTCAGGCATTCCTGGAGTCTGCAGAGTGTCTGCACCCTACGTGTCACTGTGGTGTGTACCTGATCAAATGTCAGGCATTCCTGGAGTCTGCAGAGTGTCTGCACCCTACGTGTCACTGTGGTGTGTACCTGATCAAATGTCAGGCATTCCTGGAGTCTGCAGAGTGTCTGCACCCTACGTGTCACTGTGGTGTGTACCTGATCAAATGTCAGGCATTCCTGGAGTCTGCAGAGTGTCTGCACCCTACGTGTCACTGTGGTGTGTACCTGATCAAATGTCAGGCATTCCTGGAGTCTGCAGAGTGTCTGCACCCTACGTGTCACTGTGGTGTGTAACTGATCAAATGTCAGGCATTCCTGGAGTCTGCAGAGTGTCTGCACCCTACGTGTCACTGTGGTGTGTAACTGATCAAATGTCAGGCATTCCTGGAGTCTGCAGAGTGTCTGCACCCTACGTGTCACTGTGGTGTGTAACTGATCAAATGTCAGGCATTCCTGGAGTCTGCAGAGTGTCTGCACCCTACGTGTCACTGTGGTGTGTACCTGATCAAATGTCAGGCATTCCTGGAGTCTGCAGAGTGTCTGAGACCCACATGTCATATCAGAAATGGAGTTACTGTTGAAATATGAGAACTGGGGCAGAATGTTAATTAAACCTCCAACAGCTGGGGTGTGTATTCAGGTGGCAACAGATGTGGTTATAAACATGGATACAGAAAATGTCCAGCCTTTGGTAAGACATGCAAATTATGCAGAAAGAACAATCACTTTGCAAAGATGTGCAAATCGCAGGAGCAAGCAAGGAAAATGCATGTTGTGGAACAGAGTGAGGGCAACAGTGACATGTTCATTGGAACAATTGAAGTGGAACAGGAGGTCAGTGCTCCACTTCGAAAGCTACTGGATGGCATTGGGAAGATGAAGAAAAGTTTTGACACATTGAAGCAGTTGGTTACCAATGCACCAGCACTCAAGTTCTATGATGTCAATAAACTGGTGACAATGTCTGTGGATGCCAGTTCGGAAGGAATAGGAGCTGTTATACTGCAGGATGGGAGGCCTGTGGCGTATGGATCACGAGCACTTACAGACTGTCAATGCCGATATGCTCAAATCGAGAAAGAATTACTCGCCATAGTTTATGGGTGTGAGAAGTTCCACCAGTATGTATATGGCAAAGAAATCCAGGTTGAGAGTGATCACAAACCACTTGAGAGCATCTTCAAAAAGCCACTTCACCAATCTCCTATGAGGCTGCAAAGGATGCTTCTCAGGCTACAGAGGTACACTCTCACAGTCACCTATAAGCCAGGAAAAGAACTGTACCTCGCTGATGCCTTGAGCCGTGCTTACCTCAAAGAGCAAAAGGAAGAGTTGCTAGGAAGAGAGCTGGAGGTCAACTGGGTTACACCTCAGCTACCTATTTCTGAGGAGAAGTTGAACATGTTCAGGAAAGCGACTGCAGATGATCCTGAAATGCAAACGCTAAGAAACATTACAATGAATGGATGGCCAACAGAAAGAAAAGATGTTCCAAAAGAAATACAGAAATACTGGACGTTTAAAGAGGAAATTAGTTATGCATCAGGACTAATGTTCAAAGCGGCAAAACTCATAGTACTAAATTAAATGAGACAGGAAATGCTCAGCAGAATTCATGAGTCACACCTGGGGACAGTGAAATGTAAAGAAAGAGCAAGGGACATTCTCTATTGGCCAGGTATGTCAACTCCGATAGAGGACATTATGTCTCAGTGTGCTGTCTGTAATGAAAACAAAAACAGCAATCCAAGAGAGCCTTTGGTTCCCCATCCACTACCAGGAAGACCATGGGAGAAGACTGGCACAGATCTCTTTCACTACAATGGTGCAGAATATCTGCTTTGTGTGGACTACTATTCAAAATATCTGGAAATCACCAAGTTAAGTGACACGCCCAGTCAAGGTGTCATTACCGCAATGAAGTCGACATTTGCAAGACATGGTATTCCAGATACTGTCGTCAGTGACAATGGTCCACAATATGCCAGTGGTGAGTTTAGAGGGTTCTCAGAAAGCTGGGAATTTCAACATGTTACTTCCAGTCCTGGGCACGCTCAGTCTAATGGACAAGCAGAGAGAACTGTACAAACTGTGAAGAACATGCTCAAGAAGGCACAAAGCAGCAACAGTGACCCGTACATTGCTCTGCTTGAATACCGCAACACACCGATTGAGGGTGTGGGGTTCTCTCCTGCACAGCTGTTGATGGGACGTTGTCTGAAGTCCAAGCTGCCAACATCCACAACTCTACTGACTCCTGAAGGTAATACTCAAGTACATGACAAGCAAATAAAGCAAAAGAGCTACTATGACAGATGTACAAGACAGTTACCAGATCTGCATATAGGTGAAAATGTCAGAATACAGAGAGGAGACACTTGGCAGCCAGCTGTGGTTGTGAACAGGCATCAGCAACCAAGATCCTTCATAGTTCGCATGCCGGATGGAAGAGTCTACAGGAGGAACAGGAAGCATCTGCTGAAGACAGGTGAGAGGGAATTTCCACGGACAGATACACAGGACATTTCCACGGATACAGACATGGAAACAAATGACACCAAGAGTGAGGGGCGTGACGAAACCCCACGACACAATAACGGTGAAAGTTCGGCGCAGACAGACCGAGGTGGAAATGCAGACACAGAGGTTACTCGAGAGAGTGACTCTGAAGGACAAGCACAGTCACAGTTCTATCGCACAAGGTCTGGGAGACAAGTCAAACTTCCAGCTAGATACAGAGACTAGATCTACCTACAGTCTCGCACAGTTTGAGACAAAATCACACATGTTATAAGTTCCAAGGTGTGAACCAAAAGGTTTATTAGTCTATTGTAGTAAAAGAAAATATACTGCTGTTAGTACTGTAAGATACAATGTAGAATACAGTATAAGAAGTTAAGATTTTTATTAGTTTATGTCATGGCTGTTGTAATGTTAGAAAGTCATACCTAGAGGCATTGTTTTGGTATTTCACAGTATTGTAAAAGAAAACTTGAGAAGGGGGATGTAATGTATTATGTGAGTATTCGTAGGTCAGAGTGTGTATGACGTCAGAACGCGGGTGTAAAGTGGAAGTCTGGTGAATAAACGTGTGTGTTTAATACTGCGGTGTCCGAGTCACATTAACGCTACGAGGTAGACAAGGTGTTGAAGAAGGCCTTTGACCCACCGACCCAGTGCAATCTGCTCAAAGTAGAGAAGGAATATTAATGGCGGCACTGAGAGCCGTGAGTCTGTTCACGAGGAGCACACACCACGTATCTGTGTTGAACGAGTGACCCCACTTCATAAACTACCCATCCACATCAGCATGAAGCACCTCCTACCACAGCTGTGGCAGAGTCTGCACATCATTCCCCTCGGAACACAAAGCTGGAGTGAAGACAAGTTATCCTCGAGCTTGGGCCATTCCTGAGAAAAGGCAGGTTCCGTCTCGGCTTGTTCCAACTTGTAACAACTAGTTTCAGTTCCACTCCTGACTCTGATTCTGAGCTGATGTGCTGTTTGAACATGTTCCCTTCCGTTCGGGTAACGTGCAGGACCCAGTGTCAGTCCAGGTTGTGCATTAGGCTGTGGGAGAATGGGGATAGGCCATTCAGCCCCTCAGACTGTCCCACTCCTCAGTATGACCACGGATGGTCTACCCCAGGCCTTATCTCCCCTTTTATCCACAGCTCTCAATTCTCTGATCTTTCATCAATCTGATTACTTTCTATTTAACTACTCAGTGATTCAGCATTGAGAAGAACAGCTTTGTTTGTACCTGTGGCTGTTAAATCCAATCTCAGGCCAATGTTTATCAGGCTTTAGATGATCTGAGCAATGAGATCAACGTGCACGAAACGGCACACCCTAATGCCTTCACCATTGTTTTGGGAGATGTTAACCAGGCCCGTCTGGAAAAATCACAAAGTAACTACCATCAACAGATGACTTGCAATACCAAAGGAAACAACGCACTGGACTATTGCTACACCAACATGAAGAATGCCTACCCTACTATTCCCCACGCCCTCACTTCAGGAAGCCTGATCACTTGGCTGTACTTCTACTCCCTGAGTATAGGCAGAGACTGAAGCCTGTAGTGAGGGCCAAGAAGGTTTGGACAAGGGAAGCACAGGAGCACTTACAGGACAGCTTTGAATCGGTGGACTGGACTGTATTCAGGGATTCATCTTCAAACCTGGATGAGTATGTTGCAGTTGTTACCGACTTCATTAAAACCTGTGTGGATGAGTGTGTGCCTACAAAGACTTACTGTACATTCCCAAACCAAAAGCTGTGGATGAACCAGGAGGTACGTCATCTGCTGAATGCTAGATCTGTGGCATTCAAGTTAGAATGAAGTAGTGATTAGGATTAAAGTGGTTGCCCACCAGGGTTTCCACCATGGGAAGTAGCCTTTCCACATCTACTCTGTCTAGGCCTTTTAACATCTGAAAGATTTCAATGAGATTCGCCGCTCATCCTTCTAAAGTCCAGCAAGTACAGACCCAGAGCCATCACCGTTCCTCGTACGATAACCCTTTCATTCCCGGAATTATCTTTGTGAACCTTGTCTGAACCCCTGCCAAGATTAGCACGTCTTTTCAGAGATGAGGGTCCCGAAACTGTTCACAATACTCAAGGTGAGGCTTCACCAGCGTCTTATAAAGCCTCAGCATCACCACCCTGTTCTTGTATTCTAGATCACTTGAAATGCATTGTGTTGCCCTTAAGGCATTTGTTTAGTTTATTGTATTTTCGCTTTAGTAATTTGTTTGTAATTATTTTCTAGTTAAAGTTAAGGTTGTTGAAAGTAAATTCATTGTCTGTGATGTATCGCGGCATGCTATGACGTCACACCCGGTTTCGCTGCGTCTTGCGGGAAAAAGACCAGTTTGGAGAAACGGGAAGGAGGGGGCTTGTGTGTGCAGGATCAGCACGAGAAAAGTTTCTTTCCATGCACTAGAAACATCATAGAAGCAACACCATAAATTCATAAGATAATCGATATGTTGAAGTAAAAATGTTAACGCTGATTCTGTTAAAAGTAATGACAGTTGATAAAGTTTATGTTCTTTGTTATTTAAAGAGTTGCCGATAGTTTGTGTTGAAGTATTTAAAGCAGTTGATGGCGTAGGTAGATTCTGACTGTATGTCGTATTTTAATGTAATATAGTTTGTTGTAGTTTTATTTTTGCAAGTATTTATGATGTAAATGTGATGCCAAGAAGGAAACAAATACTGTATATATTTTGTATTGTTTTATCAACAGTGTTCACCATACGTTAATGTGGAAGAGTGAACAGTAAACGGTTAATCTTACTGGGATCGCACCTCATTGACTCCGGTTTATACTGAGTGTTTAGTTCAGAGTTTCTACACCTGTGCGAGAACACCACATGCATATTAACATTGCATTTGCCTTCTTCACCACTGACTCCAACTGCAAGTTAACCTCCCACCTCTAGAATAAGAGGGTCCAGCTTCAGATAGAGGGGCATGTATTTAAAACAGAGTTGCAGAGAAATTTCTTTAGCCACAGGGAGGTACATTTGTGGAATTTATTACCACAGGCAGCTCTGGAGGGCAGGTCATTGTATGCATTTAACTTGATCAGATCTTGTTATGTGGCATCAAATGTTATGAGGAGAAGGCTGGGGAGTTTGAGAAAAGGATCAACTATGACTGAATGGCAGAGCAGACTCAATGGGCCAAATGGCCTAATTCTGTCCTATAGCTTATGGTCTTATGGTCCTGACACTTCAGACTGCAGATATCGCCCATGACAGAGTGAGATACAACCAGTTTACCATAGTTCCATACATTGCACGGTTCCATATTCAAAGTACTTTTAGAATCTTCTCGTTGCATCTTCCTCTCAAACCATGTTTGTGAACGTTGTGTAGGTCGGGGGATTTGTTTAGTTGGCTATTTGATTACTAATTTATTTGGTTCAGCACAACATTAAGGGCCGAAGAGCCTGTTCCTGTACTATGTTTTATGTTCCATTCTCCCATTCAGACTCTTCATTAATGTTGTATTCTCTATTCTCACACCATGAACTGCCCATATATTGAAACCAATCTGCTCTGTGAGGAAAGATCTCGACCTGAAACGTCGTCTGTCCATTTCCCTCCCCCGATGCTGCCTGACCCGCTGAGTTCCTGCAGCACTTTGTGTGTGGCTGTGGTGAAGGGAAGTGTTTGTCATGTAGCACCACAACCACCAGAGGTCGCTGCTGGTCCATCATCCCACTGAAACTGGGCGGGAGGATGCATTTCTGCCCCGACAATGGTGGGACCCCTAGACACACTGACCCACAGAAAGCCTCAACAGACCAATAGGACAAAGCAGCAGGATCAGAATCAGCTTTAACATCACTGCCTTAGGTTGGGAAATCTGTTGTTATGTGGCAGCAGTACATGGGAAGCCATAATAATAAAAGTTGTGATTTATAGTTAAATTTAAAAAGTAGTGTAAAAAGAGACAAGAAAATAGTGAGGTAGTGTTTATGGGTTCCATGTCCATTCAGAAATCTGAAGACCGAGGGGAAGAATCTGTTCTTGAATAATTGAGTCGGTGCCTTCAGGCTCCTGGTAGCAATGAGAAGACGGCACGTCCTGGGTGATGGGGGCTCTTAATGATGGATACTGTCTTTTTGAGGCATCGCTCCTTGAAGATATCCTGGATGCTGGGGAGGCTAGTGAACATGATGGAGATTGCTGACATTACAACTTTCTGCAGCTTATTTTGACTCTGTTCATCCAGGATCAATAAATCAGTTATTGAGTAGAAGAGATGGGATGTTATGTTGAAGTTGTACAAGATGTTGTGAGGCCTAAATTGTAATATTGTGTGCAATTTTGGTCAGCCATCTGCAGGAAAGATGTAAACGAGTTTGAAGGAGTACAGAGAAAATTTACAAGTCTGTTGCCAGGTCTGGAGGTCCTGAGTTACAAGGAAAGACTGGATGGGTTTGGACTGTATTCTTTAGAACGTGGAAGACTGAGAGGAGATTTGATAGATGTATACAGTTATAAGCGGTGTAAGTAGGGTAAATGCAAGCAGGCTTTTTCACTGAGGTTGAGTGGAATTACAATTAGAGGTCATGGGTTAAGGCTGAAAGGTGAAAAGTTTAAGGGGAACACGAGGGTAACCTTCTTCACTCAGAGGGTTCTGAAAGTGTGGAATGAGCTGCCAGCACAAGCATTGTATGGGAGCTGAATTTTAACATTTAAGAGAAGTTTGGATATCTTCTCGGACAGTAGGGGTATGGATGGGCAGAGCTCAATGGACTCAGCAATTTTGATTGGTTGGCCCAACAACCCTGTTTCCAGGATGCTGTTTTGTGACTCAATGATAGCTCAATGGCTATCAGTGGGGTTTTCCAACAGTCCAGTGTTTGTATGGTTACCAACTCTTATACCAGCTTTTACATTTAAACCCAACTCTTTAAGAAAGGAGGAAGGCAGCAGAAAGGAAATTATAGACCAGTTAGCCTGACCTCAGTGGTTGGGAAGATATTGGAGTCAGTTAATGAGGATGAGGTTATGGAGTACTTGGTGACACAGGACAAGATAGTACCATGTCAGCATGGTTTACTTAAGGGAAAATCTTGCCTGACGAACCTGTTGGAATTCTTTGAAGAGATTACCAGCAGGATAGATAAAGGGGATACAGCAGATGAACTGAATAAGTATTTTGCATCATTCTCCATTGTGGAAGACACTAGCTGTATGGTGGAAGCGTCAGATGTCAAGGGGCACGAAGTGTGTGAAGTTACCATTACCAGGGAGAAAGTTCTTAAGGAAACTGAAAGGTCTGAAGGTAGATAAGTCACCTGGACCAGATGGTCTACACCCAGGGTTCTAGAGGAGGTGGCTGGAGAGATTGTGAAGGCATTAGAAATGATTTCAAGAAACAATTGCAAATGTCACTCCACTCTTCAAAGAGGGAGATAGGCAGAAGAAAGGAAATTATAGGCCAGTTAGTCTGACCCCAGTCGTTCAGAAGATGTTGGAGTCAGTTATTAAAAATGAGGTCTCAGGGTACTTGGAGGCACGTGATAAAATATCCTGCAGTTAGCATGGTTTCCTGAAGGGAAAATCTTGCCAGACAAATCTGTTGAAGAATTAACAAGCAGGATAGACAAAGAAGAATTGGTTGATGTTGTGTGCTTGGCATTTCAGATGGCGTGTGACAAGTTGTCACACATGAGGCTGCCCATGGTATTGCTGGAAAGTTACTGACATGGTTAGAGCATTGGCTGATTGGTAGGAGGAACGATTGAGAATAAAAAGATCTTTTTTTGGTTGGTGGACAGTGACTGTTGGTGTTCCACAGGGGTCAGTGTTGGAACCACTTCTTTTTGTGCTGTATATAAATGATATAGATGTTGGAATAGATGACTTTGTTGCCAAATTTGCAGATGATGTGAAGAATGGTGCAGGGGCAGGTAGTGTTGAGGAAACAGGTAGGATCAGACAGATTAGGAGAATGGGCAAGAAAGTGGCAAATGAAATACAGTGTTAGAAAATGCATGGTCATGCACTTTGATAGTAGAAATAAATGTGCAGAATATTTTCTAAACAGAGAGAAAATCCAAAAATCTGAGATGCAGAGGGACTTGGGAGTCATTGTGCACAACACCCTAGAAGTTAACTTGCAGGAAGAGTCGGTGGTGAGGAAGGCAATTGCCATGTTAGCATTCATTTCAAGAGGTCTAGAATACAAGAGCAAGGATGTGATGCTGAGGCTTTATAGGGCATTGGTGAGGCCTCACCTTGAGTATTGTGAACAGTTTTGGATTCCTCATCTGAGAAAAGATGTGCTTGCTTAGAGTAGAATTCACATTCTATTGCACCAGGTTTCATAGGAAGAGTGATAAATACTGATGTTTTCATCTCTTCTGTTATTATTGCATTCTTATAAATGTCATTCATTATATCAGTAAGTTTTTCAAATCCACAATCTTCAAGGTCGATAATTTGTTCTATTACTAATTCATCAGGACCTGCTGCCTTTCCTTTCTTCATCATAGTTATTGCATTACGACCATAACCCAGTAATATGTCATGCAAAAGTAAAACTTAAAAAACTAAAGAAGCAAAAACCTGAACAATCCCTTGACTACTCACAATTAATTAAAAAGGAAACTTAAGACAAAATTTATGATTGAAGTAAGGAATAGATTTCAAAGTCTAGAAATAGAATCTGTTGAAGATGATAGCAATCATGTAGAAATGAAGTTTAACTCTCTAAAGGACGTCTTGGTAGAATCAGCAAAGTCAGCAATTCCTAAAAAAGAAAAAAGCACAAAGAACTAATGGATGACAGATGAAATCAAAAATCTAATGGAAGAAAGAAGACGGGAGAAAGCAAATCATATAGAATATAAGTCCTTAGATAAAAAAGTTAAAAGCTTATGTCAAAAAGCCAAAGAAGAATGGTTAAACCTCCTTACTTTCTCAATAAGCCGTGCATGGGGTAAACATTGTCAAATGCCTTGCTGAAATCCATATATACTACATCTACTGCTCTACCATCATCAATGTATTTAGTCACATCCTCAAAAAATTCAATCAGGCTTGTAAGTCGTGACCTGCCTTTCACAAAGTCATGCTGACTATTCGTAATCGTATTATGCCTCTCCAAATTTCATAAATCCTGCCTCTCAGGATCTTCTCCTTTAACTTACCAATCACTGAAGTAAGACTCATTGGTCTATCTCTACTCCCTTTCTTGAATAATGGAGCAACATCCACAACTCTCCAGTCCACCGGAACCTCTCCCGTTCCCATTGATAATGCAAAGATCATTGCCAGAGGCTCAGGAATCTCTTCCCTCATCTCCCACAGTAGCCTGGGATACATCCTGTCCGGTCCCAGTAACTTATTCAACTTGATGCTTTCCAAAAGCTCCTGCACATTGACTTTCTTAATATCTATATGCTCAAGTTTTTCAGTCCACTGTAAGTCATCTCTACAATTGCTAAGATCCTTTTCCATAGTGAATACTGAAGCAAAGTACTCATTAAGTACCTCTGCTATCTCCTCCGGTTCCGTACACACTTTTCCACTGTCACGCTTGATTGATCCTATTTGCTCACATCTTATCCTCCTGTCCTTCCCATACTTGTAGAATGCCTTGGGATTTTCCTTAATCCTGTCCACCAACGTCTTCTCATAGCCCCTTTTGGCTCTCCTAATATCTTTCTTGAGCTCCTTCCTGATAGCTTTATAATCTTCTAGCTCTCTATTATTACCTAGTTTTTTTGAACCTTTCGTAGTCTCTTCCTTTCTTTAGTTTTGATTTACAACAGCCTTTTTAGACCCTAGTTCCTGTACCCTACCATCCTTTCCTTGTCTCAATGGAACGTACCTGTGCAGAACTCCACGCAAATATCCCCTGAACATTCGCCACATTTCTTCCGTACATTTCCCTGAGAAAAGCTGTTTCCAATTTATGCTTCCAAGTTCCAGCCTGATAGCCTCATATTTCCCCTTACTCAATTAAATGCTCTCCTAACTCGTCTGTTCCTATCCCTCTACAATGGTATGGTAAAGGAAATAGAGTTGTGATCATGATCTCCAAAATGCCCTCCCACTGAGAGACCTGACACCTAACCAAGTTCATTTCCCAATACCAGATCAAGTACAGCCTCTCCTCTTGTAGGCTTATCTACATATTGTGTCAAGAAACCTTCCTGAACACACCTAACAAACTTCACTCCATCTAAACCTTTCTCTCTAGAAACATGCAAATTGTTATTTGGGAAATTAAAATCTCCCACCACGACAATCCTGTTATTATTACATCTTTCCAGAATCTGTCTCCCTATGTACTCCTCGATGTCCCTGTTACTATTGGGTGTTCAATACAAAACATCCAGTAGAATTATTGACTCCTTCTATTCCTAACTTCCACCCACAGAGACTCCATAGACATTAAGCACCCAGCTGTAATCTTCTTGCAGATATGATTTGGTGATGTCTACAATATCATACAGGCCAATCTGTACCTGTGCTACAAGTTCATCTACCTTATTCCCTATAGTTCATGCAGTCAAATATAACACCCTCAGTCCTGCATTCACCCTTGCCACATTTTTCCATCCTTTACATTTCAACTCATCCTGTTGACTGCAATTTTGCCCTATCATCAGCCTCTCCTTACTACACATTGCCTCTGTTTGTAAATCTGCTACCACATAGAACCATGGAACATTACAGCACAGAAACAGGCCTTTTGGCCCTTCTTGGCTGTGCTGAACCATTTTTCTGCCTAGTCCCACTGACCTGCACCTGGGCCATATTCCTCCATACACCTCTCATCAAGTTTTTCTTAAATGTTAAAAGTGAGCCCGCATTTACCACTTCATCTGGCAGCTCATTCCACACTCCCACCACTACTGTGTGTGAAGAAGCCACCCCTAATGTTCCATTTAAACTTTTCCCCCTTCACCCCTAACCCATGTCCTCTGGTTTTTTTCTCCCCACGCCTCAGTGGAAAAAGCCTGCTTACATTAACTCTATCTATACCCATCATAATGTTATACACCTCTATCAAGTCTCCTCTCATTCTTCTACGCTCCAGGGAATAAAGTCCTAACCTATTCAACCTTTCTCTGTAACTCAGTTCCTCAAGTCCCGGAAGCATCCTTGTAAACCTTCTCTGCACTCTTCCAACCATCTTCAGCACTGTCTCTGCAGTGCCCATCCCCTGCCAGATTAGATTATATCCTCCTGAACAACTCAGCCAACCTGCTCGCAAGGCTGTTCGATGCCGTCGCGTTCAGGCATAACCCCTCTCTTTCATGCATGTTGTACCATCACAGAAGAGGTCCCGATGATCCATAAATTTGAATCCCTGCCACTGTATCATTTCCTCATCCACTCATTCCCCTCCCACATCATCCTACTCTTACCCTCACTGGCACAAGCCACAGGCAGCAATCCTGAGCTTACTACCCTGGAGGTCCTGTTTCTCAGCTTTCTACCTAGATTCCCAAAGTCTCTCCTCACGAACTCCACACCTTCTCTACTTATGTCAGTGGTGCCAACATGTACCAAGACTTCTGGCTGCTGGCCCTCACCCTGAGAGTGGCATGGACCTCATCCGAGACATCCTTGATCCTGGCACCAAGGAAGGAACATACCATCTGGGTGTCTCTATCACGTCCACAGAACCTTGTCTCTGTTCCTGGGACTGAGGAATTTCCTATCAACAGTGCAGTAGTCTTCACTGCTCTGCCTTTCCGTGTTACAGTGTCAGACTCAGTGCCAGGCACTCATTCACTGTGTTTACCCTTGGTAGGACACGCACCTCAGTAGTATCAAATGTTATTTAATTATTATTGAGGGGAATGGCCACAGGTGTACTCTGCACTGTCTGAGCATTTCCCCTCCTTCTCCTGACAGTCACACAGTTACCTCTCTCCGGCAAATCGGGATGACTACCTCCCTGATACTCCTGTCCATAACCTCCTCATTCTCCCAAATGAATCAAAGGTCATTAAGCTGTAACTCCATTTTGTTAATATGTACTTTTACGAGCTGCACCTCGGTGCGCCTGGTGCAGGGGTCACCAACCTTTTTTGCACCGCAGACCGGTTTAATATTGACAATATTCTTGCAGATCAGCCGACAGGGGTGGGGAGGTGTAAAACATGACTGGAATATAGCGATACTCTAAGGAGGTTCCTTATTTTCCAGTCTACTCCGCAATTTAGTTTACGTGGTTATCAGCACTTGCTTCTGTCCTGAGTTTCTTTCCACTCAAAAAACTCAACGGGTTCGTCTTTAACTGCAGGGTCCTTGGACTCAAGGTGCTGAAGCAGTTTTGAGGGCTTCATTGCCTCATTAGACAGCCTTCAGGCCCAAACTCCAGCTTCCCGCCCTCCTGCCGCCAGATGCCCTGGACAGGTGCGGCTGGTCGTGGGTAAGGTGAGGGGAGAAGGTCAGGTCCAGAGATCCCTGTGCCGGGGCCGCAGCGGTCGCAGTCCAAAGAAAGAGACCGACCGAGCGAGGAGTGCGACAGGGCGTGCGCCTGCCCCCCTTGTAGGTAGATAGGATCTATCGGCCAACAAATGTTTGGCTCAAGGGATGACTTTCAGTAGATCACAGTGAGGTAGCTGCTCTGTTACTTATGAAACCCTGAGACTGAATTAGGTCGTCTGTGAATATTTTAGCATCAGGTTCCCCACGAGCATTCAGTGTGCTAAACAGGTTTAGAGATGGCGCCCATCTGTCCCCACTCCAGGCCAGTAGCGACGGCACTTCTATTGGTTTGATAATAATATTTTGTTGGTTAAACATTTATTTAACTCAAGTGGTACTTTATTGAGTTATACTGAGTTTTTATCCACCTTTGAATTTCCTGTGACTCCAAAAGAATTTGCAGTTGTTATGGATGCAATACCCTGTGGTGTAATTATGTTGTTTAGAAATACATCATATTTGGTAGTTGAATAACCCAACTTGGATCCATCCAGTACAGATGGAAGGTGTCTGGATGCATGGGGGATTAGTGGTAATGGTAAAGGGGATGAGGAGGTGGATAACAATTAGGAAGAGAAGAGAAGGTCTGGGAGAAGAACCAGAATGGGGAATGGAAAAAATAGATTAATTGATCTTTTTGTTATCAAGTTTGAGGACACCAAGACTTAATATTATGTGTTTCCCCTCCACCCTGAATGTGCCACCTTGAATGGTGGCAATGGAGGAGGTGTAGGAGCAGGTGTATCACTTGTCTTGATCTCAGAGATAAGCACCAGGAGGGAGATCTATGGTGAAGGATGAGTGGACAATGGAGTCACATAGTCAGCGATCCTTATCAACAACAAGGATTGGAAGTGGTTTTAGAAGGAAAGATCTATATATGTAGGATCACTTTGTAAATGGTAGAAGTTATTGGGAATGATGAGCTGGATACCGAGGTTTGTGAGGTGGTGGGTAAGGACAAAAGGAACCCTATCCCCGTTAGGGCAGTAGGAGACTGGGGTGAGGGCAGATATGCAGAAAATGGAGGAGATGCAGCTGAAGGCAGCATCGAAGCTGAAGGAAGATAGATAGATAGATAGATAGATAGATAGATAGATAGATACTTTATTCATCCCCATGGGGAAATTCAACTTTTTTTCCAATGTCCCATACACTTGTTGTAGCAAAACTAATTACATACAATACTTAACTCAGTAAAAAATATGATATGCATCTAAATCACTATCTCAAAAAGCATTAATAATAGCTTTTAAAAAGTTCTTAAGTCCTGGCGGTAAGATAAACCCTGTTCTTTAAAAAAGGAGTAAATCTCAGATGATCTACAATGAGAAATCTCACCCTGAGCAGATCCAATGGAGTCAGAGGAACTGAGAGGAGAGAATTGTATTTTTACAAGTGACAGGGTGGGTGGAAGCAAAGTCAAGATATTTGTGAGAGTCAGTAGGTTTGTAAAAGATATCAGTAGGTTGGTCAGTTTCCAGAGACAGAGACAGAGAAATGAAGAACGGGTACTCCACGTACATCCTCACTAGAATTATATAAAGCTGCAACATTAATTCCTGACTCTTGAACTCAGATCCTTGACTAATAAAGGCAAGCATGTCATATACCTTCCATTCCAAGTTGATAGCTTCCTGAAATTGGGTGCACAGGTTGTGGCAAAGAAAGTACTGTCCAGAATTATCCTGGTTTCCTTCTTGAACAAAGGAACTACAGTAGCAACTTGCCCGTCATCCAGGGCCTCACCTGTGGCTGCAGAGAACAGAAAGATATTGGTTGAGGTCCCAACAATTGCATCTCTTGCCTCCCTCAAAAACCTGTGGTATATCCCATCAGGTCCTTGGGACGTATGGTTCTTTAAGAGACATCAGCATGTCAGAATATTCCACACTGATCTCAGTTTCCACTATGTCATATTCCTTGATTAATATTCACATAATTTACTCATTTAAGACTTCATCAACATCCTCTGACTCCATGAATGTGTTCCCTCTAACCTTGAGTGGTCCTATCTGTTCTTTAGTTGATGTATGTATTGAGTGCCTTGGGATTCTCTTTAAACCTGCTTTCCATGACTCTTTATGGCCCCTCGTGGCTCTCCTAATTTCCTTCTTCAATTCTTTTCAAAGCTCTTCCAGGCTCTGTTTGATTTTTTGTTTCCTAAACCCTATGTATGCTTTCTTTTTCTCGACTGAATTCACAGCATTCAGAACCATAATTCCATCCAGGCTCAACAGGAAGCTCAGAGACCTCAGCCTTCACCCTGCTTTGTGCAGATGGATCCTGGACTTCCTGTCAGATTGCCGGCAGGTGGTAAGAGTGGATTCCCTCACCTCCACCCCTCTGACTCTCACCACAAGAGCCCTCAGGGCTGTGTACTAAGTCCCCTCCTTTACTCTCCCTGTATACCCATGACTGAGTCGCCACACACAGCTCTAATCTGCTAATTAAATTTGCTACAACACTATATTGATTGGCCTGATCTTGAACAATAACGAGGTGGCCTACAGGGAAGAAGTCATCTCTCTGGCACAGTGGCGTCAAGAAAACAACCTCTCCCTCAATATTGCAAACACAAAGGAGCTGGTTGTGGATTACAGAGGGAATGGAGATGGGCTAACCCCTATTGACATCAATGGATCT
The DNA here is from genome assembly GCF_048418815.1 of Hemitrygon akajei. Classification (NCBI taxonomy): domain Eukaryota; kingdom Metazoa; phylum Chordata; class Chondrichthyes; order Myliobatiformes; family Dasyatidae; genus Hemitrygon; species Hemitrygon akajei. The sequence continues at coordinate 8,170,448 of NC_133130.1, forward strand.
GGGGTTGAGAGGGTGAGCAGCTTTAAGTTCCTTGGCATCCACATCACCGAGAACCTCACGTGGTCTGTACACACCAGCTGTGTGGTGAGAAAGGCACAACAGTTTGGTACGGGTCCCCAAATCCTAAGAACTTTTAACAGGTGCACAATTGACAGCATCCTGACTGGCTGCATCACTGCCTGGTATGGGAACTGTACCTCCCTTAATCACAGGATTCCGCAGAGAGTGCCCCGTGCATCTGAAGTTGTGAACTTCCCATGATTCAGGACATTTATAAAGACAGGTGTGGAAAAAGGGCCTGAACGATCATTGGGGACCCAAGTCGCCCCAGCCGCAATCTATCCAACTGCTACCATCCCGGAAATGGTGCTGCAGCATAAAAGCCAGGACCAACAGGCTCCAGGACAGCTTCTTCCACTCGGACATTGAACTGCTTAACTCACGCTGATTTGAATGTATTTTTCTATGTTATATTGACTGTTCTATTTATTTTAAGTTACTGTGATTGGACATTGTGCAGTTAGATAGAGACATAACATAAAGATTTTAACTCCTTATGTATGTGAAAGATGTAAGTAATAAAGTCAATTCAATTCAATTCAAAATTCACCACTGTATCATCATGCAAGGATTCATGATCTTGCCAACCTTGTCCTTCCTGTACTCGGTGCAATTGGTCTTTTTAAACCCTTCACATGTCAGATATCAACTCACCCAAAACAGCTGTTCCTGCTTAATACCATCATAATTTGCCCTTCTCCATTCTAATACCCTCCCAGAAGTTCCAGCTTATCTTTATCTGTGGCTGTCCTAAACCTGAAGGAGCTGTGATCGGCAGTCCCTGAGAGCATTAATGCAGGAAATGGTGGGGAAGCAAGTGGTCTCCCACTGAAAGTCAGTTATATGGTCAAACTTAATACCAAACACCATAGCCCCTCCTCTATCATTTACCATCAACACCTCCCAAGGTTCCAGCCAAGGTGCAGTAATCCACCAGCTCCAGTGATCCCTGGGGTTTTCAATTTCTTTAATGTCCTCTCCTTCCTACCTTATTTCACAACTTAAAAGCCCCATCTTCTAACTGTCTTTCAGAAATTCTACATCTCTTCCTTGTGACTACCTCTCGAGGAACTGAAGGGACAAGTCAGTAGGTGCAGTGAGGTGTCATTTTACCCTGCTTGTTTCACAATCAGCCTCTCTGTCCTCTGAGACTCAGTGCTCCATTGATTTAAGCAGTTATTTCACTCTCCCAGTCTCTTCCCCTCTTGCTACATTAACTCTGTCACTATACTATTGTAAGGTAGATTGCACGTCCAGGTCATGATGCTTTTCCACCCTCTTGTTAGTCTCATGTGTGTTCTCAAAGTCAAAGTGGAGTTTATTGTCATATGCACAAATCCATCTGTGCGCAGGTGAAATGAAAACTTAATTCTAATTGCAATGATGCCATTGCACAATGTAATTTGGGGTGATTGACTGTTTTTTTTGGGGTGGAGGGCGCAGTTAAAGTCTTTCTTTGAATGATTTCCATGGTTTTCTTTGCTTCATGGCTATCTGGAGAAAATGAACCTCAGAATTGTACACTGCGAGCATTCTTTCAGAGTAAAATAAACTTCTAAACATTTGATCATATCACCAACATTCACAAGAAAAACATAAACTATGCAAATGTTACAAGAAAGAACCCAATTAGAAATAAACACAAACGATGTTTATATTTGTGCAAAGCAATCAAAGTGATAATTGTGTTGGTAAACTGTTCTGGTTAATGATTCAACAACTGAATGGTTAAGAGGAAGTAACTACTTATAAACATGGTGATGTGAGACTTTAACTTTCTGTACTTCTGCCTAATACATCTTCATCAACATCGAATACATCATAACATCCCATCTCCTGTACTCAGTACTTTGATTTCTGACGGTCAATGTGCCAAAAGCTTTCTTTACAACACTATATTACTCAAACCCATTCGTAAGGCCAGTGATGTTGTGGGGGTGGAACTGGACTCTCTGACAGTGGTGTCTGAAAAGAGGATGCTGTCCAAGTTGTATGCCGTCTTGGACAATGACTCCCATCCACTCCATAATGTACTGGATATGGAGTACATTCAGCCAGAGACTCATTCCACCGAGATGTAACACTGAGTGTCATAGGAAGTCATTTCTACCTGTGGCCATCAAACTTTACAACTCCTCCCTCGGAGTGTCAGACGCCCTGAGCCAATAGGCTGGTCCTGGACTTATTCCCACTTGGCATTATTAACTTATTATTTAATTATTTATGGTTTTATATTGCTATATTTCTTCACTATTCTTGGTTGGTGCGGCTGTAACGAAACCCAATTTCCCTTGGGATCAATAAAGTATGTCTGTCTGTCTATCTGTCTATATATACCTGTGCTGCAACTGCTCATGAATTTGGACATGTACCAAGATCCCTTTGTTGTCCTGCACTCCACAGAACACTACTGTTCACTGTGCAAGACCGACCCTGGATGATCCTACCAAAGTGCATCACCTCACATTTGTCTGCATTAAATTCCACCTGCCATTTTACCAGCTTGTCCAGCTCTAATAGTCTTCCTCGCTGTCCACTCCAACTCCACAGATCTCGTTATCTAATAATCACATTATCATCCAGATCGTTGATATAGATGACAAACAACACAAGATCCAACATTTAACCCTGCGGCACACCACAGGTCACAGGCCTCCAGTCAGAGAAGCAACCATCTACTACCACTCTTTGTCTTCCACCACAAAGCCAATGTCTGATCCCATTTACTACCTCATCTTGAATGCCGGGCATCTGAACATGTTTGATAAACCTCCCACGCAGAAGGTTGTCAAATGGCTGCTAGTAAACATCCATTGCCTTGCCTTGATCAACTCTCCTGGTGACTAACTGAAAAAACTCTCTAAAACTGGTTAGACATGACCTAGCACACACAAAGCCATGCTGAGTATCCCTAATTAATCTATCTATCCAAACACTCATATATCTGATCCCTTAGAGAAACTAATTTTGCAGGGGACTGGGAACTGGATCACCAGGTCAGTAACAGAAGGATTGGGATGCAAGGTTGATGTCAGGGAAAGTACTGAAAGGTAAAATTAAAACAACAGGTCTGATTGGTTGGTTAGTTTGAAGTGTGTATAAAAAATGTGTGCAAATAATATGATTGTTGTCATGGGGATTTCAACTTTCCTAATATAAAATGGGACCTTCTTAATGCGAGGGATTTAGGTGGGGCAGAGTTTGTTAAATGCATCAGGAAAGTTTCACAAATCAAGATGTGAATGGTCCAATGAGAGGAGGGATCGTACTGGACCTGGAGTTGGGTAATGAACCTGGACACATGACTGACCTTTCAGCAGGTGAGCAGTTAGTGACTGTTGTGTTCTTTATATTTATACGTACCATGGGTAACTAATAAAGAATCATATTCTGGATGAAATAGAACTTTTATTTACAGCAACAACCAAACCACGTTTTTACAGTACCATGTTCTTGATCATTCTATCATTTCTGCTCAAGCTCAGAACACTCTTCAACCATGTTCTGACATATCATATCACCATATCTTCCTTTCCTTAAAAAGAAAAACAATTAGCAACATTGACCAAAGCAAATGCATAATTTAATATGTCTCTATCAGTCTCTCTGGGGGTTTATGAACACAAGTAGACCTTCTAAGTGGTTCACACAGTTCTTGTGTTTCATTGTTATTTTCATGTTTTATCTGGTCCGCATCAGTTAACTGAAACTCTGAAGTGGCTCTTTCTTGAGGGCTTTGTGGTTTCTTCTTAACACTGCTCCTTCCTCTGTTTGGACCATATACGATCTGGGTTGTACTTCCTCAAGTACTGTAGCTTTCTGTGTCCATGCGCTCACTTTGTCTTGTAACCTCACTTCATCTCCTTGGTGCAGTTCAAGTAATAACCATATAACCATATAACAATCACAGCACGGAAACAGGCCATTCCGGCCCTCCTAGTCCGTGCCGAACTCTTAATCTCACCTAGTCCCACCTACCCGCACTCAGCCCATAACCCTCCACTCCTTTCCTATCCATATACCTATCCAATTTTACCTTAAATGACACAACTGATCTGGCCTCTACTACTTCTACAGGAAGCTCATTCCACACAGCTATCACTCTCTGAGTAAAGAAATACCCCCTCGTGTTTCCCTTAAACTTTTGCCCCCTAACTCTCAAATCATGTCCTCTCGTTTGAATCTCCCCTACTCTCAATGGAAACAGCCTATTCACGTCAACTCTATCTATCCCTCTCAACATTTTAAATACCTCGATCAAATCCCCCCTCAACCTTCTACGCTCCAATGAATAGAGACCTAACTTGTTCAACCTTTCTCTGTAACTTAAGTGCTGAAACCCTGGTAACATCCTAGTAAATCGTCTCTGCACTCTCTCTAATTTATTGATATCTTTCCTATAATTATAATAATGGACGAGAACATCTGTCAAAGTATGTTTTCTGCTTTGCTTTGTTTTCATATTTCCATCTTTTCACTTGTTCACCTCCTTCTGTTCTCAGAAGGCTCTCATCTATTCGCAGATTGGATCTCAAACGACGTCCCATCAAGAGCTCAGCAGGTGAAAATCCACATTCAAATGAGGTACTGCGATAGGCTAACAAAGCTTTATAAAAATCACCTCCACTATCTTTTGCTTTGTGCATCAGGTTCTTGATAATTCCTATCGACTTCTCAACTAATCTATTGGACTGAGAAAAAATAGACTTGATGTTGTATGAGCAAAGCCCCATTCATGAGCAAAATGTCTCATGCATTCACCATTGAATTGTGGACCATTGTCTGTGAAAACTTCATCAGGTACACCATGTCTGGAAAAAACTGATTTCATGCATGTAAATACATTCTCTGCTGTCGTTCTGCTCAGACCACACACTTCAGGATACAATGAGTAGTAATCTGTTATTAATAGATAATCTTTGTTGTCAGTTACAAAAAGATGACCTCCCTTCTGATAAGGTCTCTGAAGACTAGGATGTGGATGCAGTGGCTCCCTAGGGTTGCTAGGTTGGTATTTAAGACATATTTGACAAGAAGACACCAATTCTGCAATTTCTTGATTCATCCTGGGCCAAAACATCATTTTCCACCCCCTTCCCTTACATTTTTCAATACCTAGGTGGCCTTCATGAATTTTCCCATGCAGTTTTTTTCGGAGACTTTTAGGAATCACAATTCTGCTACCTTTGTACAATATCCCATCCACAACAGACAGTTCTGATGTGTGGTTCCAATATTCTTGTACTTCTGAGGTGTGTGGGTGGAGTATTTGCTCACAGAGTGTGTGTGAAGCATCTAGTGCAATAGTGTAGTGGTACTTGCAGTTAGTGCATGCTGCATTGTGCTCCCCGCTTGCTACTCTCTGCTTACAGCTATTGCCACTGGCTAGCCTCCTCAACAGAGGGTGAACAGAGGAGCTGAGTGTGTAAGCCTCCTCCTGCCAGTACAGAGCCTCTCCACCACCAGGATTCCTGCAGTGCCTCCTCAGGGCGACACGTGGAAACTGGGTATCTTACAGTCCCAGGCTAAACTACAGGAGATCTCAAAGCAGCAGTAGGCCCCAAAGACGTAGCATGCAGGCCCACCACTGTGTGGATACACCCTGGCGCCCGTCAACCACTGTCCCAGCTATGGGTAAATAGCCCCACTGCCTTGTGGTAAGTGTGTTGAGACAAGGCGAAGGAGCACACCCTGACAGAAAAGCAATGAGCTGGCGGCGTGCAATAGGCAGGTCTTAACAGACCAAGGACCCGGCAGCCTCCTGTAGTCAAGATGTCGGACCGGTTGTCCGGGGTTCACCCTTGCCACCGGGATTTACCTCATCATGGTGAAGATTGCGCTACTGGGGATGGTGGACCCCCTATGGCACTTTAATATCCTCCTTGGGCAGGTCTCCACCTCTGACAACTGCAGAAGTATTGAGGCTATGATCACCCAGCGTCAGCTGCAGTAGCTGGGGCACGTGATAAGGATGCCCCCATGTTGGCTGCCCCACAGAATGTTATACGGCCAGCTACATCATGGTCGACGCTCAGCTGGAGGGCCGGAGAAGCGTTATAAGGATCAGATGAAGAATGCTTTAAGGAAGTGTAAGATCAGACCTGAGGACCTGGAGGATGTTGCTGCTGACCGTAACACTTGTGACAGCTGTGTAGGGATGGGTTCATATTCTGGAGATGGAAAGAACAACCAGAAGACAGCAGAAGAGAGCCAGGAGAAATGCAGCCATGATTGCCACCAGTACCACATATACATGCCCCACCTGCAATAGAACTTGTGGGTCCAGGATAGGACTGTATAGTCATCAAAGATCTCACCGTTGAAGGAGTGGATGTCGTCATCAGATTCCGATGGAAAACCGAAGAAGAAGACTTCTGAGGTACAGTCCTATTTATTTTCTGGCTCTCCATCCATCACCACTTGTATTACCTGACTGAGAATTTTGTCCTTGTCTGTCTCAAGACGCAGCAGTTCCAACTTTTTGGGAGCAACAAGAGCAGTCTCTATGATCATATCAACAAATGCCTGAACATCAACAGCATCCCTGTGACTGTCTTTTGTTGTTGGATCCACAGCGCTGGAAAGTGTGTCAGCCATGTACATGAATTTTCCAGGTGTGTGTGACACATTCAATGCATATCTTTGCAATTTGATCATTATTCACTGAATTCGCAAAGGACAGTCGCTTGAAGGTTTGTTGAACAATGTAATCAGAGGCTTATGATCAGTTTCAACATCAATAGATTGCCCTGACACAAACTGATGAAATCTCTCACAAGGAAACATAATACTGAGCAATTCTTTTTCAATTTGGGCATACCTTGTTTCTGGATTGGATAATGCACGAGATGCATATGCCACAGGTAGCCATTCCTGATCATGTTTCTGGAGTAATACTGCCCCTAAGCCTGCTTGAGATGCATCACATGAGATTTTGATGGGTCACTCAGCATCATAGAATTTCAACACAGGTTCTTTATTTAAGCACTTTCTTGAGATTTTGCCATGCCTTCTCCTGTTCATGATTCCAGCTCCATTCGTTTTTCTTTTCTGTTAGCTGCCTCAATGGAGCAAGCTCTTCTGAAAGATTGGGTATGAATTTTCCCATGTAGTTGACCATTCCCATGAACCTTTGAACATCCTTTTAACATTGCAGTCTTAACATGTTCTCAATAGCAGAAACCTTCAATGGGTCAGGTCGCACACCCTCATTGCAGATGATATCACCCACAAAGGTAAGTTCAGTCACTCCTAGCTGACATTTGTCTTTATTCAACTTCAGGTTTGCCTTGTATGTTGCCTCAAAGACTTGTCTGAGTCTCATGTCGTGCTCTTGTTTAGATGATCCCCAAACAACAATATCGTCCATGGAAGTATCCACACCCTCAATGTGCCTATATAGTATGTGAATGGTTTTATGGTACACTTCAGTAGCTGATGCAATTCCAAATGGAAGAGTAAGAAAACAGTATCTGACAAAAGGAGTGTTAAAGGTACACAACTTTGAACTCAGTTCATCTAGCTTAAGTTGTCAGAATCCAGAGGATGCATCTAATTTACTAAAGAACTTTGCATTAGCAAACTGTGACATAATTTCTTCATGAGTAGGCAATTTGAAATGTTGTCATTTAATGGCTCGATTCAAGTCTCCTGGATCTAAGCAAATCCTCAGTTTTCCATTTTTCTTATCAACAATGACAAGCGAATTGACTCATTCAGTTGGTTCATCAATTTTTTTTATGTCTCCTAGCCATTCCATTCTGTCAAGCTCTGCTTTCAGTTGATGACGTAATGCAAAAGGTATTTTTCTACATGGATGTACTACAGGTTGCACTGTGTTGTCAATTTTAAATGTGTGCTCTTCTGAAAGACAACCATGCCCTTTGAACAAGTCTTCATAATCTTTCATCAAGTCACCGTATTCTGTCCCTGTGTCACTGTCCAGGGCTACGTCTCTTTTCACCAAATTCAGTCTCTCACAGGCAGATAAACCCTGTATTGACTGTACATTCCTTGGCACCACCATAAATGAGGGCGTGTGCACAATATTTTTGTGTGATACTTTCACCACACATTTTCCTTTAACTGGAATCTCTGAACCTGAATAACCAGTTACTTTCATATTCATCTTATGTAACTTTGGTCTTGGCTTTAATGCATTGAACTCAGATTCTGCAAGAACATTTACTTGTGCTCCAGTATCCAGTTTACACAGAATATTGTTTTGGTTCACTTGCAATGGAATAGTCCAGTCATTCTTACTTTGTTTTCGCAAAGCACATTGATCTAAAACTCCTCACGTTCATTTTCAAGCACTGCATTTACTTGTTTTATTTTCTTTCTACTTCTGGAACAGTGTGAAAAATGATTACTCTTACCGCAGTCGTTGCACGTTTTCCCATTCACTGGACACTGTTTTGGCTGATGCTGCTGCCCACAGCGATCACATAGCTTTTTTCTCTCATATGATGTCTTGCTCTCTGTTGGTTTTGTTGTCGTTTTATTATTATTTTTAATATATTCACGAAAATGTTAGGAAACAGGAACAATCCTGGAAACTACACTGTGGAACGAGCTGCCTGAGCAAGTGGTAGACGCCATTTCGATTTCAATGTTTAAGAGGAGTTTAATTAGTACATGGATGGGTGAGATGGACGACTATGGTCCAGGTGCAGGTTGATGGGGCAAGGCAGTTTAAATGGTTCAGCATGGACTAGATGGGCCGAAGGGCCTGTTTCTGTGCTGTAGCTTTCTGTGACTCTCTGTGACTCTGTGACCTGTCTAGGAGTCTCCTAAAAGACCCTAGACCTTTCATATATCCTGAAGTCATGCCCTCTTGTCCGATAATCCTCTACCATGGGAAATAACTTTCCCACATCTAATTATTTCAGGCCTTTAATGTTCAGAATGTTTCTATGAGATCCCCCCTCATTCTCCTGAACTCCAGGGAATACAGTCCAAGAGTTGCCAGATGTTCCTCATACGATAACCCTTTCATTCCTGGAATCATTCTCCTGAATCTTCTCTGAACACTCTCCAATGTCAGTATATCTTTTCTAAAATAAGGAGCCCAAAACTGCATACAATACTCCAATTGTGCTCTCATGAGTGCCTTATAGAGCCTCAACATCACATCCCTGCTCTTATATTCTATACCTCTAGAAACGAATGCCAACCTTGCATTCGCTTTCTTCACCACAGACCCAACCTGGAGGATAACCTTTAGGGTATCCTGCACAAAGACTCTCAAGTCTGCATCTGCATCTGGAATTCCCTCTCCATCTAATTAATATTCTGCCTGTTTATTTCTTCCATCAAAGTGAATGACCATATACTTACCAACATTGTATTTCATTTACCACTTCTTTGCCCATTCCCCTAAACTATCTAAGTCTCTCTGCAGGCTCTCTGTTTACTCAACACTACCCGCTCCTCCAGCTTTCTTTGTATAATCGGCAAATTTATCCAGAAATCCTTGAATCCCATAGTCCAATTCATTGATGTACATCGTAAAAAGCAGAACTGACTCCAGTAGAACCCCACTGGTAACCAGCAGCCAGCCAGAATAGGATCCCTTTATTCCCACACTCTGCTTTCTGCCGATCAACCAATGCTCTACCCACACTAGTAACTTCCCTGTAATTCCATGGGCTCTTATCTTGCTAAGCAGGCTCCTGTGTGGTACCTTGTCAAAGACCTTCTGAAAATCCAAGTACACCACATCTACTGCATCTCCTTTGTCTATCCTGCTTGTAATTTCCTCAAAAAATTGCAGTAGTTTTGTCAGGCAGGATTTTCCTTTCAGGAAACCATGCTGGCTTTGGCCTATCTTGTCATGTGCCTCTGGGTACTCCATAATCTCATCCCTAAATATCGATTCCAACAACTTCCCAACCACTAATGTCAGGCTAACAGGTCTATAGTTTCAGCAACACACACAAAATGCTGGTGGAACGCAGCATCTGTAGGAAGAAGTACAGTCGACATTTCAGGTCGAGACCCTTCTTCAGGGTCTTGACGAAGATTCTCCACCCAAAACATTGACTGTGCTTCTTCCTATAGATGCTCGTAAACACAAAATACTCTGCAGATGCTGGGGTCAAAGCAACACGCACAACATGCTGGAGGAACTCAGCAGGTCAGGCAGCATCCATGGAAACGTTGACTGTTCATTTCCATGGATGCCGCCCGATCTGCTGAGTTCCTCCAGCGTGTTGTTCGTGTTGCTTCTCCCTATAGATGCTGCCTGACCCGTTGCATCCCACCAGCATTTTGTGTGTGTTGCTTGAATTTCCAGCATCTAGAGATTTGCTCCTGTTTGAGATCTATAGTTTCCTTTCTGCTGCCTCCCACCTTTCTTAAATAACGGAGTAACATTTGCAATTTTCTGGTCATCTGGTACAATGTCAGAATCTATCAGTTCTTGAAAGATCATCATTAATACCTCCACAATCTCTCCAGCTACTTCCTTCAGAACTCGAGGGTGCATTCCATCAGGTCCAGGAGATTTATCCACCCTCAGACCATTAAGCTTCCTGACCACCTTCTCAGTCTTAATTTTCACCGCACATACTTCACTTCCCTGACACGCTTGAATGTCCGCTATACTGCAGACGTCTTCCACTGTGAAGACTGATGCAAAGTAAGCATTCAGTTCCTCTGCCAGCATCATTTTGTATTTATCCTATATCTACACTTAACTCTCTTTTACCCTTTATATACTTAAAAAAGCTTTTAGTATCTTCTTTGGTATGAGTCACCAGCTTCATTTTAATTCATCTTTTCCTTCCTAATGAACCTTTTAGTTTCCTTCTGCAGGCTGTTAATAGCTTCCCAATCCTCTATCTTCTCTCTAGCTTTAGCTTTCTTGTATGCCCTCTCTTCTGTTTTTACCTTGACTTTGATTTCACTTGTAAGACATGGTAGTGTCCTTCTTCCATTCAAAAATCTCTTCTTATCTGGAATATGTCAGTCTGCACTTCCCTCTCTGTCAGGCTGACAGAACCTGCTGTCTGTTCCCCTCAATATGGAATCCCCTATGACTACCACATTTCTCATCTTCTTTCTCCCTTCTGCACCACGGAACTGGGCTCAGTGCCAGAGGCCCGATTGTAGTTGTCATCCCGTTTCAGGTCACACCCTCAACAGCATCTAAAACGAGATAACGATTACTGAAGGGGATCGCTACACGGGTGTTCTCTACTATCTGAGCTCTTCCCTTTTCTTCCGTGACAGTCACTCTTCAACTTCAGACAGAACCATTCAACTTCAGTCACACCTCAACCTCAGGCAGAACCACTTTCACCGTGGCCTCTCTATTTGAGCCTGCCTCCTTCACTTCCCTGCAAAGCAAGTGTTAAGCTCTGCTCAGTTCTTTCCTCTGTGGCAAAAGCAGTTGGGTAAAAAAAGCAATCTTTACAGGAAATAAGTCACTGTGTATAAGAGTGTGAAGTCCTATACCACAGGAAAGGGGAGTCAGAGGAACTACCCTTTGTGTTTCCTCTTTGTGTGCCGAAAATTACTGCTGCAAGAAGGAAGTCCAGAGAGCTGAGCACATTGTCACAATAACATTCTGTACGCCCTGAAAACGGGGGAAACCCGACTCTGTTGAGATGAGAAACAAAAGCCTTCCTGCAGTGACCATTTTCCTGTGTGTTTCAGTGGGTAAGTAACAGTGTGTACCTGTGTGTGTGTACTGTGTGTTTCTGTGTGTGTGTACCTGTGTGTTACTGTGGCTACTGTGGAGAGGGTTGAATACTGTGATGATCTGGAGGGGGTTTGGTTGACAGTCTGCCTGCATCTCTAATCACCTGTGCTGTTTATTGTTCTTGTTTTAAAATGCTTTTGTGGGAATATGGTGGGAAATTTCAGTTCATTTACTGTTACATTTTAGCTTGGGTTCTGCAGTTATTTGCTTGTGTATTTGTGGGTCACCCTGAATGTAACCAGGGTGTATGATGGTTACCTCCCTCGTCGGTGTGCCACTGGTTGGGTTCACTCTCCGGGTCAGTGCCTGGTCTGATTTGTGTTCATTACAATAAAATATTTGTTGAGTTCAACGAGCTTCGTTGTCTGTCATTATGGACCAAATGCTCGCCTCATTGGTGTCAGGAGTATTTCATTTGCCACTTCTTTGCACAATCCCCTAAACTCTCTACTCTTTATAAAACTGAACAGAACTTTCAGTATTCTGCTTTATATTATTGGCGAGTTTCCCCTCATATTTTATCTTTTCCCTTCTTTTAGCTTTTTAAATTGCCTCTTGTTGGATTTAAAAAAAATTCCAATCATCCAACTTCTCACTCACTTTTGTTACTTATGTGCTCTTTTTTGACTTTTTTGCAGTCCTTAACTTCCTCTGTCAGTCACAATTGCCTGACAGGAAGTTTGAGAACTTCTTCCAGATAGATAGAGATAGATATATATATATGTAGATATATGCAGATATATATAGATGTAGATATGTAGATATATATAGATATCCTGCACCTTGTGAACCATTCCCAGAAACTTCAGCCATCCCTGTTCTGCTGTCATCCTCCTCCAATCCACCTGGGCAAGCTCCTCTCTCGTGCCTCTGTAATTCCCTTTATTCCATTGAAATACTGATACATCTGACTAAAGCTTCTCCTCCTGAATTTCCTGTATGAATTCAATCAAATTGTAATCACTGTCTCTTAAGTGTTCCTTTATGCTCTCTAATAAAATCTGGATTAAGTCTGGGTTTTAGATGTTTCAGAAAGGTCAGGGAGGGAGGCAAAAGAGGTGGGAGTGTGGCACTGTTGTTTAGAGACAGTGTCGTGGTTGCAGAAAAGGAGGACGTCATGTTGGGATTGTCTACGGAGTCTCTGTGGGTGGAGGTTAGGAAGAGGAAGGGGTCAACAACTCTACTGGGTGTTTTTTACAGGCTGCCCAATAGTAACAGAGATAACAAGGAACAGATAGGGAAACAGATCTTGGATAGGTGTAATAATAAAAGAGTTGTCGTGATAGGAGATTTTAATTTCCAAATATCGATTGGCATCTCCCTAGAGCAAGGGGCTTATATGGGGTGGAGTTTGTTAGGTGTGTTCAGGAAGGTTTCTTGACACAATATGTAGATAAGCCTACAAGAGGAGAGGCTGTACTTGATCTGGTATTGGGAAATGAACCTGGGCAGGTGCAGATCTCTCAGTGGGAGAGCATTTTGGAGATAATGATCACAACTCTATCTCCTTTACCATACCATTGGAGAGAGATAGGAACAGACAAGTTAGAAAAGTGTTTAATTGGAGTAAGTGGAATTATGAGGCTATCAGGCAGGAAATTGGAGGCTTAAACTGGAAACAGATGTCCTCAGGGAAAAGTATGGAAGAAATGTGGCAAATGTTCAGAGGATATTTGTGTGGAGCTCCGCATAGGTACGTTACACTGTGACAGGGAAGTTATGGTAGGGTACAGGAACTATGGTGTACAAAGGCTGTGATAAATCTGGTCAAGAAGAAAAGCGTACAGAAGGTTCAGAAAGCTAGGTAATGTTAGAAATCTAGAAGATTATAAGGATAATAGGAAGGAGCTTAAGAAGAAAATAAGTAGAGCCAGAAGGGGCCATGAGAAAGTCTTGGCAGGCAGGATTAAAGAAAACCCCAAAGCATTCTACAAGTATGTGAAGAGCAAGAGGATAAGATGTGAAAGAATAGGACCTATCAAGTGTGACAGTGGGAAAGTGTGTAAGGAACCAAAGGAAATAGCAGAGGTACTTAATGAATACTTTACTTCAGTATTCACTATGGAAAAGGATCTTGGTGACTGCAGTCATGACTTGCAGCAGACTGAAAAGCTTGAGCATGTAGATATTAAGAAACAGGATGTGCTGGAGGTTTTGGAAAGCATCAAGTTGGATAACTCACAGGGACTAGTTGGGAGCTTAATATTGTATTGAAAAGACAGGCAGGAAGTCATAGGCAGTGTTGTGGATCTGCTGGTAAGAGGAATTACATCTTTAGAAACGAGTGACAAAGGGTCAGAGAATTTTGAATCTTTGTGAGTGGAGTTAAGAAATGGCAAGGGTAAATAAAACATTATGGGGATCACATATAGATCACAAAAGAGGGCATTTGTTAAATGCCTACGAGGTAGATGTACCCCAGGCTACTGTGGGAGGCGAGGGAGGAGATTGCTGAGCCTCTGGCAATGATCTTTGCATCATCAATGGGGACGGGAGAGGTTCCAGAGGACTGGAGGGTTGTGGATGTTGTTCCTTTATTCCTTTATTCAAGAAAGGGAGGTGAGATAGCCCAGGAAATTATAGACCAGTGAGTCTTACTTCAGTGGTTGGTAAGTTGATGGAGAAGATCCTGAGAGGCAGGATTTATGAACATTTGATGAGGTATAATATGATTAGGAGTAGTCAGCATGGTTTTGTCAACGGAAGGACATCCTTTACGAGCTTGGTTGCATTTTTTGAGGGTATGACAACACATTGATGAAGGAAGAGCAGTAAATGTAGCGTATATGGATTTCATCAAGGCATTTGATAAGGTCTTCCATGCAAGGCTTATTGAGAAAGTAAGGAGACATGGGACACAAGGGGACATTGATTTGTGGATCCAGAACTGGCTTGCCACAGAAAGCAAAGAGTGGTTGTAGACGTGACATATTCTACATGAAGGTTGGTCACCAGTGGAATCTGTTGTGGGACCCTTACTCTTCATGATTTTTATAAATGACCTGGATGAGGAAGTAGAGGGATGGGTTAGTAAGTTTGCTAGTGACACAAAGACGTGTTATGGATTAGTGTGGAGGGCTGTCAGAGTTTGCAGCAGGACATTGATAGGATGCAAGACTGAACTGAGAAGTGGCAGATGGAGTTCACCCCAGATAAGTGTGGAGTGGTTCATGTTGGAAGGTCAAATATGATGGCAGAATTTCGTATTAATGGTAAGACTCCTGGCAGTGTGGAGGATCAGAGGGATCTTGGGGTCCGAGTCCATAGGACGCTCAAAGCAGCTGTGTGCAGGTTGACTCTGTGGTTAAGAAGGCATACGGTGTATTGGCCTTCATCAATTGTGGTATTGAATTTAGGAGCCACAAGGTAATGTTGCAGCTATATAGGACCCTGGTCAGACCCCACTTGGAGTACTGTGCTCAGTTCTGGGCACCTCACTACAGGAAGGATGTGGAAACCATAGAAAGGGTACAAAGCAGATTTACAAGTATGTTGCCTGGATTGGGGAGCATGCCTTATGAGAAGAGGTTGAGTGAACTTGGCCTTTTCTTCTTGGAGTGATGGAGGATGAGAAGTGACTTGATAGAGGTGTATTAGATAATGAGAGGCATTGATCGTGTGGATAGTCAGAGGCTTTTCCCCAGGGCTGAAATGGTTGCCACAAGAGGACACAGGTTTAAGGTGCTGGGGAGTAGGTAAAGAGGAGATATCAGGGGTAAGTTTTTTATGCAGAGAATGGTGAGTGTGTGGAATGGGCTGCCAGCAACGGTGGTGGAGGTGGATACAATAGGATCTTTTAAAAGGCTTTTGGATAGGTACATGGAGCTTAGAAAAATAGAGGGCTATCGGTAAGCCCAGCAATTTCTAAGGAAGGGACATGTTTGGCACAACGTTGTCGGCTGAAGTGCCTGTATTGTGCTGTAGGTATACTATGCTTCTATGTTTCTAAAACATAACATACATCCTATGGTAGATTTTCCCTGTCCATGCTCAAGCACGTGCTACTCTAAAAGTCTATCTCGTAGGCATTTAACAAATGCCCTCTTTTGTGATCTATATGCGATCCCCATAATGTTTTATTTACCCTTGCCATTTAACTCCACCCAGAAAGATGTAGCATTCTCTGACCCTTTGTCACTCGTTTCTAAAGATGTAATTCCTCTTACCAGCAGATCCACAACACTGCCTATGACCCTGCCTGTCTTTTCAATACAATATTAAGCTCCCAACTATTACATTCTTTCAGGCATGACTCATTATACTGATGTATCTCCAATTGTACCATGTTCATCCATTTTATTCAGAATACTATGCACTTTTAAACACAGCACCTTCAGTCCTACATTCTTCACCCTTTTGAGTTTTGCCTTTTGGTACAATTTAACAATTTGCACTATTTACATTTATCCCATCATTTGTACCTGCTGCAAAGCCCATGGTTGTGATATTTCAAGGATGGCTGCAAACCAAAATGCTCTACTCTCTCGCATTCATGATTTTGTGGTCCAGCACAGTCAAACAGTGAAGCACCATCTATATGTATTGGCCTGGTTCAGATTTTTACTGCTGTGCTGTGAGGTATTCCATATTAATAGTTTTCTGTAAAAGTAGAGTGTCCAACTGGTACAATGCTCTGGTTTTGACTAAAAGTAAGGAGCAATGTTGTTCACCTTAGGAATGTGGTGTCAGCCAATCAGGATGGTGGGATTGAGAGAGTGTTCTAGAGCGAGCTGGGCAGAGAGAGATCTGTGACGGACACTGGTGGGGTTCTTGGTCTTTTGGAGGGGGCTGTGGTAGAGAGAAGGTCGGGACAGATGCCCGGGACATTTGATCCAACGGGAAGACGCCATTGAAGAAGTACTTTGCAGAATGAAGGAGGCCAATATGGGAAGCTCTAACTGTGATTGATGATGAGAATTCAGTGCCGTGAGTAATGGTGATACCCAGTTTTTTGACAATATGAGTTCCGATGGTCATGTGCACATTTAGACTGTTGCAATTGTAATGAGCCATTTTATTTTTATATTTTCTTTACTTCCTTTAATAACTGCTTTTTAAGGCTGAAATAGTTAAATATACTTCCTTTATAATTTCATGCTGGTGTATGATTTGTCATTTCATGGCAACCAAGATTGCAACTTTCTTGTTTGGTTGAACCCCAAATCACGTGGACCCTCAGCAAAAATTGTTTATGAAAGGAATCCCTCTGACAGTGGAGTCACTTGGTTGTCAGCAGAGATGGCTGTTGAGCCAAGTTTGCATGTGAGTCCAGTGAGAGGGGTACACTTGTGGGGACTACTGCCGGGTATTTCTTAATGCTATGTGAATGCCTTTTAAGAAGTCAGAGGTATCATAGGTCTCAAATGTTTCAAAGGTACATTTAATGTCGGAGAAATGTGTACACGGGCTGTACAATATACATCCTGAAATATTTTTTCTTCACAACCATCACAAGAATGAGCAACAGTTAAATGTTAGAACCCCAACGTCACCCTCAGCTCCCCTCCCTCCCTCAAGTAAGTGGCAGCAAGCAGCGATCCCCCTCCCCCCACGGGCAAATAAAGCATCGGCACATGCCACCGAGCACTCAAACGTGAGCAAAGCAACGGTAAAGACACAGACTTGCAGTTACCCCAAAGACTTTATTTTTCACCTGGCACTTGACATACCACAGGCTCTCCCTCTCCCTAATAAGGGAGAGAGAGTTGTCTTTGCTTCACAGCAAGAGGTGAGACATAACAAACAACTCACTGGTTTCCAATGTTAAAAGTCCATTGCGTTGCTTTTTTCGAGCTCTATACCCATAGATCTCGGATCTCGGATCTTGTGAACTAAATGTTCTGCCACATGTGCCACGTGTCCCTGGTGTTACAGAAATGGTTGTAGATGTTCAGTGTTCAACTGCCGTATCATCCTATTCTTACCCTCAGTGGCCACAGACAGCAACTCACACAATAAACTGGAATAGCATTTACTCTTTTCACTAATAGCCAAGTTTACAGGTCACGGGGCTTCTCCGATCGATTTAATCTTTCCAGGAATGTCACCACTAACAGCTACTCACTGACCATCAGCAACGTGAGGATCACCGACCCTAAACTTTACATCTGTGGCATTTGGGGGAAGGTCTTTGGAAAGGGAACCCAGCTGAACGTGACCAGTGAGTAATTCATGTTGGTTCTGTTTTCCAGTCACGTCCCTGTATCGATGAGTAATGATGATACTGTACATTCAGTTTCACAGAAACAGCTGTTATTACAAGTTTATAAAGAGTGGAACAAACTGAATGTGGATAAAGATTCACTGCCTGCCGAGCTGAGGGGTACATAGGGATGGAGAATAAATATCAGCATGGACAGTGACATCAACGTCCCAGGAATGGAGAAAAGCTTTTCAGTTTCCTTCCAAACTCCGGATATCAGCTGCTCAGTTCAAGTTCAAGTTTAATTGTCATTCAGCCACACACATGAAAACAGCCAAATGAAACCGTGTTCCTCTGGGGCCAAGGTGCAGAACACTGTACCGACAGAACACAGCACGTATAGTCATGACAGCAGAACAACATACAGTCCAGTATAGCCCAGGTCCCTGAGTGGCATAGCCTGTAGATTGATGGTTCTGGTCCAGCTTGTCTTCCATTGGACGGATCCTTTTTCACAGCCATGTTGGTATCAATATATAGCACAATTTGTGTCTGTTCACACTCCCACTCCAGAATGCAGAGGACCTGATCCGAGACATCTCTAATGCTGGCATCTGGAAGGCAACATTCCATCTGAGAGTTGTTGATGAGTTTGCTTTGAAGTGAAGGTGGAATTATGTCTGAGCAGAATTTGGAACAATGGGCTAGTTTGTGTGTGTGAAAGGAGGTGAGGGAAAATGGGACGAGTAGTGTAGACGTGTAACATTTAGGCAGGACATGTTCACACGGTCCTGTAGGAAGCAGGTGTTGAACAAAGAGGCTGGGAGATCTGTCCCCACCTGGTGTGAAAGGTTAAACCCTGAGACAGCAATATTCAACCACAGAGGAGAGCCAAACCTCTCACTACACCGTGTGTCCTGTACACGGCCTCCTGTGAACTGCTTTTCTGCCCAGGTCCCTCTCTGTGCTACAGATACAGGGGAGCATGAGAAAAGAAGCAGCAGGAGGCCATTCAGCCCCTCAGGCTGAATCTGCTGTTCAGCAATGTCAAGGCTGATATTTGAATGTGTTGTATTTTACCCATATCTCTAGTTCAACTTCATACATGAAGCTATTTACATATCTGTGTTGAATCTACTTAGCCAGCAAAACTAAGGGTTCAGGCACATAATTTGCTGAAACTGGCGACACAGGTTGATAGATCAGTGAAGAGAGGGTTCGGCACGTTTGTCTTCATCAGTCAGTGCTTTGAGTGCAAGAGTTGGAATGCCATTCAACAAGATGCTGGGGAGACCACCCTTGGAGTATTTTGCACAAGTTTGCTCATCACGTAATGATGATGTCATTATACGGAATTTAAACAGAGGCCAATCAGAGTTTGCTGGTGAAAGTAAAGATGACTTCACACAGGTTGAGGAGTGAGCTTTAAAAATCATTGGTTTGTTGCCAGTTTCTGGAAGTTTGAACAGTGGTGAGATGAAATGAAAGTAAAGCAGGGCAATTGGAATACCCATCTTTAGAGTGGGGATACTTTTGGCTTTGGCTCAGCGAGCTTGGGCAATAACACGCATGGTATCTGGTCAGCTTTCTCTGGCTCAGTCTTCATCTGTCAGTGTCACTTGGAGTCTTGCGAGCATTTTGGATCCATTATTTAAGAAAGGGTGTGCTGACATTGGAGAGGGCTCAGAGGAGGTTCACGAGAAAGATTACAGGAATGAAAGGGTTAACATATGAGCAACAAATGAAGGCTCTGGGCCTGTACTCACTGGAATTTAGAAGAATGATGGGAGGATCTCACTGAAACCCATCCAATGTTGAAAGGCCGAGTTCGACTGTATGGGAAGAGGATGCTTCCTATGGTGAGGGAGTCTAGGGCCAGAGGGCACAGCCTTCATTTAGAGTTACGTCTATTTACAGCAGAGATGAAGAGGAATTCCTGTAGCCAGAGGATGGTGGATCTGTGGCAATTATTGCCACAGGAGGCTGTGGAGGGCAGGTCACCAAGGCATTTAAGGTGGAGGTCTGGATATGCTGAGCTGTCTGTCTCTGGAATGAAAGACTCTGATGTGACCATAGAGGTGTCTAAAATCATGGGGGGACTAGATCGTCACTTTCTGCTGTCTGTGTAATTTGTTCTTTATCACACCATTGGGTGTTTGATGTTTTCTTGAACGTGTTCCATGGTGTTTCACTGTTTAGTGACTGTCTGTGGGAGGATGAATCCCAGAGTTGTATTCTGTATACATACTTTGATAATAAATTTACTTTGAATCTTTGATATGGTGGGTGGTCAGAGTCCTTTTCCCAGGGGAGTGCAGTTTGAACTAGCGGGTGTAGGTTTAAGATGAGGTGGAGGATTGAATGGGGACCAGAGGGGCATGTTTTCCACATGGAGGGTGGTTTGTATATGGCACAAGAGGGAGTGTTAGAGGGGGTACAATTGCAACATTTAAAATACATGACAAGAACGTGGGCAGTGAACCTCAGAGGGATTATGGGTCCAACTCAGGGAAATGGGATCAGTTGAGATAAATATCTGGTGAGCAGGGACATGTTGGGCAACACGGCCCATTTCTGTGTTGTACAAGTCCATGACTCTGTCACCCTCAGCCCCCATTTGTTCTTCAGGCCTGTCTCCATCCCACGGTTCAGCCTGTCAGCACATCGGTGCCAACTGGTCACCACCTGTGGCCAGTCCCACTCCGCCCTGGACCAGTTTGGTACTGACGTGGTATCCCCTGGGTCCGGCTCTTTTCTGACCTTCAGTTGTTTACTGCCCACAGGTGTAAATGCAGGGACAGTCCTGATCCAATCACCAGGAGTTGTGAAGGTGCGTGAAGGTGGAACGGTGCAGATACAGTGTGTCCTGGAGAGTGACAATGTGGATGTCACTGTGGATAAATACACTGTACTCTGGTACAACTCAAACAATAAACTGACAAGTGAAGGAATCGTCCTTATTCTTTACAATACTGGCCAAGTTTACAGGTCACAGGGCTTCTCTGATCGATTTCAGGTTTCCAGGAATGTCACCACTAACAGCTACTCACTGACCATCAGCAACGTGAGGATCACCGACTCTAAACTTTACATCTGTGGCATTTGGGGCTCGGTCTTTGGAAAGGGAACCCAGCTGAATGTGACCAGTGAGTACTTCATGTTGGTTCTGTTTTCCAGTCACGTCCCTGTATCAATGAGTAATGATGATACTGTACGTTCAGTTTCACAGAAACAGCTGTTATTACAAGTTTATAAAAAGTGGTCCAAACTGAATGTGGATAAAGATTCACTGCCTGCCGAGCTGAGGGGTACGTAGGGATGGAGAATAAATATCAGCATGGACAGAGGCATCAACATCCCAGGAATGGAGAAACGATTTTCAGTTTCCTTCTGAACTCCCGATATCAGCTGCTCAGTTCAAGTTCAAGTTTAATTGTCATTCAGCCACACAAATGAAAACAGCCAAATGAAACCGTGTTCCTCTGGGGCCAAGGTGCAGAACACAGTACCGACAGCACACAGCACATATAGACATGACAGCAGAACAACATACAGTCCAGTACAGCCCAGGTCCCTGAGTGGCATAGCCTGTAGATTGATGGTCCTGGTCCAGCTTGTCTTCCTCTGGACCGATCCTTTTTCACAACCAGGTTGGTACAGATGCAGGGAAACATGAAAAAAATGCAGCTGTAGGCCATTCAGCCCCTCATGCTGAATCTGCTGTTCTGCAACACCATGGCTGATGTTTGAACACTTTGCACTTTTCCCATATCTCTTGTCCAACTTCATATGTAAAACTATTTTGCTGTCTGTGTTGAATCTCCTGAGTGCCTGAGTCTGCAAATCTCAGAGTTCAGACACATCGTTCCCTGAAACTGGCGACACAGTTAGATAGGGCTGTGATGATGGCATTGGCAAGTTTGTCTCATTAATCGGTCAAGTCGATGAGGGAGCTTTACAATCGCTCCTTTGTAGCAGTTTTTTTCAGAGATTCCACAGCAGCCAATTGGCATTTGGACATGGAAAGTAAAAGTAAGCGGAAGAAAGTCAGCAAATGCTGAAATCCAGATCAATACACACAAAATGCTGGAGGAAGTCAGCAAGTCAGGCAGCATCAGTGGAAAAGAATAGAGTCAACGTTTTGGGCTGATGACTGAAATGGACGGGGAAAGACACATGAATAAAAAGAATAGATAGAAGCTGATAGGTGAAGCCAGGTTCTTGGGAAAGGTAAACGACTGGGTATAAGGGAATCTAACGAGATAGGAGAATGGACAATAGGAGAAAGGGAAGGAGGAAGTGATGAGATGATGAGATGGCTTTTTAGAGCAGCTCATGGTTGAGGCCAATAGGGAATCAGCTATTCCGGATTGGATGTTGTGCCATGAGCCGGAATTGATTAGAGAGCTTCAGGTAAAGGAGCTCTGTACAGTGGTGATCTTCATACGATACAACTCACCTTGCAATTAGAGAAGGAGAAACTAAAGTCAAATGTACTGTACTTATATTACGGAGGAGTAAAGGGAATGATAGATGTATGAGAGGAGCTGGCCAAAATTGTTTCGGTAAAAAAAACTCTGGCAGGACTGACAGCAGAGCAACAATGGCTGGAATTTCTGGAAGCAATCTGGTAGGTGCAAGATATATAGATGCTGAAGAGGAAAAGTATTTTAAAGGCAAGGTGATACATCCATGGCTAACAAGGGAAATCAAAGCCAAAGAAAGAGCATATAATAGAGCAAAGATCGTGGGTAGTTAGAAGATTGGGAATCTTTAAAAAACCAACAGAAGGCAACTTAAAAATTACGAAGGAAAAGATGAAATATGAAGGTAAGCTAGCCAATAATGTTAAAGAAGATTTCTATGGGTACATAAATTGTAAAAGAGAGGTGAGAATCAATATCGGGCCATTGGAAAATGATGCTGCAGAGGTAGTAATTGAGATCAAGGAAATGGCAGACACACTGATTAAGTATTTTGCATCAGCCTTCACTGTGAAAGACAATCGCAGTATGCCAGGAGTTTGAGAGTGTCTGGGAGGAAAAGTGTGTGAAGTTGCCATTATCAGGGAGAAGGTTCTTAGGAAACTGAAATGTCTGAAGTAGATAAGGCTCCTGGACCAGAGAGTATGTGCCACAGGGTTCTAAAAGAGGTGGCTGGAGAGATTGTAGCGGCAATAGTAATGATCTTTAAATTCAATTGATTCTGGCATGATTCCAGAGGAATGGAAAATTACAAATGTCACTCCACTTTTCAAGAGTGGTTGGGAAGATGTTTTAGAGTTGAATGTTAAGGATGTGGTTTTGGGGAACTTGGAGGCACATGATAAAATAGGCCTTTGTCTCCATGGCTTCATCAAATTGAAATCTTGCCTGATAAACCTGTTGGAGTTCTTTGAATAATTAACAAGCAGTATAAACAATGGAGAATTGGTGGATATTGTGTACTTGAATTTTCAGAAGGCTTTTGACAAGCTACCACACATGAGGCTGTTCAACAAGAGCCCTTGGTATTACAGAGAAGATTCTCTCATGGATATGCAGTGGCTGGTTGGCAGGAGGCAAAGAGTGGAATTAAGGGGGCCTTTTCTGGTTTTTTGCTGGAGACTAGTGATATTACACAGGTGTCAGTATTGGGACTGCTTCTTTTTATGTTTTATGTCAATTTCTTGGATGGTGGAATTGATCGCTTTGTGACAAAGTTTGTGGATGATATGAGGATAGGTGGATGGGGAGGTAGTTTTGAGGCATGGAGAGGCTACAGAAGGACTTAAACAGATTAGGAGAACAGGCAAAGAAGTGGCAGATAGAGTACAGTGTCATTTTGGTAGAGGAAATAAATGGGCAGGCTATTTTCTAAATGGAGATAAAAGTCAAAGGTTCAAAGGGACTTTGGAATGACCTCATTGAAACCTCTTGAATGTTGAAAGGCTTTGGCAGAGTTGATATGGAGAGGGTGTTTCCTATGGTAGGGGAACCTAAGATCAGAGGACATTGTCTCAAAGTAGAGAGGCATCATTTAGTAACAAAGATTAGGAACAAACATTAGAAGGAATTTCATTAGCCAGAGAGTGGTGAATCTGTGGAACCAAGTCATTGGGTATTTTTAAGGAAGAGGTTGATAGTTTCTTGATTAGTCAGGGCATGAAGGGATATGGGGAGAAGGTAGGGGTTTGGGGCTGAGAGGGAACGTGGGTCAGCCATGATGAAATGGCAAAGCAGACTCAGTAAGCCAAATGGCCTAATTCTGCTTTTAAATCTTATGGTCTTTTCGTACTATTGAGTAAAATTAAAGTGACTTCATACATGTTGAGGAGGGAGCTTTTAAAATCAGATCCTTGTAGCCATTTTTTTCAGAGCTTTAACAAGGTCCATTCAGAGTTTGAAGGTGAAAATAAAGGGTGACATCAGCCATGTCGAGGAGGGAGCTTTACACAATAAGCACTTTGTAGCTGTTTTTTTCGAAGCTTGAACAGCGAGAAATTGGTGCTTGGGATTCATTAGTAAGATCAAATAAACAAAAGGCAGGGGCAAGTAGAGTGGCCATGTTGGAGCAGGTCGGTGTTGGAGAGGTGTGACTTTTGGCTTTGACGGGACAGGCTTGGACGATAACAGGCATGGCCAACGTAAGTATCTGGTAACACGAGTGAATCTGCAGATGCTAGAAATAAATAAAAACACAAAATGCTGGCAGAACTCAGCAGGCCAGACAGCATCTATGGGAGG
The DNA here is from genome assembly GCF_048418815.1 of Hemitrygon akajei. NCBI lineage: Eukaryota > Metazoa > Chordata > Chondrichthyes > Myliobatiformes > Dasyatidae > Hemitrygon > Hemitrygon akajei. Next base: position 8,195,082 of record NC_133130.1, read on the forward strand.
AGGTAGTGACGACGTTTCGGGCCGAAACCCGAAATACCATCATGGTCCTGAAAAAACGTTGTCTCATTTTTACTATGCACTGTACCAGCAGTTACAGTCGAAATGACAATAAAAGTTGACTTGACTTGACTTGATGAAGGGTGATGAAACCCCCCTGATGAAGGGAGCAAGCCTTATGAGAATAGGTTGAGTGAAGTTGGTCTTTTCTCTTTGGAGCGACGGAGGATGAGAGCTTTGAAAAATAGAGGGCTATGGGTAACTCTAGGTAGTTCTAAGGTAAGGACATGTTCAGCACAGCTTTGTGGGCTGAAGGGTCTGTACTGTGCTGCAGGTTTTCTATGTTTCTACAAATCTATTGGAATTCTTTGATGAAATAATAATCAGAACAGACAAAGGAGAATCGGTTGATGTTGTGTACTTGGATTTTCGGAAGGCTTTTGACAAGGTGCCACACATGAGGCTGCTAACAAGCTGCGAGACCATAGAATTACAGGAAAGATTCTGGCATGGACAAAGCAGTGACTGATTGGAAAGAGGCAAAGAGTGGGAATAAAGTGAGCCTTTTATGGTTGGCTACCAGTGACTAGTGATGTTCCACATGGGTCTGCGTTGGGACTGATTCATTTTACAGTATATGTCAGTGATTTGCATCATAGGTGGAGGGGCAGGTTGTTTTGAGGAAGCAGAGAAGCTACAAAAGGACTTAGACAGAATAGGAGAGTGGGCAAAGAAATGGCAGATGGAACACAGTGTCGGGAAGTATATGGTCATGCACTTTGGTGTAACAAATGAAAAATTGAATATTTTCTAAATGGAGAGAAAATACAAAAAACTGAAGTGCAAAGGGACTTGGGAATCCTCGTACAGAATTCCCTGAAGCTTAATAAGCAAGTTGAGTCGGTGGTGAGGAAGGCAAATGCAATGTTAGCATTCATTTCAAGAGGATTAGAATATAGAAACAAGGGTGTAATGTTGAGACTTTATAAAGCACTGGTGAAGCCTCACTTGAAGTATTGTGAGTAGTTTAGGTCCCCTTATCTTCAAAAGAATATGCTGAAACTGGAGAGGGTTCAAAGGAGATTCAGAAAACGATTTCAGGATTGAATAGATTGTCATATGAAGAGTGTCTGATGACTCTAGGAATGAGGCCTGACCTATCAACTGGTGAAAGGACTTGATAGAGTGGATGTGGACAGGATGTTTCCTGTGGTGGGAAGTGATAGACCAGAGGACACAACCTCAGAATAGAGGAGCATCCTTTTAGAACGGAGATGAAGAGGAATTTCTTTAGGCAGGGAGCAGAGAATCTGTGGATTTCATTGCCACAGGCAGCTGTAGAGGCCAGGTCTTTATGTATATTTAAGGAAGAGGTTGATAGATTCTTGATTGGTCAGGGCATGAAGAGATACGGGGAGAAGGATGGAAATTGGGGCTGAGAGGGCAATTAGATCAGCCATGATGAACAGGTAGAGCAGACTCGATGGGCCAAATGGTCTAATTCTGCACCTATATCTTAAGGTCTTCTGGTCTTATGGTCCTCTGATCTTATCCTTGCAAGTGGAACAAATGCCCTACCTACCCCGACACGTCCTCCCTCACTACCACTCAGGGCCCCAGACAGTCTTTCTAGGGAAGCTGAAAATTTCTGACTGTCAGGGGCTCTCAGAAGTGCTGAGAGACCTTTCCAGCTTTGACAAGGCCACAGTGGAGATTTGGCTCCTACATTTGTCTTTCAGAGGAATTCTGTCGACAGGGCTTGCTCTCCACCTCTGTGTCTCAGTGACACTTCGAAACCAGGTCCCCCACACAGCACCTTGATCTACCACCACACCCCCCCCCCCACAAGCTGGGGTTGAAGTGACGATATTCTCCCTTACAGGTGCAGACGTTCCTGTCCTTATCCAGTCCCCGAGCGTACAGCGTGTCACTGAGGGTCACATGGCGTGGTTATGGTGTACCATGAGCAAAGCCAGGCTGGAAGACACCGACGTCCACTGGTATCGGAAACTACCTGGGCAGGACATGGAGTGGGTTCTAACACACAGGGCAGGAGGCAGCCCAGAGTGGGGACGGGGTTTCACTGAGAGGTTCCAGTCCTACAGAGACACGTCCAACAGCAGCTTCACCCTGACAGTCACAGACGTGGTGCACAGTGATTCTGCCGTCTATTACTGCAGAGTGTGGGGAGACATCAACGGGAACGGCACCCAGCTCATCGTAACCAGTGAGTACAAGTTCTATTTATTCAGCAGTGTGTCCCTACTTTGGGAGTTATTCCACCACCAGTCACTTCCCGTGGCTGGGCACATTGTAGTGAAGAACACACAGTGTAATACTGGAGCCCCGTCACTGGGACACGATCCAGAGCACTGTGGCCCCTAACTCATGGGTGGGGAGCACCAACATGATGACTGACCGCCTGCTCTGTGTGTCCAGTTGGATATTTGAACATAAATGTCAATGTGGAGTGTGTTATCACAGGAGAGAAAAAGAGAAACTCTTCAGTGTTCAGAGTCATAGATCAGGGTCTCAAGGCACGACTGCGCAAACGCGTGGACATCAGTCAATTAGAATAGCGAGAAGAGTTTAAAATGAGACAGTTATTTCTTCAGTGGTTTGACTGAGGTTCGACTGTAGTGTGTGGACATCAGCCAGTTAGAATAGCGAGAAGAGTTTAAAGGAGACAGCTTTATAATGCGGGTAACAGAGATGAGGGAATCAGAGTAGGAAGGCATTGGCAGAACGGAGCTTCAGCGATAACGGGTCGAGTTGCCTGTGTAGAATACAGACAGGAAGTATGTGTGTGAGGCCGGCGTTCCGTGCTCCGTGTCAGATGTAGGAAGTCCGGGAGACTTTCAGCCACATCTACATCAGGTGTGTCGAGCAGCAGCTCCTTGGGGACCACGTTAGGGAACTGGAGAAGCAGCTCGATGCCCTTTGTCTGGTCAGGGAGAATGAAGAGGTGATAGAAAGCAGCAATAGGCAAGATGGAGTTCAACCCAGCTAAGTGTGAGGTGGTTCATTTTGGTAGGTCAAATGTGATGGCAGAATATAGTATTAATGGCAAGACTCTTGGCAGTGTGGAGGATCAGAGGGATCTCGGGTCCGAGTCCATCATCATCATCAGGTGCCATGCCCAGTTTGAGCTTTGATTGCCATGGCCCACACACTCCCGTTTCGGGTCAAGTGGATCAATTCATTGGTATTCATTTCCAGTTCTCTGGCTGCTGTCTCCAACATCATTTGTCTTTGCCTTCCTCTTGCTTTCTCCCCTTCAATCTTTCCCATAATTACCGTGCATTCTAACTCCTCTTTCCTAATCACATGTCCGATGAAGTTATGTGGCCTTTTCATGATCTCATACATTATTTCTCTTTTTGTACTTGCTTTGTTCATGACATCCTCGTTGGATATTCATTCTGTCCATGATATTCTTTGCATCCTCCTCAAAAACCAAATCTCTGCTGCTTCAATTCATTTCCTCATGTTACTAGATATTGTCCAACATTCTGAGCCATATAACATCACTGGATAAATATAACATTTCAGTACTCTGAGGCGGGTTGTCATGCCTAGTTTAGTGTTGGTCAGTATACTCTTCATTCTCGTAAAGGTGTCTTTTGCCATCCCTATTCTTTTGATGTCCATGTCGCACCTGCCATCTGATGTCACCCAGCTTCCTAAGTAGCAAAAGTTCCGTACTTGTTTATGTCTTCCCGGTTTATTCTCAGCCTGCAGTTAGGATTCTCCTTCTTTTTGGATATCACCATACATTCTGTCTTTTTGCAATTGATGGATTGACCCATTTTTGCACTTTCTTCAACAATTATATCAATTAAGTTTTGTAGTTCTTCCTCCGTACTTGCAATTAACACCATGTCATCCGCATTTCTGAAATTATTGATGTTACACCGCCAACTTTGATTCCCAAGATGTCTCTTATTTTTTGTAATATTGTTTCACTGTACACATAAACAAATCGGGGGGAAAACACACCCTTGTCTAACGCCTCTCTTGATTTTTGTAAATTGACTCACTTCTCCATCTATTCTTACAGTGGCAGTTTGTTCCCAGTACAGATTTCTGATTAGGCAGAGGTCTTTCGAATCCAGATCTAGAGTTTCCTGTAATATTTCAAATAAGTTATTGTGCTTCACTTTATCAAATGCTTTTGTGTAGTCGATAGAACAAACAAATCTTTTTGCACTTGAATAGCTCATTCTGGTAGTATTCTTAACATCAATATCACGTTTCTTGTACCTTTGTCTTTCACAAAACCACATTGTTCTTTACCTATTTCAGCTTGCATCGTACTTTCTTCATAATTGTCTTGAAGATCCTCTTGACGCTGTTGTTGTGCGATACAGTTTGTGAGTTTGACCATGGTTTTCTTAGCAAATAGATTCTAGGAAACCTAGTATCAGCAATGGTGGTTTGCTATTGCCTTCTGTTGGGTGAACAAAGAAATCGCCATTTCCTCCGAGTCCATAAAACACTGAAAGCTGCTCTGCAGGTTGACCCTATGGTTAAGGATGCATACAGTGCATTGGCCTTCCTCTTTCATGGGAGTGAGTTTAAGAACCGAGAGGTAATGTTGCAGCTATGTAGGACCCTGGTCAGACCCCACTTGGAGTACCGTGCTCAGTTCTGGTCGCCTCACTACAGGAAGGATGTGGAAACCATAGAAAGGGTGCAGAGGAGATTTACCTGGATTGGATTGCCTGTATTGGGGAGCATGCCTTATGAGAACATGTTGAGTGAACTCAGCCTTTTCTCCTTGGAGTGACCTGATAGAGGTGTATAAGATGATGAGAGGGATTGATCGTGTAGGTAGTAAGAGGCTTTTTCCCAGGGCCAATATGAGAGGGTGCAGTTTTAAGGTGCTTGGAAGTAGGTACAGAGGAGATGTCAGGGGTAAGTTATTTACTTAGTGGTGAGTGCGTGGTATGGGCTGCCGGCGATGTTGGCAAAGGTGGATATGATAGGGTCTTTTGAGAGACTCCTGGACAGGTACATGGAGCTTAGAAAAATAGAGGGCTATGGGTAACCCTAGGTAATTTCTATAGTAAGGACATGTTCAGCACAGCTTTGTGGGCCAAAGGGCCTGTATTGTGTGGTAGGCTTTCTATGTTTCTCTGTTTCTTCAATCGGAATCAGGTTTACTATCACAGGCGTATGTACTGAAATTTGTTAACTTAGTGGCAGCAGTACAATGCAATAAATGACAATATCAATTACAGTAAATCCACATCAAATAGTTAAAATAAAAATAGTGCAAAACGAAAAGTGAGGGAGAGGTCACGGGTTCAACGTCCATTTTGGAATTGTATGACAGAGGGGAAGAAGCTGTTCCTGAATCATTGAGTGTGTGCCTGCAAACTTCTGTACCTCCTTCCTGACAGTAACAATGAGAAGAGGGCATGTCCTACACGATAGGGGTTCTTTATAATGGCTGTCTCCTTTCTGAGATGCCATCTCCCTCAAAAGCTCCTAAACTGTGGAATTCAATACCTAAAACTATAAGGGATGCAGACTCGATTGACACATTTAAATGCCAGTTCAAAAAACTACTTATTTAACCTTGCTTTAATCTAACATCTTTTCAAAGTTCAATGTCAAAGTAAATTTATTATTAAATTACGAATATGTCACCATATACAACCCTGAGACTAAAGAATAGAATAATAACAATGAATGACTGCACCAACTTGGTCAGGTCACAGACTTTAGTAAAGAGCTGAAAATTATTCTTGTGGCTAACGTTTATTTAAATTTTAGAAATTGTTAAATGCTGAGGAAATATACTGCCTTGAATTGATCTCCATAAATATACATTAATGTATCCATATCCAACACACAGATCCTGCAGATGATCCCGTCCTTGTGCAGTATCCACCAGTCAGCAAGGTGCCAGAGGGTGTAACTGTCCAGCTCCACTGTGCCTTGTATAATGCCAGTGTGAATGTCACCGATGTCCACTGGTACCACCAGCAGCCTGGGAACAAGAGCGAGTGGGCGTTGAGTCACTTTGTGAATGACTCAGTGAGCAGGTCCGGGGGTATCTCTGATCGTTTTCAGTCTTACAGGAATGTCGTGAGTAACAGTTACATTCTGACCATCAGCAACACATCTATTAGTGACACTGCAGTGTACAACTGCAGTGTGTGGAATTACATCTATGGAGGAGGAACGCAGCTCAATGTAACTGGTAAGTCAACGTCAGTTTACACTGACAATAACAGCATCTCAGTATCCAACCTTCACACGATGACTGTCAGACACAGGGGATTCTGTAATGTCCCCAGTAGAACAGAGAGTCGGATGGTTTCCCCTGGAGTGTAAACTGGTAACAGTTGGGAAATGGAAAAGTGGGAAAGGACAGGTACTCTGGAATAATATAGAAAATCTTGGCAAATCATTTTGTGGATGAACAGGTTTTTCTCTGTACCTCAGTACGTGAGACAATAATAAACCACTTTACTGAGAGCTCTCCCTGTGGGTGTGAGTTGTCAGAACTGGACGATGTTACCAATCGGAAAAACAGTCAGAACAAGAGGACAGGAGAAGAGGATAAAATGATATGTGTAAAAGAAATAGACTGGCCATTAAATTCAAAGTAAGTAAGAGAAAACTTACTTACCCAGGGTAGAGATTTTTGATTGGAGAAAGGCTAACTTTAAGGAGATGCGAAAAGATTTAGAAGGAGTGGATTGGAACAATTTGTTTTATGAGATGGATGTAATAGAGAAATCATACATTATTTCCCTTTTTGTGCTTGCGCTGTTCCTGACATTCTCGTTGGATGTTCATTTTGTCCATGATATTCTTTGCATCCTCCTCAAAAACCAAATCTCTGCTGCTTCAATTCATTTCCTCGTGTTACTAGATATTGTCCAATATTCTGAACCATATAACATAACTGGATAAGCATAACATTTCAGTACTCTGAGGCTGGTTGTAATGCCGAGTTTAGTGTTGGTCAGTATACTCTTCATTCTCGTAAAGGTGTCTTTTGCCATCCCTATTCTTTTAATGTCCATGTCGCACCTGCCATCTGATGTCACCCAGCTTCCTAAGTAGCAAAAGTTCCGTACTTGTCTATGTCTTCCCCGTTTATTCTCAGCCTGCAGTTAGGATTCTCCTTCTTTTTGGATATCACCATACATTCTGTCTTTTTGCAATTGATAGATAGACCCATTTTTGTACTTTCTTCAACAATGTATCAATTAAGTTTTGTAGTTCTTCCTACTGTACTTGCAATTAACACAGTGTCATCTGCATTTCTGAAATTATTGATGTTTTCACCACCAACTTTGATTCCCAAGATGTCTCTTATTTTTTGTAATATTGTTTCACTGTACAAATTAAACAAATCAGGGGGGAAAACACACCCTTGTATAACGCCTCTCTTGATTTTCATAAACTGACTCACTTCTCCATCTATTCCTACAGTAGCAGTTCATTCACAGTACAGGTTTCTGATTAGGCGGAGGTCTTTCAAATCTAGATCTAGAGTTTCCTGTAATATTTCAAATAACTTATTGTGCTTCACTTTGTCAAATGCTTTTGTGTAGTCGATAAAACAAACAAACAAATCTTTTTGCACTTGAATAGCTCATTCTGGTAGTATCCTTAACATCAATATCACGTTTCTTGTACCTTTGTCTTTCACAAAACCACATTGTTCTTTACCAATTTCAGCTTGCATCTTACTTTCTTCAGAATTGTCTTGAAGATCCTCTTGACGCTGTTGTTGTCCGATATAGTTTGTGAGTTTGACCATGGTTTTCTTAGCAAATAGATTCTAGGAAAACTAGTATCTAGCAACAGTGGTTTGTTATTGCTTTCTGTTGGGTGAATTGAAGAAATTGCCATTTCTTCAGAGTCCATAACACACTCAAAGCTGTTACGCAAGTTGACCCTATGGTTAAGAAGGCATATGGTGCATTGGCCTTCATCAGTCATGGGATTGAGCTTAAGAACCGAGAGGTATTGTTGTAGCTACATAGGACCTTGGTCAGACCCCACTTGGAGTACTGTGCTCATTTCTGGTCACCTCACTACAGGAAGGATGTGGAAACCATATTGCACTGGGTGCAGAGGAGATTGACAAGGATGTTGCCTGGATTGCGGAGCATACCTTATATGAACATATAACCATATATAACCATATAACAATCACAGCACGGAAACAGGCCATTCCGGCCCTCCTAGTCCGTGCCGAACTCTTAATCTCACCTAGTCCCACCTACCCGCACTCAGCCCATAACCCTCCACTCCTTTCCTATCCATATACCTATCCAATTTTACCTTAAATGACACAACTGATCTGGCCTCTACTACTTCTACAGGAAGCTCATTCCACACAGCTATCACTCTCTGAGTAAAGAAATACCCCCTCGTGTTTCCCTTAAACTTTTGCCCCCTAACTCTCAAATCATGTCCTCTCGTTTGAATCTCCCCTACTCTCAATGGAAACAGCCTATTCACGTCAACTCTATCTATCCCTCTCAACATTTTAAATACCTCGATCAAATCCCCCCTCAACCTTCTACGCTCCAATGAATAGAGACCTAACTTGTTCAACCTTTCTCTGTAACTTAAGTGCTGAAACCCTGGTAACATCCTAGTAAATCGTCTCTGCACTCTCTCTAATTTATTGATATCTTTCCTATAATTCGGTGACCAGAACTGTACACAATATTCCAAATTTGGCCTTACCAATGCCTTGTACAATTTTAACATTACATCCCAACTTCTGTACTCAATGCTCTGATTTATAAAGGCCAGCGTTCCAAAAGCCTTCTTCACCACCCTATCTACATGAGACTCCACCTTCAGGGAACTATGCACTGTTATTCCTAGATCTCTCTGTTCCACTGCATTCCTCAATGCCCTACCATTTACCCTGTATGTTCTATTTGGATTATTCCTGCCAAAATGTAGAACCTCACACTTCTCAGCATTAAACTCCATCTGCCAACGTTCAGCCCATTCTTCTAACCGGCATAAATCTCCCTGCAAGCTTTGAAAACCCACCTCATTATCCACAACACCTCCTACCTTAGTATCATCAGCATACTTACTAATCCAATTTACCACCCCATCATCCAGATCATTTATGTATATTACAAACAACATTGGGCCCAAAACAGATCCCTGAGGCACCCCGCTAGTCACCGGCCTCCATCCCGATAAACAATTATCCACCACTACTCTCTGGCATCTCCCATCTAGCCACTGTTGAATCCATTTTATTACTCCAGCACTAATACCTAACGACTGAACCTTCTTAACTAACCTTCCATGTGGAACTTTGTCAAAGGCCTTGCTGAAGTCCATATAGACTACATCCACTGCCTTACCCTCGTCAACATTCCTCGTAACTACTTCAAAAAATTCAATAAGGTTTGTCAAACATGACCTTCCACGCACAAATCCATGCTGGCTACTCCTAATCAGATCCTGTCTATCCAGATAATTATAAATACTATCTCTAAGAATACTTTCCATTAATTTACCCACCACTGATGTCAAACTGACAGGTCTATAATTGCCAGGCTTACTTCTAGAACCCTTTTTAAACAATGGAACCACATGAGCAATACGCCAATCCTCCGGCACAATCCCTGTTTCTAATGACATCTGAAAGATCTCCGTCAGAGCTCCTGCTATCTCTACACAAACTTCCCTCAAGGTCCTGGGGAATATCCGGTCAGGACCCGGAGATTTATCCACTTTTAAATTTCTTAAAAGCGCCAGTACTTCCACCTCTTTAATTGTCATAGGTTCCATAACTTCCTTACTTGTTTCCCACACCTTACACCATTCGATATCCTTCTCCTTAGTGAATACCGAAGAGAAGAAATCGTTCAAAATCTCTCCCATCTCCCTCGGCTCCACACATAGCTGACCACCCTGATTCTCTAAGGGACCAATTTTATCCCTCACTATCCTCTTGCTTTTAATATAACTGTAGAAGCCTTTCGGATTTACTTCCACCTTATTTGCCAAACCAAACTCGTAACTTCTTTTAGCTTTTCTAATCTCTTTCTTAAGTTTCCTTTTACATTCTTTATATTCCTCGAGCAATTCCTTTACTCCATGCTGCCTATATCTATTGTAGACATCCCTCTTTTTTCGAACCAAGTTTCTAATATCCCTTGAAAACCATGGCGCTTTCAAACCTTTAATCTTTCCTTTCAACCGAACAGGAACATAAAGATTCTGTACCCTCATAATTTCACCCTTAAATGACCTCCATTTCTCTATTACATCCTTCCCATAAAACAACTTGACCCATTCCACTCTCTCTAAATCCCTGCGCATCTCCTCAAAGTTAGCCTTTCTCCAATCAAAAATCTCAACTCTAGGTCCAGTCCTGTCCTTCTCCATAATTATATTGAAGCTAATGCTATTGTGATCACTGGACCCGAAGTGCTCCCCAACACATACATCTGTCAGCTGACCTATCGCATTCCCTAACAGGAGATCCAACACTGCCCCATCTCTAGTCGGTACTTCTATGTATTGTTGCAAAAAGCTATCCTGCACACATTTCACAAACTCTAAACCATCCAGCCCTTTTACAGAATGAGCTTCCCAATCTATGTGTGGAAAATTAAAATCTCCCACAATCACCACCTTGTGTTTACTACAAATATCTGCTATCTCCTTACACATTTGCTCTTCCAACTCACGCTCCCCATTAGGTGGCCTATAATACACTCCTATCAGTGTTACTACACCTTTCCCATTCCTCAATTCCACCCAAATAGCCTCCCTAGAGGAGCTCTGTAATCTATCCTTCCAAAGCACCGCCATAAGATTTTCTCGGACAAGCAATGCAACACCTCCTCCTCTGGCCCCTCCTACTCTATCACACCTGAAGCAACTAAATCCAGGAATATTTAGTTGCCAATCACACCCTTCCTGCAACCATGTTTCACTAATAGCTACAACATCATAATTCCATGTATCAATCCACACTTTAAGCTCATCCACCTTTCTTACAATGCTCCTAGCATTAAAATAGATACATTTAAGATACTCTCCACCTCCTCCTCTCTTTTCATCCCTAGCAATGCATTCAAATTTATTATCCTTTTCTTTCTTCTCCCCTACAACTTCGGGCCGAGCGCATCCCTCCTCCATCACCCGCCTGTCCCCCCTCACACACGGTCCACTTACCTGCTCTACTGGTGAACCAACCTCCTCTCCCATAGCCTCCCCAAATTGATTTCCGCCCCCCCATCTTACTAGTTTAAAGTCTGCCCCGCAGCCCTAGAGCGATGGAAAATGAGAGGTGACCTGAGGTGTATAAGATGATGAGAGGCATTGATCATGTGGATAATGAGAGGCTTTTTTCCAGGGCTGAAATGGTTGCCACAAGAGGACACAGGTTTAAGGTGTTGGGGAGTAGGTACAGAGAAGATGTCAGGGGTAATTTCTTTATTCAGAGAGTGATGAGTGTGTAGAATGGGCTGCCGGCAACGATGGTGGAGGTGGATATGATAGGGTCTTTTAAGAGACTTTTGGATAGATACATGGAGTTTAGAAAAATAGAGGGCTATAACTTTGTGGGCCAAAGCGCCTGAACTGTGCTGTAAGTTTTCTATATATCTATGTTTCTATGACAGGTAGATGGGACGAGGCAGAAAACTAGAGCTAGATGGACCGAAGGGCCTGTTCCAGTGCTGTAGTGGTTTGTGACTCTGTGACTCTGGAAGATCTGACACTCCAATACCAGCAGATCCCTGAGTGTGCTGGATTATCTGAGTTTTCACACTTCAGATTCCAACCTCTTTCTGCAACTTCAAATGAGCTGTTTTGGCTTGATGGGCTGAATGGTCTAATTCTACTCCCGTGTCTTATGCTCTTATGGTTTTATACAACTGCAACATAATATCTCAACTTGTACACTCAAATTTCAAAGTAAATTTATTATCCAAGTACATATATATCACCAAATACAACCTTGAGATTAATTTTCACACAGGCCTTCACAGAACAACAGAGAAATACAATCAAATCAGTGAAAAATACAGACAAACCAACACAAAAATCCCACTTAACAACAAATAAATAAATACAGTGGATTCCGGTGAATTGGGACATCAGATGATTGGGGCAACCACTTACTTGGGACAACTCTTGAAGAACAAATCTAATTGTGAAAATGGTCAGAATTCCCTTCATTTATTTGGACAGTGTGCCCCTTCATGGGATGGGAGACCGTTGTTGAACAGTTTCTAACCGGTGTCAGTCGCGTGTGCTTGTGTGGCTGTTAGACACTGGTGTTAGAGTATAGTTGACGTTTCTGTCTGAGACCATTTGGCAGTTCTGTATCTTTGTGCACCTGCTTTTGATGTGGTTATCCGTGAGACAGGAAGTCTCTGGAATTCCCTCATATTGCACAAAGAACAAAACACAGTCCCTGGGGCCATTCCTACTGCTCTAACTACACACTAACAAATAAGAATGAGCAAGAAAAAGCTTCCCAGATACTTACGCTGGCCATACCTGTCTGTTATCGCCCAAGCCAGTTCGGCCAAGGCCAAAAGTCTCCCTACTCTAACAATGGCCACTCTGCTTGTCTCTGACTTTTGTTTATTTAACCTTGCTAATGAATCCCAAACTCCAAATTGCCACCGTTTAAGCTCCTAAAAAATGGCTATGAAGCCCAAATTTTTGAAGCTCCCTCCTTGACCCTGGGTGAAATCACCTTTATTTTGCTCCTCCACCTCAGGGTGAAGGAGCAACACCTTATATACTGTCTGGGTAGCCTCCAATATGATGGCATGAAGATAGATTTCTCCTTCTGGTAAAAAAAAAATTCACTCCCCATCCCCTCTTCTATTCCCCACTTTGGTCTTCACCTCTTCTCCTGCCTATCACCACCTCCTGGATCCCTTTCTCCTTCCCTCTCTCCTGTGGTTCACTCTCCTCTCCTATCAGACTCCTTCATCCCCAGCCCTTTACCTTTCCCACCTGCCTACCTTTACCTGTCACCTTCTATCTTTCTCATTTATTTTGGCGCATTCCCCCTTTCTTTTCAGACGTGATGAGGGTCTTGGTCCAAAATGTCGACTGTTTATACCTCGCCATAGATGCTGCCTGGCTTGTTGAGTTCCTCCAGTATTTTGTGTGTGTTACTCTGGATTTCCAGCATCTGCAGACTTTTGTATTTGCCTTTACTTTTCACCTCTCAACTCCGATTGCTGCTGCTCAAGCTCCATATAATGACCTTACTAGACGATGACCAAATCTGTACAACTTGTCCACATGTGTGGTCTCACCAGCATCTTGTTAGATGAGCTTTCAACTCTCGCAGTCAGTACCCTAATCGATGAAGACAAACATGCCAAACACCATCTTCTCCGTTCTATCCTGTTTCAGGGAGATCTGTACCTGAACACCGAGATTTCCAGATGAAAGCACTCAGTAAATTCAACAAACACCAATATAGTTTTACATATGAAGCTGAACATGTGATAGGGACAAAGTGCAATGTGTTGAAACATCAGCCATGATGCTGCTGAACAGCAGGGTAAGCATGAGGGGCCAAATGGGCTGCAGCTGCTTCTTTCTTCATGCTTCCCTGCATCTGTAGCACAGAGAGGAACCTGGGCAGAAATATATTCACTGGAGGCTGTGTACAGGACACACGGTGTAGTGAGAGGTTTGCCTGAACATTGTTGTCTCAGGGTTTAACTCATCACATCAGGTGGGGTCAGATCTCCCAGCCTCTTTGTCCAACACCTGCTTCCTACAGGACCGTGTGACCATGCCCTGCCTAAATGCAGCACGTCCACACTACTCACCCCATTTTCCTTCACCTCCTTTCACAGACACAAACCAGCCCTCAGTCCAACCTTCTGCTCAGACGTAATTCTGCCTTCATTTCAAAGCAATCTCATCAGAGACTCTGGGATGAGCACTCCACTCTTCAAGAAGGGAGAGAGGCAGAAGAAATAAATCTATTGGCCAGTTAGTCTGATCTCAGTGGTTGGGAAGAAGTTGGAGTCGATTATTAAGGATGAGGTCTCAGGGTACTGGGAGGCACATGATAACATAGGCTGCAGTCAGCATGGTTTCCTCCGGAGAAAATCTTGCCTGAAAAATCTGTCAGAATTTCTTTGAAGAAATAAGAAGCAGGATAGACAGAGAAGAATCAGTGATGTTGTGTACTTGGATTTTCAGAAGTTTCTGTCAAAGTTTGTAAAGGGATCAGAGCCCAGGCATTACAGGAAAGATATTAGCATGATGGAGCATTGGCTGATTGGGAGAAGGCAAAGAGTGTGAATAAAGGAATCTTTTTTGGATTGCTTTCTGGTGACTATGGTGTTCCATAGGGGTCTTTTTATATTGTATGTCAGTGATTTAGATGATGAAAGTTGATGGCTCTTTGGGCAGATTTGTGGATGGTATGAAGATAGGTGGATGGGTAGGTAGTGTTGAGGAAGCAGGGAGATGACAGAAGTTCAGTATAAAGGTGAGTATATGGAACAAGCTGTCAGAGGAAGTGGAGGAGAGGTTACAATTACAACATTTAAAACACATGAGAACAAGAACGTGGACAGTACACTTTAGAGGGATTATGGGCCCAAGTCAGGGAAATAGGACCAGTTGAGATAAATATCTGGTGAGCAGGGACATGTTGGGCAGAACAGCCCATTTCTGTGTTGTACAAGTCCATGACTCTGTCACCCTCAGCCTCTGTTTGTTCTTCAGGCCTGTCTCCAACCCACGGTTCAGCCTGTCAGCACATCGGTATCAACTGGTCACCACCTGTGGCCAGTCCCACTCTGCCCTGGACCAGTTTGGTACTGACGTGGTATCCCCTGGATCCGGCTCTTCTCTAACCTTCAGTCGTTTACTGCCCACAGGTGTAAATGCAGGGACAGTCCTGATCCAATCACCAGGAGTTGTGAAGGTGCGTGAAGGTGGAACTGTGCAGATACAGTGTGTCCTGGAGAGTGACAATGTGGATTACACTGTGGATAAATATGATGTATACTGGTACAACTCACACAATAAACTGACAGCTAAAGGAGTCATCCTTAGTCTTTACGTTAATGGCCGAGTTTACAGGTCAGAGGGCTTCTCTGATCGATTTCAGGTTTCCAGGAATGTCACCACTAACAGCTACTCACTGACCATCAGCAACGTGAGGATCACCGACTCTAAATTTTACATCTGTGGCATTTGGGGGAAGGTCTTTGGAAAGGGAACCCTGCTGAATGTGACCAGTGAGTACTTCATGTTGGTTCTGTTTTCCAGTCACGTCCCTGTATCAATGAGTAACGATGATACTGTGTGTTCAGTTTCACAGAAACAGCCATTATTACAAGCTTATAAAGAGTGGTTAAACTGAATGTGGATAAAGATTCACTGCCTGCCGAGCTGAGGGGTATGTAGGGATGGAGAATAAATATCAGCCATGCCAGTGACACCAACGTCCCGTGTAAGGAGAAATGTAAAGAAATTACAGAATATTCAGGAACAGCTCAATAATCCATTATCTTCCCTTGGTTCTCCACCTGGTTCACCAGGTGATGTTTGTCACCTTCCCCGTCCACTCACCCAGATCTCGGGTTCCTGAACTCCCTTTCAGTTTCCTCACACCCTGACAATCTGACCAGATTAATGACATTTACACATCTTTCATGTTTATTCAAACATCTTTCTTTGAAATGTGATTCAAAAGCAAGTTTGATCATGAAGAGAGTAAAATGAGAGAGGTATGGAGGGCAGGTAGATGGGACGAGGCAGAAAACCAGAGCTAGATGGACCGAAGGGCCTGTTCCTGTGCTGTAGTGGTCAATGACTCTGTGACTCTGGAAGATCTGACACTCTGATACCAGCAGATGCCTATGTACTCTTCCCAGTTTAACCCTATAATAGGTGACCAAATAAACACAGGGCTCCAAGTGCAGCCTCACCAATGACTTGCACAACTTCAACATGACGTCTCAGCTTGCACACTCAAATTTTAAAGTAATTATATTATCAAAATATGTGTATGTCACCAATTCAACCCTGAGATTCATTTTCTTGCAGGCATGCACTGAAGAAGAAAGAAATACAATAGAATTAATGAAAAGTTGCACACAGACAGAAACAAAAAACACATAATAATAAATACATAAATACAGTGGATTGCAGTCAATTAGGCCATCAGATAATTGGAGCAACCACTTATTTGCGACGAATCTTAAAGAACAAAGTCTTTTCAGGAAAATATACTGGATTCCCTTGATTGATTTGGGGCAGTATGCAATATGGTTGGGAGACTGTTGCCAAACAGTTTCTAACTAGCATCAGTTGAGTGTACTTGTGCGGTTTGTAGGCACTATGTGATGCTTAGAATGAATAGTTTTAAAATAATGCCAGTTGCATGTGTTTCTATTCACATATTTGTGAGAAATAAGCAGGAAGACAATTCAGGACTTTTTTTGCTCACTGTGGTTTCAAGCATTTAGGCTTGGAGATGTCAGAAATGGCCAGGAGTGAAAATGAAGTGGTTACACGACTTCAATAAGTTTGGAACTATGAAGAATTTGAAGGTATCAACAATCCTCTTTAATGTTACAATGATAATGAAGAAAAGGAGAATAATTTTTTAAACTATTTCCATGAAAATTTAGCTCGCTGGGTCAGCAATTTAATTGAGCCAAAACAAACTGGTCCAAAGTGACCAGAATTCATTATAAATAAATAAACCTGAGACCATGAGTTGTAGAGTCCTTAAACATGAGACAATAGTTTGTGGAATCAGTTCAGTGTTGAGGTGAGTGACGTTCTAACTTAAAAAAAATTCTATACCTTTAGAAATACTTACAGTTTTCTATTCTTGTGTTTTAAATATTAATTATTTCCATCACTTCCTGATTGTCAGGGACTTTCAGAAGTGCTGTGAGACTTTGCCAGCTTTGACGAGGACACAGTACCGTCAGCTTTCAGAGAAATTCTGTGGACAGGGCTTGTTCTCTGCACCTCTGTGTCTCAGTAGCACTGTGCAAGATCACATTATCCACACAGCAACTTGCTCCAGCAATCCCACAAGCTGGAGTTGAAGTGACGATATTCTCCCTTACAGGTGCAGACGTTCCTGTCCTTATCCAGTCCCCGAGCATACAGCGTGTCACTGAGGGTCACACGGCGTGGTTATGGTGTACCATGAGCAAAGCCAGGCTGGAAGACACCGATGTCCACTGGTATCGGAAACTACCTGGGCAGGACATGGAGTGGGTTCTAACACACAGGGCAGGAGGCAGCCCAGAGTGGGGATGGGGTTTCACTGAGAGGTTCCAGTCTTACAGAGACACGTCCAACAGCAGCTTCACCCTGACAGTCACAGACGTGGTGCACAGTGATTCTGCCGTCTATTACTGCAGAGTGTGGGGAGACATCGATGGGAACGGTACCCAGCTCATCGTAACCAGTGAGTACAAGTTCTATTTATTCAGCAGTGTGTTCCTGAATGGGTGTATTAGATATTGTAAGCATGATATTGTGTGGGGAAAGTCACATCTCATCATCTTAATTGAGCTTCTGAGGAGGTGACGAAGATAATGGTGTGTTGGGAAGTGGATGTTGTCTACATTAAAGTCAGTAAATCTTTAAATCACGTGACACAGTAGTGCAGCAGTTAGCAAAATGATTTACAGTGATCGAGGTTCAATTCCCACCACTGTCCGTCAGGAGTTTGTTTGTTCTCCCCGTGACCGCATGGGTTTCCTTCGGGGGATCCAGTTCCTTCCTCATTCCAAAGACAGCCGGGTTAGTACTAAGTTGTGGGCATGTTGTGTTGGTGATGGAAGCATGGCAACACTTGTGGGATTCCCCAGCACATCCTCGGACTGTGTTGGTCATTGACACAAGCAACGTATTTCACTGTATGTTTCGATATTTTGATGTACATATGACAAACAAAGCTAATCTCTAGATTCAAGCAATTTAGTTCATTACTGTCACATGTTACAGTGAGAGACATGGTTTACCATGGCAACTGTAGTGATCATTTCATCATTTCAGTACGTTGAGGTAGTACAAGGGAAAACAATCTGCAGAGTGTTACAGGTCTGGAGACGGTGAGGTGCAGACAGACAATAAGGTTCAAAAAATATAATGAGGTGTATTGTCAGGTTATGAGTTCAACTTCTCAATGCTCTTATGGAACCAGCTGTTTACTGTATTACTGTATTTACCTCGTAAGTTTGTCCTCCCCACGTGTAACAGCTCACACTTATCTGGATTAAACTCTATCTGTCATTTCTTGGCCCACATTTTCAATTGATCTAATCCCAGGTGAAACCTTTCACAATCTTCCTCACATTCCACAACTCTACCAATTTCCTTGTCATCTGCATATTTACCTATCAGTGCACCAATATTTTTTTGTGTGTAATCCGATAACAGCATTAGACACTCCAGTGTTTCTTGCAGTCTTAGGCAGAGTAATTACTGTACCAATCTGTGATGTATCTTGATAAAAATACTTTCTATTGTGCACAGATAAAAATTGTTAGGTGTCAAAGGCAACCTGCCAAATTTCCTCCTGCCCAGATATCCTGGTCCTGTCCTGAAGAAGAGTCTCAGCCCAAATCAACTGTTTATTCCTTTCCAGAGATACTGTCTGACCTGTTGAGTTCCTCCAGCATTTTGTGTGTGTTGTCCTGGGTTTATGTGGTTCAACCAGAACAGGCTATTTGTGATGTTTGCAAATCTAAGAGAAAAGATTATTGTGGAAGGTATGAGCATAAGCAGCTCTGGTGTACAGAGATATCGTGAAGTGCAAGTCCATAGCTCTGGGAAAGTGTCCACACGAGACAGGCTGGTAAAGAAGGCAAATTAAATATTTGTGTGCATCAGTAGGGGCATTGAGTATGAGAATCTGGAAGTCATGTTGCCCCTCAAGTGAAGTCAAGTCACTTTTATTGTCATTTCGACCATAACTGCTGATACAGTACACAGTAAAAGTGAGACAACATTTTTCAGGACCATGGTGTTACTTGACACAGTACAAAAACTAGACTGAACTACATTAAAAAAAACAACACAGAGAAAGCTACACTAGACTACAGACCTACACTGGACTGCATAAAATGCACAAAAACAGTGCAGGCATTACGATAAATAATAAAGAGGACAATAGGGCAAGGTGTCAGTCCAGGCTTCAGGTATTGAGGAGTCTGATAGCTTGGGGGAAGAAACTGTTACATAGTCTGGTCGTGAGAGCCCGAATGCTTCAGAGCCTATTCCCAGATGGCAGGAGGGAGAAGGGATTGTATGAGACGTGCACGGGGTCCTTCATAATGCTGTTTGCTTTGTGGATGCAGCGTGTAGTGTAAATGTTCGTGATGGCGGGAAGAGAGACCCCGATGATCTTCTCAGCTGACCTCACTATCCGCTGCAGGGTCTTGCGATCCGAGATGGTGCAATTTCCGAACCAGGCAGTGATGCAGCTGCTCAGGATGCTCTCAATACAACCCCTGTAGAATGTGATGAGAATGGGGGGTGGGAGATGGACTTTCCTCAGCCTTCGCAGAAAGTAGGGATGCTGCTGGGCTTTCCTTGCTATGGAGCTGGTTTTGAGGGACCAGGTGAGATTCTCCACCAGGTGAACATCAAGAAATTTGGTGCTCTTTACAATCTCTACTGAGGAGCTGTTGATGTTCAGCGGGGAGTGGTCGCTCTGTACCCTCCTGAAGTCAACAACCATCTCTTTTGTTTTGTTCACATTGAGAGACAGGTTGTTGGCTCTGCACCCGTCCGTTAGCCACTGCACCTCCTCTCTGTAAGCTGACTCATCGTTCTTGCTGATGAGACCCACCACGGTCGTGTCATCGGTGAACTTGATGATGTGGTTCGAACTGTGTGTTGCAGCACAGTCGTGGGTCAGCAGAGTGAACAGCAGTGGACTGAGCACACAGCCGTGGGGAGCCCCCGTTCTCAGAGTGATGGGGTTGGAGATGCTGCTCCCGATCCAGACTGACTGAGGTCTCCCAGTCAGGAAGTCTAGAATCCAGTTGCAGAGGGAGGTGTTCAGACCCAGTAGGCTCAGCTTTCCAATCAGTTTCTGAGGGATGATTGTGTTGAATGCTGAACTGAAATCTATGAACAGCATCCGAACGTATGTCTCTTTTTTGTCCAGGTGGGTTAGGGTCAGGTGGAGGGTGGTGGCAATGGTGTCGTCTGTTGAGCGATTGGGATGGTATGCAAACTGCAGGGGGTCCAGTGAGGG
Organism: Hemitrygon akajei; assembly: GCF_048418815.1. NCBI lineage: Eukaryota > Metazoa > Chordata > Chondrichthyes > Myliobatiformes > Dasyatidae > Hemitrygon > Hemitrygon akajei. The sequence continues at coordinate 8,215,330 of NC_133130.1, forward strand.
GGGCAGGAGGGTCTTGATATGCCTCATGACGAGCCTCTCGAAACACTTCATGATGATGGATGTGAGTGCAACGGGACGGTAGTCACTGAGGCAGGACACTGAAGACTTCTTCGGCACGGGGACGATGGTGGCGGCCTTGAAGCACGTTGGAATGGTGGCGCTGCTCAGGGAGATGTTGAAGATGTCAGCGAGAACATCTGCTAGCTGATCTGCACATCCTCTGAGCACTCTACCAGGAATGTTGTCTGGACCAACAGCCTTCTGTGGGTTGACCCTGCACAGGGTTCTTCTCATGTCAGCCATGGTGAGACACAGCACCTGTCATTTGTAGGAGAGGTGGACTTGCTCGCCTCACGTTCTGCCTCAAACCAGGCATAGAAGTTATTCAGCGCATCTAGGAGAGAGGTGACTGTTCAGGTGATGTTATCCTGTAATTGGTGATGTCCTGGATGCCCTTCCACATGCACCTCGTGTCGCCGCTGTCCTGGAAGTGGCTGTGGATTAGCTGGGCGCGTGCACGCTTTGCCCCTCTGATGGATCAGGACAGTTTGGCCCTTGCTTTTGTTAGCACTGCCTTGTCACCTGCTCTGAAGGTGGAGTCGCGGGACCTCAGAAGCACACGCACCTCTGTGGTCATCCATGGCTTCTGGTTGGCCTGTACAGTGATGGTCTTGGACAGAGTAACATCATCAATGCACTTGCTGATGTAGCTGGTCACTGATGCTGTGTACTCTAAGTTGGTAGAGTTGCCATCGGTCGCAGCCTCCCTGAACATGTGCCAGTCAGTGTGCTCAAGGCAGTCTTGAAGAGCAGAGATGGCTCCTGCTGGCCAGGTTTTCACCTGCTCCTGAACTGGTCTGGAGCGCCTGACGAGCGGTCTGTATGCTGGATTAGCATAACAGAGATGTGGTCTGAGTATCCGAGGTGGGGACAGAGCTCTGCCTGTACTAAAATTTAGTTACTTTATTTTTGGCAGATTGTAAAGAGCACGAAGATAAGACATGAGAGAATAGGACCAATCAAGTATGACAATGGAAAAGTGTGTATGGAACTGGAGGAGATAGCAGAGGTACTTAATGAATACCTTGCTTCAGTATTCACTATGGAAAAGGATCTTGGTGATTGTAGGGATGACTTGCAGTGGACTGAAAAGCTTGAGTATGTAGATATTAAAAAAGAGGATGTGCTGGAGCTTTTGGAAAGCATCAAGCTGGCTAAGTCACTAGTACCGGATGGGATGTACCCCAGGCTACCTTGGGAGGCGAGGGAGGAGATTGCTGAGCCTCTGGCAATGATGTTTGCATCATCAATGAAGGAGAGGTTCCAGAGAATTGGAGGGTTGCAGATGTTGTGTATGTGGATGCTGGTGGTAGACCTGAGGAGGGCTAAGGCATCGGTGACCCCTGTTTCCATCCAAGGGGTCAGTGTGGACATGGTGGAGGATTACAAATACCTGGGGATATGAATTGACAATAAACTGAACTGGTCAAAGAACACTGAAGCTGTCTATAAGAAGAGTCAAAGTCGTCTCTACTTCCTGACGAGACTGAGGTCCTTTAACATCTGCCGAACGATGCTGAGGATGTTCTACGAGTCTGTGGTGGCCAGTGCTATCATGTTTGCTGTTGTGTGCTGGGGCAGCAGGCTGAGGGTAGCAGACACCAACAGAATCAACAAACTCATTCGTAAGGCCAGTAATGTTGTGGGGGTGGAACTGGACTCTCTGACGGTGGTGTCTAAAAAGAGGATGCTGTCCAAGTTGCATGCCATCTTGGACAACGTCTCCCATCCAGTCCATAATGTACTGGTTAGGCACAGGAGTACATTCAGCCAGAGACTCATTCCACCGAGATGCAACACTGAACATCATAGGAAGTCAGACAACCTGAGCCAATAGGCTGGTCCTGGACTTATTTCCACTTGGCATAATTTACTTATTATTATATAATTATTTATGGTTTTATATTGCTATATTTCTACACTATTCTTGGTTGGTGCGACTGTAACGAAACTCAATTTCCCTCGGGATCAATAAAGTATGTCTGTCTGTCTGTTCAAGATAGGGAGCAGTGATAGCCCAGGAAATTATAGGCCAGTGAGTCTTACTTCAGTACTTTGTAAGTTGATGTAGAAGATCCTGAGAGGCTGGATTTATGAACATTTGGAGAGGCGTAATATGATTAGGAATAGTCAGCATAGCTTTGTCAAAAGCAGATTGTGCCTTACGAGCCTGATTGAATTTTTTGAGGATGTGACTAAGCACATTAATGAAGGTAGAGCAGTAGAAGTAGAGTATATGAATTTTAACAAAACATTTGATAAGGTACCTCATGCAAGGCTTATTGAGAAGGTAAGCAGGCTTGGGATCTAAGGGGACATTGCTTTGTGGATCCAGAACCAGTTTGCCCACAGAAGCAAAGAGTGGTTGTAGATGGATCATATTCTGCATGGAGATCAGTGACCAGTGGTGAGCCTCAGGGATCTGTTCTGGGACCCTTACTCTTTGTGATTTTTATAAATGACCTGGATGAGGAAGTAGAGGTATGAGTTAGTAAATTTGCTGATGACACAAAGGTTGGAGGTGTTGCGGATAGTGTGGGGGGCTGTCAGAGGTTACAGTGGGGCATTGTTGGGATGTAAAACTAGGCTGAGAAGTGGCAGATGGAATTCAACCCAGATGAGTGTGAAGTGGTTCATTTTGGTCGGTCAAATATGATGGCAGAATATAGTAATAATGGTAATAGTCTTGGCAGTGTGGAGGATTAGAGGGATATTGCGGTCCGAGTCCACAGGACACTCAAAGCCGCTACTCAGGTTGACTCTGTGGTTAAGAAGGAATACGGTGCATTGGCCTTCATCAATTGTAGGATTGAGTTTAAGAACTGAGAGGTAATGTTGCAGCTATGTCGGACCCTGGTCTACCCCACTTGCAGTACTGTGCTCAATTCTGGTTGCCTCACTAGAGGAAGGATGTGGAAACCATAGAAAGGGTGCAGAGGAGATTTACAAGGATGTTGCCTGGATTGGGGAGCATGCCTTATGAGAATAGGTTGAGTGATCTCGGCCTTCTCTCTTTGGAGCGACGGAGGATGAGAGGTGAACTGATAGAGGTGTACAAGATGATGAGAGGCATTGATCTTTTGGATAGTCAGAGGCTTTTCCCCAGGGCTGAAATGTATGGCATGAGAGGGCATAGTTTTAAGGTGCTCGGAAGAAGGTACAAAGGAGATGTTATGGGTAAGTTTTTTACACAGAGTGGTGAGTGTGTGAAATGGGCTGCCAGAGGCGGTGGTAGAGACAGAAACGATAGGGTCTTTTAAGAGACTCCTGGATGGCTACATGGAGGCTAGAAAAATAGAGGGTGATGGATAAAGCCTAGGTAGTTCTAAGGTAGGGATATGTTCAGCACAGCTTTGTGGGCCAAAGGGCCTGTATTGTGCTGTAGGATTTCTATGTTTCTATGCATTATCTGCAGTTCTGCTGGCCACATTACAGAAAGGGTGTGGAGGCTTTGGAGATGTTTCAGAACACATTCACCAGAATGCTAAATGGATTAGCACGTATTAATAGCAAGGACAGGCTGGACAAACTTGGGTTGATTTCTCTGGACTGTTGGAGGTTGTAGTTCCCATGGTTGCAATAACGGGGGCATGGGGCTGGTAGTGGTTTCACAATGACATGCACCTCAAATAGCCTCTAATAACTAAGTCCAGCTCCTGGCATTTAGATGTGATTTAGTTACTAAGTCCTGTGGAATCACTCTTACTGATAGGAGAAGGGCAAAGACAGGTTTTTTGGGGCAGATGGGGCCAACTGATCTAGAAAAAGGAAAGCTCTATTCTCAAGCTTCCACTGCATTATGGTTATACTGCAGCATGGGCAAGGCTTTGGGAGTAAAGCACAAGGAGAAATCTGGAGCTGGAGTCCTTAAAGCAGACCTACACTGAGGTCAAAGTTGACTGGCAATTCATGAAGGTGCCAAACTGTATCAGTCTCTGATGTTCTGTTGGGTTGATCAGCTGTGTGGAGACAGTGAGCCTGCTGCACGGACAACAGCTTGTTCTCCATATCGTATAGCCCTGGCTAGAATATTGACTTTACGCAGCATCCACAGACGACCCTGACCAATGGGTGGGCTTTGTGGAACACTGAGGGGAGACCAAAAGAAATGTAAAATATAAGAGGCAGAGATGGTGCGGACAGAGTCTTTAGCACTAGTTCAGCTTAATAAGTATTATTTTGGTGGTTTTGTTGAATCTACTGAGCGTCTGAGTCTGCAAAGCTAAGAAGGTTCAAGCACAGATCTCCCTGAAACTGGCGACACAGACTGAAAGGACGGTGAAGACTGTGTTTGGCACGTTTGTCTTCATCGGTTAGTGCATTGACTGCACGAGTTGGAACATCATGCAACAAGATGCTGGTAAGTCCACACATGGAGTATTTTGTCCAGTTTCTGTCATCCAGCTCTACTAATCGTGTCATTGTGCACAACAGGGTGCAGAACTGATTCTCAAGGAAATTAATGAACTCATACCAGAAGGCTTAAATTACAAGGAGAGTCTGGATATGCTGGCTTTTTTTTTTCCTAGACTGAAAGTGTCAGTCAACACCTCAGACCTATCTAAATTCCTGGGGAACCAGATATAGTGGGTGGTCAGAGTCCTTTTCCCAAGGGAGGGGAGTTTAAACTGGAGGGTGTAGGTTTAAGATGAGAGGGGGAAGATTGAATGGGGATTAGCGGGACATCTTTTCTACAGAGTGGATGGTGATTTTATGGAATGAGCTGCCAGAGGAAGTGGTAGAGGGGGTACAACTACAACATTTAAAACACATGACAACAAGAACATGGACAGTAAACTTTAGAGGGATTATGGGCCTAACAGGGGGAAATTGGATCAGTTGAGGTGAAATATCTGGTGAGCAGGGACATGTGGGGCAGAACGGCCCATTTCTGTGTTGTACAAGTCCATGACTCTGTCACCCTCAGCCCCCGTTTGTTCTTCAGGCCTGTCTCCAACCCATAGTTCAGCCCATTGGCACATCAGTGCCAACTGGTCACCACCTGTGGCCAGTCCCACTCCGCCCTGGACCAGTTTGGTACTGACGTGGTATCCCCTGGATCCGGCTCTATTCTGAACTTCAGTCGTTTACTGCCCACAAGTGTAAATGCAGGGACAGTCCTGATCCAATCACCTGAAATAGTACCAGTTCAAGTAAACATCTTGGTCAGCAGAGACATGTTGGGCAGAACAGTCCATTTCTGTCATTAAGCAATAAGACCATAACACCAGAATTAGGCCACTTGACTCATCGCATCTGCTATACCATTTCATCGTGACTGATCCAATTTGCCTCTCAGCCTCCAATTTCCAGCCTTCCCCCCATATACCTTCATGCTCTGACCAATCAAGAATCTATCAACCTCTGCCTTAAATATACATAAATATGTATTTGGCACCCACTGCCGCCTGTAGCAAACAATTCCACAGATTCACCAATCTCTGGCTAAAGAAATTCCTCCTCAATTTTTTTATATGAAGGCTGATAATTACATTCTGATAATTTTGCCAAATCTTTTGGCATAATGATGCCCAAATATTTGAAAGACTCTGTGTGCCATCCCCAGGGGTATCAACTTTCAATTTCTCTTGGTGGGCTGTAGTAATATGAAAGTAATTGGGTTTTATCTATGTTGATCATGTATCCTGAGAATTGACCATATTGTTCAAAGGATTGCATCAATTTAAGTAAAGAGTATGTCGGTTGCCCTAGATAGATCAAAATGTCATCCGCATAACAAGCCAATTTATGCTCTGTCCCTTTAATAGTAATTCCCCTGATATCTTCATTTTGTCTGATGTATTGAGCTAATGGTTCCAGATATAGCGCGAAGAGTAGCGGTGACCATGCACAACCCTGTCTCGTGCCCCTTTCTAGGGTAAGACTATTTGATAAATATACATTGATTTTAATCCTAGCAGTAGGATTGTCATATAGTGTCTGTATAGTTTTAATAATTGTGTCTTGGAAACGAAATCTATATAAAACTCTGTAAAGAAAATTCCAATTAACCGAATCAAATGCTTTTTCAGCGTCCACGCTTATCACTATTGCTTCGATTTTATTTTTTTGTGTATGATCCATAATGTGAAGTGTCCTTCATATATTGTCTTGTGTCTGGCATTGTCGTATAAAACCTGTCTGATCGTTACGTATCAGTATGGGTAGAAACTCCTCTAATCGTTTGGCCATGATGGAGGCAAATAACCTATAATCTACATTAAGAGCGGATATTGGTCTAAATGACCCGCATTCTATTTTATCCTTGCCTTCTTTCAGTATAGCTGAGATTATCGCTTCCTTCCAACTGGGTGGCACTTGTGCCTTTTTTAGAGCCCAGTTCAGTGTGGGGAGTAAAACAGGAATTAACTCATTTTTAAATTCCTTGTACCACTCTGCCGTATACCCATCTGATCCTGGTGACTTGCTTAATTTAAGCCTACTAATTGCAGCTTTTAATTCAACTTCAGTTATGTCAGCAATCATTGTTCTATTTTGTTCTTCGCTTAAAGTGGGTAACTCTAGAGAATTCAAGAAGGTAAGAAGATATGGCAAGATGGAACCTGATTCCTTTTTTCAGTCTCGGTTCAAGGATTGAGTCTATTAAAATGAATATACTGCCCAGACTGTTATATCTCTTTCAGACCCTACCAATAGAGATTAATCAAAATCAATTCAATAAATGGAACAAGATGTTATCAAGGTATATTTGGCAGGGTAAAAGGCCTAGAGTTCGTCTCAAAACTTTGCAATTAGCAAAGGAAAAGGGGGGATGGGGCCTACATTCTCTTAGAGATTATTATTTTGCAGCACAGTTGAGAGCTGTGATATGTTGGTGCAACCCATCATATGACGCTCAATGGAAAAACATTGAGGAGCGGGTACTTCCCATCCCCATACAAGCAATTTTGGCTGATAACAACTTGCAAAGGTACGTAAATACTATTGATAACCCATGGGTGAAATTGACTCTTAAAATATGGAAAACTACAATAAAAGAATATAATCTAGAGGGAGATATTGCAATTCTTAAATGGTGTGCATATGACTCGGATTTTAAACCAAATAAATTGGATGCTAGATTTAAGGACTGGACAGCTAAAGGAAAAACAGTTCTTTGCAACATAATGAAAGAAGGAACACTGTGAGTTTTGAAATGCTTAAAGAGAAACACCTATTAGAAAAACAAGATTTTTATCGGTATTTACAGATGCGACAATATGTTAATAAGACGCTTAAAAATGAAACCAAGGTAAATACATGTTTGATAGAGCTCTTTAGAAAAGCATATAATTCAGATAATGGTAGTAGAATCATTTCAAGCATGTATAAGGGGTTGTCAAATCTTAAAACACATTCAACTTCATACGTTAAAACAAAATGGGAGAAGGAAGGAGGGATAATTATATCTGAGGAAGAATGGACGACAATATGGAGGTATCAATGGAAGTGTACCAGTTCACAGAACTGGAGGGAATTTGGATGGAAAAACTTGATAAGATATTTTATTACACCCTCTCAGTAATCCCATTATGATAGTAACCTCCCTGTTTGCTGGAGAAATTGTGGAAATCAAAATACAAATCATTATCATATTTTTTGGATCTGCCCTGTTATCAAAAACTATTGGAGGGGGATACACAATGCCCTACAAGACATCTTTAAAAATGAAATACCCTTAGAGAGTAAGACCATATATTTTGGATATATACCTCAAGAATGGTTGAAAAGAGATAAATATTTAATGAATATACTGTTGGTGGCTGGTAAAAAGACTCTTACTAGGAAATGGTTATCACAGGAGAGCCCAACTTTAAATATATGGATGTAAATTACAATGGACATTTACAAAATGGAGAAGATAACAGCATCTGTTAACCATAGGCTGGAACAATTTGATTCATACTGGGAAAAATGGTTTAACTACATAACGCCTCATAGGCCTGATTTTATTCTCACAAATCAATGAATCTGTTGTAAAAAAAACATCACTCCCTACTTGTACATAGTTCTTTCCTTTTGCTTGTTTTTTCTTTCCACTCTTTTCTATAAGTGTATACCTCAGATAAATACTTTGTGGAGATTTGTGATATATATGATTATATGATATATATTTACAATGCCTGAAATACATCTTATGGAAATGTTTGTTTGATGATGAACTTCAATAAAAAAATAAATTACAGAAAAAAAGAAATTCCTCCTCATCCTCATTCTTAAACGATGCCCCTCTATTCTGAGGCTGTGTCTGCTGGTTGTAGACTCTCCCATCACAGGAAACATCCTTTCCACATTAACTCTATCAAGGTCTTTCACCATGTGATAGGTTTCAATGAGGTCACCCCTCATTCTTCTAAATTCTAGTGAATACAGAACCAGAGCAATCAAACTCTCTTCATATAACAAGCCATTCAATCTTGGAATCATTTTTGTGAATCTCCTTTGAACTTGCTCCAATTTTAGTACGTCATTTCTAAGATGTGACCTAGAAATAGGACCAGTTCTAATAAACATCTTGTTCAGGAGGGATGTGTTGGGGTGAGCAGCCCATTTCTGTGTTGTATAAGTCCATGAATCTGCTCCCCCCCAGCCCCTATTTGTTCTTCAGGGCTGTCTCCAAACCACGGTTCAGTCCATCAGCCCCTCATTGCCATTATGTCACAACCTTGGCCAGTCGTTTTCTGTCCCAGAGTAGAACTCTGTCATGGACCAATTTGGTACTGCCATGGTATCCCCAGGGTCTGGGCTCTTTCTGAACTCCAGTTGTTTACTGCCCACAGGTGTAAATGCAGAGACAGCCCTGATCCAATCACCAGGAGTTGTGAAGGTGTGCGAAGGTGGAACGGTGCAGATACACTGTCTCCTTGTGGGTAGCTATGTGGACAAATTTCATGTACACTGGTACAACTCATACAAAAAACTGACTTATGATCAAAGAATACTTGGTCTTTATAATTCTGGCCAAGTTTACAGGTCACAGGGCTTCTCCGATCGATTTCAGCTTTCCAGGAATGTCACCACTAACAGCTACTCACTGACCATCAGCAACGTGAGGATCACCGACTCTAAACTTTACATCTGTGGCATTTGGGGCTCGGTCTTTGGAAAGGGAACCCGGCTGAATGTGACCAGTGAGTACTTCATGTTGGTTCTGTTTTGCAGTCATGTCCCTGTATCAATGAGTAATGATGATACTGTATGTTCAGTTTCACAGGAATAGCCATTATTACAAGTTTATAGAGAGTGGCCGAAACATAATGTGGATAAAGATTCACTGCCTGACAAGCTGAGGGCTATGTAGGGATGGAGAATAAATCAGAATCAGAATCAGGTTTGATGTCACTGGCATATGTCATGAAATTTGTGAACTTCAGTGCAACAGAACAATGAAATACGTGATAAATAAATAAGGCAAAAAAAAACTGAGTTACATTAAATATATGTGTCTATTAAATAGTTAAGTTAAAATAAGTAGTGCAAAAAAACAGAAATAAAGAAGTAGTGAAGGAGTGTTCATGGGTTAAATATCCATTTACAAAGTATCATGAACAAAGCCGATGAGCTTAGAGCGTGGATCAGTACTTTCAGCTATGATGTGGCCACTACAGAGACTTGGATGGCTCAGGGACAGGAATGTTTACTTAGAGTGCGAGGCTTTAGATGTTTCAGAAAGGACAGGGAGGGAGGCAAAAGTGGTGGGGACGTGGCACTGTTGATCAGAGATAGTGTCACGGCTGCAGAAAAGGAGGAAGTCATGGAGGGATTGTCTACTGAGTCTCTGTGGGTGGAAGTTAGGAACAGGAAAGGGTCAATAACTCCACTGGGTGTTTTTTATAGACCAGCCTAAAGTAACAGGAACATCAAGGAACAGATAGGGAGACAGAATCTGGAAAGATGGAATAAAAACAGGACTGTTGTGGTGGGAGATTTTAATCTCTCTATTGGCATCTCTCTAGACCAAGGGGTTTAGATAGGGTGGAGTTTGTTAGGTGTGTTCAGTAAGGTTTCTTGGCACAGTATGTAGATAAGCCTACAAGAGGAGAGGCTGTACTTGATTTGGTATTGGGAAATGAACCTGGTCAGGTGCCAGATCTCTCAGTGGGAGAGCCTTTGGAGATAGTGATCACAACTCTATCTCCTTTACCATAGCATTGGAGAGGAATAGGAACAGAAAAGTTAGGAAAGAGTTTAATTGGAGTAAGGGGAAATATGAGGCTATCAGGCAGGAATTTGGAAGCATAAGTCGGGAACAGATGTTCTCAGGGAAATGTATGGCAGACATGTGACAAATATTCAGGGGATACTTGCGTGAAGTTCTGCATTGGCACGTACCTATGAGACAGGGAAAGGATGGTAGGATACAGGAACCATGGTGTACAAAGACTGTTGCAAATCTAGTCAAGAAGAAAAGAAAATATTACAAAATGTTTAGAAAGCTAGGTAATGATAGAGATCTAGAAGATTATAAGGCCCGCAGAAAGGAGCAAAAGAATGAAATTAGGAGAACCAGAAGGGGCCATTAGTGGGCCTTGATGAGCAGGATTAAGAAAAACCCCAAGGCATTCTACAGGAATGTGAAGTGTAAAAGGATAAGATGTGAGAGAATAGGACCAATCAAGTGTGGCAGTGGAAAAGTGTGTATGGAACTGGAGGAGATAGCTGAGGTACTTAGTGAATACCTTGCTTCAGTATTCACTATGGAAAAGAATCTTGGCAATTGTACAGATGACATACAGTGGATTGAAAAGCTTGAGCATATAGACATTAAGAAGGTGGATGTGCTGGAGCTTTTGGAAAGCATCAAGTTGGATAAGTCACCCAGACTGGAGGAGATGTACCCCAGGCTACTGTGGGAAGCGAGGGATGAGATTTCTGATCTTCTGGCATTAATCTTTGAATCATCAATAGAGATAGCAGAAGTTCCAGAGGATTGGAGGGTTGCTGATGTTTCCTTATTCAAGAAAAGGGGTACGGATAGCCCAGGAAATTATAGGACAGTGAGTCTTACTTCAGTGGTTGGTAAGTTGATGGAAGAAATCCTGAGATGCAGGATTTATGAACATTTGTGATTCAAAAATGACTTTCAGCATGAAGAGAGTAAAATGAGAGAGGTATGGAGGGCAGGTAGATGGGACGAGGCAGAAAACCAGAGCTAGATGGACCGAAGGGCCTGTTCCTGTGCTGTAGTGGTCAATGACTCTGTGACTGTGGAAGATCTGACACTCAGATATCAGCAGATCCCTGAGTGTGCTGGATTATCTGAGTGTTAACGTTTCAGATTCCATCCTCTTTCTGCAACTTCACATGAGCTGTTTTAATGACTTTTCTCAGTCAGGCAAACAGTCTTGGACCTGAACCATTTAGAAATTTCCTCTCCCCACAGCTGCTGCCTGATCCAATGATCTTCTGTGACTTACGGTCAAGATGGCGCCTGCATTCAACATCTCAGGTGACATCTTCTGGATAGACTATGGCACTATGTATTTCACTTCTTTTATGTCTTTTACATGTATGTTTTTTGTCTTGAATGCATTTCTGGAAATGGTGGAGCCTGTGACTTGGAAATTTTTGCATAATCCATCGCTTTGCTGTCCCTGAGAAGATACTGGGAGGCGGCAAGTGTGAACCTCAAGGGAAGCAGGCTGCAGAACGGGGAGCAAGCTGATGTACGACTCCATTTCGTCAATTACTGTTTCCATTGTTTCCCAATTAAAACAATGTAGGAGATTGAAACATAGAAGCAAATGCAGAAGGTGAGCACCAACAGAACTGTCTTCTGATCTCTGGTGGGATTGCTCTGCTGTCATGGAAGGGAGCCTGTGTGACCTGCTGCTGTGTCTGAAGGATGTTACTGAGCTTTTCCACTTTTTGGATATGGATAAGGATATGGACTATGGACTATGGACTTTTTTCTCAGTCTTGGAGTTCTTTGTATTCTGTGTTTTTGCTTGTTCTTTCTCATTTTTTTTGGGCATGGAGGGGGATTTGGGGGTCAATGTACTCATTGCCTTTTGAGCGAGGAAGACAGGTTTTGAGGTTGATGATCATGTTACCATTTTTTTGGTACAAGGACTGTGGGTTTGCTGTTTTTGTGGCTTCCTAAGTTTTCTCGGTTCCATAGCTGTCTGGAGAAGAAGAATCTCAGAATTGTATACTGCATAGATGCTATGATAATAAATGAACCTTTCATTTTTTGACTTCCTCAAGCAGCTTGTGTTTTTTTTCCGAGTCACAGACCAATACAGCGTTAAAATAGGCCCTTCAGCCCATCCAGTTCCTGCTGACAATGGGATCCACCCAGCTGGTCCCAATTTCCTGTGTTTGACCCATATCCATACAAGCCCTACCCCTGCTATTTACCCATCCAAATACTTCTTAAATGATGCTACAGTACCTGCTTCAGCCACTTCCTCTGGCAGCTCGTTCCATATACAATTGGAGAACTTCTTCACTCAGGGCAGTGAGAGAGTGGAATGAGCTTCCAGCGGAATTGGTGGATGCAAGTTCGATTTCAATATTTGAGAGAAATTTGGATGGGTACATGGATGGGAAGAGTATGAAGGGATATGGTCCTGGTCGATGGGACTAGGTAGTTTAATAGTTCAACACAGACTAAGTGGGCTGAATGGCCTGTTTCTGTGCTGTAGTATTTTATCACTCTATGACTCACCACTATCTGTGTGAAACAGTTGTCCCTCAGATTCCTTTTTAATCTCATCCCTCTCAGCCTAAACCTATCTGCCTTCATACTGGACCCCCTTACCCTGGGGAAAGGACTGTTACCGTCCACCTTATCTTTGCCTCACAAAATTGTAAAACACTTTTCCAGTCTTCCGGAACCAATCTAGAATCTAGTGATTCTTGAAAGATCATTAATAATGCCTCCATAATTTCTTTTGCTACCTCTTTCAGAACCTTGGCATGTATGCCGTCTGGTTCAGGTGATTTATCCACCTTCAGACATTTCAGTTTCCCAAGAACCTTCTCTCTTGTTATAGTAACTTCACACAGTTCATACCCTCTGACCCCTGGAACGTCCACCATCCTGCCAGTGTCTACCACACTGAAGATTGATGCAAAATACTTATTCAGTTCATCCAGCATTTCCTTATCCCTCATAACAGAGCTTTGACCAGCGGCCAGTCTGGGCATTGGAAAATTGGAGAGGAGGGGTCTTCAATCAGGCCCCCGGTCCAAGGATAAAAAGCAGGAGTGGTTCGTGACAGTGTAATAGAGCTTTGACCAGCAGCCAATCAGCATTTGAGATTGATTGGTAAGAGCAAATTAAAGAAAGGCAAGGGCAAGTGCAGCGCCTGATGTCTGAGTAGACATAGTGAGTATCGTGACCTTCAGGCTTTAGCTCTTTGAGGCTTCAGTGAAGAGAGGCTTCACTCAGTGAAAACAAAGGGGAAAAAAAGCTCAGGTTTTTCCTTCTGTTCTTTATTTGTGCTAAGCTAGGACAGGCTGGAAAGTGCAATTCTCCTCTTGCAGGATGTGGGAAGCTAGAGAGACCTCCAGGATTCCTCAACACTACAACTGCAAGAAGTGCATCCAGCTACAGCCTCGAATAATCCGCATTAAGGAGTCTGAGCTGGAACTGGATGAATTCTGGATCAACAACACACACAAAATGCTGGTGGAACACAGCAGGCCAGGCAGCATCTATAAGGAGAACCACTGTCGACGTTTCGGGCCGAGACCCTTCGTCAGGACTAACTGAAAGGAAAGATAGTAAGAGATTTGAAAGTAGTGGGGGGAGGGGGAAATGCAAAATGATAGGAGAAGACCGGAGGGGGTGGGATGAATCCAAGAGCTGGAAAGGTGATTGGTGAAAGTGATACAGAGTTGGAGAAAGGAAAGGATCATGGGATGGGAGGCCTCGGGAGAAAGAAAGGGGGAGGGGGGAGCACCAGAGGGAGATGGAGATCAGGCAAACAACTAAATATGTCAGGGATGGGGTAAGAAGGGGAGGAGGGGCATTAACGGAAGTTAGAGAAGTCAATGTTCATGCCATCAGGTTGGAGGCTACCCAGCGGTATATAAGGTGTTGTTCCTCCAAGCTGAGTTTGGATTCATTTTGACAATAGAGGAGGCCATGGACAGACATATCAGAATGGGAATGGGACATGGAATTAAAATGTGTTGCCACTGGGAGATCCTGCTTTTTCTATTAAAATGTGTGGCCACTGGGAGAATTCTGGATCATTCAGGAAGCTGAGAAGGTGATAGATACGACATACAGCTGTAGATATACACAAAGCGCAGGACACAGGAAACTGAGTGACAGTCAGAAAGGAGAAAGAGATTAAAAAGTCAGTGTAGATTACCCTTGTGGCCACCCCCTTCAACAACAGGTAAGTCAACATGGTTACTGTCGGGTGGGGGTGGGAGGGAGGAAATGACCTAAAAGAGGCCAGTCACAATGGTTGGACCTCTGGCACTGAGTCTGCCTCTGTGATTCAGAAGGAAAGGGGAAATATGAGGCACACTGTGATGGTAGGGGATTCATTTGTTAGGGGAACAGACAGGAAGTTCCAGAACATGGAATATAGAAATCTGCAGTACATTACAGGCCCTTCAGCCCACAATGTTGTGTCAACCATGTAACCTGCATGAGAAACTACCTAGAATTACCCTACCGCATAGCCTTCTATTTTTCTAAGCTCCATGTACCTAATTACGTGTTTCTTAAAAGACCCAATTGTATCCACCTCCACCACCATCGCAGGCAGTACATTCCACGCACCCACCGCTCTCTGTGTGGAAAAACTTAACTCTGACATCCTCCTTGTGTCTACTTCCAAGCACCTGAAAACTATGCTCCCTCATGCTAGCCATTTCAGCCCTGGGAAAGAGCCTCTGACTATCCACACGATCAATGACCCTGACCATCTTATCCATCAGGTCATCTCTCATCCTTTGTTGATCCAAGGAGAAAAGGCCAAGTTAACTCAACCTATTCTCATAAGGTACACCCTCCAATTCAGACAACATCTTTGTAAATCTCCTCTGCACTCTGTCTGTAGTATCCACATCCTTCCTGTAGTGAGGTGACCAGAACTGAACACAGTACTTCAAGTGGGGTCTGACCAGGGTCTTGTACAGCTGTAACATTACCTCACAGCTCTTGAACTCAGTCCCACAGTTGATGAAGGCCAACACACCTTATACCTTCTTAACAACACTGTCAGCCTGTGCAGCAGCTTTGAGAGTCCTATGGACCCCATGGACCCCAAGATCTTTCTGATCCTCCACACTGTCAAGAGTCTCACCATTAATACTATATTCTCTCTTCAAATTTGACCTACCAAAAGGAACCAGCTCACACTTATCTGGGTTGAACTCCATCTGCCCAGTTCTGCATCCTATCGATGTCCCATTGTGAGCTCTGACGATCCTCCAGACTATCCACAATAGCCCCAACCTTTGTGTGATTATCAAACTTACTTACCCACCTTTCTACTTGTTAATCAAGGTCATTTATAAAAATCTCAAAGAGGAGGGCTCCCAGAACAGATCCCTGTGGAACACCACTGGTCACTGACCTCCATGCAGAATACAAACCATCTACAACCACCCTTTGCCTTCTGTGGGCAAGCCAATTCTGGATCCACAAAGCAAAGTCTCCTTGGATCTCCTGCCTCATTACTTTCTGAATAAGCTTCGAATGGGGAATCCTGTCAAATGCTTTACTGAAATTCATCCCATCTACACTATATCCACTGCTCTACCTTCATCAATGTGTTTTTTGTATTCTCAAAGAATTCAATCAGGCTCATAAGGCATGACCTGAACTTGACAAAGCCATGCTGACTATCCCTAATAAGATTATGTCTCTTCAAATGCTCCTAAATCCTGCCTGTCAGGATTTTCTCCGACAACTTGCCCACCACTGAATTAAGACTCACTGGTCCATAATTTCCTGGGTTATTTCTACTCCCTTTCTCGAACAAGGGAACAACATCCGCAACTCTCCAATTCTCCAGTACTTCTCCCATCCGTAATGATGATGCAGAGGTCATCACCAGAGGCTCAGCAATTTCCTCCCTCGCTTCCCACAGTAGCCTGGGGTTTACCTCATCTGGACTCAGCAACTTATCTAAATTAATGCTTTTCAAAATCTCCAGCCTGTCCTCTTTCTTAATGTCTATGTGCTGAAGTATTTCAGTCTGCTGAAGGTCATCCCCACAATTGCCAATGTCCTTTTCCCTGGTGAATACCGAAGCAAAGTTTTCATTAAGTACCTTTGCTACCTCCTCCAACTCCATGTACACGTTTCCACTATTCCATCTGTTTAGTCCTATTTTCACACAGCTCATCCTCTTGCTCTTCACATTCTTGTAGAATGCCTTGAGGTTTTCCTTAATCCTGCTCACCAAGACCTTCTCATTGCCCCTTCTGGCTCTCCTAACTTCATTCTTAAGCTCCTTCCTGGCAACCTTGTAACTTTAAGTACCTAGCTTCTTTACTTTTTAGCTAGATTTTCCACATCTTTAGTACTCCATAGTTCTTTTACCCCTCCATCCTTTCCCTGTCTGAATGGAACATAACTATGCAGAATGCCATGTAAATATTCACTGAATTTTTGCTACATTTCTGCCTTGCATTTCCCTGAGTACATCTGCTTCCAATTTATGCTCCCATGCTGTGTGGAATGCATTGCCTGCAAAGGTGGTAGAGGCAGATACAACAGGCTCTTTTAAGAGAATCTTAGATAGGTGCATGGAACTAAGAAAAATAGACGGCTATGTAGTAGGGAAATTTTAGGCAATTTCTAGACGAGGTTACATGGTCGGCACAACATTGTGGGACAAATGGCCTGCAATGTGCTGTAGATTTTCTATGTTTTTATGTTTCCATTTCCTGCCTAATAGCATCATATTTCCCCTTACCCCAATTACATGTTTTCCCAAATTGTCTGCTCCTCATTCTCTCCCGTGCTATGGTAAAGGAGTTATGATCACGACCTACAAAAGGATCCACCAGAGGATCTGACACCTGACCAGGTTCATTTCCCAATACAAGATAAACTACAGCCTCTCCTCTCATTGCTGTATCTACATATTGCGCCAGGACACCTTCCTGAATACACCTAACAAACTCAACCTATGTAAACCTCTTGCGATCAATATTAGGAAAATTAAAATCTCCCATCACAACAACTCTATCATTATTGCACCATTCCAGAATCTACCTCCCTATCTGCTCCTCGATGTCCCTGTTATGGTTGGGGGGGGGGGGGTCTATAAAAACACCCAGTAGACTTATCAGCCCCTTCCCATTTCTGACTTCAGACTGACTCAGTAGATAATCCCTCCATGACTTCCTCCTTTTCTGCACCCATGAAGCTATCACTGATCAGCAGTGCCACTACCCCACCTCTTTTGCCTCCCTCATGTCCTTTTTGAAACACCTAAGCCTGGCACACTCAGCAGCCATTCCTGCCCCTGAGACATCCAAGTCTCTGTAATGGCCAAAACGTCATAGTTCAACAGATTGATCCACATTCTAATTTCATCTGCGTTGTTTATGATATTCCTTTTATTGAAATAGACACATCTCAAATGATCTTGTTGAGTGCATCTTTGCTCTATCATCTGTCTATCCTTCCTTACAGAATCCCTACAGGCTGTCACTACTTGTTTACCAACCACCCCATCTTCTGCCTCTTCACTTTGGTTTCTACCCCCTGCAAATCTAGTTTAACCCCTCCCTAACAGCCACGTCAAACCTCCCTCCCAGGATATTGGTGCCCCTCGGATTCAAGTGCAACCGATCCTTTTTGTACAGGCCACACATGCCCCAAAAGAGGTCTCAATGACCCAGGAATATTAATCCCTCTACCCTACTCCAATTCTTCAGCCATGCATTTATCTGCCATCTCATTCTATCCCTAAACTTACTGTTGCATGTGTTACGTAATTTTAACGTTTTAGAAACGAACAAGCAGCAAGAGATTTCACACCAAGTCAGGTTTTAATGTTCAAACCACTACCTTTATTAGTATCTACTCATTATATAGTAACTTAAACAAGATGAACAAAAGTTAAGTGTTTTGTGTATATATGTGTGTAAATATAGCTCCCAAACTATCGAGCTTGGGGGAACAAGGCTTAGAGTCTTAAGATGGTAAAGAAGGAAAGTTCAGTCATCCATGGAATAAATGATGGGTGAGAGATATTCGTAAATCAAGTTAAAATGTAGAGAAAAACTGATTACATCGAATTCCACAGATTCCATGCTGGTAAAACGAAATAACTGTCATCGAAGATCTTGTCCATTAAGTCATTCCAAAAATCCACAAAATAACAGTCACGGGGATCACACACAAAATGCTGATGGAACACAACAGGCCAAGCAGCATCTATAGAAAGAAGTGCAGTCAACGTTTCAGGCTGAGACCCTTCGTCAGGATAGACCCATCTTGACAAATGGTCTCGGCCTGAGACGTCGACTGCACTTCTTCCTATAGATGCTGCTTGGCCTGCTGTGTTCCATCAGCATTTTGTGAGTGTTGCTTGAATTTCCAGCATCTGCAGATTTCCTCATGTTCGAGTCACAGGGATATCGTCTTCACAGTGTTTAACACATAACACCCATCAATTCCAGATAAGGGTCAATAAAAGTAGTACCACAAGATACTCCAAAGAATCCACACATATGGATTATACAAAATGACAGTCACACATCCGTTGTGCATTGTGTGCCAATGTTAATCCAATCTTTTGGGCATAGGAGAGTCCTAAACAGTGACAAAGTGAAGTCACTAGCTTTTGAGTCTCTCTCTCTCTCTCTCTCTCTCTCTCTCTCTCTCTCTCTCTCTCTCTCTCTCTCTCTCTCTCTCTCTCTCTCTCTCTCTTTCTCTCTCTTTCTGTATGAGTTTAAATCTGCACAGACTGCAACAGCCTGTGGCTGATGTCATAGTCCTGCCTCACTCAGACGCTCTTAAAGTAACACTCACAATAAACGAGACCGCAGGCTCATAACACTTCCCCCCAAAAAAGGAAAATTTATCTATAAGAGCAAAATTTTAACTGCAAACTATGGAATGTGAATACAGAATACATGTATGGATATCATTAAGCATACTACAGATTAATACAATATATAGCAGAAGTGTATACAAATATTACCAAAAACACATTGCGAACTTAACTTCTGGAAAGACAATCAGAGATTATACTATCCTTGCTCTTAATGTGAGTTATCAAGAAATCATATTCCTGCAAAATTAAACTCCAATTCAGCAACATTCTTTTCTTGTCCTTCACTTTACTCAAAACACCACTAGATTATGACCTGTATAAACCACAAGTGGTTTCTGAGCGGGGCAAGCATAAACATCAAAATGCTGCAAAGCCAAAATAAGCGATGACAATTCTTTCTCTACGGTAGAATAATTCCTTTGATGCTCATTGAATTTCTTTGAAAAGTAAGCCACAGGGTGGTCAGCCTCATCAGCATCCTTTTGTAACAACTCTACTCCTGTAGCTTTATCACCAGCATCTACAGCTACAGAGAAAGGCTTTGTAACGTCAGGTGCCCTGACACAGGTTGGGGATATAAAATGGCTTTCAATTTTTCAAATGCCTCCTGACAAGGTTCTGTCCAAACAAACTTTTCACCCTCTTCAGGAGATTAGTTAAAGGGAGAGCAATATCTGAAAAGTTCTTACAGAACTTATGATAATATCCGACCATTCCCAGAAATCTTTAGAGAGCTTTTTTGCCGATTGGAACAAGAACTTCAGAGATTGCCTGAACAGGAGCCAACCTGCCTTGGCCTACAACATAACCAAGATAGGTCACAGTGGCATGGCCAAATTCACCCTTAGCTAAATTAACAGTAAGGTTGGCCTTTGAGAGTCTTTCAAACAGCTTTTCCACTGCAGAGATATGAGCGTCCCATGCGTCATTTCCTGTAAACAAATCATCAATATAGGCATCTGTGTGTTTGAACCCTTGAATTACAGAATTAATCATTTTCTGGAATGTTCCTGGAGCATTTTCATCCCAAATGGCAGAACATTGTATTCATACAACGCAGAAGGTGTCACAAATACAGAAATTTCTCTACCCCTATCCATAAATGGAACACACCAATATCCTTTTAACAGATCAATCTTTGTAAGAAACTTAGCTTTTCTGAATTTGTCTATGCAATCATCCACTCTAGAGATCAGATAAGTATCTGCTTTTGTTATAGCATTCACCTTTCTATAATCAGTGCAAAACCTGATACTACCATCTGGTTTAGGTACCATAACAGAAGGTGAACTCCAATCTGATGTTGAAGGCCTAATAATACCATTTTCTAACATATACTCAATTTCTTGTTCATCAAGTTTACATTGTTCTATGTTCATGCAATATGGATGTTGTTTTATGGGCTTGGCATTACCAAATCTATGTCATGTGATGCGACTGTGGTTCAGTTTGGAACATCTGGAAATAAATCTTTATATTTTTGGATTAACTCTTTCATTTGTTGCCTCTGCTGTGGCTGTAAATGAGCCAATTTATTATCAATGTTTTCTAAAACAGTCGAGTTTGTTAGTCTAACTGGGACAATGTTGTTTTAAATAAACCTCAGATGAATCACTCAGACTCATTGATTTTGACCAACACAGTCACAGCTGGTGTTTGATTTTCAAAATAGTAGTGATCTGATTCGGTTTACCCACAATCTGACAAGTGTGACAAGTTCGACAAAATGTCACAACATCTTTCCTCAAATTAGGCCAGAAGAACTGTTTCAAAATATTGTTCACTGTTTTATTCACACCAAGATGGCCACCTAAGGGCATACTATGGGCCAAAGTTAAATTCTCATTCCTATAGACAGTGGGAACTACAACCCAATGAACAATTGCCCATTCCTGACTTGCAGGAGTATCAAGTGGTCTTCACTTCCTCATTAATGCTCTATTCTTGATATATATTCTTGACATAATGCTCCACATCATCCTTCATCTTAGGCCACCAGCCCACTTTCTTGATTTTTTCCAGGTGCTTTCACACCCCTGGTATCCCCGTGGTACCAATGGATCATCTGGTTTCTTCCTCCCTCTGGAACCACAAACTTTCCTTTATAAAGGATAACCCCATCTTTGACAAACACTCTCTTGTGCTCTTTGTATATTTCATGCCCTGCACCTTCTATCAATTCTTAAAATTCTTCATCTTTCTTCTACTCCTCTGTTAAATCTATAAGCTTAATCTATTGTTCCTTCTGCCTCCAAATCTCGCCAATCTGTGGCTGCCATTCCTGCCAAAATAAAGCACCTTGCTTTTCCAATTCATCAGGCTTTCTATTCCCCTCTGGAGATAATTTAGAGTGGGCTTTCACCTTTATGATTCCATATTCTTTTCCCTTTGCCTCTTCAAATATATATTATAATAAAGCTTCCCATCAGCCAAAACAAAACCTCTGGCTTCCCCCAGAGGCAAATGTTCTGTAAGGCTGTTACAGACATACATACTGTCGGAGTGTATGACTGGCCCCGGCGGAAGACATTCTGGGTGGCTAACCACATATGCTACAGCTGTCAATTCTGCTGCCTGTGTACTCATGGTTTTGCATAACTTTAAAGCTACACTATACCTTTCCTGGCCATGTTCATCCTCTACAGATATGCCACACACAGTTATCCTCTCACCATCCTGTACTGAGGAGGAGCCATTCACAAAAACTTTGTGTCTTTGTTCTCTGTCGTTACTTTATCTGATCTGCTTCCACCCCTACTTTTTGTTTTTATACAAATGGACCATTGGGATCATTTGTTGTCCGAGACTGACAGTCATGCTCACTTTCGAGGTACACCAGGTTACCGGTTAACATTAAGGTAGTGTTTACTGGCTTTACCATAATATTTCTTCCTTTCATCAGCAATACCCATCTGGCAATTCTGTTTCGACTTACCGAACCATCTTTAATCTTTCCCTCTAGCAGTAATTGTATGGGGGTGTGTTCTGTCAGTATTGTGAGTGGACTAAGTCCCATTCTGTAGGTGACCAAATGCTTTTTGCACACAGTATACCCCTGTTCTACTGGTGACAGCATGTGTGATGCATACGCTACTGGTCTTAACTTCCCATTTGTCTTCTGTAACAGCACTGCTGCAAAGGCCACCTCCAATGAGAATGGCTCATTTGGATTTGGGGATTTTAAAGCAGGCACAGTGGCCAATGCTTGGTTCAGAGCGGTAATGGCCCGGGTGTTCCACTCCAATGCCATATTCAATTTCAGTAACTTCATTAAAGTGGCTGCCTTTTTGGAAAATCCATCAATGTTATCCCTACATTATCCTACCAGTCCCAGAAAGGACCACTGCCTTTTCAGGTCTCAGGGAACAGGCAATTTCAAAGCTCATTCTACTCTTGGCTTGTCAATTTCTCTTTTTCCCAGTGTCAAGGTCATTCCCAAATATCTAACTTCTTGTTTCATTGCCTGTGCTTTTTCAGGGTTTACCTTTAGTCCCAATGCAAGTAATAATTGCAACAGTTCTGTCAAGAGCTGATGGTGCTCCTGCTTGGTTTTGGTTGCAGAAGTAGATCATTTACGTACAGTACTGTTTCAAGCACTTGGGCTTTGAAAACTGTTGTAACCCTTCGCCTAAGCACTGGTGAAATATAGATGGGGAATTATAGAACCCCTGTGGTAGGGCAGTCCATGTATACTGTTGTCCCTGAAAGGTAAATGCAAACCTGTATTGACACTCTCATACTAGTGGGATTGACCAAAGTCCATTATTAATGTCTAAAACTGTGAACCATTGTGCTGCTTCATGCTGTTTGACCACTGTCTCCAAGTTAGTTGCTACAGTTGGGGCTGTTAACCGAGTTACATTATTCAGTTCTTGATAGACTATTGTCAATCTGCAACTACGATCTGGTTTGTACATTGGTCATGTGGGTGAATTATTAGTGGAGGCTATGGCCTCAGTACCCCTTGTTGTACTGAACTCTGTATTACCTTACCTACATCTTCCTTTGCTTTCTTTGGGGAAACCATATTGCTTCTGTGGTTTGGGGTCTGGACCTTGTATGCAGGCACTGAAAGCTATTTTTCCACAGTCTTGGTTGTGCCTTGCAAATGCCCCTGAGTTCTGTGCAATAATTTGCTGTACCTTCTGATCATTGCTCATCTCTACTGGTTTCAACACACAGGGCAGGAGGCAGCCCAGAGTGGGGAAGGGGTTTCACTGGGAGGTTCCTGCCCTACAGAGACACGTCCAACAGCAGCTTCACCCTGATAGTCACAGACGTAGTGCACAGTGATTCTGCCGTCTATTACTGCAGAGTGTGGGGAGACATCGACGGGAATGGCACCCAGCTCATCGTAACCGGTGAGTACAAGTTCTATTTATTCAGCAGTGTGTTCCTGAATGGATTTATTAGATATAGAAAGAACAACATTGTGTGGGCAAAGTCACATCTCATTAGCTGGATTGAGTTTCTGAGGAGGTGACGAAGATAATGGTGTGTTGGGAAGTGGATGTTGTCTACATTAAAGTCAGTAAATCTTTAAATCACGTGACACAGTAGTGCAGCAGTTAGCAAAATGATTTACAGTGATCGAGGTTCAATTCCCACCACTGTCCGTCAGGAGTTTGTTTGTTCTCCCCGTGACCGCATGGGTTTCCTTCGGGGGATCCAGTTCCTTCCTCATTCCAAAGACAGCCGGGTTAGTACTAAGTTGTGGGCATGTTGTGTTGGTGATGGAAGCATGGCAACACTTGTGGGATTCCCCAGCACATCCTCGGACTGTGTTGGTCATTGACACAAGCAATGTATTTCACTGTATGTTTTGATATTTTGATGTACATATGACAAACAAAGCTAATCTCTAGATTCAGGCAATTTGGTTCATTACTGTCACATGTTACAGTGAGAGACATGGTTTACCATGACAACTGTAGTGATCATTTCATTATTTCAGTACGTTGAGGTAGTACAAGGGAAAACAATCTGCAGAGTGTTACAGGTCTGGAGATGGTGAGGTGCAGACAGACAATAAAGTGAAAAAATATAATGAGGTAGATTGTCAGGTAATGAGTTCATCTTCTCAATGCTCTAATGTAACCTGCCATTTACTGTATTACTGTATTTACCTTGTAAATTTGTCCTCCCCACGTGTAACAACTCACTCCATCTGTCACTTCTGTGTCCACATTTACAACTGATCTAAACCCCAGTGAAATATTTGACAATCTTCCTCAAATTCCAGAACTCCATCAAATTCTATGTCATCTGCATATACCCTAATCAGCCCACCTATATTTTAGATGATTATACCATAAGACACAAGAGCAGAATTATGGTATTTGGCCCTTTGAGTCTGCTCCACCATCTAATCATGGCTAATCATTTTTTACTCCTCCTCAACTCCATTTCCCGGCCTTCTTCACATAACCCTTGATGTCACGTCCTTCAAGAGACTATCAATCTCTGCCAACAACCTGACCTCCAGAGCTGCATGTGACTACAAATTCCACAAATTCACTACCCTCTGGCTAAAGAAATTTCTCTGCATCTCTGTTTTGAATGGATGCCCCTCTACCTTGAGACAGAGCCTTCTTGTCCTAGACTCTCCCATTATGGGAAACATCCTTTCCACATCCACGCAGTCTATGCCTTTTGACATTCAAAAGGTTTCAATGAGATCCCCCCCCCTCATCCTTCTAAATTCCAATGGCAACAGACCTAGGGACATCAAACGTTCCATATATGACAGCCATTTCATTCCTGGAATCATCCTTGTGAATCTCCTCTGGAACCTTTTCAATGCCAGCACATATCTTTTAAGATGAGGAGTGCAAATCTGTTCACAATACTCAAGTGCCTCACCAGCACTTTATAAAGCCTCAGCATTATATTCATGCTGTTGTATTCTAGACCTCTTGAAATGAACGCTAACATCGCATTTGCCTTCCTCACCACCGACTCAACCTGCAAGTTAACCTTTAATGTGTTTGTACAAGGACTCCCAAGTTCCTTTGCATTTCAGCTTTTTGGATTTTCTCCCCATTTAGAAAATAGTCCGTACATTTATTTCTACCAGCAAAATGCAGGACCATGCGTTGTCCAACATTGTATTTCATTTACTACTTTCTTGCCCATTCTCCTAATCTAATCTAAGTCCTTCTACATTCTACCTGTTTCCTCAGCACTACTTGCCCCTTCACCAATCTTCCTATCATCTTGGCAACTTGTCAACAAAACCATCTATTTCATCATCTAAGTTGTTAATATACAGCATAAAAAGAAGTGGTCCCAACACTGACCCCTGCGGAACACCATTAGTCATTGGTAGCCAACAAGACAAGGATCCTTTTATTCCCACTCGCTGCCTTCTTCCAATCAGCCAATGCTCTAACCACCTTACTAAATTTCCTGTAATACCACGTGCTCTTACATTGCTAAGCAGCCTCATGAGTGGCTCCTTGTCAAAGACCTTCTGAAAGTCCAAATATGCAACATCCACTGCATCCCCTTTATCTATCCTCCTTGTCATCTCCTCAACAGGTTCGTCAAGCAGGATTTCCCTGTTTCACCAAGTACTATCTAACATCTTTCCAACCACA
This sequence comes from Hemitrygon akajei, assembly GCF_048418815.1. Lineage (NCBI taxonomy): Eukaryota > Metazoa > Chordata > Chondrichthyes > Myliobatiformes > Dasyatidae > Hemitrygon > Hemitrygon akajei. The sequence goes on from NC_133130.1 coordinate 8,240,975, forward strand.
GAGGTCAGGCTAACTGGTCTATAATTTTCTTTCTGCTGCCTGCCTCCTTTTTTAAAGAGAGGAGTGACATTTGCAATTTTCCAATCCTCTGGTACTATGCCAAAGTGCAATGACTTTTGAATCTCTAACGCTACCTCTTTCAGAACCTCAGAGTGCAGTTCATGTGGTCTTGGTGACTTAATGTACTTTTAGATCTTTCAGTTTTTTAAGAACCTTCTGTCTTGTGATAGTAACTGCACTCACTTCTCTTCCTTCACATACTACAACATCTGACACACTGCTATTGTCTTCCACAGTGAAGACTGATGCAAGATACTCATTTAGTTCATCAGTCATCTCCTTGTTCCCCGTTATTCTTTCTCCTGCCTCATTTTCTAGTGGTTCTATATCCACTCTCATCTCTCATTTATTTTTTACATACTTGAAAAAGCTTTTACTATCCACTTTGATATTATTTGCTAACTCGCTTTCATATTTCATCTTTTCCCTTATATTGATTCTTTTAGTTCCTCTCTGTAGGTTTTTAAAATCTTCCCAATCCTCTATATTCTCACTAATTTTTGCTTTGTTGTCTGCCCTCTCTTTTGTTTTTATATTAGCTTTGACTTCCCTTGTCAGCCACGGTTGCACTATTTTGCCATTTGAGTATTTCTTCATTTTTGGATTACACATGTCCCGCATCTTCTTTATTTTCCCCAGAAACACAGGCCATTGCTGCTCTGCTGACATCCCTACCAGCAGCTCCTTCCAATTTACTCTGGCCAGCTCCTCTCTCATACCACTGTAATTTCCCTTAATCCACTGAAATACTGCTACATCAGACTTTAATTTCTCCCTATCAAATTTCAAGTTGAACTTAATCATATTGTGATCACCGGTTTCTAAGGTTTTTTTTTTACCTTAAGCTCCCTAATTATCTCCAGTTAATTACATTACACTCAATCCAGGAGAACCGATCCCCTAGTAGGCTGAACGACAGACTGCTCTAAAAAGCCATCTCTCTGATTTTTGTCCAGTGCAGTCCAATAACAGCATTAGACAACTGTAGTTGAGTCTGTTTGTATGCACTTGCAGGTTTGTGTATCTTCTGTTGATGGGAGAGGAGTAAAGAGAGAATTTCCAGGGTGGGCTGGGTCTTTGATTATGCTGGCTGCTTTACTGAGGCAGCAACATGTGGAGACTGCCCATGGAGGAGGGTAAGGAAGATGTCTGGCTTCCACTTTGTGTTGAGTTGTGTCCAAAACACTCCACTCTTTCTTGCAATCTTGAACAGAGTAATTGCCATACCAATCTGTGATGTATCCAGACAAACATACTTTTTATGATATATTGATAAAAATTGCTGAGATTCAAAGGCAACCTGCCAAATTTCTTCTGTGTCCTGAGGAAGCAGACAACCTGCTCCTGGGTCCTGAAGAAAAGTCTTGGCCTGAAATGATTATTTATTCAGTTCCATAGATGCTGTCTGACTTGCTGAGTTCCTTCAGCATTTTGTGTGTGTTGTCCTAGTGTCTACGTGGTTTGACCAGAACAGACTATTTGTGATGTTCACAGATTTGTCACAGAATGCTGCAGAACACGTTCACCAGGATGCTGCCTGGATTAGCATGTGTTTGCTGCAAGGGAAGGCTGGACAAATTTGAGTTGATTTCTCTGGAGTGTTGGAGGTTGTGGTTCCTATGGGTGCAATCACTGGGGAAGGATTCAGAGTCACAGACCAATACAGCACGGATCTACTCAAGACAAACTGTGCAATGTGATTAACAGGCATGAAATAGTACATCTTGATGCTTTTCCCTTCATTATGGGGGATTTTAGCTTGAAAAAATCTCTAAATAATTATTATCTACAAAGCTCCTGGAGCATCAGAGGAACCAACACACTGGACCACTACTACACCACCATCAAAAGCAAGATATCCCATACCCACTGTGTTGCCTTTAAGGCATTTGTTTAGTTTATTATATTTTCGCTTTAGTAATTCATTTGTAATTATTTTTTAGTTAAAGTTAAGGTTGTTTAAAGTAAATTCATTGTCTGTGATATATCGCGGCATGCGATGACGTCACACCCGGTTTCGCCGCATCCTGTGGGAAAATACCGGTTTGGAGAAACGGGAAGGAGGGGGTTGTGTGTGCAGGATCAGCGCGAGAAAAGTTTTCTTTCTACACATTAGAAACATCAGAGAAGCAATGCCGCAAGTTCATAAGATAATCGATACGTTGAAGTAAAAATGTTAATGCTGATTCTGTTAAAAGTAATGACGGTTGATAAAGTTTATGTTCTTTGTTATTTAAAGAGTTGCGGATAGTTTGTGTTGAAGTGTATTTAAAGCCAGTCGATGGCGTAGGTAGATTCTGACTGTATGTTGCACTTCAATGTAATATAGTTGTTGTAGTTTTACTTTTGCAAGTATTTATGATGTAAATGTGATGCCAAGAAGGAAACAAATACTGTATATATTTTGTATTGTTTTATCAACAGTTTTCACCATACGTTAATGTGGAAGAGTGAACAGTAAACGGTTAATCTTACTGGGACCGCGCCTCATTGACCGGTTTATACTTGGTGTTTAGTTCAGAGTTATTTTTACACCTGTGCGAGAACACTACACCCACACTTTGGAAAGTCTGATCACCTGGCTGTAACTCTACTCCCCAAGTATTGACAGAGACTGGAGACTGCAGCACCAGTAGGGAGGACCAAGAAGGAATGGACAAGGGAGGGACAGGAGAGTTTACAGGAATGCTTGGAATTAGTGGACTGGACTGTATTCAGGGATTAATTTTCGAGTCTGAAAGAGTACACCACAGCTGTCACTGAATTCATTAAAACCTGTGTGAATGATGGTATGCCCACAAGAACTTACTATCCATACTCAAGTCAAAATCCCTGGATAAACCAGTAGGTTCGTAGTGTGCTGAAGGCTCAATCTGTGGCATTCAAGTCTGGTGACTCACGTCTGTGCAAGATCACCAGGTATGACTTGCAAAAGGCTATTTCAGGAGCTAAAGAACAATCGTGAATGAGGTTGGAGGCTAAATCAGATGCACATCATCTCTGGCAATGGTTGCAGCCCATTACTTGCTATGAAGCAAAACCCAACATCATGAATGGCAACGATGCTTCACTATCAAACAAGCTCAATGCCATTTATGCACACTTTGAAAAGAGAATAAAACTACAATTATGAGGATCCCTGCAGCACCCAGTGACCCTGTGATCTCTGTCTCAGGGGATGACGTCAGCCTGTCTTTTAAGAGGGTGAACCCTTGCAATGCAATGAGACCCTACCTGGTAGGGCTTTGAAAACCTGTATCAACTAACTGGCATCGGTGTTCAAAAACATTTTCAGTCTATTATTACTACAGTTGGAAGTTCCAACCTTCCAACAATGCTTGGTTGTTGGCAGGTAGGGTTAATACCTGACTTTCAAGAGCACTTGTGAGTTATGTTCCGGCTGGACTTAGTCCTTCAACTGCCAGAGAACAGTGTGGAAATATCAGGTGCTGTTTTCTCCCGATAGGGATTAGTTTTTAGTTCCAAGTGCTCCTGTTACGTTTTGTCACCCTGCAACCTTATCCTTCAATCTCTCTGAATTATGGAGGACAGCATGTGTATAAATGTCTCTCTCCAGCAGACTTCATCATGACTCCAGTATTTCTACTATTTTTTAATGTTTCTTAACTGTTATACATGATTTTTTTGTGTTCTATCACTGAACAGCAGTGAACCATCTGATTGGCTTATCAGAGTTCTCTTTGGGAACTAATTGACTTGATCAGCATTTCTGATCTGGCTATTGTTCATGATTGCACTTAATTAAAAAAAACCTGCTTCAAATGGACAGCAATTATACCAATACTCGAGAAGAACAGGTGAGCTGCCTTAATGATGTGCACTGGTAGCACTTACATGTCAGGTGATTAAGTCTTTTGAGAGGTTGGTTATGGCTAGAATTAATTCCTGTATCAGCAAGGACCTGGATCCACTGTAATTTGCCTATCGACAAATGTGTGCTTAGCTCCTTGCTCTTCTCCCTCTATGCCCATGACTGTGTGGCTAGGAACAGCTCAAACACCATCTATAAATTTGCTGATGACACAACCATTGTTGCCAGAATTTGAGATGGTGATGAAAGGGTGTAGCGGAGAGAGATATATCAGCTAGTTGAGTGGTGTTGCAGCAACAACATTGCACTCAATGAACTGATTGTGGATGTCAGAAAGGGCAAGATGACAATACACACCAGTCATCAATCAGGGATCAGAAAAGGAAAGAGTGAGCAATTTTAAATTCAAGAAATTTCTAATGACAGGAAAGGTACCAGAGGATTGGAGGATAGCCAATGTGGTTCTGTTCTTTAAAAAAGGCTCTAAACAGAAACCAGGAAATTATAGGCCGGTTCTGACATTAGCTATGGGAAAGTTTTTGGAAGGTATTCTAAAGGACCAGATATATAAGCATTTGGATATATATGGACTGATTAAGGATAGTCAGCATAGCTTTGTGCATGGTAGGTCATGTCTAAGCAATCTTAAAGAGTTTCTCGAGGAAGTTACCAGGAAAGTGCACAAAGGCAAGGCAGTGGATGTTTTCTACATGGACTTGAGCAAGATATTTGACAAGATACCACGTGGGAGGTTGGTCAAGAAGATTCAATGTCTCAGCATTCAAGATGAGGTAGTAAGTTGGATTTGACAATGGTTTGTGGGAGAAGCCAAAAGTGATAGTGGGTGTTTGCCTTTCAGACTGGAGGCCTGTGACTAGTGGAGAGGTGCCGGGATTATTACTGGGTTTGCCATGTTTGTCATCTATATCAATGACTGGGATGATAATGGGGTTAAATGGATTGCAAATGTGCAGATGACACCAAGATTTGGGGTGTAGTGGGCAGCAAGGAAGGTAATCATGGCTTGCAGAGGGATCTGCATCAGCTGGAAAAATGAGCTAAAAATGGAAGATGGAATTTAATGCAGACAAGTGTGAGGTTTTCTACTTTGATAGCACCAACAAGGCTGGCTCTTACACAGTAACACACACACAATGCTGGAGGAACTCAGCAGGCCAGGCAGCATCTATGGAAAAAGGTACAGTCAATGTTTCAGTCTGAATCCTTCATCAGGATTGGAAAAAAAAAGATGAGAAGTCAGAGCAAGATTTGGGGGAAGGGGGAGGAAGAAGTACAAGTTGGTAGGTGATAGGTGAAACTGGGACAGGGGCAGGGTTAAAGTAAAAAGTTGGGCAGCTGATAGGTGAAAAGTATAAAAGGCTGAGGAAGGTGGAAACTGATTGGAGAGGGCAGAAGGCATTGAAAAAAAGGAATGGTGAGGAGCACCAGAGGGAGGTGATGGGTAGGTATTGAGATAAGATGAGAGAGAGAGAAATGGAAATGGGGGAATGGTGAGGGGGAGGAGCAATTACCAGAAGTTTAAGCGATTGATGTTCATGCCATCAGGTTAGAGGCTACCCAGATGGAAAATAAGCTGTTGCTCCTTCAACCCGAGTGTGGCCTCATCACAGCAGTAAAGGAAGCCATGGACTGACGTGCCGGAATGGGAATGGGAAGTAGAATTGAAATGGGTGTCCACCAGGAGATTCCACCTTTTCTGGTGGACACCCATTTCAATTCTACTTCCCATTCCCATTAGCTACTCGGAAAAGTGGTCTTCAAGTGCTCTGAGGTTGGTAAGATCCAACGTAGATTTAGTAACCACATTATCATCCAGATCATTGATGCAGTTGACAAACAACAATGGACCCAGCACTGATCCCTGTGGATTTCCACTAGCCAATAGGCCTCTAGTCAGACAATGAGCCATCTACTACTACTCTCTGGGTTCACCCACATAGCCAATGTCTAATCCAATTTACTAATGTATCTCGAATGACAACCAACTGAACCTTCCTGATCAACCTCCCATGCAAGACCTTGTCAAAAACCTTGCTAATGTTCATATAGACAAGATCCACTGCCTTGCTTTCATCCACTTTCCTGGTAATTTCCTCTATAAACACTATAGGATTGGTAAGGCCTGACCCAACACAAACAAAGCCATACTGACTATCCCCATCATAAGACCAGAAGTTTTAGGAGCAGAATTAGGCCATTTGGCCCATCAAGTCTGCATTGCCATTTTAAATTTGCTGATCCAGTAACTACAATAGATGGTCTCCTAGTGGGCTCAACCACAAACTGCTCTGAAAAGCCATCCTATAGGCATTCCTCAAATTCCCCCATTTGGATCCAGCACCAACTTAATTTTTCCAATCTACCTGCCCATTGGACTTGATCTGTTGAAGCAATTAAAATTCACAACCAAATGTCCAATTAAAGTAATCATGTCCGCCCACATAATGTCCATTTGCCTCCATTCACTGGCAATTCTGTTTCTATCCAAGGCACGTGTGCTGTCTCTCTCTCTCTCCCCCCCCCCCTCCTTTTCCCTCTCCCTCTCCCTCCCTCTCCCCCACCTCTCTCTCTCCCACTCCCTCTCCCCTGCCAGAGGAAGGAGCCTATATTTCACTGATCACTCTCTCCCTCTTGCTTGATGGTGCCGGAGTCTTGGGTCCTGGCCAAGGTTTAATTGATGTGGATTTTGGATCGGACTCTGAAATTCATGTTATGTGTGTTTCTGGTTACACCTCTTTTTGTTGCTATTTTCTGCTATTTTGAACAGGGTGATTGGCTCTGTGGCCTGAAGTCAAGGAATGATGCAACTTTAAATTGAACTGAATTGAACTATACAGAACATTCTCAGAATGTTTCAAAGATTCTGTGGTTTAATATTTTATAATCTGTGTGTTTTACATTCATTTTTTGCCATTTGCATAATTTTCTCTCTTTTTTGAATATTGGGTGTTTGATGTTTTCTTTGAACAGCTTCCATGGTGTTTCTTTGTTTTGTATCTGTCTGTGAAAAGAATCTCAAGGTTATATACTGCATAGATCCTTTGATAATAAGCGTACTTCGATTCATTGAATCATATTTGTCTCCACCACCAGCCCTGGCAGTGAATTCCTGGCACTCCCCACATGTATATGCCGATCCAAAAGGCAAATGGTATGTGACCTATTGAAAGAGGTGTGTCTATCTAAAAGTCTCTTAGACTCCACCAAATTGCCTACTTCCATAACCATCCCTGCTAAACCCTTTCCACATACCTACTGTGTATTTCACTGTATAAAAAATACTTGCCTTTCGCATTGCACAGAAACTTGCCCCTCTGACCATAAAAACCTGCCTTTTGCTGTTTGACACTTTCACCCTGGGGAAACGATTCTCATTGTCTTCACCTCTACACCTCTCAGAATTTTAAATTGTCTCTCAGGTCTCCATCAACCTATAGAGAAAGATAAGTTTCATTTGTCATGGATACATCAAAACAGGTAGTGAAATGTGTGTTCTGTGTCAAATCAAGTCAGTGAGGATCATGCAGCTTCAATTGTCACCAAGTTTCTGACATCAACATAGCATGCCCACGGCTCACTCACCCTAACCCGTACATCCTTTCTGGGACGTGGTAGGAAACCGGAGCACTCGGGGAGACCCACACGGACACGGGTAGAATGTACAAACTCCTTACAAACAGCAGCAGGATTGAATCCCGATCTTACAGTGACACTGTAAAGCATTATACTAACGGATACACTGACTGATATACTCCGACACTCTAGGGGGAATTTGTCGTCGTGGCTATCCCTCGAGGTAGAGGATGATGGTCTTCGTTCTGTTGATCTATCACAGAGCAAAGAACCTGTGCGTGTATTTGTTTAACGTGTACTTGATGTTGTACTCCAAGAAGCACACGATACTTCACAAATCAACCAACTGATTCCAATGGCATGGAAACCACGACGATTGGAGCTGATGGATTTGTTGCAGCCTTCATCCGCCTTCACAGCAGTTGAGTTCGAAGTAACTTCATCCACCTGTTCCACCGTTGAGGTCTTGGTTGGATTGTTCTTTGTCAGGGACCTCACCCTCGACCTTACCACCATCGGTGACCCTACCAGGAACATAGCTCCAGATGGCATCGCTCTCAGGATCTCAGGACCGCACGAGCTTCTCCACCACGACAAGGTGACAATCCACGGAGAAGCTAGGGGGAATTACACAAGTTTGTTCAATCTTTTGTCAGGGTGATGTTGTCACACAAATGCCAGTGCGAGTGTGGATCACACCCCGATAGAGGTGGGAGTCAGCAAATTCATAAAAAAGTGATCTGAAACAGAACAGAGTAGTTATCATGATCTCGGGTCCTTGGTAGAGTATTCTGAGGGCTCTGAGTATTTGCTGTTTTTTTTAAAACTCTGTTTTATTAATTATAATTATCTATATTGTTGCACTTTGTTTTTTTATGTTATTGTTAGGTCTTTAGTTTACATTTAAGTTGAGGTTGCGCTTAAATACTTCTAATTAATTCTCTGAGACTTAGCAGACTTAATAAGCTGGTAAGGAAGGCGGGCTCTGTCGTGGGCAAAGTACTGGAGAGTTTAACATCGGTAGCTGAGCGAAGGGCGCTGAGTAGGCTACGGTCAATTATGGATAACTCTGAACATCCTCTACATAGCACCATCCAGAGACAGAGAAGCAGTTTCAGCGACAGGTTACTATCGATGCAATGCTCCTCAGACAGGATGAAGAGGTCAATACTCCCCAATGCCATTAGGCTTTACAATTCTACCGCCAGGACTTAAGAACTTTTTAAAAGCTATTATTAATGCTTTTTGAGATAGTGATTTAGATGCATATAATATTTTTTTTACTGAGTTAAGTATTGTATGTAATTAGTTATGCTACAACAAGTGTATGGGACATTGGAAAAAAGTTGAATTTCCCCATGGGGATGAATAAAGTATCTATCTATCTATCTATCTAGGTGTCCAATTAAGTATCCTTGGACTTTAGTCTCTAATTAAAATAGCCACTTGTAAATTTGTTATTAGTCTGGACACAGATTCTTTCATGCCCTGGAGTGTATTTAAAGGGGCAATGCTAGCCCCTCATTGGCTCTGTTGTCCTGATCCTTGCCTAGTCAAATTCTGGCCAAGTTATTCTGAGTATCGGAGGCCTTGTAAGTTCTATTGTTTACTTCTCTTCGCTTAGAAAATTCCTAATTTTTTTTAAACCCTATGAGTCTTTGTGAGACCCAGTACTTGGGTCCAAAGGTGCAGTGTGACAGTAAAACTAAGCAAGCCCTGAATCCAGCAGGCTTCACCTTTCAGTCAGCTCTTGGCAGTCAGTCAGCACAAGCAAATGCCACATGGCAGGCCACATCCGTGAAAAGCTTCCCAGAGTTCCTTGGAGCCATTCCCAACTGGGCCAGATGGTATCCAAAGTTTGCCCAACCTGCCCAATCCCGAGCTCTTTGATGGGAAACCTGAATCTTTCTGTGGGTTCCTACCATTGGACTCTCTAGTCTTTGAGCTGCTACCTTTCAAGCTTCCCACTGAATGGAGCAAAGGAGCAAATCTGACCTCCCTCCTGTTGGTGAGACTCAGGTGTGGGTTACAGTTCTGTGGAAGAGAGATGCTCTTGATGTTCCAATAATGACATTTCCGTAAGTGCCATGGTAAGTGTCTCCTTTCATTCCTGGAATCATTTTTGTGAATCTTCTCTGAATCCTCTCCAATGTCAGTATATCCTTTCTAAAATAAGGAGCCCAAATCTGCACAGAATACTCCAAGTGTGGTCCCACAAGGGCCTTATTGAGCCTCAACATTTCATTCTGGCTCTTATATTCTATACCTCAAGAAATGAGTACCAACATTGCATTCACCTTTTTCACAACCGACTCAACCTGCAGGTTAACCTTTAGGGTAATTTGCACAAGGACTCCCAAGTCTCTTTGCATTTCTGCATTTTGAATTCTCTCCCCATCTAAATAATAGCCTGCCCTTTTATTTCTTCCACCAAATAGCATAACCATGCACTTTCCAACATTGTATTTCATTTGCCACTTCTTTGCCCATTCCCCTAAACTATCTAAGCCTCTCTGCTGGCTCTCTGTTTCCTCAACACTACCCACTCCTCCACCTATCCTTGTATAATCGGCAAATTTAGCCACAAATACCTTAATACCATCGTCCAAATCATTGACATCAAAAAAAGTAACGGTCTCAACACCGATCCCTGTAGAACACCACTGGTAACTGCCAGCCAGCCAGAATAGGATCCCTTTACTCCCAATCTCTGTTTTCTACTGACCAGCCAATGCTCCACCCATGCTAGTAACTTCCCTATAATTCCGTGGGCTCTTATCTTGCTAAGCAGCCTCATGTGCGGCACCTTGTCAAAGGCCTTCTGAAAATCCAAGTACACCACGTCTACTGAATCTCCTTTGTCTACCCTGCTTGTAATTTCCTCAAAGAATTGCAGTAGTTTTGTCAGGAAGGATCTTCCTTTCAGGAAACCATGTTGACTTTGGCCTATCTTGTCATGTGCCTCCAGGTACTCTGTAATCTCATCCCTAACAATCTATTTCAACATCTTCCCAACCACTGATGTCAGGCTAACAGATCTATAGTTTCCTTTCTGCTGCCTCTGTTATGAACCCCTAGGGTTCATTTTACTGTGGACTGTCACTTTAAGATGCAAAAGAGAAAGCGTGCTGAGTGTCAGCCGTTGTTTTTGGATTCTGTTTGATTTCTACTGAGAGAGAGTGGTGGAGCCTGCCTTTCAGTGTGTTTACACAAGCTCACAGCGTGTTTGGACTTGTACAAGGACACTTTCATTCACAGTCAGAGTCGCAGCTGGAATCGACCATGGAAGGACACCAGTGACAGGGGGTCACTGGTTAGAACTTTCAAGTGCCCACAATGGTGGGTTGAGCATCAATTCGGAGTATTGTTAAGTGAATCTCATAGACAAACGCAGAGTGGAACACCAGTTAAGGCAACCGGTCAATGAAAGGAGGTCAGTGACAGAAGAGTCACTGGGTGGAACTTTCAAGTGCCCACAAAGAGTGGGATGAGAATTGATCAGTAGCTATCACGGTGTGTAGAAGGGCTGACCCTGTGGAGGCTACCAGTGTGTTTACCCTTGCCTGGGTGGTAGTTTTCCCTTGAAGACAGTACCCTTTGAGATAAACTACGTTTGGCTAACTCGAGAGTGGATTTGGAGTCAGATGATGGAAGACCAATGGCACCTGTTTGTTTGTTCTTCTCCTATTGTGGATTTCACTTTGGCTTACAGATATATCTCTCTCCCCCACCAACTCCGTGCATTGAACTGAACTTTCTTACAGTACCATTGTTAGATTTTAAATCTTGCCACCTGAGCTTAAATGAGTTTGGGAATTATATTTACACATGTGTGTATATATATACATAACACTGCTAACTTTATGATTTACCTGGTTTAAGTTACTATATAAATAGTTCCTAATAAATAGTGATTGTTAACATCAAAACCAGACTCCAGGAGTGGTCTATTGCTGCCGGTTCGAATAAATCGTTGTGTGTACGTAACAACATAGCAGAGTAACATACATCATTTTCCATTCATCCAGAACAATGCCAGAATCTATTGATTCTTGAAAGATCATTTTTAACACCTCTGCAGTCTTTCCAGCCACTTCCTTCAGAACCCAATTCCATCAGGTCCAGGAGATTTATCCACCCTCAGACCATTAAGCTTCCCGAGCACCTTCTCAGTCTTAATTTTCACTGCACAAACCTCACTTCCCTGACACTCTTGAATGTCCGGTATACTGCAGACGTCTTCCACTGTGAAGACTGATGCAAAATACGTATTCAGTTCCTCTGATATCTCTGCATCTCTCTTTACAATATCTCCAGCATTATTTTCTATTGGTCCTATATCTACTCTGAACTCTCTTTTACCCTTTATATACTTAATAAAGCTTTTAGTATCTTCTTTGAAATTAGTCACCAGCTTCCACTCATAATTCATCTTTTCCTTCCGAATGACCTTCTGCAAGTTTTTAAAAGCTCCCCAATCCTCTAGATTCCTAGTGCCTTTGGCTTCCATGCATGCCCTCTCTTTTGTGTTTACTTTGGCTCTGACTTCACTTGTCAGCCATGGTAGTGTCCTTCTTCCCTTTGAAAATTTCTTCTTATTTGGAATATATCTGTCTTGCACTTCCCTCATTTTTTTCAGAAACTCCAGCCATTGCTGCTCTGCTGTCCTTCCTGCAAGTGTCCCTTTCCAGTCAACTTCGGCCAGTTCCCCTCTCATGCCGTTGTCATTTCCTTTATTCCACTGAAATAGCAACACATTAGATCTTATTTTTCCCCTCTCAAATTTCAAAGTGAACTCGATCATATTGTGATCACTGTTCCCTAAGGGTTCCTTAACCTTATGCAGTATCAATGTAAAAGAGTAAACAGTCAATGTTTCAGGCTGAGACATCAGGGCACCACGAAGAAGGCTCATTCTCCATGTGGACACAAAAGTCTGTCTATTGACAAATATATTCGGCAGGCACTTGAGTCAAGGTTTATCAGACTCTCCACTTCTCCGGCAGGAGGATGATTCCTTTTTGTAAACAAAAAGGATGGCAGCCTGAGACCTTGCATAGATTATAGGAGCTTAAACAACATAACACTTAGGAATTGATATCACTTTGTATCATCAGGTTAAGGATGGCAAAATATTTGACTGAACACATTACTAATAACACCCTGTCTTATGTAAATTGTGGTAAATTAACACCACAGACAATGAAGTCGTGAGCAAAGGTGAAGCATATTCGAGTGATGAACCGTAGTTCTATGTTGCAGAATCAGCGCAGGTGGAGTGAGCCATTCAGAGAGGAGAGTCAAGGCCAAAGAGCTCCCATGCCCGTACACCTGGCCTGGGTGTGAGGTTGGATTGCCCTGCCTGCCAAGCTGACTTGCTGATCTTCCATTCAAGCTAGGATTCTGGAAACTAGCCACTCAGTTTACCGGTCCCTTTAAAGTCATTAGGAAAATTAATTCGGTAACATGCAAGTTACAACTTCATAGGTACATTTAATGTCAGCAAAATTTATACAATATAACACCCTGAAATCCATGAAAACACAGAAGTGCCGCAAAGAATACGTAATAGTTAAATGTTAGAATCCCAAAGCCCCCCTGAACTCCCCCTTCCCACTCATAAGCAGCAGCAAAGCACTGACACCCCCCTCCAGCAGCAAAATGCATCGGCTCCTCCCTATTGACCACTCAAGTGTGCAGCAAAGCATCATTAAAGACAGAAAATTGCAGCACCCCAGAAACTGCTCCTTCACCCGGTAACCTGTTAAACCTCCAGGTGCCCGTTGGAGAGAGGTTCTGTCACGACCTTGGGTATCGGTAGAATATTCAGAGAGCTCGGAGTTTTTGCTGTTGGTCTTTTTTGTATTCCTTGCACTTTATGAACTATAATAATAGTTAACTATAATTGTTGCACTTCGGGTTTGTTCTGTGCTATTGTTAGTTCTTCTCTAGTTTTAAGTTGTAATTGTGCTTGAATACTTCCAATTAATTCTCTGAACTTTAAACATATCCAATCCTATGTTTCTAAGTATCCTTTGACTTTTGTCTCTGATTAGAAAAGTCACTTGTAAACTTGTTATTTGTCGGGGAACAGATTTTTTGGTGCCCTGGAGTGTATTCCAAGAGGCAGTGCTAACCATGTGTTGGCTCTGTTGTCCTGATCCTTGCCTAGTGAAGTTCTAGCCGAGTTATTCCAAGTTATCTAAGACATTGGAAGTTCTACCTTTTTGCTTTTTCTCTTTCATAAATAACCCCTCCGAGTCTCTGTGTGATCCTGAGCTCGGGTCCTAAGATGCACCCTGAAAAGAATCAATGCAAGATTTCAGCTGAGACCCATTGTGTGAAGTTCCATGTTGAGTGGGAATGTCAGCAGGTGATGTATGTCTGTCTGAAAGACCAGGATTTGGAACACACTTGCCTCTCTCAAAGTGGGACACAGGAGGGACTGTTACAAGGACACTGGAATACAGTAGCCCCAGGGATCCCAGGGCGAGGGAGACAGGCATTCCTGGAGTCTGCAGAGTTTCTGAGCCCCACCTGTCACTGTGGTGAGGACCTGATCAAATGTGTTCTCTTTATCTTTATCTGCTAGTGTGATGTTTCAGAAAGAATGCACAAACTTTCAGAAATGTAATTCTGGTGAGTATTGGATTAAAGATGATCACAGGCTCAAGGTGAATTAATGTCAGTTAGGAGAACAATTCTATCAAAAGTGGTGCTAATAGTATGGAAATTGATGAGGTGGAATTATTGCTGAAGAATGATAACTGGGGCAGGGCGTTAATTAAACCTCCAACGACAAGGGGTGTATATTCCCTGAAAGTGGTGATACAGGTAGAAGGGATGGTGAAGGAGGAACGCAAAGCTGGAGTGAAGACAAGCTATCCTCGAGCTTGGGCCATTCCTAAGAAAAGGCAGGTTCCGTCTCGGCTTGTTCCAACTTGTAACAACTAGTTTCAGTTTCACTCCTGACTCTGATTCTGAGCTGATGTGCTGTTTGAACACGTTCCCTTCCGTTCGGGTAACGTGTAGGACCCAGTGTCAGTCCAGGTTGTGCATTAGACTGTGGGAGAATGGGGGTAGGCCATTCAGCCCCTCAGACTGTCCCACTCCTCAGTATGACCACGGATGGTCTGCCCCAGGCCTTACCTCCCTTTTTGTCCACAGCTCGCAATTCTCTGAACTTTCAACAATCTGTCTGCTTTTCCTTTAACTACCCAGTGATTCAGTATCTGGAAGAACAGTTTTGTTTGTACATGCGGCTGTCGAATCCCACATTGGTTCACAGACCGAGACTACAATATTCCTTGTTCAAAGTTCACAGTAAATTTATTATCAAATACATATCAGATATATCAGATACATCACCATATACAATCCAGAGATTCATTTCCTTGCAGGCATACTCAATAAATCCTTAATAGAATAATAACCATAATAGAATCAATGAAAGACCTCACCAATTTGAGCATTCAACCCTGTGCAAAAGACAACAAACTGTGTAAATACAAAAAGAAAGAATAAATAATAATAAATAAATAAGCAATAAATATCAAGAACCTGGATTGAATGGTCCTTGAAAGTGAGTCCATAGGTTGTGGGAACATTTCAATAATGGGATGAGTGAAGTTGAGTGAAGTTAACCAAGAACCTGATGGTTGAGGGGTAATAACTGTTCCTGATCCTGGTGGTGTTAGTCCTGAGGCTCTTGTACCTTCTGACTGATGGCAGTGGTCAGAAGAGGGCATGTCCTGGGCAGTGAGGTGGCAGTGGTCCCTGATGATGTTGCTTTTCTGTGACAATGCTTATGCTCTTGTTATTAGATCATAAGACTTTCAGACATATGAGCAGAATTAAACCATTCAGCCCATTGAACCTGATCTGCCATTTCATCATGGCTGATTTATCAACCCTCTCAATTCCATTCTCCTGTCTTTTTCCTATAGTCTTTAATACCTTGACTAATCAAGAAACTATTAACCCTTGCTTTTGAAATACTGAATAATTTGGACTCCACGGCAGTCTGTGGCAATGAATTCCACAGATACACTGCTCTCTGGCTGAAAAATAAACCCTCCTCATCTCTGACCCAAAGGGACATCCCTCCATTATAGGAATTGAATAGCAGAGATTCAGATTAGTTGGAACGAGATTAGATACATTATTACAGGACATTGAGGAAGATTATTTTTCCATCCCCTATCCTGAAAACACAAGCACGATAGGCCAAATGGCCATTGTCTATGTCACATAGTTGTGTGTTCCTGAAGGTACAGTGACTGTCTGATCAATCCATACTGATGTAAGGGTTCAATCCCTCCATATTATCCCAGCAGCTGGGTCGTTGGCTGGTTTCCCTCTCTCACTGTGTTTTGAAATTATTTGATCGAAAAGATATAGAAGTCATAGAAAACTACAGCACAGAAACAGGCCTTTCAGCCCATCTAGCTTGTGCTGAGCTATTAATCTTCTATCAAGCTGCTCCTGGACCAAAGCCTTCCAATAGCTCTCCCAGCCACGTTCCTATCCAAATTTCTCTTCAATTCTGAAATTGAAGCCATATCCAGCACTTCAGCTTCCACACTCTCACCACCCTCTGAGTGAAGAAGTTCCTCCTCATGCTCCCCTTTAACATTTCACCTTTCAGCCTTAACCCATGACCTCTAGTTCCAGTTTCACCCAACCTCAGTGGAAATCTCAATGCATATTGGGAGACCGCTTCACTGAGCATCTACGCTTTGTCTGCCAGAACAAGTAGGATCTCCCTGTTGCCACCCATTTTAATTCCACATCCATTCCCATTCCAATATGTATTCCATGGCCTCCTCCTTTGTCATTATAGGACCACTCTTAGGTTGGAGGAACAACACCTTATATTCAGTTTGGGAGGTCCACAACCTGATGGCGTGAACAGTGATTTCTCAAACTTTCAGTAATGTCTCCCCATGCCTCACCATTTCTTATCCCCTTTTTCCTCTCTCATTTTATCTCCTTGCCCACCAAACGCCTCCCTCTGGTGCTCCTCCCCCACGCTTTTTTCTTTCTTCCATGGCCTTCTGTCTCTTTCACCAATCAACTTCCCAGCTCTTTGCTTCGTCCCTCCCCCACCAAATTTCACCTATTAACTGGTGTTTCTCTCTCCCCTCCCCCCACCTTTCAAATCTACTCCTCAACGTTTTTCCTCCAGTCCTGCCAAAGGGTTTTGGCCCAAAACATCGACTGTCTGTTTCTCTCCCCATGATGCTGCCTGACCCGCTGAGCTCCTGCGGCAGCTGTGGTGGAAGGGAAGTGTTTGTCCTGTAGCACAACCACCACCAGAGGGCAGTGTCAGTCCATCATCCCAATCATCAGGGTACATTTCTGACCCGATGATCATTTGTCCCTGGAGCTCGTAGACCCAAAAATGCCTCACTGGTCATTGAGATGAGGAGCAGCAAGTAGAAATATCTCAGTGGTTAGTGCTGATGTTCCACTACATGCTCCTGTTTGATGTATTATTGTAGTTTTGACTTTTACACATCAGCACTCACAGAGTCAGTCTTCCGACTCTCTGAGCCTAATCACACTGACAGCAGAGCAAATAGATTCACAGAGTAATACAGCGAATCGGTGAACATTCAGCCCATCTAGTCCATACTGACCAGGATGCCCCTATCTACATGGATCCCACTGGCCTGAATTTGGCCGAGAACACTCCAAAACATTCCTCTCCATGTACTTGTGTAAACGTTATTTTAATGTTGTAATTATACGAATCTACAGTTTGCTGTTGGTGTTGGATTGGAGATACATCTCCATCAAAGGAGGTGAAAGGCACTCCTTCCCTCCACTACCTACAGGTCACCCTTGGGTACGGCGTAGCACCTGCTTTTCCCCCCTCCCCCATCAGGGTCATGTGAAGCCATGGGAGCAGGTGGCGGATGGTCATATGAGCAGTGGTGTATATCACAAGTCCTGGTTCTGTGACATATCAGAATGGGACGGCCATGGATAGACATAGCCATATGATGAAATGGCGGAATGGACTCGATGGACTGAATGGCCTATGTCTTGAGGTCTGAAATAGGTTGATATGAGTCTGTTGGGGGCAGTGATGGCAGTCACAGTGTCCCATCATGGAAGGTAATCCCGGGCTCAATCAGCGACGACAGTGTGGCAGAGGAGGCCATTCAGGCCATCATAGTGTCTGTTATCCCCAACACCCCATCACCTCCCAATCTCAACAGCATGTGTGTTTGTTATTCCACTTTTTCTCTGCTCGCAACTATAATTTCCTCTTGCTTTTGATTGTATAGGCTCTACATTTTCTATTGCTGACCATTCCTTCAGGTAAAAGCTGGCTGTGAAACCTTGTATCAGTATGATCCCTTTAAGTTTACTCCAGTATTCGACCCCAATAGATCTCTGAGCCATCAGGATGAGTTTTCAGTCACAGACAATTGAACACTGATGAATACAGCACAGGGACAAGCCATGCTGTTCACCGTGATACCAAATTGAACAACTCTCATTCTGCTGAACTGCTTCTCAACCCTTTCCAAGCCTCCACCTCCTTCCCGTAACGTGGTCTCCTGAAATCCAACTGGCCATCAGCAGGGGAATGGAGGGTCACTGAGCCTGGGCAGAACAGCAGTTCATCATGGACTAGATGGGCCAAAGGGCCAGAGTACTCTACGACTCCCTGGGGTCCTGCTATTGACTGTAAATGGTAGAGTTGCACAACTGTGCATTCCAGTATCAAAATCCCATTGTTTAATTCATAAATACACACAGAACTTTATTTCAATAAGACACTTTGACATTAATATCAATACTTGCAAGCAAGCTGCACACAGCTTTTCCTGTCAAAATTAATAAATTGCAATTTTTACACAATACAAATTGAGGGAGTAAACTCTTTTTCCACAAGCAGGATACATGCCTCATTAGTAGGCAGCGTCGATCCCAGGGGTTTGTGCCTCTAGTGGATTGTGTCCTCTCAATCCTGGGTGGGATGATTTGAAGAACCGGCTGTTGCCCATGCAGCGGGCTCCCCCTCTCCACGTCACTGACATAGTCCAAGGGAAGGGCAATCACCAATACAGCTTGGCACCAATGTCGTCGCAGAGGTTGTCAGAGTGAATTTGTAAACAACATCAAACTGGCTTAGGTAACCCAGCTCCGGATTTCTTCCTCAGGGTTTACTCCCAAAACCTTTCCCATGAGTGGATACGGCCGCAAGGCAGCGGAGATTTAAAACCAGAGTTTTCCTTGGCCCAGGCAAGTTGCTGTCCAAGGCTGACGAGCCCCACCTGCCCGAACATTACAGCAGTAATTGAGCTGAAGCCTTACCCACTTTCTTATAGCATCGGCTGTCAACAAGGTTTCATGTTACAGGAAATTGCAATGTGTTCTGTCTTCAATGAATGCTGACTCCCCACACCCCTCCACCATCTCCCGGAACATGGGGGTTGTCTGTATTTAATTAACAAAATGCTCTATAAAGTTAGCAAATGATATCTATTTTCCTGGGTTCCTTTAAGGTCGTCGTAGCCAGGTGGGTGGTGGGGAGGGGGAAGTGGTATAGTGGGGATATGCTCGCACTCGCTATTAAATGCTCCTATCCAAAGAGTGACCAGTATATGAAATGAACTGTCAGAGCAAGTGGTTGAGACAGGTGCATTAATGATATTTAAAAGGGACTGTTTCCTTGCTGTTTGACTGTGAATTTGTGAGAGGGTTTAATCTCCTGCAGTTGCAGGGGAAAGTCCCTGGGGATGGGAAGAAATGGGTGGGGAGAGATGGACAGACCAGGAAGTTGTAGACAGAGTGATCCCTGTGGAAAGCAGAAAGGGGTGGGGAGGGGAGGACGTGGTGATTGTAGGATCAGGTTGTAGTTGGTAGAAGTAGAGAGGTGTGACATTCCAGAGTCCCGTGTGCTGATTTTTACCAGAAAGAAGCACACACATATTTAATAAGCTGCTGCTGCTGATGAATTATTTTTAGTCACTGGGCGCGTTTGACGACGGCATATACGGTTGCTTCCTCGGTGACTTGTATTTTTGGAGCTGTCTTCTGCCGTTGGAACTGAACATCAGCATAAAACATCTCTGATTGCTCTGACTGGAACAGAAGAACACAGACGTTTACAGTACTGAAACAAACCACTCACCCCCTGGTTTATATCTGACCCATCCCCACAGGACATTGCTACATTTGGCTACTAAAGACACGGTCTCTGTTGTAACCTCAGGGATCTTAAACACCAGAGATACTGACGATGCAATTAGTTTGAAGCAACACACACACACAATCCTGGAGGAATTCAGTGGATCAGGCAGCATCTATGGAGAGGAATAAACAGTCAATATTATGGATCATGAACTCTTCATCAGGGCTGGGAAGGAAGAGGGCAGAAGCCAGAATAAAAAGGGTAGAAGGGAGGTGGAGGAACACAAGATGGCAGGTGATATGTGAGTCCAGGTTAGAGGGGAGGGTGAGAGAGGTAGTGGTGGAGGTGGGGGGTGGGGTTTAAAGGATGATGTGAGAAGCTGGGAAGGGATGGTGGAAGGGGCAAGGGACTGAAGAAGAAGAAGGAATCTGATAGGAAACGTCAGCAGACTATGAATAAAGGCTGGGGAACCAGAGGGAGAAGGAGTAGGTGATGGGCAGATTATTATGCAGGTCTATTTCCAATTTTCTTTGTTCCATTAGGTCTTAATAAACCAACCTTGAAGCAACAGGTTTTGGGCCTCATTCCTGAATTCCAAAGGAACTTTGGATTAAAGCATTAGAATCCGAAACCTCCCTTTCATCTCGTACGGTCATCGAGTTGTACGGCAGAGAAATACAGCCATGCTGACCTTTTTCCCATCGACTGAATTCCATTTGTTCCGTATCCCTCTCTGTCTTATCTATTTGAGCGCCTGTTTAAATGTCTCTAAAATTACAGATTGTATCTGATTCCAAAACCACCTCAGGCAGAGATTTGCAGATATTAACCAGATTTCTAAGTGTACTAAAAGCTCAGATCACACTCAAAACTCCTTCCTCTCATACTGAACCCATGCACTCTTGCTTTTGAAGCCATTAGCATGGGACAAGAAAGTTTCTGACATTTTACGTCAATCAAAATCACAATAATCCTTCCAACACCAGTCTCGATGGTACATCACTGATCACCCTGCAACCTCGAATCAGTAAAGCATCTCCCACCACAACCCTCTGCCTCCCATCACCAAGCCAATGTTGGATCCAACTGGGAAGTTTGTTTTGCAGCCCATTTGACTTCACTTTCCAGACCAGCCTCTCATTCAGGACCATTCTGAATGCCTTGCTAATGTCCAGAGTAAATTGCAGGGTGTGTTGGAGAACAGAAAGACCCAAGGGTACAAGTACACAATTCCCCGAAGGTGGTGACTCAGGTAGATGTGATGGTGAAGAAGGATTTGGCACACCTGCCTTATTGGTCAGGACACTGAGTGTTCGAGTTGGGCCCTCACAGTTGCTTGGTATAATAGGGAAGGGCAAGATGAGGCCAAAGTTGGTGAGTCAATAGTTCAAAGTTCAAGGTAAATTTATTATCAAAGTACATTTATGTCACCATATACGACCATGAGATTCATTTTTGTGGGCATTCACAGAAAATACAAAGAAACACAACAGAGTCAATGAAAGACCTCACCCAACAGGATGGACAAACAACCAATGTGTAAATTAGAACATGAGGCGAAGAATCCTCGAAAGTGAGTCCATAGCTTTTGAGAACAATTCAGTGATAGGGCAAGTGAAGTTATAAGACCATAAGATATAGGAGCAGAAGTAGGCCATTAGGCCCACCGATAGGGTTGACGTGGAGAGGACATTGCCTTTGGTGGGAGTATCCAGAACTAGAGGAGACAGAGACCTTTTAGAGCAGAGGTAAAGAGGAAATTTGTTTCACAGAGACCATAAGGCCATAAGATATAGGAGCAGAAATAGGCCATTCAGTCATCGAGTCTGCTCCGCCATTCAATCATTGGCTGATCTAATTCTTCCAGTCATCCTCACTCCCCTGCCTTCACCCCATACCCTTTGATGCCATGGCTAATCAAGAACCTCTCTATCTCTGCCTTAAATACACCCAATGACTTGGCCTCCACAGCCGCTCATGGCAGCAAATTCCACAGATTAGCCACTCTCTGACTAAAGTAAATTCTCTATATCACATCCCTGCTCTTATATTCTATACCTGTCGAAATGAGTGCCAAAATTGCATTCACCTTCTTCACAACTGACTCAACCTGGAGGTTAACCTTTAGTGTGTCTTAGTAAGATAAAAACATAGAAAACATACAGCGCATAACAGGCATTTTGGCCCACAAAGTTGAGCCAAACGTGTCCTTCCCTTAGAAATTACTAGGCTTAACCATAGCTCTCTATTTTTCTAAGCTCCATGTACCTATCCAAAAGTCTGTTAAAAGACCCTATCGTATTCACCTCCACCACTGTTGCTAGCACCCCATTCCATGAACTCACTACTCTCTGTGTAAAAAGCTTACCCTTGACATCTCCTCTGTACCTACTCCCCAGCACCTTAAACCTGTGTCCTCTTGTGGCAACCATTTCAGCCCTGGGAAAAAGCCTCTAACTATCCACAGGATCAATGCCTCTCATCATCTTATACACCTCTATCAGGTCACCTCTCATCCTCCGTTGCTCCAAGGAAAAAAGGCCGAGTTCACTTAACCTATCCTCATAAGGCATGCTCCCCAATCCAGGCAACATCCTTGTAAATCTCTTCTGCACACTTTCTATGGTTTCCACATCCTTCCTGTAGTGAGGCGACCAGAACTGAGCACAGTACTCCAAATGGGGTCTGACCAGGGTCCTATATAGCTGCAACATTACCTCTCGGCTCCTAAATTCAATTCCACAATTGATGAAGGCCAATACACCGTACACCTTCTTAACCACAGAGTCAACTTGCGCAGCTGCTTTGAGCATCCTATGGACTCGGACCCCAAGATCCCTCTGATCCTCCACACTGCCAAGAGTCTTACCATTAATGCTATATTCTGTCATCATATTTGACCTACCAAAATGAACCACAGATGGGTTGAACTCCATCTGCCACTTCTCAGCCCAATTTTGCTTCCTATCAATGTCCCGCTGTAACCTCTGACAGCACTCCACACTATCCACAACACCTCCAACCTTTGTGTCATCAGCAAACTTACTAACCCATCCCTCCACTTCCACATCCAGGTCATTTATAAAAATCACGAAGAGGAAGGGTCCCAGAACTGATCCCTGAGGCACACCACTGGTCGCCGACCTCCATGCAGAATATGACCTGTCTACAACCACCACTTGCCTTCTGTGGGCAAGCCAGTTCTGGATCCACAAAGCAATGTTCCCTTGGATCCCATGCCTCCTTACTTTCTCAGTAAGCCTTGCATGGGGTACCTTACCAAATGCTTTGCTGAAATCCATATACGCTACATCTACTACTCTTTCTTCATCAATGTGTTTAGTCACATCTTCATTCTTAATCATATTATACCTTTCTAAATGTTCATCCTGCCTCTCAGGATTTTCTCCATCAACTTACCAACCACTGAGGTAAGACTCACTGTTTTATAATTTCCTGGGCTATCTCTACTCCCCAGCATCCACAACCCTCCAATCTTCCAGAACCTCTCCTATCCCCACTGATGATGCAAAGATCATCATCAGAGGCTCAGCAATCTCCTCCCTGGAGCCTGGGGTACATCGCATCTGGTCCCAGTGACATATCCAACTTGATGCTTTCCAAAAGCTCCAGCACATCCTCTTTCTTAATATCTGCATGCTCAAGCTTTTTAGTCTGCTGCAAGTCATCACTACAATCACCAAGATCCTTTTCCATAGTGAATACTGAAGTAAAGTATTCATTTAAGTACCTCTGCTATTTCCTTCGGTTCCATACACACTTTCCCACTCTCACACTTGATAGGTCCTATTCTTTCATTTCTTATCCTCTTGCTCTTCATATACTTGTAGAATGCCTTGGGGTTTTCCTTTATTCTGCCCACCAAGGCCTTCTCATGGTCCCTTCTGGTTCTCCTAATTTCCTTTTTAAGCTCCTTCCTGTTAGACTTATAATCTTCTAGATCTCTAACATTACCTAGCTCTCTGAACTTTTGTAACCTTTTCTTTTCTTCTTGACTAGATTTATTACAGCCTTTGTACACCATGGTTCTTGTACCCTACCATAACCTCCCTGTCTCATTGGAATGTACCTATGCAGAACTTCACACAAATATCCCCTGAACATTTGCCACATTTCTTCCGCACTTTTCCCTGATTATATCTGTTCCTAAGTTAATCTTCCAATTTCGTGCCTGATAGCCTCATAATTCCCCTTACTCCAATTAAATGCTTTTCTAACTTGTCCGTTCCTATCTCTCTCCAATGCTGTTGTAAAGGAGATAGAATTATCTTGCACAAGGACTCACAAGTCCTTTTGCATCTCTGCATTTTGAATTCTCTCCCAATCTAAATTAATAGTCTACCCATTTATTTCTTCCATCAAAGTGTATGACCATACACTTTGCATCATTATATTTCATTTGCCACTTCTTTGCTCATTCCCCTAAACTATCTAAGCTTCTTTGCAGGCTCTCTGTTTCCTCAGCACTACCCGCTCCTCCACCTATCTTTGTATCATCAGCAAATTTAGCCCCAAGTACCTTAATACCATAGTCCAAATCATTGACATACATTGTAAAAAGCAGTGGTCCCACACCGAACCCTGTGGAAGTTACTCTAGCACACAGCTAGAGTAGGGTCCTTTTATCCAACTCTGTTTTCTGCCAACCAGCCAATGCCCCACCCATGCTCATAACTTCCCTGTAATTCCATGGACTCTTACCTTACTAAGCAGCCTCATGCACGACACCTTGTCAAAGGCCTTCTGAAAATCCAAGTACACTACACCTACTACATCTCCTTTGTTTACCCTGCTTGTAATTTCCTGAAAGAATTGTAGTAGGTCTGTCAGGCAGTATTTTCCTTTCAGGAATCCATGCTGACTTTGGCCTATCTTGTCATGGGGTAAGTTTTTTTTAACACAGAATGTGGTGAATGCATGGAATGGGCTGCTGGCAACGGTGGTGGAGGTGGATACAATAGGGTCTTTTAAGAGTCTTTTGGATACATACACAGAGCTTAGAAAAATAGAGGGCTATGGGTAACCCCAGTAATTTCTAAGGTATGGACGTGTTCAGCACAACTTCATAGGCCGAAGGGCATGATTGCGCTGTAGGTTCTTCTATGCTTCTATATGCCTCCAGGTACTCCGTAATCTCATCCCTAGCAATCGCTTCCAACAGCTTTCCAACCACTGATGTCAAGCTAACAGATCTATAGTTTTCTTTCTGCCTTTATAGTTTCCCCACCCTTCTTAAATAGTGGAATAACATTTGCAATTTTCCAGTCATCAGGCACAGTGCCAGAATCTATGGATTCTTGAAAGATCATTGTTAATGCCTCCACAATCTCTCCAGCTACTTCCTTCAGAATCCTAGGGTGCATTCCATCAGGTCCAGGAGATTTGTCCACTCTCAGACCATTAAACTTCCTGAGCACCCTTTATCTCCATTAATTCAAGTTTGGAGTTTGATAGCCCGTAAGATTGAAGATCAAAGTCAACTACTGCAGAGATAGAGGCCCAAAGGATTATTGAGGATCCTCACCACCCATTCGACAATCTCTTTGATCCACTATTGTAAAGAAGGTGGTACAGGAGCATCAGGACTGGGACTGTCAGACTGGGTAACAGCTTCTTCCCTCAGGCTGTGAGACTAATGAATACCCTGTCACCACTGAGGTCTTGTCTCCAGGACAGTGAACTGTTTATTGTTTACTTGTGCAGCACAGCACACTACATGTACTACATGTAGAGCACACTACATGCATTCTGAATGATATTTTATTCATGTATTGATGGTAATATTTTGGTTTTATTTGCTGAATGATAAATGTATTGTGGGTGATGGTGGTCCAGAGGAACATTGCTTCATTTAGTTGTAACCACTGTTACGTACCCGTGACACGTGACAGTGGTGTACTTGTCACGTGACAGGTGTTGAAGCTATACTGGACTTGAGGTAATGGACTTGTGATGGTGGAGTGACATCATTTTCCCGCCAGTAGAGGTCATGTGACAGGTTTTTTTTTACAGGGTATAAAAGGAGGACCCCGCCCTGTGAGGAGGGGCAGTTCGTGGCTGGATTTGCCATGTTGACTTCATGCCACTGCGTGATTTAATGTTATGATGCAGTTTAGTTGAAAGATGAAGTTTTATCTAATGCCTAAAGTTTAAAAGGTCATTGCCAGCAGTTTCTTTACAATACTGCTAGTTGAGAATCAGTGGAGAGTGAAGATCAGAGTTCGGGAGTTAAAAGATCAAGGAAAGTCGATTTCGATGGTGAAACAGGTTCGACCTTGTTTGATCCTCATTCGGAAGGAATTCATTGACTGTGCTCGTGTTAATCCCTGTGAATAGCAGAAAGGATTGGGAACAGTTCTGTAAAGGAAAGGTCAGTGCCTTTAAGCCGTTTCACTTCATCTTCGTAAAATTCTTTGTGGGAAAAGTAGTTCGACTGGGAACCGAAGCAAGATGACGTGAAAGAGAATTTAAATCGTCTTAAAAAGTCTCTCCCTTAAATGGACTGTAAGCATTTTGAACTTTTGCAATACTACTTTGAAGAACTGTTTTTACAACATCGTTTTAAGAACTATTTAAGCTGCCTCACAGCAGCTGATTTCCGGTTATGTTAGTGATTTGTTTACTTTTGGGGGTTTTGTTTTCAGTGTTTAATAAACGTGTTATTTGTTATAAAAACCCCTGCCTCACTCATATATTTATTGTTGCTTGAATCCGTAACATAAATATGGGGGCTGCGTCCGGATTGGATCATTTGAGTTTAATTGCTTGTTAAATTTTGAATCGGTGTTTTGGAAACGGGGAATACTCGGTTCTTTTGTTTGATTGGCTTGTGAGTGGTATTCAGCAACAATGAATATTGATGAGTTTCTGGCTTCGCCAGACGTGGAGTTGTTAGCGAAGGCGAAAAAAACTGAGGTGTCTGAGATAGCTAGTAGATTGGAACTTAAAGGTATTTTGAAGTCTACATCAAAGGCTCTAATACAGAGAAAAATTGCGTCACACTATGTGGATTCGGGTGATTTTGATGAATCGATTTTAGAGTCGTTTCCAATAAGTAATCTGGAGATGCAGTTGCAAATCGAACAAATGATGTTGGAGCGTTGTAGGTTAGAAGCTGAAAGTAAACAGAGGGATTTTGAATATGCAATGATGGAATTAAGGTCTGGGAATCAGTCTTCTGGTTCTAGAAAACCATTTGTTGCTAGTCAAGAAATTAAATTGGTCCCTCCATTTAGTGAATCAGAAGTGGAAAGATATTTCCAACATTTTGAAACGATTGCTCAGATTTCAGAGTGGCTGAAAGATAAATGGTCAGTGTTGTTACAGAGTGTAATTAAAGGTAAAGCACAACAAGTTTATACAGCTTTAACTGCTGTGCAAGCACTTGATTATAATATTGTGAAAAAGCATATTTTAAAAGCATATGAATTAGTCCCAGAAGCGTATAGAGAAAGATTCAGAAGTTTGAAGAAGTCTGTGGAAAGGACTTATGTGGAATTTGCCTATGATAAAGCTGTGTGTTTTGAGAGATGGGTTTCTTCTAAAAATGTAAATGAGGACATTTTATGGAAAGTATTCTTAGAGATAGTATTTATAATTACCTGGATAGACAGGATCTGATTAGGAGTAGCCAGCATGGATTTGTGCGTGGAAGGTTATGTTTGACAAACCTTATTGAATTTTTTGAAGTAGTTACGAGGAATGTTGACGAGGGTAAGGCAGTGGATGTAGTCTATATGGACTTCAGCAAGGCCTTTGACAAAGTTCCACATGGAAGGTTAGTTAAGAAGGTTCAGTCGTTAGGTATTAATGCTGGAGTAATAAAATGGATTCAACAGTGGCTAGATGGGAGATGCCAGAGAGTAGTGGTGGATAATTGTTTATCGGGATGGAGGCCGGTGACTAGCGGGGTGCCTCAGGGATCTGTTTTGGGCCCAATGTTGTTTGTAATATACATAAATGATCTGGATGATGGGGTGGTAAATTGGATTAGTAAGTATGCTGATGATACTAAGGTAGGAGGTGTTGTGGATAATGAGGTGGGTTTTCAAAGCTTGCAGGGAGATTTATGCCGGTTAGAAGAATGGGCTGAACGTTGGCAGATGGAGTTTAATGCTGAGAAGTGTGAGGTTCTACATTTTGGCAGGAATAATCCAAATAGAACATACAGGGTAAATGGTAGGGCATTGAGGAATGCAGTGGAACAGAGAGATCTAGGAATAACAGTGCATAGTTCCCTGAAGGTGGAGTCTCATGTAGATAGGATGGTGAAGAAGGCTTTTGGAATGCTGGCCTTTATAAATCAGAGCATTGAGTACAGAAGTTGGGATGTAATGTTAAAATTGTACAAGGCATTGGTAAGGCCAAATTTGGAATATTGTGTACAGTTCTGGTCACCGAATTATAGGAAAGATATCAATAAATTAGAGAGAGTGCAGAGACGATTTACTAGGATGTTACCTGGGTTTCAGCACTTAAGTTACAGAGAAAGGTTGAACAAGTTAGGTCTCTATTCATTGGAGCGTAGAAGGTTGAGGGGGGATTTGATCGAGGTATTTAAAATGTTGAGAGGGATAGATAGAGTTGACGTGAATAGGCTATTTCCATTGAGAGTAGGGGAGATTCAAACGAGAGGACATGATTTGAGAGTTAGGGGGCAAAAGTTTAAGGGAAACACGAGGGGGTATTTCTTTACTCAGAGAGTGATAGCTGTGTGGAATGAGCTTCCTGTAGAAGTAGTAGAGGCCAGTTCAGTTGTGTCATTTAAGGTAAAATTGGATAGGTATATGGACAGGAAAGGAGTGGAGAGTTATGGGCTGAGTGCGGGTAGGTGGGACTAGGTGAGATTAAGAGTTCGGCATGGACTAGGAGGGCTGGAATGGCCTGTTTTCCATGCTGTGATTGTTTTATGGTTATATGGTTATAGGACTATGAAACATTGAAAGAGCTGTTTTTAATGGAGGAATTTAAAAGAAGCATCCCTGTTGAAGTAAGGACCTACTTAAATGAGAGGGATACTGATACTTTGCAGGACTCTGCTAGATTAGCTGATGAGTATGTTTTAATTCATAAGAATAAATTTCCTCAGGGCAGAATTTTTAAGAGGAAAAATAACATGGAGACTCAAGGTAAATCAGAAATTAAATCAGAAGTTAATGAGAAAGGTAAGGAGGAAGGAAAACCGGTGAAGGAAAGACAGTTTGGTCTTATTTGTAACTATTGTAGGAAGCCTGGCCATGTAATAGCTAACTGTTTCAGATTGAAAAAGAAAGAGAAGGAAGCAGTTCCAGATGCTTGTGTGCAACACACTGAAGCACCTGTAAAATTATAGGGTTCGATAAACACAAATGAGGTTTTGTTAGAGTCTGACCAAGTTAAAAAGGGATATGATCATTTTATAACTGAAGGGTTTGTATCCTTGAAAGAAGGATCTACTCTGGTGTCAATAAAAATCCTTAGAGATACTGGAGCTTCTCAATCACTGATGTTAGACAGTGTATTGAAGTTTAATGAAGGGTCTGATTCTGGTGAGGTAAATTATATAAGAGGTGTTGGGAGTGATCTTATGCCTGTACATTTGCATAAAGTAAATTTAAAGTCAGGGTTAGTTACAGGATTTGTTAAAGTAGGATTACAGCATAGCTTACCTGTGAAGGGTATTTCTTTATTGTTAGGTAATGACTTGGCAGGTGGACAAGTTTTTCCTGAAGTGCATTTGACAATGGAGTCAGAGGAACCAGAGATGAATTCTAACACAGATTCTTCCTGTGTTGTGACTAGAGCTATGGCTAAAAAGATTGATGCGCAGAATGAGGTTGTTACTCATGACTGTTCAACTCAGGGTTCGAGTTTTGAGGATGTGTCAGAGACTTTCTTACCTTCGTTGTTTGAACAAGATTCTTGGAGTAAGTCTGACTATGAAGATTTATCTCTGTCTCGGAAGGAGATGATAGCAGAGCAGAATAGAGACCCTGAGATTATAAAATTAAGAGAACAAGCTCTACTAGATAGTGAAATTGAGAAGGTGTCAATAGGATATTACTTGGAAAAAGGAGTGTTGATGAGGAAGTGGAGATCACTTACAATTCCTGCAAATGAGGAATGGAATATTGTTTACCAGGTAGTTGTCCTTAAAGTTTATCGAAATGAGATTTTGACTTTAGCTCAAAGTGTGCCTTTAGGTGGACATCAAGGGGTAAGGAAAACTGTGGACAAGATTTTAAAACATTTTTACTGTCCTGGTCTAAGAAAAGATGTGGCGATGTTTTGTAAAATGTGCCATACTTGTCAAATTGTGGGTAAACCAAATCAAGTTACACCAGTGGCTCCATTACAACCTATTCCAGCATTTGGTGAACCGTTTTCTAAAGTTATTGTAGATTGTGTTGGTCCATTACCAAAGGCAAAAACTGGTTATCAGTACTTGTTGACTATTATGTGTACTTCGTCTAGATTTCCAGAGGCAGTACCACTTAGGAATATAACAGCTAAAACTGTGACAAAGGCCCTTATAAAATTCTTTACTTATTTTGGATTACCTAGGGAAATACAAACTGATCAAGGCAGTAATTTAATGTCTGGATTGTTTCAACAGATTGTTTATAAATTGGGAGCTAAGCAAATCACTTCGTCTGCATACCATCCAGAATCGCAAGGTGCCTTGGAGAGGTTTCATTCTACCCTCAAGAACATGATTAGGACATATTGTGTGGAAAATGAAAGTGACTGGGATGAGGGTATAAACTTGCTTTTATTTGCAGTAAGGGAATCGGTACAGGATTCTTTAGGTTTTAGTCAACAAGTTTTAGAACTTGTATTTGGGCATAGAGTTAGAGGACCTTTAGCTTTATTAAAAGAACAGTGGATTAGTAAGGAAATACACACTAATTTGTTGGACTATGTTTTGAAATTTAAGGACAGGTTACATAAAGCTTGTAGCTTAGCCAAGGAAAATTTAAAATTGGCTCAGGAGAAAATGAAAACTTGGTATGATAAAGAAGCTGGGATGAGGATGTTTAAGCCTGGAGATAAGGTGTTGGTTCTTTTCCCAGTGCAAACAAATCTTTTACAAGCTAGATTTCATGGTCCTTATGAAATTGTGTCTAGAATCAATGATGTGGATTACGTGATAAAAACTCCAGATTGTAGAAGGTCAACACAACTTTGCCATATAAATATGATAAAACCATATTTTGAGAAACAATCTGATACTGTGACTGTTGTGGTTAGTGAGAATGAGTTTGATTTAACTAGGAACATGATAGATGATTCATCTGAATTTCATTCTAAATCCAACATTGTTTCTGTCAGGTTACCAAATTCAACCATTCTGGAAAATATTGATGTGAAACTAGCACATTTACAGCTAGAGCAGAAACAACAGATGAAGGAATTAATTTTTAAATATAAGGATTTGTTTCCAGATGTTCTGAGAAGGACTACTATAGCTTCACATGATGTAGATGTTGGTGATGCCAAACCTATTAAACAACACCCATATAGGATGAACATAGAAAAATGTGAACTTGCTGAGAAGGAAATTAAATATATGTTAGAGAATAATTTATTAGACCTTCTAACTCGAATTGGAGTTCACCCTGTGTTATGGTGCCAAAACCAGATGGTAGTATTAGGTTTTGTATGGACTATAGGAAGGTGAATGCTGTAACGAAAACAGATGCATATCCAATTCCTAGAGTAGATGATTGTGTAGATAAAGTTGGAAAAGCCAAGTTCCTTACAAAGATTGATTTATTGAAAGGGTATTGGTGTGTTCCATTAACGGACAGAGGGAGAGAGATTTCTGCATTCGTAACTCCATCTGGGCTAAATGAATATAATGTTCTTCCATTTGGGATGAAGAATGCCCCAGGTACTTTCCAGAGGATGATTAACTCTGTGATTCAGGGATTGAAAGATATTGATGCTTATATTGATGATTTAGTGACAGGAAATGATACTTGGGAGGCACACATTATTGCGGTGGAAAAATTGTTTGAAAGGCTTTCAAAAGCTAACTTAACTATTAATTTAGCTAAGAGTGAATTTGGACATGCCACTGTGACTTACCTTGGTTATGTTGTGGGTCAAGGTAAGGTAGCTCCTGTTCAGGCAAAAGTTCGGGCAATTTTAGAGATTCCCACTCCAATGGGGAAAAAAACTCTCAGAAGATTCTTGGAAATGGTGGGATATTATTGAGAATTTTGTAAGAATGTTGCTAATGTTGCCCTTCCATTAACTAACCTTCTGCAGAAGAATGTGAAGTTTGTGTGGACAGTGCCTTGTCAAGAAGCATTTGAAAAATTGAAAACAATGATATGTCAACAACCTGTGCTCAAGGCACCTGACTTTGAAATACCTTTTTCATTAGCTGTAGATGCTAGTGATGAGGCTGCAGGAGCAGTATTAATGCAAAGGAATGAGGGTGATGAGGTTGATCATCCAGTAGCTTACTTTTCTAAGAAATTTAATAAGCATCAAAGAAACTATTCAACAATAGAAAAGGAATCGTTATCTCTTGTTTCAGCTTTAGAATATTTTGAGGTATATGTTGGTACAACTCAAAAACCACTTATTGCTTACATTGATCATAATCCGTTAGTGTTTCTGAGTAAGATGAAAAACAAAAACAGAAGGTTATTAAATTGGAGTTTGATGTTACAAGAGTACAATATTGTGATAACTCATATTAAAGGTAAAGATAATGTGGTTGCTGATTGTCTATCTCGATGTTGAATGTACAATGTGATTTTTTTATGGAGTGCTTTTTTTTACAATTGTAACACTCCTACTGTATTGTGAGTTGTAAGATGTTATATGATGATACTGTATTGTATATTGTGTATGTTATAACATTTATACATTTGTTTTTTCTTGTAAATAATTGTTAAAATTTTTGTTCTTGACAGACCAAAATTTTTTTTTTGGAGGGAGGTGTTACGTACCCGTGACACATGACAGTGGTGTACTTGTCACGTGACAGGTGTTGCAGCTATACTGGACTTGAGGTAATGGTCTTGTGATGGTGGAGTGACGTCATTTTCCCGTCAGTAGAGGTCATGTGACAGGTTTTTTTTACAGGGTATAAAAGGAGGACCCCTCCCTGTGAGGAGGGGCAGTTCGTGGCTGGATTTGCCATGTTGACTTCATGCCACTGCGTGATTTAATGTTATGACGCAGTTTAGTTGAAATATGAAGTTTTATCTAATGCCTAAAGTTTAAAAGGTCATTGCCAGCAGTTTCTTTACAATACTGCTAGTTGAGAATCAGTGGAGAGTGAAGATCGGAGTTCAGGATTTAAAAGATCGAGGAAAGTCGATTTCGATGGTGAAACAGGTTCGACCTTGTTTGATCCTCATTTGGAAGGAATTCATTGACTGTGCTCGTGTTAATCCCAGTGAATAGCAGAAAGGATTGAGTACAGTTTTGTAAAGGAAAGGTCAGTGCCTTTAAGC
Organism: Hemitrygon akajei; assembly: GCF_048418815.1. Taxonomy (NCBI): domain Eukaryota; kingdom Metazoa; phylum Chordata; class Chondrichthyes; order Myliobatiformes; family Dasyatidae; genus Hemitrygon; species Hemitrygon akajei. The sequence goes on from NC_133130.1 coordinate 8,274,087, forward strand.
CGTTTCATTTTTCATCTTCGTAAATTCTTCGTGGGAAAAGTAGTTCAACTGGGAACCGAAGCAAGACGACGTGAAAGAGAATTTAAATCGTCTTAAAAAGTCTCTCCCTTAAATGGACTGTAAGCATTTTGAACTTTTGCAACATTACTTTGAAGAACTGTTTTTGCAACATCGCTTTAAGAACTGTTTAAGCTGCCGCACAGCAGCTGATTTCCAGTTACGTGAGTGGTTTGTTTACTTTTGGGGGTTTGTTTTTCAGTGTTTAATAAACGTGTTATTTGTTAAAAAATACCCCTGCCTCACTCATATACTTATTGTTGCTGAATCCGTAACAATACATAAAAAAACCCCAGTAATAAAAAAAAAACCATAAAAAATAAGAAAAAGATAAAAAAAAAGAACCGGGCATCTCATACTGAGAGGAAAAGCAAGAAAAAAGAGAAACATTCTGATCAAATCCAACATTTTGAGAAAGTAACTGGAAGAGCAATGAATCAAACCATATGAAAATATTGAATAAAAGGTCACCAGGTTTCTTCAAATTTAAAGGACGTATCAAATGTTTGACTTCGTATTTTCTCTAAACTTAGACAAGACATAATGGAAGTAAGCCAGTAAAAAGCAATAGGTGGATTAGAGTCCTTCCATTTAAGCAAAATGGCTCTCCTAGCCAATAAAGTTGTAAAAGCGATCATCTGTGGAGCAGAAACAGGAATATATCCTGCTTTCGGTGGAGTGATCCCAAAAAATTGTTGTAAGTAATTTCGGTTGTAGGTCCAAATTCAAGACTTTTGTTAAAGTTTTAAAGATGTCTTTTCAAAAATTAACTATCTTGATACAAGACCAAAATATATGTGTTAAAATAGCCACCTCAATATTACATCTGTCACAAATAGGATTCATATTGAAAAAGATACGAGCTAATTTATCCTTTGACATATGTGCCCCACCTACTACCTTGAACTGTATCAAGCAATGACGGGCACAAGTAGATGAAATATTTACCAAATGAAAAATTTTATCCCATTGATTATCTGAAAGTGACTCTCGAAATTTGCCTCTGTGGTGCAAATTAAATTTAAGCAAGAAGGCTGTGAATGGAATGTCTAAGGATATCTGGAGCGCAGGCACGTGACGTTAGCCAGTACAGCTGGAAAAGTTGAAAAAGAAGACTGTCATATCCAGCGGGCTGTGGAGTGAGAGGGCAGCAGAGAGATAGGGCTTCAGCTCAACGGGCTTTGGCAGTAACAGGACGTGGGAAGTAGGTTTACCTGTGTTAATTGTGGAAAGGAAGTATGTGTGTCAGGCCGGTGTTCCATGCTCGGTGTCAGATGTGGGAAGTCCTGGAGTTGCTCAGCCTCCCAGACGGCCATATCTGCATCCGATATGGAGCTCCTGAGGGACTGTGTTAGGGAACTGGAGCTGCAGCTCGATGACCTTCGTCTGGTCAGGGAGAGCGACAAGGTGATAGAAATGAGTTATAGGCAGGTGTTCACACCAGGGCCACGGGAGACAGACAAGTGGGTAACAATCAGGCGAGGGAAGGGGAAGAGTCAGGTACTAGAGAGTATCCCTGTGGCTGTACCCCTGAACAATAAGTACTGCTGTTTGAGTACTGTTGGGGTGGGACAGCCTGCCTGGCGGAATCAACAGTGACCGTGCTACTGGCAAAGAGTCTGGCCCTGTGGCTCAGAATGGGTAGGGAAAGGAAGAGACTGGCAGTAGTGATTGGGGACTCTATAGTTAGGGGGTCAGACAGGCAATTCTGTGGACGCAGGAAAGAAACTCGGATGGTAGTTTGCCACACAGGTGCCAGGGTCCGGGATGTTTCAGGTCGCGTCCACGATATCCTGACGTGGGACGGAGAACAGCCAGAGGTCATGGTATATATCTGAATGAACGACATAGGTAGGAAAAGGGAAGAGGTCCTGAAAACAGACTTCAGGGAGTTAGGAAGGAAGTTGAGAAGCAGGACTGTAAAGGTAGTAATCTCGGGATCACTGCCTGTGCCATGTGACAGTGAGTATAGGAATAGAATGAAGTGGAGGATAAATGCGTGGCTGAGGGATTGGAGTAGGGGTCAGAGATTCCGATTTCTGGATCACTGGGACCTCCTTTGGGGCAGGTGTAACCTGTATAAAAAGGATGGGTTGCACTTGAATCCCAGGAGGTCCAAAATCCTGGTGGGGAGGTTTGCTAGGGCTACTAGGGAGAGTTTAAACTAGAATTGTTGGGGGGTGGGAAACGAACTGAAGAGACTGGGGAAGAGGAGGTTGGCTCACAAATAGAGAAGGCTTGGAGACTGAGGGTGGAGAGGCAGGTGATAGAAGGGATGTGTTCAGACTGACAGTTTGAGATGTGTCTATTTTAATGCAAGGAGTATTGTGAATAAAGTGGATGAGCTTAGAGCATCGATTAGTACTTGGAGCTATAATGTTGTGGCCATTTCAGAGACTTGGATGGCTCAGGGTCAGGAATCGTTACTTCAAGTTTGGGTTTTACATGTTTCAGAAAGGACAGGGAGGGAGGCAAAAGAGGTGAGGGCATGGCACTGTTGATCAGCGGTAGTGTCTCGGCTGCAGAAAAGTTGAACATCATGGAGGGATTGTCTACAAAGTCTCTGTGGGTGGAGGTTAGAACAGGAAGGGGTCAATAACTCTACTGGGTGTTTTTTATAGGCTGCCCAATAGTAACAGGGACAGAGGAGCAGATAGGGAAACAGATCCTAGAAAGGTGTAATAATAACAGAGTTGTTGTGGTGGGAGATTTTAATTTCCCAAATATTGATTGGCATCTCCCTAGAGCAAGGGATTTAGATGGGGTGGAGTTTGTTAGGTGTTCAGGAAGGTTTCTTGACACAATATGTAGATAAGCCTACAAGAGGAGAGATTGTACTTGATTTGGTATTGGGAAATGAACCTGGTCAGGTGTCAGATCTCTCAGTGGGAGAGCATTTTGTGGATAGTGATCATAATTCTATCTCCTTTAAATTAGCATTGGAGAGAGATAGGAACAGACAAGTTAGAAAAGCGTTTAATTGGAGTAAAGGGAATTATGAGGCTATCAGGCAGGAAATTGGAAGCTTAAATTGGGAACAGATGTTCTCAGGGAAAAGTACAGAAGAAGGTAGTGGAGGCCAATTCTCTGGATGCTTTCAAGAAGGAGCTAGATAGGTATCATATGGATAAGGGAATCAAGGGATATGGAGACAAGGCAGGAACCGGGTATTGATAGGAATTGATCAGCCATGATCTCAAAATGGTGGTGCAGGCTCGAAGGGCTGAATGGTCTACTTCTGCACCTATTGTCTATTGTCTATTGTCTAAATGTGGCAGATATTCATGGGATATTTGTGTGGAGTTCCAATGAGACAGGGACGTTATGGTAGGGTACAGGAACCATGGTGTACAAAGGCTGTAATAAATCTAGTCAAGAAGAAAAGCTTACAAAAGGTTCAGAGATCTAGGTAATGTTAGAGATCTAGAAGATTATAAGGCTAACAGGAAGGAGCTTTAAAAGGAAATTAAGAGAGCCAGAAGGGGCCATGAGAAAGTCTTGGCAGGCAGGATTGAGGAAAACCCCAAGGCATTCTACAAGTATGTGAAGAGCAAGTGGATAAGACATGAAAGAATAGGACCTATCAAGTTTGACAGTGGAAAAGTGTGTATGGAACCGGAGGAAATAGCAGAGGTACTTAATGAATACTTTACTTCAGTATTCACTATAGAAAAGGATCTTGGTGATTGTGGTGATGAATTACAGTGGATTGAAAAGCTTGAGCATGTAGATATTAAGAAAGAGGATGTGCTGGAGTTTTTGGAATGCATCAAGTTGGATAAGTCACCGGGACCAGATGAGATGAACCCCAGGCTACTGTGAGAGGTGAGGGAGGAGATTGCTGAGCCTCTGGCGATGACCTTTGAATCATCAAAGGGGACAGGAATAGTTCCGGAGGATGGAAGGGTTGCGGATGTTGTTGCTTTATTCAGAAAAGGGTGTAGAGATATCCCAGGAAATTGTAGACCAGTGAGTCTTACTTCAGTGGTTGATAAGTTGATGGAGAAGATCCTGAGAAGGAGGATTTATGAACATTTGGAGAAGCATAATATGATTAGGAATAGTCAACATAGCTTTGTCAAGGGCTGGTTGTGCCTTACAAGCCTGATTAAATTTTTTGAGGATGTGACTAAACATTGATGAAGGAAGAGCAGTAGATGTAGTGTATATGGATTTCAGGGGTAAGTTTTTTTTTTATTAACACAGAGTGGTGAGTAAGTGGAATGGGCTGTCAGCAACGGTGGTGGAGATGGATACAATAGGGTCTTTTAAGAGACTTTTCTATAAGTACATGAAGCTTAGAAAAATAGAGGGCTATAGGCAAGCCTAGTAATTTCTAAGGTAGGGACATGTTCGGCACAACTTTGTGGGCCAAAGGGCCTCTATTGTGCTGTAGGTTTTCTATGTTCTTAAATTTGAAAGATGGGTAAAGAAACTGAAGAGAGAGAAAGTGTCCGATATCAGCAATGTATGTAAGGAGGTAAACCTCAGGGGCCTCAGATGTATTTTAGTGACCAGATGCAGAAATGAGGAGTTGCATATAAAAGCAAAATCCTGCAGCAGCTGCAGTTCTGAAAGAAAAGCCAAAACACTCCAAGCATTCAGCAGGTCTGAGAGCAACAGAGTGGAGAGAAACTGAGTTCATGGTTCACACAGAAAACCTAATGATGCTCACACAGGTTTGCAGATATATTGAGTAAGGAGGGAACATTGGCAGTGCAAGTTACAATGATCAAACTACGGAAGTTGGAAATGGTTGAAGAAAAATCTCAAAATACCCAATAAATTCAAATGACCACATCTTCTTCATGCATTTTATGTTTAAGGGTCATAGGATCACAGAGTACTACAGCAGAGAAACAGGCTGTTCCGCCCATCTATTCCATATCAACCTGATCTTCTACCTAGCCCCATTTACTTGCACCTGGACCATATCCCTCCATAACCCTGTCATCCACGGACATATTCAAACTTCCCTTAAATGTTACAATTGAACCCATATCCACCACTTCCACTGACAGCTTGTTCCATACAGTCACCACCCTCTGAGTGAAGAATTCTCCTCTCAAGTTCCTCTTAAATATTTCACCTTTCACTCTAAACCTGTGATCTCTCGTTCCAGATACAGTCAACCTGAAGTGAAAAGGCCTGCAAGCATTTACCCTACCTATACCCCTCATAAGTCTGTATGCCTCTATCCAATCTCCCCATTCTCCCACACGCCAGTGAAAAAAATACCTGAAATGGTTCAATCTTTCACTGTAACTCAGATCCTTAAGTATCTTTATAAATTTTCCCTGCAGCCTTACAATCTTATTGATATCTTTCCTGCAGGTAGGCAACCAGAGTAGGTAGGCATTGCACTCAATTCTCCAAATTCAGCCTCCACAATGTCTTACAAAATTTCAACATAATATCCCTATTGTACCCTATACTCTGATTTATGAACAGACAATGTGCTAATAGCTCTCTTTATGATACTATCTGAGAATTCACTTTCAAGAATTTATGGACTTGTATTTCCAAATCCTACCACATCACTCTGTGCCCTACTGTTCACAGTATTAGTCCAGTCCTGGTTTGTCCTCCCAAAGTGCAACATCACATGTCTGCCATTTGTCAGCCTATTTTCTCCTCCCAATGAGGCCCCTGCTGCTTCCCTCTCTTCCATGGTCCACTGCCCTTTCCTATCAGATCCTACATATTTTACCTCTACTACCTATCCCTATCCAGCTACTTGCCTCATCTCCTTTTGCCACTCACCTATTTTCCTCCTCACCTGGGAACCAATCACCTGCCAGCTCATATTCCTTCCTCCCTACTCACCATCTTATTTTAGCCTCTTTCCAGGCCTGATGAAGGGTCTCTGTCCAAAATACTAACTGTTTATTCTCCTCCAGAGATGCAGCCCGACTTGCTGAATTCCCCCTGCATTCAGTGTCTGAAGACCAAAATTTCTTCTGTCTTTCCAACAATACTGAAAAGTGCATTGTCCCCATTACACAAGTCCAGAAAGTTCACTTTTACAATCTATATTTCCTTAAGGTTACTATAGCTGAGGGTTATAATGGGGCCAAACTCCCACGACCTGTTAAATTCTCCCAATGGCTTGTGCCTCAAATAACCTCTGGCTCCCAAGTCCAGCTCCTGTCCTTCATGTGTGGTTTAGCTACTGAGCATGGAGAAACCATTTCTACTGACAGGAGAAGGGGCACAGGCGGGTTACCAGCACCTTAAAACCTGTCACTTTGGGCAAATGTTGCTCGTCAGCCATGGTCAGCACTGAGAGTAAACCTCGAAGGAAAAACACGGAGCTGGATTCCCAAAGGCAGTTCTCTGTTGAGTTGAACGCTGACTGGCAACTCCTGCAATGATGTTGATGTCAATCTGTATCAGTCTCTGCTGTTCCTTTGAGTTCATCAGATGAATGGAGAGGGAGAGCCTGCTGCACGGACAACAGTTTGCTCTCCATATTATACAGCCTTGGCTTGCGTTTTGACTTTGACACTAGTATACAGCATCCACGGTCATCCCTGACGATGAGGGATTTTCTCTCATTTTCAAACTGGTTTAAAATGGTGTTCCTTATGGCTTGAATAAACTGTCAGTAATGGATGAGTATGACTAACAGGTCCAAGAGAACCTTGATGGCAGCTATAATGAGAAATTCCTTGTTCTGCTGAGACCAAATTGTGTTACTTTTACAACATTATCCCCAGTGAGTCTCCTTTCGGTGTGATGAGATGGATAAAGATGAATGGAGATGAAACATTTTCTTGGTACTCATTAGTAAATGTGAGATAATAAATTGGAGCTGCCTAAATCTCTCAGCAATTAGCAAGTATTTAATGAATATATTGGGAACTGCTGACATAATTACCATCAGGGCAGCAAGTGCCTGTATTTTTATCGACAAACAATCTGTTGGTGACAGAGGGAGAAGGTGATGGGCAGGTGTATCACAGGCTGCTTGCAGATACAAGTGCTTGAAAGGAGATTAATGAGGAGGGACAAATGGACAAGGGAATCTCAGATGGTGTGATCCTTGTGGTAAGTAGGGGGCTGGGAGGAGGCAAAGAAATGTTCAGTGGATGATCTGTTGGGACATGGCAGTAGTTACAGAAGGTGATCTGTTGGATGTGGAGACCGATGGGGTGGCAGGCAAGGACAAGAGGAACTGCTAAGGTGATGGGAAAAGCACGGATTTTTGTGAACTGGACAAGACGTGGGTGATGGCAGCATCAATAGTGGAGGAAGAAAACCCCATTCTTTGAAGAAAGAAGACATCTCTGATGTCCTGAATGGTAAGCTGAGTCCTGGGAACAGATGACACAAAGCTGGGTGACAGTGTGAAATGTGAGGAGGATGTTAGGAGAATGCAAGATGACTTGGACAGGTTGGGTGAGTGGGCAGATGCATGGCAGATGCAGTTTAGTGTGGATAAATGTGAGGTTATCCACTTTGGTGGCAAGAACAGGAAGGCAGATTACTATCTGAATGGTGTCAAGTTAGGAAAAGGGGAAGTACAATGAGATCTAGGAGTTCTTGTTCATCAGTCACTGAAAGTAAGCATGCAGGTACAGCAGGCAGTGAACAAAGCTAGTGGCATGTTGGCCTTCATAACAAGGGGAGTTGAGTATAGGAGCAAAGAGGTCCTTCTGCAGTTGTACAGGGCCCTGGGGAGACCACACCTGGAGTATTGTGTTCAGTTTTGGTCTCTAAATTTGAGGAATAACATTCTTGCTATTGAGGGAGTGCAGCGTAGGTTCACGAGGTTAATTCCTGGGATGGCGGTACCATCATATTTTGAAAGATTGGAGCGACTGGGCTTGTATACACCGGAATTTAGAGGGATGAGAGGGGATCTGATTGAAACATATAAGATTATTAAGGGATTGGACACACTACAGGCAGGAAACATGTTCCCGATGTTGGGCGAGTCCAGAACCAGAGGCCACAGTTTAAGAATAAGGGGTAGGCCATTCAGAACGGAGTTCAGAAAAACTTTTTCACCCAGAGAGTTGTGCATCTATGGAATGCTCTGCCTCAGAAGGCAGTGGAGGCCAATTCTCTGGATGTTTTCAAGAAAGAGTTAGATAGAGCTCTTAAAGATAGCGGAGTCAAGGGATATGGGGAGAAGTCAGGAATGGGGTACTGATTGTGGATGATCAGCCATGATCACATTGAATGGTGGTGCTGGCTCAAAGGGCCGAATGGCCTACTCCTGCACTTAATGTCTATTATATAATGTGGCAGAGGTGAAAGAAGAGGAAGGAGAATAGTACTTTTTCAGGAGATAGCACAGTCAAGATAACCAATGGAATTGGAAGGTTTCTAAGAGGTATTAGTTGACAGTTTTTCTCCAAAGATGGAGACAGGGATATTGAGAAAGAGGAAGAAGGTGTCAGTGATAGGCCGTGAATTTAAGGCAGGGTGGAAATTAGAGGCTAATTTGATGAAACTCATCAGCTCAGCATGCAGACGTGAAGCAGCACCAATACAGTCCTCAATTTAGCAGAAGGGTTGGGGAGTATTGCTAGGGAAGCCTCAGAACATGGATTGTTCGATGTAGTCAACAAAGTGGCAAGCATACCTGGGGCCCATACGGGTGCCCATGGCTACCTCTTGAGTTTGGAGAAAGTGGGAGGAGCTGAAGGAAAATTGGTAGAGTATGAGGAGCATTTCTGCCAGACTGAGGAGGGTGGTGTTGGAGGGGAATTGATTGGTTCTTTTGTCAAAAAAGAAACAGAAAGGTTTGAGGCCTTTTTAATGGGTGGTAGTACTGTATAGGGACTGAACATCCATGGTGAAAATGAGGTTGTCGGGGCCAGGGATTTGAAAGTCACTGATGAGATTGCAGACATTAGAAGTGCCACAGATGTAGGAGGAAAGGGATTGGACCAAGGGGGAATAGAATAGGATCAAGGTGTGAGGACACAAGTTTAGTGGGGCAGGAACAAGAAGAGACAATAGGCATACAGTCCAGTTTGTGGATTCTGAGTAGGAGGTAGAAGTGGGCAGTGACAGGCTAAGGGAACTATGAATTTGGTGGCAGCTTCTAGAAGCTGGTCATTACACACATCAACTCCAACTTCCCAGACAAACTCAGCCACTGCAATTCACCTACTGCCAAAACAAGTCCACACTAGATACCCTTTCTGGAACATCAGGGTAATAAAGACACCTACATCTATTTCTTGAACTCAGATGTAACTTCAATACCAAAATCCCAAAGTTCAAAGATCAGAGATCAAGGTAAATTTATTATCAAAGTACACATATGTCACCATATTCAACCCTGAGATTCATCTTCTCATGGGCATACTCAATAAATCCAATAACCATAATAGGATCAATGAATGACCACACCAACAGAGTGAACACCCAGTGTGTAAAAGGCAACAAATTGTAAATACAGAAGAAAAAAATTCACAATAATTTCTAAAGATATAAACATGATTGTTGGACTAAATAAGTACAGAACATTAAACATAAAGAGAGGTGTAATCCAGCTAGTAGAATCGAGCTCGGAGTATACAATACACCGATGGTTGAATATACTGTAACAATCTGGAATATCAACAAGAAAAGAAAAAGATCGAACTCTGTTAAAGAGAAAACTTTCGACATAATTTACTTCAAGGCTTAAGAAAATCTGCTGAACCGAGCTCATCATTAAAAATATAACAAAGGCAATCATATTAATGTATTCTCTTGACATAATATCCTGGTCTGAAACCAACCTGGAAAATTTAAAAATATACTGAACACTGAACCTTTACTCAGTGTCAGTAAAACAAAAGAGCTGGTGATCGAGGAAGCAGGTTGAGTGTACGTCCCCACATGAATCAATGGTGCCAAGGTGAAGATGGTGGTTAGCTCCAAGTTCTGAGAGGCCTGTCTGAAACAACCATGTAGATGTTATGTTGAAGGTGGTACACCATCATGTCTTCCTCCTCAGGAAGTCTAAGGAAATCTGGTATATTCCCAAAGACCCTCACTAATTTTTAAACAGAGAGCAGTCTATCTCGATGCATCACAGACTCGTATGGCAACTGCTCTGCCCAAGACTGCATTAAAATTACAGAATTGTGAACACAACCCAGTCCATAGCCTAATCCACCCTCCCTCCATACACTTCAATACCTTGGGAAAGCAGACTACATCATCAAAAACCCCTACTACCCTGGACATAGTTATGTTCTCCCCAATTCTAATGGGATAAAGATATTAGGGATAAAAATATGCAGCACAATTTCTGTTCTATTATAAAATTCTTGAATGGACTTCTTGTATAATAAAGATGAACCTTTGATCTCTCACTATAATGTCACATTAATGCCTACCTAGCCTGCACTTCTCACTCAATGTCAATAACACCAAGCAACTGATTGTAGACTTCAGGCAAGGGAAACCAGAGGTCCATAGGCCAGTAATCAGCGGGGGATCAGAGCTGATGTGTCAGTAAATTTAAATTCCAGGGAGTCACTATCTCAGAGGACCTGTCCTGGACCCATTATATAAATATAATTGTGAAGAAAGCACAACAGCATCTCTACTTTCTTAGGATATAACAACAAATATTTGTAACATGCTGTAGGGTATTACTGCTGTGTAATATGCTGAAGGTTTCACTGATAATGTAATGGTTTCTCTGTAGCAGCAATGTTTGGGTTATGACTAGAGATAACAAGGTTAGGAATGCTGTTGTCCTTTCTTGTGAGCTGGAAGAGAGATTTAAGTGGTCTTTTGCTGGGGAGAGATAAGGAGAGAAGACGCGAATGGAGAGAGTTGGTAGACCGCCGGACGGGGTGGACTTGCAGCAAGGGTCTGAAGGACAGCGATGATCGGAGGAGGTCAATGGAGGACCTCCTTGTATTTGTGAGCTCCAACATTGTGCAACAGACTGTTTAATAAGATAGGGCCCTTTTTTTCTTTTTTTTTTAAATTTCTTTTTTCATTTCTTTACTAACCGAATAGTCAAAGTAAGAATTATAAAGCTTAATCATTTAACCGCATGTTGTGTATTTTTTGTTCTTTAGGGGTATTGATTCGTAACAGGGGACACATCGCGCAGCATCCACCCAAACAAGATTTTATAAGTTTGGCTGGGCCTGTGGCTATCACCCCCTATATTAAGCTGCCAGCCAAAGCGAGTGTTACACATTTAAGGACTCTTTATTTGTTATTTCATCCTCATTATTTACTGCTATTTCTTTACATAGAAACATAGAAACACAGAAAACCTGCAGCACAATACAGGCCCTTTGGCCCACAAAGGTGTGCCGAACCTATCCCTGCCTTAGAAATCACCAGGCTTACTTCTATTTTACTAAGCTCCATGTACCTAACTAAATGTCTCTTAAAAGACCGTATTGTATCTGCCTCCACCACTGTTGTCAGCAGCCCATTCCATACAGTCACCACTCTCTGCGCAAAAAACTTACCCCTGACATCTCATTTGTACCTGCTCCCAAGCACCTTAAACCTGTGCCCTCTTGTGGCAACCATTTCTGCCCTGGGAAAAAGCCTCTGACTATCCACATGATCAATGCCTATCATCTTATAGATAGATAGATATATAGATAGATAGATAGATACTTTATTCATCCCCATGGGGAAATTCAACATTTTTTCCAATGTCCCATACACTTATTGTAGCAAAACTAATTACATACAATACTTAACTCAGTATAATATGATATGCATCTAAAATCACCCTCTCAAAAAGCATTAATAAATAGCTTTTAAAAAGTTCTTAAATAGTTTACTAAAATACATTGAATGGTAACTTAAGCTCAGTCCTAACCCCGGCACTTTAACATATCTTACCCCTGGCGGTTGAATTGTAAAGCCGAATGGCATTGGGGAGTATTGACCTCTTCATCCTGTCTGAGGAGCATTGCATCGATAGTAACCTGTCACTGAAACTGCTTCTCTGTCTCTGGATGGATACACCTCTATCTGTTACAAGGTGGGGGCGAGGGCGCTGGGAGAGGACCCACAAGCAGGACACAAACGCATCTCTCTCAGGTTCAATAAAATAGCGTTTATTGCTCGCTACACAGAGAACCGGGAAATTGAGGAGGACAAGGGGAACACGAACATCGGACTAGCAGACTAGGGACTGGGACCGCAGCAGACAGCGGACCTGGAAACTGGGAACTTGGATAACCGCGGCCATGTCTGTGACCCTGGGGACTGGAACCGCCACGGACCTTGGACTTGGAGACAGGGAACTTGGATCACTGCAGACCTTGGGCCTGGAAACTAGGGCCTTGAATCACCGCTGCCAGAACATGGACACCATGGATCGCCACAGCCGGAATGTGGACACTTGGACTTGACACACCGAGCCAGGACTCTGCCTCAGGTCAGGCACCAAGTTGGGACTCTTCGAGAGAGATAGACACGGAACTAGACATAAACATCGAGCCAGGACTCCGCCTTCAATTCACCCCTGGCAGTTGACCTTGCCCGGACCCACTCTGGTGAAGGAAGGCGAATTGATGGCACTCCGATGCGGGGCTGGATAACTCTGGCTTGTGGCAGCGACGGCGACTTGCTAATCCTTCCTAACAGTCTCGCACCGAACGGCTAAAGCCAGGGGCTGCTGGTTCGGGTCGAGAGTAAATTACCTTAATGGCCAAGCTCAAGGGAGATGTGAAATGGGATTAGAAGGGAACAAAGTGTCAATGGTCTGGATCATAATGCAACCTAACTAAATTTAAAGGGGAACCGATCTGGACCATGACACTATCAGGTTACCTCTCATCCTCCATCGCTCCAGGGAGAAAAGACTGAGTTAACTCTACCTGTTTTCATAAGGCATGCTCCCCAATCCAGGTAACATTCTTGTAAATTTCCTCTGCACCCTTTCTATGGCTTCCACATCCTTCCTGTAGTAAGGCAACCAGAACTGAGCACAATACTCCAAGTGGGGTCTGACCAGGGTCCTATATAGCTGCAACATTACTTCTCGGCTCCTAAATTCAATTCCACAATTAATGAAGACCAATACACGGTACGCGTTCTCAACCACAGAGCCAATCTGTGAAGCTGCTTTGAGTGTCCTAAAGACTTGGACCCCAAGATCCCTCTGATCCTCCAAACTGCCAAGAGTCTTACCATTAATACTATATTCTGCCATCATATTTGACATACCAAAATAAGCCACTTCACACTTATCTGTGTTGAACTCCATCTGCTACTTCTCAGCCAGGTTTTGCATCCTATCAATGTCCCGCTGTAAACTCTGACAGCCCTCCACACTATCCACAACACCTCCAACCTTTGTGTCATCAGCAAACTTACTAACCCATCCCTCCACTTCCTCATCCAAGTCATTTATAAAAATGAAGAGTAAGGGTCCCATAACAGATCCCTGTTGCACCCCGCTGGTGACTGAGCTCTATGCAGAATATGGTCCATCTAGAACCACTCTGCCTTCTGTGGGCAAGCCACTCTGGATCCACAAAGCAATGTCCCCTTGGATCCCATGCCTCTTTACCTTCTCAATGTGGTACCTAATCAACTGCCTTGCTGAAATCCATATACACTACATCTGCTGCTCGACCTTCATCAATGAATTTATATTTGCATTTGCACAGTTTGTTGTCCATTGATTCTGTTCACAGTTAATTTTCTATAGATTTGCTAAGTATGCCCACAGAAAAAGAATCTCAGGATCGTATGTGCTGACCTCTATGCACTCTGATAAAAAATCTCAATTTGAACTTTGAAACTTGAACTTTCTCTGTAAACTTGATGCTGCTTTCTGCAATCAGTTGTTGCATTTTCTTGATATTCCCGTGTTTGGAAAGATCTCTCTGGAAGATAGGCAGAGCAAAGTTTTGTTCCGGATACTGGGTACTAGCCTCTGTAGCATTCAGGACATCTTCAGTGAGCAATGTTACAACAAGGTGGAATCCATCATTAAGGTCCCCCATCTGCCAGGACAAGCCCTCTTCTCATTCTTCCCATCAAGGATGCGGTTCAGAAGCCTGAATGCGCACAGTCAGTTATTCAGGAACTGCTTCTTCCACTCTGCCATTTGATTTCTGATGGACATTGAAACCATGAACACGACCTCACTACTGTTTCTTTCTCTTTTTGCACTACTTGATTTATTTTTAAAAAAATATATACTTTTTACAGTAATTCATAGTTTTTATAATTATATATTGCAATGTACTGCTGTCACATAACGACAAATTTCACAACATATGTCAGCAATATTAAACTTGATTCTCTGATTTACTGTATCTTGATTCAGAATTAAGACCATAAGACCAGAATTAGGCCAATTGGCCCATTGGGTCTGTTCCACCTTATAAACATGGCTGATTTATTTTCCTCTCAGCCCAAATCTCCTGCTTTCTCCCCTTATTGCTTCATGCCCTGACTAATCATGAATCTATCAACCTCTGCCATAAATAAACAAAAGATATCCTCCACTCCTGCCGGTGGCAATGAATTCCACAGATTCACCATTCTCTGGCTAAAGAAATTCCTCCACACCTCCATTCTAAAAGGACAACCCCCTATTCTGAGGCTGTGTCACAGAAACATAGAAACACAAACAGAAAACCTACAGCACGATACAGGCCCTTCAGCCCACAAAGTTGTGATGAACATGTCACCACCTCAGAAATTATTAGGCATACATAATAGTCCTCTATTTTACTAAGCTCCATGTACCTATCTAAAAGCCTCTTAAAAGACCCTATTGTATCCGCCTCCACCACCGTTGTTGGCAGCCCATTCCACGCACTCACCACTCTGAGTAAAAGACTTACCCCTGACATCTCCTCTGTACTGACTGCCCAGCACCTTAAACCTGTGTCCTCTTGTGGCAACCATTCATCCCTGGGAAAAAGCCTCTGAATATCCACATGATCAATGCCTCTCATCATCTTGTACACCTCTATCAGGTCACCTCTCATCCTCCTTCGCTCCAAGGAGAAAAGGCCAAGTTCACTCAACCTAGCACATCCTTCCTGTAGTGAGGCGACGAGAACTGAGCACAGTACTCAAAGTGGAGTCTGTCCAGGGTCCTATATAGCTTCAACATTACCTCTCGGCTCCTAAATTCAATTCCACGATTGATGAAGGCCAATACACCATACACCTTCTTAACCACAGAGTCAACCTGTGCAGCTGCTTTGAGCATGCTATGGACTTGGACCCCAAGATCCCACCGATCCTCCACACTGCCAAGAATCTTACCATTAATACTGTACTCTTCCATCATATTTGACCTACCAAAATGATCCACTTCACTTTTATCTGTGATGAACTTCATCTACCACTCCTCAGCCCAGTTTTGCATATCCCGCTGTAACCTCTGACAGCACTCCACACTATCCACAACACCTCCAACCTTTGTGTCATCAGCAAACTTACTAACCCATCCCTCCAATTCCTCATCCAGGTTATTTATAAAAATCACGAAGAGTAAGGGTCCCAGAACAGATCCCTGAGGCACTCCACTGGTGACCGAACTCCATGCGGAACATGACCTGTCTACAACCACACATTGCCTTCTGTGGGCAAGCCAGTTCTGGATCCACAAATCACTGACCCCCTTGGATCCCATGCCTCCTTACTTTCAGAATAAGCCTTGCATGGGGTACCTTATCATATGCCTTGCTGAAATCCATATATACTACATCTACTGCTCTTCTTCATCAATGTGATTAGTCACCTCCTCAAACAATTCAATCAGGTTCGTAAGGCATGAGCTGCCCTTGACAAAGCCATGTTGATCACTCCTAATGATATTATACCTCTTCAAATGTTTATAAATCTTGCCTCTCAGGATCTACTTCATCAGCTTACCAACCACTGAAGTAAGACTCACTGGTCTATAATTTCCTGGGCTATCTCTACTCCCATTCATGACTAAACCCTCCAATCCTCTGCAACCCTACAATCCTCTGGAACCTTTCCTGTCCCCATTGATGATGTAAAGATCATTGTCAGAGGCTCAGCAATCTCTTCCCTCACCTCCCACAGTATCCTGGGGTACATTTTGTCCAGTCCCGGTGACTTATTCAACTTGATGCTTTCCAAAGGTTTCCACACATCCTCTTTCTTAATATCTACATGCTCAAGCTTTTCAGTCTGCTGCAAGTCATCACCACAATCACAAAGATCCTTTTCCATAGTGAATGCTGAAGTAAAGTATTCATTAAGTACCTCTCCTATTTTCTCCAGTTCCAGACACACTTTCCCACTGTCACACATAATAGGTCCTATTCTTTCACATCTTATCCTCTTGCTCTTCACATACTTGTAGAATTCTTTGAGGTTTTCCTTAATTCTGCCTGCCAAGGCCTTCTCATGGCCCCTTCTGGCTCTCCTAATTTCCTTCTTAAGTTCCTTCCTATTAGCCTTATAATCTTCTTGATCTCTAACATTACCTAGCTCTCTGAACCTTTTGTAAGCTTTTCTTTTCTTCTTGACTAGATTTATTACAGCCTTTGTACACTACAGTTCCTGTACCCTACCACAACTCCCGTCTCATTGGAACATACCTATATAGAACTCTACACAAATATCCCCTGAATATTTGCCCCATTTCTTCCGCACTTTCCCCTGAGAACATCTGTTTCTAATTTTCTGCCTGATAGCCTCATAATTCCCCATACTCCAATTAAACACCTTTCTAACATCTCTCTCTCTCTCTCTCTCTCTCCCTCTCCTCCCTCTCCTCCCTCTCCTCCCTCCCCCCCCCAATGCTATTGTAAAGGAGATAGAATTATGATCACTATCTCCAAAATGCTTTCCCACTGAGAGATCTGACACCTGACCAGGTTCATTTCCCAATACCAAATCAAGTACAGCCTCTCCTCTTGTAGGCTTATCTACATACTGCATCAAGAATCCTTCCTGAACACACCTAACAAACTCCACCCCATCTAAACCCCTTGCTCTAGGGAGATGCCAATCGATATTTGGGAAATTAAAATCTCCCGCCACAACAACTCTGTTATTATTACACCTTTCCAGGATCTGTTTCCCTATCCACTCCTTGATATCCCTGTTACTATTGGGTGGCCAATAAAAAACACTCAGTAAAGTTATTGACCCCTTCCTGTTCCTAACCTCCACCCACAGAGACTCCGTAGACAATCCCTCCATGGCGTCCAACTTTTCTGCAGCCCTGACACTATCTCTGATCAAAAGTCCCACGCCCCCACCTATTTTACCTCCCTCCTTGTCCTTTCTGAAACATCTAAAACCCGGCACTTGAAGTAACCAATCCTGTCCCTGAGTCATTGAAGACTCTGTAATGGCCACCACATCATATCTCCAAGTACTGATCCATGCTCCAAGATCATCTGCTTTGTTCACAACACTCTTAGATTTAGACTCTGATTTTAGACTCTCCAACTTTCTGAAACATCCTCTCCACATTTACTCTTTTGACGCTTTTCAACATTCAATAGGTTTCAATGAAGTCATCGCTCATTCTTCTGAATTCCATTCTATGGTCCACTCTCCTCTCATATCAGATTCTTTCTTCACCTGACTTTTATCTTTCCCACACAGCTGGCTTCATCTCTCACATTCTACATCTTCCTTCCCCTCCCCCAGAATTTTATTACGCCGCCTGACCTGCTGAGTTCCTTCAGCATTTTGTATGCTATTCTAAAACTCCAGCATCTTCAGGCTTTCTCGTGTCTCTGGTCTGCAAAATTCCTTGTGTTTCTCTGTCTCCTCTTTCTATGTTCGATATGACTTTAGAATCGCAGCTTAGCCTTCAATTTTCTGGAGAAAGCAATACAAGTTTGTCCAAAGTCCCCTTATACTGTAACTAAAGCACTGTAATCCAGGCCACATCGTGGTGAACCTCTTCTGCCTTCTCTCCAAAGGCTCCACAACTTCCCTGTAATGGGGCAAACAGAACTGTACAAGAAATGTTCCCAAAGTAGAACTTTACACAGCTGCTACATGACTCCTTGTGCATATGCATTCTTCACTTGCAATCATAAAATAGAGATTCTGCAGATAATGGAAATCCAGAGAAACACACATTGACAATGCTGGAGGGACTCGGCAGGTCAGGCAGCATCTATGGAGAGGAATAAAGAGTCAATGTTTCCAGCTGAGATCATTCATCAGGGCTGCATTGTCACTTTCAGTTAACAATTGATTTGTACCACAAGATCCCCCTATACACGAATGCTCCAAATAGTCCATCCAGTTATTGTATACTGTCACGTATATTTAACCTCCCAAATTGTAGCACTTTACACTAATCCAGATTAATTTTTCTTTCCCAATCTTCAGCCCAGATCTACAACATGGATTCCTCAGTACACATTGACACTCTTAAAAAACCCACAATGCCACACATTTCTATTTTTGTGTCATCTGCAAACTAATACATTAGCCCCCATAAATCTTCAACTAATATCATAAAAAAGCAGATCCCAATATGGTTCCTTTCAGAAACCACTAGTCACAGTAGCATGCAGAGTAACAGCCCTTCACCACTCTCATGTCTTCTCTGGCCAGTTTTGAATCCAAACTAGAATTGCAGGTTTCTGGAGACCAAACTGCCAGGACAGATAGTGGAGTTATTGTGGAGAATGATATCATGAAGCCTTCATACAAAGTAAGAAATCAAATTTTCAAGCATGGTGGGACTAATGTTCTGAGCTGCACATATTCCAATGCAAGGAGTATTGTAGGAAAGGCAGATGAGCTCAGGGCATGGATCAGTGTGTAGAATTGTGATATTGTGGCCATTAGTGAGATTGTTGCAGGAGGGGCAGGACTGGCAACTCAAAGTTCTGGGGTTCTGTTGTTTTAGTCATGACAGCGAGAGAGATCATAGGGGGAGGGGGTAACATTACTAGTCATGGAAAATGTTACAGCACTGCTCAGTCAGGACAGATGGGAGAGTACATTTACTTAGGCTACATGGGTGGAAAGACAAATGGGAAATGAATGATCACATTAATGAGATTATATTATAGACCACCCAATTGTTAGAGGGATTTAGACAATAGACAATAGACAATAGGTGCAGAAGTAGACCATTCGGCCCTTCGAGCCTGCACCGCCATTTTGAGATCATGGCTGATCATCTACTATCAATACCCGGTTCCTGCCTTGTCCACATATCCCTTGATTCCCCTATCCATAAGATACCTATCTAGCTCCTTCTTGAAAGCATCCAGAGAATTGGCCTCCACTGCCTTCCGAGGAAGTGCATTCCAGACCCCCACAACTCTCTGGGAGAAGAAGTTTTTCCTTAATTCTGTCCTAAATGACCTACCCCTTATTCTCAAACCATGCCCTCTGGTACTGGACTCTCCCAGTATCTGGAACATATTTCCTGCCTCTATCTTGTCCAATCCCTTAATAATCTTATATGTTGCAAACAGATCCCCTCTCAATCTCCTTAATTCCAGCGTGTACAAGCCCAGTCTCTCTAACCTCTCTGCGTAAGACAGTCCGGACATCCCAGGAATTAACCTTGTGAATCTACGCTGCACTTCCTCTACAGCCAGGATGTCCTTCCTTAATCCTGGAGACCAAAACTGTACACAATACTCCAGGTGTGGTCTCACCAGGGCCCTGTACAAATGCAAGAGGATTTCCTTGCTCTTGTACTCAATTCCCTTTGTAATAAAGGCCAACATTCCATTAGCCTTCTTCACTGCCTGCTGCACTTGCTCATTCACCTTCAGTGACTGATGAACAAGGACTCCTAGATCTCTTTGTATTTCTCCCTTACCTAACTTTACACCATTCAGATAATAATCTGCCTTCCTGTTCTTACTTCCAAAGTGGATAACCTCACACTTATTCACATTAAATGTCATCTGCCAAGTATCTGCCCACGCACCCAGCCTATCCAAGTCACCCTGAATTCTCCTAACATCCTCATCACATGTCACACTACCACCCAGCTTAGTATCATCAGCAAACTTGCTGATGTTATTCTCAATGTCTTCATCTAAATCGTTGATGTAAATCGTAAACAGCTGTGGTCCCAGTACTGAGCCCTGTAGCACCCCACTAGTCACCACCTGCCATTCCGAGAAACACCCATTCACCGCTACCCTTTGCTTTCTATCTGCCAACCAGTTTTCTATCCATGTCAATGTCTTCCCCCCAATGCCATGAGCTTTGATTTTACCCACCAATGTCCTATGTGGGACCTTATCAAATGCCTTCTGAAAATCGAGGTACACTACATCCACTGGATCTCCCTTGTCCCTAATCTTCCTGGTTACATCCTCGAAAAACTCCAAAAGATTAGTCAAGCATGATTTACTCTTGGTAAATCCATGCTGGCTTGGTCCAATCCTATCACTGCTATCTAGGTATGCCACTATTTCATCTTTAATAATGGACTCTAGCATCTTCCCCACTCCTGATGTTAGGCTGACAGGACGATAGTTCTCTGTTTTCTCCCTCCCTCCTTTCTTAAAAAGTGGGATAACATTAGCCATTCTCCAATCCTCAGGAATTGATCCTGAATCTAAGGAACATTGGAAAATGATTACCAATTGTTACGTACCCGTGACATGTGACAGTGGTGTACTTGTCACGTGACTGGGGTTGAAGCTATACTGGACTTGAGGTAATGGTCTTGTGATGGTGGAGTGACATCATTTTCCCGCCAGTAGAGGTTATGTGATGGTTTTTTTTTACAGGGTATAAAAGGAGGACCCCTCCCTGTGAGGAGGGGCAGTTCGTGGCTGGATTTGCCATGTTGACTTCATGCCACTGCGTGATTTAGTGCTATGACGCAGTTTAGTTGAAAGATGAAGTTTTATCTAATGCCTAAAGTTTAAAAGGTCATTGCCAACAGTTTCTTTATAATACTGCTAGTTGAGAATCAGTGGAGAGTGAAGACCGGAGTTCAGGAGTTAAAAGATCGAGGAGAATCGATTTCGATGGTGAAACAGGTTCGACCTTGTTTGATCCTCATTTGGAAGGAATTCGTTGAATGTTCTTGTGTTAATCCCTGTGAATAATAGCAAAAAGGATTGGGAACAGTTTTGTAAAGGAAAGGACAGTGCCTTTAAGCCGTTACATATCATCTTCGTAAAATTCTTTGTGGGAAAAGTAGTTCGACTGGGAATTGCAACAACACGACGTGAAAGAGAATTTAAATCGTCTTAAAAAGTCTCTCCCTTAAATGGACTGTAAGCATTTTGAACTTTTGCAATACTACTTTGAAGAACTGTTTTTGCAACATCGCTTTAAGGACTGTTTAAGCTGCCTCACAGCAGCTGATTTCCGGTTATGTGAGTGGTTTGTTTACTTTTGGGGGTTTGTTTTCAGTGTTTAATAAACGTGTTATTTGTTATAAAAACCCCTGCCTAACTCATATATTTATTGTTGCTTGAATCCGTAACACAATGCATCTGCAATTTCCAGGGCCGCCTCCTTTATATCCTAGGATGCAGCCCATCTGGACCTGGGGATTTGTCAGCCTTCAGTCCCATCAGTCTGCTCATCACCGTTTCCTTCCTAATGTCAATCTGTTTCATTTCCTCTGTTACCCTATGTCCTTGGCCCATCCATACATCTGGGAGATCGCTTGTGTCTTCCTTAGTGAAGACAGATCTAAAGTACTTATTAAATTCTTCTGCCATTTCTCTGTTTCCCATAACAATTTCACCCAATTCATTCTTCAAGGGCCCAACATTGTTCTTAACAATCTTCTTTCTCTTCACATACTTAAAAAAGCTTTTGCTATCCTCCTTTATATTCCTGGCTAGCTTGCGCTCATACCTCATTTTTTCTCCCCGTATTGCCTTTTTAGTTAAGTTCTGTTGTTCCTGAAAAATTTCCCAATCATCTGTCCTCCCACTCACCTTAGCTCTGTCATACTTCCTTTTTTTTTTAATGCTATGCAATCTCTGACTTCCTTTGACAACCACTGTGGCCCGTTTCCCCCCTTTGAATCCTTCCTTCTCCAGGGGATGAACTGATTTTGCACCTTGTGCATTATTCCCAAGAATACCTGCCTTTGCTGTTCCACTGTCTTTTCTGCTAGGATATCCATCCAGTTAACTTTGGCCAGCTCCTCCCTCATGGCTCCATAGTCTCCTTTGTTCAACTGCAACACTGACACCTCCGAGCTGCCCTTATCCTTCTCAAATTGCAGATAAATCTTATCATATTATGATCACTACCTCCTAATGGCTCCTTTACTTCAAGATCGCTTATCAAATCCTGTTCATTACATAACACTAAATCCAGAATAGCCTTGTCCCTGATCAGCTCTCGTACAAGCTGTTCCAAGAATGCATCCCGTAGGCACTCTACAAACTCCCTATCCTGTGGTCCAGCACCAACCTGATTCTCCCAGTTCACCTGCATGTTGAAACCTCCCATAACTACTGTGACATTACCTTTGCCACATGCCAATGTTAACTCCCTATTCAACTTGCACCCAATATCCATGCTACTGTTTGGTGGGCTGTAGACAACACCCATTAGGGTCCTTTTGCCCTTACTGTTACTCAGTTCTATCCACACAGACTCTACTTCTCCTGATCCTATGTCCCCCCCTTGCAAAGGACTGAATCTCATTCCTCACCAACAGGGCCACCCCACCCACTCTGCCCACATTTCTGTCCCTACGTTAGCACGTATACCCTTGTACATTCATTTCCCAGGTCTGATCTCCCTGCAGCCATGCAGAAGTATATTTGAAGCAAGATCACAAGATTGTGATAGCAGATGATGTTAACTTTCCACATATTGACTGGGAATCCCATACCATAAAAGGGCTGGATGAGAAAGTTTGTCAAATGTGTTCTGGAAAGTTTTCTTCATCAATGTATAGAGGTTCCACTGAGAGAGAGAGTGATACTGCATCTTTCATTGAAGTTCAAAGTAAATTTCTTATCACAGTACATACATGTCACCATAAATGATCTTGGCATCCATTTTCCTGTGCATATTCACAGTAAGTACAAAGAAACACAATTCAATCACTGAAAAATCACACACAAGACAAACAAAATACAACAAACTGTGCAGATACAAAAAGATAAAAAAAAACAAAAGAGAAAACAATAAATATCAAGATCACGAGATGAAGAGTCTTTGAAAGTTGTAGAAACAGTTCAGTGATGGGGTGAGTGAAGTTGACTGAAGTTATCCCCTCTGGTTGAAGAGCCTGATGGTTGAGTGGTGATAACTGGTCCTAAATCTGGTGGTCTGGGTCTGAGGCTTTTGTACCTCCTTCCTGATAGCAGCAGTGAGAAGAGAGCATGGTCTGGATGGGAACGAGACAAGGCAGGTGACAGTGGTGTGTGTGGGGATCACTTTGGATCTAGTGATTGTATTTCCATTAGTTTCAAGATAATTATGGAGAAGGGCAAGTCTGGTTCATGGGCTGAGATTCTACATTGGAAACAGACCAGTTTTAATGGTATCATAAAGAATATGGCAAGAGTGGAAGGGGAAGGTTATTTCCTGGTAAAGGTGTTCTTGGAAAATGCCTCAATTTATGGCACATGACTTCAGCCACACAAAATCTGTGGAATCCTCTGCCCAATGAAGCAGTGGAGGCTACCTAAGTAAATATATTTAAGACAAGGTTGGATAGATTTTTGCATAGTAGAAGAATTAAGGTTTATGGGGAAAAGGCAGGTAGGTGGAGATGAGTCCATGGCCAGATCAACCATGTTCTTATTGAATGGCAGAGCAGGCTCAATGGGCCAGGTAGCCTCCTCCTGCTCCTATTTCTATGTTCATATATTCCTATGTAAAATCATGCTGACTGTCTCTATTAAATCTATGTAAGATCCCATTGCGAAGAATCTTCTCCAGTCATTTCTCTACCTCAAATGTAAAGCTCACCAGCCTATAATTTCCGGGTATTCCTCTGATGCCCATCTTAAAAAGAGGAACAAATTGTCCTCTCTTCAGTCCCATAGGATCCTCTAAAGAGGATACAAAGATTTCCTCTTTTGTCTCTCTCAATAACCTTAGACAGATACCATCAGGCCCTGGAAACTTACCCAGCTTAATGTTCCTCAAGAGACCTGGCAACTCTTCCTCCTGAATATCAACAGGACCTAAATCGTGGGTTCCTAACCGGGGTCCACAGACCTCTTGGTTAATGGAAGGCTCCGTGGCAATAAAAAGGTTGGGAATCCCTGCCTAAAATCAGCACACCCTTTCCTCATACCTCTGTCTGAGGTAGAGAATACCACATTCACTAGACCTTATGAAAAATTGTTAACTTAACCTCAGGTCAAAACAGCCAACAGATTACACTGTGGCTCTATATCCAATTAGAGTTATACAATTATAGAGAAGTACCAAAAAGGAGGCCATTAGGCCCATCTAGTCTATGCCAAAACCATTCTTGACTCTGCTAATTCTTGACGACCTGCACTGGGATCATAAACCTCCATATCCAAACTATCCATTTACCTATCCAAACATCTCTTAAACCTTGAAATCTAGCTTGAAAGCTCCATGTGTGCTGCCAGCTCATTCCACACGCTCATGAACTTCTGAGCAAAGAAGTTTTCCCTCATGTTCCCCTTAAATTTTTCACTTATCACCCTTAATCCATGATCTCTGGTTGTAATGTGCCAAAAGCTTTCTTTATGACCATATCAACCTGTGATGCCACTTTCAATGAATTATGGTCCTGTATTCCCAGATCACTTTCTTCCACAAGACTCCTCAATGCCATACCCTGGACAGTCCTACTGAAGTGCAAAACCTCACACTTGTCTGCATAAAAATTTATCGGCCATTTTCCAGCCCATTTTTCTACCTAATGTGGATCTCTCTGCAAGCTTTGATTACCTTGTATCTAAATACACATAGTACAAGAAATAAGGAGGCTGATCTTGCTGCAATATTACAGATTGCCAGGTATGATGTTGTGGCCATCACTGAATTGTGGCTGAAGGATGATTGTAGTTGGGAGCTGAATCTCCAAGGTTACATGTTACATCAGAGGGACAGGAAGGCAGGCAGAGGAAATGGGATGGTGTGGCTCTACTGGTAATGAATGGCATCAAATCAATAGAAAGATGTGACACAGAATCAGAAAATGTTGTATCCTTGTGGATTGAGTTAAGAAACTACAAGGGTAAAAAGACATTGATGGCAGTTATATACAGACCTCCCAACAGTGGCTGGGAGGCGGACCACAGGTTACAACAGGAAATAGAAAATGTGAGTCAAAAGGGCAATGTTATGGTAGTCATGGGAGATTTTAACATGCAGGTCAATTGGGAATATCAGATTAACAATGGAGCTCAAGAGAGTGAGTTTCTTGAATGCCTAAGAGATAGCTTTTTGTCGTTGAGTCTACTTGGGGATTGGAGATCAACTACACTGGAATGTGTGTTATGTAATAAACTGGAGGTGATTAGGGAGCTTAAGGCAAAAGAACCCTTAGGAGCCAGTGATTACAATATGACTGTGTTCAACTTGAAATTTGATATGGAGAAAGTAAAGTCTGATGTAGCAGTATTTCAGTGGATTAAGGGAAATTACAGTGGTATGACAGAGGAGTTGGCCAGAGTAAATTGGAAGAAGCTGTGGCAGGGAGGTCAGCAGAGCAGCAATGGTGGCATTTCTGGAAAAAAATGAGAAAGGTGCAGGACAGGTGCATTCCCAAAATGAAGAAATACTCAAATGGTAAAATAGTGCAACCATGGCTGACAAGGGAAGTCAAAGCTATTGTAAAAGAAAAAGGAAGGGCATAAAACAAAGCAAAAATTAGTGGGAAGATAGAGGATTGGGAAGTTTTTGAAAACCTACAGAGAGCAAGTAAAATATCATTAGAAAGGAAAAGATGAAATATGAAAGCAAGCTAGCAAATAATATCAAAGTGGATAGTAAAAGTTTTTTTTTCAAATACTGGATATAGGTCCAGTGACACCTATAGAAGAAATGAGAAGAAATGCAGACGAAATGATAATGGGGATAAGGAGATGGCTGCTGAACTAAATGAGTATTTTGCATCAGTCTTCACTGTGGAAGACACGAGCAGTATGCCTGATATTGTAGTGTGTGAGGGAAGAGAAGTGAATTCAGCTACTGTTACATGAGAGAAGGTGCTCAAAAAGCTGAAAGACATAAAGGTACGTAAGTCACCCAGACCAGAGGAACTGCACCTGGGTTCTGAAAGAGGTCGCATGAGTGATTGTGGTGGTGTCAATGGAAATTATTGTCATAGGGTGGGCATTGGGAGTGGACTCAAATGCAAGACACAGACACTGAAGTACCAGGAACAGGACTAGGCATGAGAAGGAAGCAAGGAAAATGGGGAAGAAAGGACGCTGGACATGACACATGCCACAGACGAGACAAGGATTCCCTGCCTGGGCTAGGACTTGACAAGGACAGCGGAACCAGGACATGGAACTGGGAACTAGAAGCCTGGGCTTGGACTCAGAGCCAGAGACTGGACTAGGACCCAGAACCTGGGACTTGACTCAGGCTCAGACTCCAGAACTAGGCAAGGACAAGATGAGACTACAGGATGAGGAGAGGCACAAGACGGGACGAGAGTCTCCTGGATGGGACAAGGGAACATCAGCACAGGACGAGGGAATCCCAGCACTGGGCTGGACAAGGTACTCCTGGGCAAGGCACATGGACATGACGAGAATCCGAGCCTTGGTCAAGGGAGAGACATCAAGACTGGATGTGAGACTCCTGGACAAGGGAACCTCAGCACCAGGCTGGGCAAGGTAGAACTGTGCTGGGAGAGGCACATGGACATGACGAGAACCCGAGCCTTGGTCAAGGGAGAGACATCAAGACTGGATGTGAGACTCCTGGACAAGGGAACCTCAGCATCAGGCTGGGCAAGGTAGATGGACATGATGAGAACCCAGAGCCTTGGTCGAGGGAAAGACATGAACCTGGAACACCGAGCCGGGACCCCTCCTTGGGTATAGGATGCAGGGCTGGGACTCATTACACAGAACACTGAACACGACGAGACAGTTCCCAATTCTAGGTAGAGGCAAAACTGCCAGACCTACCTAGTGAAAACGTGGACACAGACAGACAGTTCCAAACAGGGTGAGGCTCCAGGCGGAGGCAGAGGCAGAGGCGAGGCAGGAATCCAGGTGGAGGCAGAGGTGAGGCGAGGTGAGGCAGGGCTCCAGGCAGAGGCAGAGGCGAGGCGAGGTGAGGCAGGGCTCCAGGCAGAGGCAGAGGCGAGGCGAGGTGAGGCAGGGCTCCAGGCAGAGGAAGAGGCGAGGCGAGGCAGGGCTCCAGGCAGGGGCCGAGGCGAGGCGAGGCGAGGTAGAGCTCCAGGTGGAGGCAGGGGCAGAGGCGAGGCAGGGCTCCAGGCAGGGGCAGAGGTGAGGCGAGGCGAGGCAGGGCTCCAGGCAGGGGCAGAGGCGAGGCGAGGCAGGGCTCCAGGCAGGGGCAGAGGCGAGGCGAGGCAGGGCTCCAGGCAGGGGCAGAGGCGAGGCGAGGCAGGGCTCCAGGCAGGGGCAGAGGCGAGGCGAGGCAGGGCTCCAGGCAGGGGCAGAGGCGAGGCGAGGCAGGGCTCCAGGCAGGGGCAGAGGTGAGGCGAGGCAGGGCTCCAGGCAGGGGCAGAGGCGAGGCGAGGCAGGGGCAGAGGCGAGGCAAGGGAGGGGCAAGGTGAGGCAGGGTTCCAGTCAAGGTGAGGCAGGGGCAGGAAGGTGAAGGGAAGGGATACAGACAGGGGATTTGGACAGGAACAATCCAGCCACCAGAGGCTGAATCCTGAAGCTATTTATGAAGCCAGTCCAAACAAGAATCAGCTGCCTCAACAGAAACTGGGGAAAACCGGAAAACCTGGAATAAGGAACATGGACTGGACACTGAACCAGAATGCAGATTTCATGGACCGGACCATGACAATTATCTTTTAAAAATCTAAGATATTACAATCTTAAGATGCTGTGAGAATTGGGAGTCCTTGTGCAGAAAACCCTGAAGGTTAACTTGTAGGCTTAGTTGGTGGGTGAGGCAGGCAATTGACTCCAATTCATGTTGTAGATGTATAAATCTTTAGTCTGATCCACCTGGAGTGTTGCATACAGTTCCCATTGCCCTGGTGTAGTGAGGATGTGGAGACTGTGGAAAGACTGAGACAAGGTTCACTGGGATGCTGCCTGAATTAGAGGGAATGAAATACAAGGAAAGCTCGGTCAATCTCAGGGTGTTCTCCCTCGTGGTAGAAATGTCAAACAGCAAACATGGTTTTAAGTTTTGAGCAGGGGACAGTTTAAAGGTGATGTGAGGGGTGAGTTTATATGTACTGTACATAGGCAATGAGTAAAAGAGTTCTGAATTTTCTTACTGCTTATTTCTCATCAACTATCAGTGACAAAATCACTGCTTTTTGAACAAAAGCACATGCTTTGATGCTATTTAAAAACAAAGCAGTGTTGTGTAACGACCTTACAAATGCACGCTACTGACACTGGTTAGAAACTGTTCAGCAACAACCTCCTGTCCCAATTAAGTGACATAGTGTCCCAAATAAACAAAGTGAATCCTGGCTATTTTCTCAATTCATTTTTGCTATTTATCGGATGTCCCAAATGAACAGCTCCCTGATTAACCGACAGCCCAATGAAGCAGGATCTACTGTAACTGCCTGGAACAGGTTACTGGGTAGTAGTGGAGCAGGGAGTTTGTTTGACTTTAAGAGGATTTTAGATAGACACGTGAATACAAAGGGAATGGAGGGATATGAATGATACATAGGAGGAGGATATTTAACATAAATGAGCATCAAGGTCGGCACAACATCAAGGTCAGATGTCCTGTCCAGTTCTGTACTGTTCCACGTTCAATTCAAAGTGGGTGGTGATTACTTGAAGCACATATTTATCACCCAACCTTGGTCTCATCTGAACTCTGTAAACTCGGAAACAGCTGGAACATAATATTAATATCAGAAGCAATAAAGTGTTTGTACTTTCACAAGAGGTCATATAACAAAAGATGTCTGCTTCAAGCTGGGGTTGAAGTGACGATATTCTCCCTTACAGGTGCAGACGATCCTGTCCTTATCCAGTCCCCGAGCATACAGCGTGTCACTGAGGGTCACACGGTGTGGTTATGGTGTACCATGAGCAAAGCCAGGCCGGAAAAGACTGACCTCCACTGGTATCAAAAACTATCTGGGCAGGACAAGTTGGTTTTTACACGCAGGGCAGGAGGCAGCTCAGCAAGGGGATGGGGTATCACTGAGAGGTTCCAGTCCTACAGAGACACGTCCAACAGCAGCTTCACCCTGACAGTCACAGACGTGGTGCACAGTGATTCTGCCGTCTATTACTGCAGAGTGTGGGGAGACATCGACGGGAACGGCACCCAGCTCATCGTAACCAGTGAGTACAAGTTCTATTTATTCAGCAGTGTGTCCCTGCATTGGGAGTTATTCCACCACCACTCACTTCCCGTGGCTGGGCACATTGTAGTGAAGAACACACAGTGTAATACTGGAGCCCCGTCACTGGGACACGATCCAGAGCATTGTGGCCCCTAACTCATGGGTGGGGAGCACCAACATGGTTACTGACCGTCTGCTTTGTGTGTCCAGTTGGATATTTGAAAATCAATGTCAATGTGGAGTGTGTCATCACAGGAGAGAAAAGGAGAAAATGTTCAGAGTTCGGAGTCATAGATCAGCGTCTCTTAAATCAAAACCACCTCTTCCAAAAGCTCCGAACCTGTGGAATTCAAAACCTAAAACAATAAGGGATGTAAAACCAGTTAACACTTTTAACTGCCAATTATTTATTTCACAATTAACATACTTTCAAAGATCAAAGTAAATTTATTGTCAAAGTCCATATATGTCACTATGTTCAAACCTGTGATTCATTTTCTTGCGGGCATACTCAATAAATCCAGAACGGAATAATCACCATTGTAGAATCAATGAAAGACTGTAACAACTTGGTCTTGGATGCAAGATGGTGTCAGAGAATCATGGTGACGTTCTCCGGGCTACGTGTATGTTTTTGTCTTTAATTTTAATATTTATTTCTATTTTTTCATTTTATTTTCATGTTTGCCCTTTCACTCTTTTTAAAGTGCTTTGAACTACCCGTCTGTATGAAATGTGCTCAATGAATAAGTTATGATTATTATTACAGCTCAGCACTGTACAAAAGTGCCTGACTAAAAGTCTTGACTGGAGAGATATTAAATGTTTTTTTTGCATCTGTATTTACTAAGGAAACTGGAATGGAGTCTATGGAAACAAGGCAAACAAGTAGGGAGGTCATGGAACTTATACAGATTAAAGAGGAGGAGGTGCTTGCTGTCTTGAGGCAAATCAGAGTAGATAAATCCCCAGGACCTGATGGGGTATTCCCTCGGACCTTGAGGGAGACTAGTGTTGAAATTGCAGGGGCCCTGGCAGATATATTTAAAATGTTTATATCCACAGGTCAGGTGCCAGAGGATTGGAGGATAGCTCATGTAGTTCTGTTGTTTAAAAAAGGCTCAAAAAGAAAGCCGGGAAATTATAGGCCGGTAAGTTTGACATCGGTAGTAGGTAAATTATTGGAAGGAATACTAAGTGATAGGATCTACAAGTATTTGGATAGACGGGGACTTATTAGAAACAGTCAGCATGGCTTTGTGTATGGTAGGTCATGTTTAAACAATCTATTAGAGTTTTCGAGGAAGTTACCAAGAAAGTGGATGAAGGGAAGGCAGTGGATGTTGTCTACATGGACTTCAGTAAGGCCTTTGACAAGGTCCCACATGGGAGGTTAGTTAGGAAGATTCAGTCGCTAGGTATACATGGAGAGGTAGTAAATTGGATTAGATATTGGCTCAATGGAAGAAGCCAGAGAGTGGTAGTGGAGGATTGCTACTCTGAGTGGAGGCCTGTGACTAGTGGTGTGCCACAGGGATCAGTGCTGGGTCCATTGTTATTTGTCATCTATATCAATGATCTGGATGATAATGTGGCAAATTGGATCAGCAAATTTGCTGATGCCACAAAGATTGGAGGTGTAGTGGACAGCGAGGAAGGTTTTCAAGGCTTGCAGAGGGATTTGGATCAGTTGGAGGAATGGACAGGAAAATGGCAGATGGAGTTTAATGCGGAGGTCTGAGGTATTGTACTTCGGAAGGTCAAACCAAGGTAGAACATACAAGGTAAATGGTAGGTCACTGAGGAGTGCAGTAGAACAGAGGGATCTGGGAGTACAGATACATAATTCCCTAAAAGTGGTGTCACAAGTAGATAGGGTTGTAAAGAGAGCTTTTGGTACATTGGCCTTTATAAATCAAAGTATTGAGTATATGAGTTGGAATGTAATGGTGAGGTTGTATAAGACATTGATAAGACCGAATTTGGAGTATTTTGTGCAGTTTTCGTCACCTAATTACAGGAAGGATATTAATAAGGTTGAAAGAGTGCAGAGAAGGTTTACAAGGATGTTGCCGGGACTTGAGAAACTGAGTTACAGAGAAAGGTTGAATAGGTTAGGACTTTATTCCTTGGAGCGTAGGAGAAGGAGGGGTGATTTGATAGAGGTGTATAAAATTATGATGGGTATAGATAGAGTGAATGCAAGCAGGCTTTTTCCACTGAGGCCAGGGGAGAAAAAATCCAGAGGGCATGGGTTAAGGGTTAAGGGGGATAAGTTTAAAGGGAACATTGGGGGGGCTTCTTCATGCAGAGTGGTGGGAGTGTGGAATGGGATGCCAGATGAAGTGGTGAATGCGGGCTCACTTTTGACATTTAAGAAAAACTTGGACAGGTACATGGATGAGAGGGGTTTGGAGGGATATGGGCTAGGTGCTGGTCAGTGGGACTAGGCAGAAAATGGTTCGGCATAGCCAAGTAGGGCCAAAAGGCCTGTTTCTGCGCTGTAATGTTCTATGGTTCTATGGAAGGATTTACATGAATCAGATCAATTTAAGACAAGGTTGGACAGATTTTTGCATAGTAGGGGAATTAAAGGTTATGGGGAAATAGCAGGTAGGTGAAGATGAGTCCATGGCCAGATCAGCCATGATCTTATTGAATGGCAGAGCGAGTTTGGTGGGTTAGATGACCAACTCGTACTCCTTTCTCTTCTGTTTTTGTGTTAATTCTCCCTCCTCATTCAAACTTATTGATAATTCTACCACTCACTGAACAGAAATGTGGAAGTTGTTTAGGGACCACTTCCATGGGGTTCTGGATAGCTTTGTCCCACTGAGTCAGGGAAAGGAGGGCAGGGTGAAGGAACCATGGTTGACAAGAGAAGTGGAACATCTGGTCAAGAGGAAGAAGGATGTACACTTAAAGTTTATGAAGTAAAACATCAGATGGGGCTCTTCAAAGTTATAAAGAAGGATCTTCGGTTGGGACTTGGGAGAGCTGGAAGGATTCTTGGGGAGTAGGAATAAGGAAACCTTCAAGACATTCTACACATACCTGAGGAACAGGAGAATGGCTAGACAGAGGGTAGGAGCGGTTAGGGATAAAGGGAGAAATATTATCAACTGATGCAACATGGTCTTCAGAACTCTCTCCAAACTATAACAGATCCCATGACTGTAGGGCAGCCAAAACATCAGAACCAACCAGATATAACTGACTTCAGTAAAGAGACTGAAAATTGTTCTTGTTAACATTTATTTAAATTTTAGAAATTGTAAAATGCTGGGGAAATATAGTGCTTTGTATTGATCTCCATAAATACACATTAATGTATCCATATCCAACACACAGATCGCACAGATGATCCCATCCTTGTGCAGTATCCACCAGTCAGCAAGGTGCCAGAGGGTGTAACTGTCCAGCTCCACTGTGCCTTGTATAATGCCAGTGTGAATGTCACCGATGTCCACTGGTACCACCAGCGGCCTGGGAACAAGATCGAGTGGGCATTGAGCCACTTTGTGAATGACTCGGTGAGCAGGTCCGGGGGTATCTCTGATAATTTTCAGTCTCACAGGAATGTCGTGAGTAACAGTTACATTCTGACCATCAGCAACACATCTATTAGTGACACTGCAGTGTACAACTGCAGTGTGTGGAATTACATCTACAGAGGAGGAACGCAGCTCAATGTAACTGGTAAGTCAACGTCAGTTTACACTGACAATAACAGCATCTCAGTATCCAACTTTCACACGATGACTGTCAGACACAGGGGGTTCTGTAATGTCCCCAGTAGAACAGAGAGTCGGATGGTTTCCCCTGGAATGTAAACTGGTAACAGTTGGGAAATGGAAAAGTGGGAAAGGACAAGTACTCTGGAATAAAAGAAAATCTTGGCAAATCATTTTGTGGATGAACAGGTTTTTCTCTGTACCTCAGTATGTGTGACAATAATAAACCAGTTTACTGAGAGCTCTCCCTGTGGGTGTGAGTTGTCAGAACTGGACGATATTACCAATCGGAAAAACAGTCAGAACAAATGGACAGGAGAAGAGGATAAAATGATGTGTGTAAAAGAAATAGACTGGCCATTAAATCCAAAGTAAGTATGAGAATACAATTAATGGCAGAAGCAACATTATTAGAGTCATTAAGTCATAGAAAATATAGCACTGAAACAGGCCTTCAGCCCATTTGTCTCTGCATACCACCAATCATCCAAACCTATCCAAACTTCTCTTAAATGTTGACATCGAACTCGCATGCACCTCTTGCACTGGCAACTCATTCTACACTCTCACGACCCTCTGAGTGAAGGACATATCCCTCATGTTTTCCTTAAACTTTTCACCTTTCACCCTCAATCCATGTCATCCAGTAGCAGTCCCACCCAACCTCAGTGGAAAAAGCCTGTTTGCATTTATCCGATCTATACCCCCCACAATTATGTATACCTCTATTGAATCTCCCTCAATCTTTTACATTCTATGGAACGAAGACCAAACCCATTAAAATCTTTCCTCGAAGTTCAGGTCTTCTAGTCCTGATGACATCCTTAAAAATTTTCTCTGTACTCTTTCAAACTTATTTACATCTTTCCTACAGGTAAGGAACTGAAATTACACACAATACTCCAAATTACGCCTCACTGACATCTTATACAACTTCAACATCTCCTGTACTCAATACTTTGATTTATGAATACCAATGTGCCAAAAGGTTTCTTTATGACCCAAACTACCTGTGATGCCTTCCAATGAATTATAGACCTGTATTCCCAGATCCCTCTGTTCTACCACAAAGTTCACAATGTAAGATCTACCCTGTTTGGTTCAACTGAATTGTAACACCTTGCACTTGTCTGCATTGGATATCATCTGCCATGTTTCAGCCCACTAGTCACAGGCCTCCAGTCAGAGAGGCAACCATCTACTACCACTCTCTGTCTTCTCCCAAAAAGCTAAGGTTGAATACAACTTCAAATGCAGAAAGTCAAAATTAACATACACAAAATGCTGGAGGGACTCAGCAGGCCAGGCAGCAAATATGGAAAATAGTAAACAGTAGATATAGGCGGGCTGATTGATAAGTTCGTGGCCTAAGGTAGAAGGAGATGGGTTATACAGCTCTCGTTACCTGCATGTGCAGTTCAAGTCTTTGATTAATTATACAGAAAATTTAAAGTTAATAACTTTTGTGGTATTTCTGTTTCAGACAATTGAAAATTGCTAGGTTTTCTAGAATTGACTCTTTCTACCGTAGGCCACAAACTAATCAATCACCCCTCGTAAACAAGGGAAAATCTGCAGATGCTGGAAATCTGAGCTACACACACAAAATGCTGGAGGATCTGAGCAGGCCAGGCAGCATTTATGGTGAAGAGTACAATCTGTGTGTGACTCCTCACAGGAATTTCCTCTCGACCCTCTCCAATGGCACAACATTCTTTCTTGGCCCAAAAATGTCACTCCACTCATTAAGAAGGGAGGGAAGCAAAAGAAGGGAAATTATAGGCCAGTTAGCCTGACTTCAGTGGTTGGGAAGATGTTGGAGCCCATTATTAAGGACGAGGTTTTGGCGTACTTGGAGGCACAGGATAAGATAGGGTAAAGTCAGCACGGTTTCCTTAAGGGGATATCCTGCCTGACAAATCTGACGAATTCTTTGAGGAAATAGCAGGCAGGGTAGAGAAAGGAGAATTGGTGTATATTGAGCCCTCAGATTTTCAGAAGGCCTTTGACAAGTCCACATGAGGCTGTTTTACAAGATAAGAGCCCATGGTATTACAGGGAAGATACTAGCATGGGTAGAGAATTGACTGACTGGCAGGAGGCAAAGAGTGGGAATAAATGGAGTGACATTTACAATTCCACAGTCTTTCAGAACCATTTCAGAATCCAGTGAATCTTAAAAGATCATTACTAATGCCTCTGCATTCACTTCAGCCATCATTTTCAGAACTCTCGGGTGTTGACCATGTGGTCCAGATGACTTATCTAATTTCATAGATTTCAGCATCACAAGCACCTTTGCCTTAGTAATAGTTTAAGTTCAAGTTTATTGTGATTTGATAGAAAACATATACTGTATACAAGCTCATGACACAATGTTCCTCCAGACCATGATGCACCTTCAAAACATTTACCACACATAGTGGAAATTTGGCTCCTACCCTTGGCTTTCAGGGGCATTCTGTAGACAGGGCTTGTTCTCTCCACCTCTGTGTCTCAGTAACACTGTTCAAGACCACATTCCCCACATAGTAACTCCATCCAAACACTCCTCAAGCTGTGTTTGAAGTGACGATATTCTCCCTTACAGGTGCAGACGTTCCTGTCCTTATCCAGTCCCTGAGTATACAGCGTGTCACTGAGGGTCACACGGCGTGGTTATGGTGTACCATGAGCAAAGCCAGGCTGGAAGACGCCGATGTCCACTGGTATCGGAAACGACCTGGGCAGGACATGGAGTGGGTTTTAACACACAGGGCAGGAGGCAGCCCAGAGTGGGGACGGGGTTTCACTGAGAGATTCCAGCCCTACAGAGACACGTCCAACAACAGCGTCACCCTAACAGTCACAGACGTGGTGCACAGTGATTCTGTTGTCTATTACTGCAGAGTGTCACGTCTCATCAGCTTGACTGAGTTTTCTGAGGAGGTGATGAAGATAATGGAGGGTTGGGAAGTGGATGTTGTCTATATTAACATTAGTAAATCTTTCAATCATGTAACATGGTAGTGTAGTGATTATCATAACGATTTACAATGCCGGTGGTCAAGGTTCAAATTCCACAAAATGCTGGAGGAACTCAGCAGGCCAGGCAGCATCTATGGAAATGAGCACAGTCCAGAGAACAAGGAATGGGAAGAGAGGGTGATTGTCTGGCTGGAAGACTGTCAGTAGTGACTGGGACAGGGCTGGGCCGCAGCTCTAACAATCTGTATCAATGAGGGGACCAAGTGTATCCAAGCCTGTCGGAGATGCAGAGGTGGTGGCAATGTGATTGGTCAGGAGGGTGCAGAGACGTATGGGGATGTAGACACACCGAGTGAATGTGCAAGGAGAAGACAGTTGGAATATCATGTGGACAAATGTGAGATCATTCTCTCGGGGGGAAAAACAGAAACAAAGAGTAATTTCTGAATGGAGACAAACTGAGGGACGTTCATGTCCTGGGGAATCTGGGTGGCTTTGTACACAAAGACCAAATCCAGCAGGCAGGTACAACTGGTGATTTGGAAAGAAACTCCCTTGTCCATTATTGTGGGACAGATTTGAGTACAAGAGTAACGATGCCTTACTGGAATTATGGTCTCCAGTGAGACGGCAACGGGGAACAGGATGACTCTGAGGGTTGTGCTTTATTCAGTCACCAACTGGGTCAGTTGGTGCAGCAGCTGGAACAACATCATTCCTTCAGGGATTGGGTAAATGCTTGTAAAGAACTTTTCACAGGACTCTGGGGAGTGAGGGGACAGGGGTCAGTTAGCACCTTTTTCAAAGAGCTTGCAGAGGAGGATGGGCTGAATGGATTCTTTCTACACTGACAGTGAGATTCCCAGGTGTTTACCCACTGATGTGATTTCCTTTCCATTCCTCAAACAGAGATGTCCCGAGCCCCATCGTACCTGGCCTGGCTCATTCTGGCTGTTGTGCTGGGTGTTCTCGCTGTCACTGGAGGCATTTTCCTCATCAGACGCAGAGCGTTTAGAAACCATCCGTCCCATATGTGTGACTAAATGGTTCATTCTGATCCGATTGTTGTGTGGAGTTATTAAAATGTAAAGGTTGGGGACTGATTGTGAAAGAGCCCGTCATTGTGTTGTGACACAATGTGGGACTCACAGCTCTGAGACGGATGTTAAAGATACTTTATACTCTATTCCACAGACCCACCCACAGCAACTGATCACCAGAGCCCAGGGGCAGATTATGAAAATGTTTCCATGGCCAGGGGTGTCCCGGTGAGTTCTGATGCTTTTCTCAGAGAAGTAGAATTGTGTGGGGATCGCACTGGTATGTTCTTGGCTTCTTACATCAGGGATATTCCCCAGTGACATTGTGGTTCAGTGAATATTTCTGCAATGTCTGAATGATTTGCAACTGTATGTGGTGTAACTGTTCCTGGATATTGACCACAGACCGTACAGCTCTACAGCACAGGAACAGGCCCTTCTGCCCATCATGGCTGTTCCAACCCGAATGCCACATGAAACTAATCCCGAGCAGCACAGACAAAATGCTGGAGAAACTCCACAGGTCAGGCAGTATCTATAGAAAGTTTGGAGCTTCAGACCAAAACCCTTCATCAGGTCTTGAAAGGATGGGTGTAGAAGACAGAATGAGAAGCTTCGGGGATGGTGGGTAGGAATACAATCTAGAAAGTGATAGGTGGATTCAGATTGGTGCTGGGGGAGGGGGCTGAAGAAAGAAGCTGGGTGGTGATAGGTTGCAAGGTAAAGGGCTGAAGAACAAAGAATCTGATAGGAGAGGAGAGCAGGCTATTGGGGAAAAGCAGGGAAGAGGGCAACATGGGCAGGTGACTGGCAGGTGAGGAGAAGAGAATAGCTGAGAGGAGAGCCAGAGTAAGGAAAACAGTGACTGACTGGCAGGAAGCAAAGAGTGGGAATAAATGGGAGCCTTTCTTGGTTTGCTGCCAATGGCTGAACTGGTCGATGTTGCCAAAGTGTTGCGGGATACTGAGAGAAACACGGAGACAGCAGGTGGTGTGCGTTGTTGATGGAAGAAGGCCCCTGCACACTCTGTCGGTCATTGATTCTATGGACTCAGAGAACTGACACCGCAGATTGTAACATCGAAGCAGTGAGTGGTTTCCTGCTCTCGTTTGTTGCATGAGTGATATCCCTCTCAGCCTTGCGACTGAGAGAGAGTCTGTCTGAGTTGTGTGAAGGTAATTTGCCCTTCGCATTTCCCTTAAGCTTCCCCCTCTCATCTTCAAGCCAGTGTTGACAATGTTTAGACCCATGTAACGGTTCAATTGTGTTCTGTTATAGGGTTCAGGAGGTCACCAGGTTGATTCAAACAACACCTACATGGTAAGGAAGGTCACCTATGGAACATTGAAACTTTTCCCACAGCATGGGCTGTCAAGCTGCTGTTCACACCATTTCTGTGTTCTCTACTAGGCTCTGCAACGTCCCACTCAGTCCATCTACGGTCATCTCCAAGGTACGTAGCAACATCTTTGGACAAGGATCGGCTAAACCATATCAACTGCTGTGGAAGTGGTGAGAATGTGGAGAAGTCTTTAGACAGGAACACCCAGTGAGCAATGAGCCCAGTGTGGTAATGGGTCAGCGGGAGCTCAGTCTGATGACCAATGGGACCAGGGTGTGAATTCACACCTTTTACTGAATCAGGTCACTCAGCCGTGTACACACATCCTCACAGTTCTGGTAGCTCACTGCAGCAGCACAGTCCATTACCAACACGACAAATCTAAACTAATGTGAAATTAAATTAACATAAATTATACATCAACAAAATAAACATCATGACATGAGCACCAGTTGAGAGAGAGGAAAGAAAAGCAGTACAAGTCATGTTAGAGTTGTTCAGATGCGTTCAGGATCCTGATGGCAGAGGAAAAAAAGATGCTGTTGAACATCCATGTGAGGGTCCTGTACCTCCTGTTCGAAGGCAGCATTGAGTAGAGGGCACAGCCCAGATGGTGGGGACTCTGATGATGAACATTGTCTTCCTGAGATATCGTCTCTTGTAGATGTTCTGAATGGTGGGGGGAGTTGTACTCGTGATGGAACTGGTTGAATCCTTCATTCTATGTAACCTTGTGTTCCTCTACACTGGAGATCCCACACCAGAATGTGGTATAACGAGGTGTGATCTCACTGATGCCCTCGTGTTCCCGTGTACTGGAGATCCCACACCAGAACGTGGTATAACGAGGTGTGATCTCACTGATGCCCTCGTGTTCCTCTACACTGGAGATCCCACACCAGAACGTGGTATAAAGAGGTGTGATCTCACTGATGCCCTCGTGTTCCTCTACACTGGAGATCCCACACCAGAACGTGGTATAACGAGGTGTGATCTCACTGATGCCCTCGTGTTCCTCTACACTGGAGATCCCACACCAGAACGTGGTATAACGAGGTGTGATCTCATTGATGCCCTCGTGTTCCTCTACACTGGAGATCCCACACCAGAATGTGGTATAACGAGGTGTGATCTCACTGATGCCCTCGTGTTCCCGTGCACTGGAGATCCCACACCAGAATGTGGTATAACGAGGTGTGATCTCACTGAAGAGCTGCCAGTGTTATTGGAGTTTGTTCTGTTGGATGGAAAGAAATCAGTTATTCTAGCTGGGAATCCAAAAAGTGGGATTACAATGTCACTGGAGCCCATCTGTTCCAGAGACACTGGTGTTGATGTGCAACCCTCTCCAAACACAAGTGGGAATTCCAGATCGGAGCCATAAGACCATGGGATTTTGGAGAAGAATGAGACCACTTGGCCCATCGTGTGCTCCATCATTTCATCAGGGCTGAGCCCCAATTTTCTGCCTTCTCCCCGTGTCACATCATGCCCTGACTAAACAAAAATCTATCAACTTCTACGTTGTATATACCCAGCAACTTGGTCTCAACAACCTTCTTTGGCAGCAAATTCCACAGATTCATCACGCTCTGGCTGTAAGGATTTCCGTTCTAAATTGTCACCCTCTATTCTGAGGTTGTGTCCTCTGGTCATAGAGTCCCCTGCCACAGGAAACAGCCTCTCTACATCCACTCTATCAAGGCCTTTCAATTTCTGATACATTCCACTCCTTATGTTTCTGAATTCCAGTGAGTACAGGCCAAGAGCCATCAGATGCTCCTCATACGAAATGCCTTTCAATTCTGAAATCATTTGAAGTCTCTCTTGAGTCCACTCCGATGTCAGCACACCCTTTCTTCAATAGGAGTCCCAAAACGGCTCGCAATACTCCAAGTGAGGCTTCACCAGTGTTTTATAAACCCTCAACATTCCATCCATGCTTTTATATTCTAATCTCCTCAAAATGAAGACATTATATACATTGTATTAAAGAAGTACATTGTATTTCTGTTCCTCACCACAAACTCAACCTGCAAGTTAATCTTTAGGGAATCCTGCACAGGGATTCTCAAGTCCCTTTGTGCCCCAGAATTTTGTATTTTCTCTCCATTCAGTAAATAGTCCACACTTGCATTCTTTTCTAACAAAGGGTATGGCCATACATTTCCCGACACTGTATTCCATCTGCCACTTCTTTGCCCATTCTCCTAATCTGTCTAAATCCTCTCTGTCCTCTCTGCTTCTTCAACACTATCTGCCCCTCCACATATCTTCAAATCATCCACGTACTTGGCCACAAAGCCATTAATTCCGTCATCCAAATATTTAACACTTCACGTAACAGGACACCACCAGTCACCAGCAGCTAACCAGAAAAGATTGTTACAAGAATCAGTCCTTGTAATACTGATCGGTGAGGTACAGCGAATCTGTATTTACCAACAAGTAACTTTTATTCTTTCAACTAAATAACATGTGGGTTCACAAGCTATCTATCTGTGTGCACTGTACTAGAATCCTTGACCCTACATGAACAGTCAATGAAGAGAAAAGATATTACCTGGGAAAGGAGTCTAAGCTGGCCAGGTGTTCTTCGAATTCCTGCTCTCCATGTGTCCGTGGGGTCCTCTTTATCCACAATATTTGGTCTATGGCTGCTGGAGAGTTATTCCCCTGCATATTTGGAGCTCTTGAGTCTTATATTGTTCCTCAACAATTGAACTGTTGGATTTCCATCCCATTGGCTCAAGGTCATCTGACCTATCTGGGTCACCTTCTTACAGGTCATTGTACAGGGCAACAACCAACATTGTTTCAAGGTTCTGCCCACCCGCCTTGTGCATTTGAGCCTTTTAACTCTGACTGGTTTAAACCAATTCAATGAGGCAACCCAGACAAAGTCTAACGAGATTACAGATTGCTTCTTTGGTCCATCTGACAGTTTCAAAAACAAGTAGCTACACCTCCAAGAACGGTCTCAGGTTTACTACAAGTTCCTTGTGTCAACATTCAATTGCTCTGATTAGATTGTCCCAGAGCAAGAATCAGTTCAGAGTCCATGCCTTTTATATAACAAATAGCTACTTGTCTGAGAATGGTCCTAGGTTTAGCAGGTCATTACTAGAAGCTCCTTGTGTCCACATTCAATTGCTCTGATTAGATTATCTCAGAGAAAGAATCAGTTCAGATTCCACAAAACAGGAGGAAACAAAGATAACTGGCTTGTCTACTTCCCCTGTCCTTGATTAAACTGTGTTTCTTTTGACTAACAAGGTTGTCTCCTGCAAATTAGCCAATGCTCTATCCATGCTAGTATCTTCGCTGTAATATCATAGGCTCTTAACTCGTTAAGCAGCCTCTTGTGTGGCACCGTGTCAATGGCCTAAAAATCAATGTACACAATATCCACAATTTCTGGTCTATCCTGTTTGTCATTTTTCAAAGAATTCTAACAGTTTTGTCAGGCAAGGTTTTCCCATGCTGACCAAGGCCTATTTTATCATGTGCCTCCGACTACCCATAACCACATCCTTATCAATAAACTCCAACTTCTTCCCAACCACAGAGGTCAGACTAATAGGCCCATAGTTTCCTTTCTTCTGCCTGTCTCTTTTCTTGATGAGTGGAGTGACATTTGCAATTTTCCAGTCCTCCAGAACCATGCTATAATCAATTGACTCTTGAAAAATCATTACTAATGCCTCTACAATCTGTTCAGCCACATCTTTTAGAACCCTAGGATGTAGACCACCAGGTCCAGTTGATTTATCTACCTTCAGACCTTTCAGTTTCCCAAGGAGCTTCTTCCTAGATTTGTCCACCATTTCCTTGTCTCCCATTACTATCTCTCCTGCATTGTTTTCCAACGGTCTAATATCTACTCGTGCCTCTCTTTTACACTTTATGTATCTGAAGAAATGTTTGGTATCCTTTTTAATTTATGACGAGCTTACCTTCATTTCCCATCTGTTCCTCCTTCATGGCTTTTTTATTTGTCTTCTGTTGCTTTTTAATGCTTCCCACCAAAATATGCTCTGTCTTTGCTTTGACTTCACTTGTTAGCCATGGCTGTGTCATCCTGCCTTTAGA
The DNA here is from genome assembly GCF_048418815.1 of Hemitrygon akajei. Lineage (NCBI taxonomy): Eukaryota > Metazoa > Chordata > Chondrichthyes > Myliobatiformes > Dasyatidae > Hemitrygon > Hemitrygon akajei. The sequence goes on from NC_133130.1 coordinate 8,316,663, forward strand.
TATTTCTTCCTCCTTCGATGTACAGTATTTATCCTGCACCTTTTCAAATTGCTTGGAGAAACCCCAGCCAACGCTTCTGTACTGTTATCCCTGTTCATGTTCCCTTCCAATCAATTTTGTCCAGCTCCTCCCTCATGTCTCTAATTCCCTTTGCTCCACAGTAAACCTTCTCAGATTGCAGGGTGAATTTGATCATACTATGATCACTGGGCTTAAGGGTCCCTTTTGACATGCATTTCTATCACCCATTGTGATTTATAGACCACATCATTGTTACTGTGTTAGGTTATCTTTTTACCCTTGTAGTTTCTTAGCTCGTCCCACAGTAATCCTGTACCCTCTCTTACTAGGCCAACTCTTTCTCAGGATTTTATTTCATTTTTTATCAGCAGAATCACCTGAACCCCTCTGCCTACCCATCTGTCCTTTCGATACAATGTCTATCCTTGGATGTTAAGCTGTAGTCGTGCAGTCAGGGATTAGTGATGCCCAACATCGTACATGCCAATATGTAAATGTGCCTCAGGTTCATCTACCTCATTCCGGATACTGCGTGCAATCAAATATAACACCTTCAGTTCTGTGTTCACCACCCTTGTTGATTTTGTCCGTCTTTTACATTGAAACTTATCCCGTTAACTGCAATTTTGCCTAATCATCAGCCTCTCCTTGCTAGCAGTCTCACTACACATTCCTGTTTGCAAACCAACTACCTGATCCTCAGCATTATCACTCTGGTTCCCATGCCCCTGCCAAATTAGTTTAAACCTTGCATTACAGCTCGAGCAAACCTGTCTGCAAAGATATTGATCCCGATCGGGTTCCAGTGTAACCTGTCATCAGAAGAGATCCCAATGATACATAAATCTGAATCCCTGCCCCTGTACCAGTTCCTCAGTCACTCATTCTTCTGACAAATCATCCTCTTCTTACCCTCACTAGCTCATGGCACTGGCAGCAATCCGAAGATTACTACCCTGGAGGTAATGTTTTCAGCTTTCTACCTAGCTCCCTAAAAACTCTCTTCAGGGACTCCTCACCTGTCTACCTCTCTCATTGGTGTCAACATGAACCAAGACTTCAGGCTGCTCACACTCCCCCTTTAGAATACTGTGCACCCGATTTGAGACATCTCTGCCCGTCACCTGGGACGCAACAAACCATCTGGGTGTTTCTATCACATCCACAGAATCTCATTTCTATTCCTCTGACTATAACTTCTCCGATCACCAATGCAGTCCTCTTCACCTCTCTTCTCTTCTGAGCCACAGCACCAGACTCAGTGACAGAGATCCAGTCACTGCAGCTCTACTCCACTAGCTTGTCCCCTTTGACAGTATCCAAAGTGGATTAGGAGACCATTTGTACCAGCAGAGATCACTCAGGTTGGGGATCCAAGTTTTCCCAAGTTCAAAGACTTTGGAGAACCCCCTGGGCCAGCGGAAGTCACTCAGACCTGATACATGAGGGTCAGAGAGTCAGGGAAATGGCTCCGGCCAGCAGAGGTGACTGAACTGTGAGACACAAGCTCCCAAGGGTCAGAGACTCAGGGAAATTGCTCGGGCCTGTAGAGGTGACTGAACTGTGAGACACAAGCTCCCAAGGGTCAGAGACTCAGGGAAATATCTCGGGCCTGTAGAGGTGACTGAACTGTGAGACACAAGCTCCCAAGGGTCAGAGACTCAGGGAAATGGCTCGGGCCTGTAGAGGTGACTGAACTGTGAGACACAAGCTCCCAAGGGTCAGAGACTCAGGGAAATGGCTCCGGCCAGTAGAGGTGTCTCAGTTGTGAGACACAAGTCCTCTGTGGGTCAGAAGCTGAGGGAAACCAGTCAGGCAGGGTCTGTCACTGAGTTTAACTCACCCATTCTTCACCAGCTCACTTCACACACATTGTTTTTGTTTCAGCCGACAATAAACCACCGTCTACCAGCTGAACCACAGAGGGAATCGTCTGTGTGACCACCACTGGGGGAGGAACCCCGGATGGATTTCTGCACGGACACACTCAGCAGACATGGAAAAGTTTAAGGCCCAGACATTCTACTCATTCGACGTGTGAGACAAGAATTTACCAGAGACGACATTTGGGATGTTTCTATCAGGGGAAACCAACCCTGGTGGGAGGTTGAGATTGCGGGGGGGGATGTGATCAGAGACCAGTTGTTAGAACATCACTTAACTGGCCATTTGGCCCACAATGCTGTGCTGATCCTGGTGACAACTTGTACTAAATGACCTCCTCCTGAATATCATCCATATCCAAAATCAATTAAAGATAAGAGTTATTAACTCTTTTTTAATTGATTTTGACTTGGTTGAAATTTGGAGACATTGACATCCTAATGATAGAGATTATTCTTTTTTTTCTCATTCTCAAAAAATATTCAAGAATATTATAGCTAATCCCTGATTTTTGTACAAAGTCCAGAAATGTGAATATGATGCTATCGTTTCTTGAATCATGCACCTTTAAGCTTAGCTTTTGAATTGAATTATGTTGTTATTGCAAATTTGCCTTGGCATTTTCCAGAAAATATATTACAAAGTTCAGACTTTGTCACATTTATTGAGACTCAGATAAAAGATTTTTTTCTTTTTATAATACAGGAGATGTGTCGAAATAAATTATATGGGTACATTTAAAGCATTTTTTTGTGGTCAGATAATCTCTTATTTAGCTGAGCTTAAGAAACAGACAAAAACAGAGTTAGATAAGATTTCAAAACAAATTCGGAAGGAAATGGTGATGAGAAGACTGATGGAACTGAAGGCTGACAAATTCCCAGGTCCGGATGGTCTGCACCCTAGGGTACTAAAAGAGGTGGCCCTGGAAATTGTGGATGCATTGGTAATCATTTTCCAATGTTCCTTAGATTCAGGATCAGTCCCTGAGGATTGGAGAATGGCTAATGTTATCCCACTTTTTAAGAAAGGAGGGAGGGAGAAAACAGAGAACTATCGACCTGTCAGTCTGACATCGGTGGTGGGGAAGACGCTGGAGTCCATTATTAAGGATGAAATAGTGGCATATCTAGATAGCAGTGATAGGATTGGGCCGAGCCAGCATGGATTTACCAAAGGTAAATCATGCTTGACTAATCTGTTAGAGTTTTTCGAGGATGTAACCAGGAAGTTAGACGGGGGAGATCCAGTGGATGTAGTGTACCTTGATTTTCAGAAGGCATTTGATAAGGTCCCAGATAGAAGATTGGTGGGTGAAATCAAAGCTCAGGGCATCGGGGGGAAGGCATTGACATGGATAGAAAACTGGTTGGCAGATAGAAAGCAAAGGGTAGCGGTGAATGGGTGTCTCTCGGAATGGCAGGTGGTGACTAGTGGGGTGCCACAGGGCTCGGTATTGGGACCACAGCTGTTTACCATTTACGTTAACGATTTGGATGAAGGCATAGAAAATAACATCATCAAATTTGCAGATGATACTAAGCTGGGTGGCAGTGTGACATGTGATGAGGATGTTAGGAGAATTCAGGGTGACTTGGATAGGCTGGGTGAGTGGGCAGATACTTGGCAGATGGCGTTTAATGTGAATAAGTGTGAGGTTATCCACTTTGGGAGTAAGAACAGGAAGGCAGATCATTATCTGAATGGTATAGAGTTGGGTAAGGGAGTAATACAAAGAGATCTCGGAGTCCTTGTTCATCAGTCACTGAAGGTGAATGAGCAAGTGCAGCAGGCAGTGAAGAAGGCTAATGGAATGTTGGCCTTTATTACAAAGGGAATTGAGTACAAGAGCAAGGAAATCCTCTTGCATTTGTACAGAGCCCCGGTGAGACCACACCTGGAGTATTGTGTACAGTTTTGGTCTCCAGGGTTAAGGAAGGACATCCTGGCTGTAGAGGAAGTGCAGCGTAGATTCACAAGGTTAATTCCTGGGATGTCTGGACTGTCTTACGCAGAGAGGTTAGAGAGACTGGGCTTGTACACGCTGGAATTAAGGAGATTGAGAGGGGATCTGATTGAAACATATAAGATTATTAAGGGATTGGACAAGATAGAGGCAGGAAATATGTTCCAGATGCTGGGAGAGTCCAGTACCAGAGGGCATGGTTTGAGAATAAGGGGTAGGTCATTTAGGACAGAGTTAAGGAAAAACTTCTTCTCCCAGAGAGTTGTGGGGGTCTGGAATGCAGTGCCTCGGAAGGTAGTGGAGGCCAATTCTCTGGATGCTTTCAAGAAGGAGCTAGATAGGTATCTTATGGATAGGGGAATCAAGGGATATGGGGACAAGGCAGGAACTGGGTATTGATAGGAATTGATCAGCCATGATCTCAAAATGGCGGTGCAGGCTCAAAGGGCCGAATGGTCTACTTCTGCACCTATTGTCTATTGTCTATAAATTAAAGACTTGGATAATATTTATGCAATCTCTCCTAACATTGATTTATTCAAACAAAGAGTTGAACTCCAATCACAATATAATTTATTATTAACTTATCCTATTGAAAGAAATTTGCTTAAATTGAAAAGTCAATTTTATGTGTTTGGGGATAAAAATAATGAGCTATTAACATCCTAATTAAAAGCAGCTGGTGCTGAAAGACAAATTTTTAAAATTTGTAAGGGAGATGGTAGTTTAGCATGTAAGTATGTAGATATTAATAACATTTTTCAAGACTTTTACATTGAACTTTATAAATCTCAGTTTCCAGTTGATTTTTCCAATATGAATGCCCTTTTACAAAACATCGATTTTCCTCGAATTTCTGTTGAAGATCAAAAACCTCCTGATGCTCCTATTACTGAAAATGAAATTCAGAAAGCTAGTTTTTCAATGCAATCCAGTAAAGCTCCTGGACTGGATGGTTATTCTGTAGGAATTTATTTTAAAAAATTGAAAAATTGCTTTCTCCATATATGTTGGAAATGCTTAAAGATTCTTTTTTGATAGGAGAGTTACTTCACACATTTTATGAAGCTTATATTTCTTTAATTCTTAAGAAAGATAAAGTCCCTACTGACTGTGCTTCATATAGACCTATTTCGGTGTTAAATGTGGATGCTAAAATACTTTGAAAAATAATTGCTAATTGGCTGGAGAAGTTTAGAGCTACAATTATCTCTCAAGACCAAACAGGTTTTGTAAAGGGCCGTTTTTCCTTCTCTAATGTTCATAGACTGTTAAATGTAATATATGCATCCTTTTCTAAGACTCCCCAATGTGTTGTCTCTCTCGATGCTGAAAAGGCATTTGGCAGAGTTGAATGGAAATACTTATTTAGCGTTTTGGAGAAATTCAGCTTAGGGATTAATTTTAATAAGTGGATCAGAATGATATATAAAAGCCCTATTGCTACTGTTATTACTAATAATTGCAGATCTTTATTTCAACTTTCGCGAGGTACGAGACAAGGATGTCCGTTAAGTCCCTTGTTATTTAATTTGCTGTTTGAACCCTTGGCTATTGCACTTAGTGAAGCTAAAGATATTCATGGAATTTTCAGAAATGGGACTGTTCATAAGATCTCCCTTTATGCTGATGATCTCAGTTTATATTTCGAATCCTGAAGAATCCATTCCTAGTTTATTGAAACTATTAAACAAATTTGGAAAGTTTTCAGGATATAAACTAATTGTTATAAAAGTGAATTATTTCCCCCAAATGATTCTGCTTCTATATATATGATGACATTCCTTTTAGAGTTACGGACTCTTAAATATTTAGGTATTATTATTACTCAAAGTCATGAAGAGATTTATAAAGCTAATTTGGTTCCTTTAGTGGATTTTATGAAGCAATTATTTTGTAGATGGAATCCACTTACACTTTCATTAGCCAGCCAAATTCATGCAGTTGAAATAATGATTTTACCAAAATGTTTATATGTATTTCAAAATATCCCTTTTTTTTTACAAAATAGTGTTTTGATCAGGTGACTGTATTATCTCATCTTTTGTTTGGAATAATAAAAGACCAAGAATTGGTAAATATTAATTACAAAAAATTAAAAAAAGAATGGAGGTCTTACTTTGCCTAATTTAAGAATGTATTATTGGGCTGTTAATATATGTTATATGTGTTTTTGGTTATATTGGGCTGAAAAAATGAATGACCACTTTTGGCTGATTTGGAATTGAATGCTGTTAAAGAATTTCACTTAACCTCATTATTTAGAACTTCTCTACCTGTACAACTGACCAAAATTATTAATTTAAATTTATACCCTATGATTAAGCAGCCATTATGAATTTGGTTCCAGTTTCGTAATTTTTTCAATCTTAAAAAAATTAAACTTTTTAGTTTAATTTATCAAAAATATTTATTTAAACCTTCATTAAGTGATCCTACCTTTCTTCTTTGGAGGAATAAAGGAGCTTATTCCTTCATGGATCTGTTCCAAGATGGCTGATTGATGTCTTTTGAGAAATTAGTAACTAAATACTCTCTCTCGTATTCACATTTCCTGCAATATCTTCAGGTCAGACACTTATTACAAGAATATTTAAGTAATTTTCCGTATATACAGGATTCGGACCTGTTACATATCATTTCAAAAATGAACCCTTTGGTGAAGAGATTTATTGGGAAAATTTATAATTTATTGTTACAACAGCACAATTACCCTTCCCTTAAGATTAAGCAAGATTGGGAGAGAGAGCTCAACATGCCCTTGATCACAGAGGTTTGGTTGCTGATTTTGAAGTTGGTTAACTTTTCTTCAATCTGCGCTAGTCACTCTTTAATTCAATTTAAAATTGTACATCATTACTATTTGACAAAGGAGAGACTGTCTAAAATGTTTCCTAATGTTGATAGTCAGTGTGACAGATGTAAAACTGAGACAGCCACATTGACACATATGCTTTGGCCCTGTTCTGTATTGAAACATTTTTGGAAATCTATTTTCTCTACTATTTCTGAAGTTTTAAAAATTAATTTACAACCTAATAAATTGACAGTTCTGTTTGGCATAATCCCTCAATATATTCATGGTATTTCTCTATCAGACCAACATCTAATTGCATTTGTTACATTATTGGTCAGAAGTGCTATTTTGTTGAAATGGAAAGTTGCTTCTGCTCCTACTTTGAAAATCAGAAGTCGAACTTTTGATACTTGATTTGATTTTGAGAAAAGGTGGGGTTCATTTGCCCGCTACTATCATCTGATTTGAGTTAATTAATATGGTTTCCTTCTGATTTTTGTCTAAATGGATTCGAGTTGGCAGATTGATGTCTTTCTTCTATGGAAGATTGTATGATGTCTAGCTCCGGGGTTGTGCTTCCAATGGGATTTTTTTCTGTTTATTTTAGTTAGTAGGTGTTCTTTTTTTTCTTTCTTTCCTACTTTCAAGCAATATTCTTAATGTTTTATTTTTTCTTCTTATTATTGATATATTGCTTAGCTTTGTTAATCAGTTATTTGTTAATTTAATTCTTCATTGTACATAATGACATATTGACTTGATTACCTTAATGTACTTCTTTTGTTAATCTTCAATAATAATTAATAAAAAAGATTTTTAAATGCCCACACAATGTCCATATTCCTCCACTTCCTGCCATATCATGTCTCTATCCAAGGACCACTTGAACGTCTCTGTCATATTTGTCTCCACCCCCACCCCCACCCCTGGCAGTGAAATCCAGACTCTCCCCCTTCTCTGTTTCAGAAACTTGCCCTTCATATCTGCTTTGAAATTACCCTCTTTCACTTCCAATGCCTGCCCTCTGGGACGAGACATTTCACCGGTGGGGAAAAGACACTGGTATCTATCTGTGCCCCACATGATATTTAATATATTAATATATTTGGGCACCACGGTTGGGTAGTGGTTAGCCTGATGCTATTTCAGCTCGGGAGATTGGAATTCAGAGTTCAATCGCAGCATTCTCTCTGAGGATATTGTACGTCCACCCTGTGGAACATGTGGGTTTTCCCTGGGTGCCTCGGTTTTCTCCCACAGTTCAAAGACGTATCAGATAGGCTGATTGGTCATTGGAAATTGTTCTGTGATTGGGTTCAGGTTAAATCAGGGCCGTTGGGGGTTTGCGGGTTGGCACGAGTCAATGGGTCAGACGGGCAGACTCCACACTGTATCTGTAAATAAACAAACAAACCTCCAACAGTTTTCCCCTCAGCCTTCACCACTCCAGAGGAAACAACCCTCGTCTGTCCAACATCTTCCTACAGAACGTGGCCTCTAATCCAGGCAGCATCCTGGTGAAACTCTTCTTCACCCTCTCCAAAGCCTACACACCCTCCATCTAACGGGGCAACCAGAACTCAGTGCAATACCCCAAATGGGACCTAACCTGAGTTTTATATGAATATAACCCACATGAATTTCTGACTCTTGAACTCAAACCCTTGACTAATAAAGGTAAGCATGTCATTTGACAATCTAAAAGCCAAATGATATGTGACCAATGGTATGGACTATCTAAAAGTCTCTTAAACTCCACCAAACTGCCTGCTTCCACAAGCACCTCTCCTAAACACTGTCCACATACCTACTGTATATTACACTGTATATAAATAAATACATCGCCCTTCCCAACACATTATGGTTCTGGAAATGTAACTTCCCTCTCCAAGCAGGGAGGGAGGCAGAATCAAGGGAATTCTAGGCCAATTACTCTGATCTCGGTGGTTGGGAAGATGTTGGAGTTGATTGTTCAGGATGTGGTTTTGGGCTACTTCGGGGTATGTGATAAAATAGGCCACAGTCTGCATGGTTTCATTGAGAAAATCTTGCCTGACAATCTGTTGGTATTATTTGAATAAATAACAAACAGGATTCAGAAAGAGGAATTGGCTAATGTTGTGCATTAAGTCTGTGGTGAATGTGATGTTAGCTTTGATTTCTAGAATGTAAAAGCAACAATGTGATGTTGAGGCTCTATAAAGTACTGGTGAGACCTCACTTGGAGTATTCTGAGCAATTTTGGGCCCCTTATTGAAGAAAGGGTGTGCTGACATTGGAAAGTTTCAAAGGAGGTTCACGGAAATCATTCCAGGTTTAAACCACTTGTCATATGAAGTGCGTTTCATGGCTCTGGGTCTGATTTTAGAAGAATGAGAGTAGACCTAATTAATACTTATTGTGACGAGCATTCTGTCCATGATGACAGATGAGAAGAGCTCGTTTATCTCAAATGCTGGTTTTTATTGTGACAAGCACGCCATCACTCAGTGAGAAGCCACTCAGTCACAGAGACTGGGGAAGTGATTATCACAGACCCCGGTTACAGTCAGGGTGACCCACTAACATACGAGCTAAAACATAACCATGAATGAACTTGAACATCCCACCATAATCCAACAAACGCATTTTAAAACAAGAATAATAGGTTGTGCTGGTCATCAGGAACGCTGGGGCAGGATGTTGTCCATGTTCCCCCCCCCCTCAGAGCGCCACACTATCGAATGGTGGAAGGCTTTGATAGAGTCAATGTGGAGTTGACGTTTCCTGAAGTGAGAGAGTCTAGGACTACAGGGACAACCTCATAACAGACGGGCGTTCGGTTTAGAACAGAGACAAGGAGAAATTTCTTTAGCATGAGAGTGGTGAATTGGTGGAATTTTGCCACAGGCCAGGTGGAGGCCAAGTCTTTATGTTTATTAAGGCAGAGGTTGATTGATTTTTGATTGGTCACGGCATGAGGGGATATGGGAGGGAAGGCAGGAGATTGGGACTGAGAGAAAAATGGATCAGCCATGATAGAATGATGGAGCAGAACTGATAGAAACATAGAAACATAGAAAATAGGTGCAGGAGTAGGCCATTCGGCCCTTCAAGCCTGCACCGCCATTCAGTATGATCATGGCTGATCATCCAACTCAAAACCCTGTACCTGCTTTCTCTCCATACCCCCTGATCCCTTTAGCCACAAGGGCAATATCTAACTTCCTCTTAAATATAGCCAATGAACTGGCCTCAACTGTTTCCTGTGGCAGAGAATTCCACAGATTCACCACTCTCTGTGTGAAGAAGATTTTCCTCATCTCAGTCCTAAAAGGCTTCCCCTTTATCCTTAAACTGTGACCCCTCGTTCTGGACCAAATGGTCTCTAAACTTGCCCCCATCTAACATTAATAACCTGCCTTTTGCTGTTTGACATTTTCACCCTGTGGGAACGATTCTCATTGTCTTTCCCATCGATACCTCTCAGAAATTTAAATCCTCTCTCAGGTCTCCGTCAACCTGTAGAGAATGATTAGTTTTATTTGTCACAGATACATCAAAACAGGCAATGAGATGTCTCTATCGTGTGAGAACAAATCGGCAAGGATTATGCTGAGCAGCCCGAAGTGTCACCACACAAACGTTAGCATGCCAATGGTTTTCTAACACTAACCCGTACATCCTTTTCGGGATGTGGGAGGAAACCGGAGCACTCGGGGAGACCCACACGGACACGGGTAGAATGTACAAACTCCTTACAGACAGCAGCAGGATTGAATCCCGATCTTACAGTGACACTGTAAAGCATTACACTAAAGGATACACAAACTGATATAATCCAACACTCTAGGGGGAATAACACAAATTTGTCCCATCTTTTGTCAGGCTGATGTGGTCACACAAAGACCAGTGGGAGTGTGGACCACACCCTGACAGTGTTGCTGTCCTTGCTTTGTAAACCACAGTATGGTTCTCCTTTCATGTGGTTCATCAGACATAAGACTGATGTGAGGACGACAACCTGTGATACTTGCACACCTCCTGACCATGAGGCTGTGCTTTATTAACCTCCTGGTCCCAGGCTGTGGTGGTCTCTCCAAGGTGGGCTATTCATTGCTGTTGGTTGGACTCACCCTCCCCAGACCACCCATCTCTGGATCTGCACTCCGATTGCCCATTCCACTCCTAACCCGTCTCCACAACACTCCCATTCATAAAGTGTTCAGGACAAGTGACATCACAGGGAAGCTGGCTGCTGATTGGCTCACACAACACCCACTGACGAGAGGAGGAAAAGTTGGAGTATCTGCTGGATTGTGGCTTTCTGATGTAAGATGAGAATTTAAAGATATTAAAATCTTTCGAGACTGGAATAATTGCATAAAATCCCTCAATTGCATTTTCTCTGCTTGATTATATTACACTGACTGCTTAAACCATTCAACAGCTGTACAGTAAAAATCGGGAACTTCTAACAAGGTTGCAGCTTAACCTGTGAGGGCAAGTGTGGAAGATCAGGAGAGGGCAGCTGGAGGCAGCAAATTCTTCAAAAGCGATCTGAAACAGACACAGAATCTGTCTTGGCCCCGGGTCATCGGTAGAGTATTCTGAGAGCTCTGAGTATTTTTGCATTTGGGTTTTCATATTCTGCCTTTTATTCATTATAATTATCTGCATTACATTTTGGATTTTTATGGGTTAATTTTAGGTTTTCTCTGCTTAACATTGACGTTGCAATTGTGATTGAATATTTCCAGTTAATTCTCCGAGACTCCGCAGGTGTCCAATTAAGTATGCTTGGACTTTTGTCTCTTATTGGAATGGTCACTTAAAAACTTGTTATTCGTCTGGGCACACATTCTTCCATGCCCTAGAGTGTATTTAAAGGGAGGATGCTAACCTCTCATTGGCTTCGTTGTTCTGATCCTTGCCGAGTGAAGTTGTGGCTGAGTTATCCAAGACTTTGTATGTTCTACTGTTCATCTTGTCTCTTCTGTTAATAAAATTCCTAGATTTGTTTAACCGTTCCGAGACTCTTTGTGATCCTGTGCTTGTGTCCGAATGTGCAGCCTGCCAGGAAGCGATGGAGGATTTCAGCTGAGATCCATTGCCTGAGGTTCCATGCTGGGTGGGAATGCCGGGAGGTGATGTTTGTCTCTCTGAAAGACCAGGATTTGGAACATACCTCTCTCAAGCCAGGACACGGCTGTAGAGGAGCGACTGTAGTTCACACCAAGATTCTGGTTCAAGGACACAGGAATGCAGTGGCCCTCAGGGATCCCACGGTGAGGGAGACAGGCATGCCTGGAGTTGCAGAGTGTCTGCACCCTACGTGTCACTGTGGTGTGTACCTGATCAAATGTCAGGCATTCCTGGAGTCTGCAGAGTGTCTGCACCCTACGTGTCACTGTGGTGTGTACCTGATCAAATGTCAGGCATTCCTGGAGTCTGCAGAGTGTCTGCACCCTACGTGTCACTGTGGTGTGTACCTGATCAAATGTCAGGCATTCCTGGAGTCTGCAGAGTGTCTGCACCCTACGTGTCACTGTGGTGTGTACCTGATCAAATGTCAGGCATTCCTGGAGTCTGCAGAGTGTCTGAGACCCACATGTCATATCAGAAATGGAGTTACTGTTGAAATATGAGAACTGGGGCAGAACGTTAATTAAACCTCCAACAGCAGGGGTGTGTATTCAGGTGGCAACAGATGTGGTTATAAACATGGATACAGAAAATGTCCAGCCTTTGGTAAGACATGCAAATTATGCAGAAAGAACAATCACTTTGCAAAGATGTGCAAATCGCAGGAGCAAGCAAGGAAAATGCATGTTGTGGGTCAGAGTGAGGGCAACAGTGACATGTTCATTGGAACAATTGAAGTGGAACAGGAGGTCAGTGCTCCACTTCGAAAGCTACTGGATGGCATTGGGAAGATGAAGAAAAGTTTTGACACATTGAAGCAGTTGGTTACCAATGCACCAGCACTCAAGTTCTATGATGTCAATAAACCGGTGACAATGTCTGTGGATGCCAGTTCGGAAGGAATAGGAGCTGTTATACTGCAGGATGGGAGGCCTGTGGCGTATGGATCACGAGCACTTACAGACTGTCAATGCCGATATGCTCAAATCGAGAAGGAATTACTCGCCATAGTTTATGGGTGTGAGAAGTTCCACCAGTATGTATATGGCAAAGAAATCCAGGTTGAGAGTGATCACAAACCACTTGAGAGCATCTTCAAAAAGCCACTTCACCAATCTCCTATGAGGCTGCAAAGGATGCTTCTCAGGCTACAGAGGTACACTCTCACAGTCACCTATAAGCCAGGAAAAGAACTGTACCTCGCTGATGCCTTGAGCCGTGCTTACCTCAAAGAGCAAAAGGAAGAGTTGCTAGGAAGAGAGCTGGAGGTCAACTGGGTTACACCTCAGCTACCTATTTCTGAGGAGAAGTTGAACATGTTCAGGAAAGCGACTGCAGATGATCCTGAAATGCAAACGCTAAGAAACATTACAATGAATGGATGGCCAACAGAAAGAAAAGATGTTCCAAAAGAAATACAGAAATACTGGACGTTTAAAGAGGAAATTAGCTATGCATCAGGACTAATGTTCAAAGCGGCAAAACTCATAGTACTAAATTAAATGAGACAGGAAATGCTCAGCAGAATTCATGAGTCACACCTGGGGACAGTGAAATGTAAAGAAAGAGCAAGGGACATTCTCTATTGGCCAGGTATGTCAACTCCGATAGAGGACATTATGTCTCAGTGTGCTGTCTGTAATGAAAACAAAAACAGCAATCCAAGAGAGCCTTTGGTTCCCCATCCACTACCAGGAAGACCATGGGAGAAGACTGGCACAGATCTCTTTCACTACAATGGTGCAGAATATCTGCTTTGTGTGGACTACTATTCAAAATATCTGGAAATCACCAAGTTAAGTGACACGCCCAGTCAAGGTGTCATTACCGCAATGAAGTCGACATTTGCAAGACATGGTATTCCAGATACTGTCGTCAGTGACAATGGTTCACAATATGCCAGTGGTGAGTTTAGAGGGTTCTCAGAAAGCTGGGAATTTCAACATGTTACTTCCAGTCCTGGGCACGCTCAGTCTAATGGACAAGCAGAGAGAACTGTACAAACTGTGAAGAACATGCTCAAGAAGGCACAAAGCAGCAACAGTGACCCGTACATTGCTCTGCTTGAATACCGCAACACACCGATTGAGGGTGTGGGGTTCTCTCCTGCACAGCTGTTGATGGGACATCGTCTGAAGTCCAAGCTGCCAACATCCACAACTCTACTGACTCCTGAAAGTAATGCTCAAGTATATGACAAGCAAATAAAGCAAAAGAGCTACTATGACAGATGTACAAGACAGTTACCAGATCTGCATATAGGTGAAAATGTCAGAATACAGAGAGGAGACACTTGGCAGCCAGCTGTGGTTGTGAACAGGCATCAGCAACCAAGATCCTTCATAGTTCGCACGCCGGATGGAAGAGTCTACTGGAGGAACAGGAAGCATCTGCTGAAGACAGGTGAGAGGGAATTTCCACGGACAGATACACAGGACATTTCCACGGATACAGACATGGAAACAAATGACACCAAGAGTGAGGGGCGTGACGAAACCCCACGACACAATAACGGTGAAGGTTCGGCGCAGACAGACCGAGGTGGAAATGCAGACACAGAGGTTATTCGAGAGACTGACTCTGAAGGACAAGCACAGTCACAGTTCTATCGCACAAGGTCTGGGAGACAAGTCAAACTTCCAGCTAGATACAGAGACTAGATCTACCTACAGTCTCGCACAGTTTGAGACAAAATCACATATGTTATAAGTTCCAAGGTGTGAACCAAAAGGTTTATTAGTCTATTGTAGTAAAAGAAAATATACTGCTGTTAGTACTGTAAGATACAATGTAGAATACAGTATAAGAAGTTAAGATTTTTATTAGTTTATGTCATGGCTGTTGTAATGTTAGAAAGTCATACCTAGAGGCATTGTTTTGGTAATTCACAGTATTGTAAAAGAAAACTTGAGAAGGGGGATGTAACGTATTATGTGAGTATTCGTAGGTCAGAGTGCGTATGACGTCAGAACGCGGGTGTAAAGTGGAAGTCTGGTGAATAAACGTGTGTGTTTAATACTGCGGTGTCCGAGTCACATTAACGCTACGAGGTAGACAAGGTGTTGAAGAAGGCTTTTGACCCACCGACCCAGTGCAATCTGCTCAAAGTAGAGAAGGAATATTAATGGCGGCACTGAGAGCCGTGAGTCTGTTCACGAGGAGCACACACCACGTATCTGTGTTGAACGAGTGACCCCACTTCATAAACTACCCATCCACATCAGCATGAAGCACCTCCTACCACAGCTGTGGCAGAGTCTGCACATCATTCCCCTCGGAACACAAAGCTGGAGTGAAGACAAGTTATCCTCGAGCTTGGGCCATTCCTGAGAAAAGGCAGGTTCCGTCTCGGCTTGTTCCAACTTGTAACAACTAGTTTCAGTTCCACTCCTGACTCTGATTCTGAGCTGATGTGCTGTTTGAACACGTTCCCTTCCGTTCGGGTAACGTGCAGGACCCAGTGTCAGTCCAGGTTGTGCATTAGGCTGTGGGAGAATGGGGATAGGCCATTCAGCCCCTCAGACTGTCCCACTCCTCAGTATGACCACGGATGGTCTACCCCAGGCCTTATCTCCCCTTTTATCCACAGCTCTCAATTCTCTGATCTTTCATCAATCTGATTACTTTCTATTTAACTACTCAGTGATTCAGCATTGAGAAGAACAGCTTTGTTTGTACCTGTGGCTGTTAAATCCAATCTCAGGCCAATGTTTATCAGGCTTTAGATGATCTGAGCAATGAGATCAACGTGCACGAAACGGCACACCCTAATGCCTTCACCATTGTTTTGGGAGATGTTAACCAGGCCCGTCTGGAAAAATCACAAAGTAACTACCATCAACAGATCACTTGCAATACCAAAGGAAACAACGCACTGGACTATTGCTACACCAACGTGAAGAATGCCTACCCTACTATTCCCCACGCCCTCACTTCAGGAAGCCTGATCACTTGGCTGTACTTCTACTCCCTGAGTATAGGCAGAGACTGAAGCCTGTAGTGAGGGCCAAGAAGGTTTGGACAAGGGAAGCACAGGAGCACTTACAGGACAGCTTTGAATCGGTGGACTGGACTGTATTCAGGGATTCATCTTCAAACCTGGATGAGTATGTTGCAGTTGTTACCGACTTCATTAAAACCTGTGTGGATGAGTGTGTGCCCACAAAGACTTACTGTACATTCCCAAACCAAAAGCTGTGGATGAACCAGGAGGTACGTCATCTGCTGAATGCTAGATCTGTGGCATTCAAGTTAGAATGAAGTAGTGATTAGGATTAAAGTGGTTGCCCACCAGGGTTTCCACCATGGGAAGTAGCCTTTCCACATCTACTCTGTCTAGGCCTTTTAACATCTGAAAGATTTCAATGAGATTCGCCGCTCATCCTTCTAAAGTCCAGCAAGTACAGACCCAGAGCCATCACCGTTCCTCGTACGATAACCCTTTCATTCCCGGAATTATCTTTGTGAACCTTGTCTGAACCCCTGCCAAGATTAGCACGTCTTTTCAGAGATGAGGGACCCAAAACTGTTCACAATACTCAAGGTGAGGCTTCACCAGCGTCTTATAAAGCCTCAGCATCACCACCCTGCTCTTGTATTCTAGATCACTTGAAATGCATTGTGTTGCCCTTAAGGCATTTGTTTAGTTTATTGTATTTTCGCTTTAGTAATTTGTTTGTAATTATTTTCTAGTTAAAGTTAAGGTTGTTGAAAGTAAATTTGTTGTCTGTGATGTATCGCGGCATGCTATGACGTCACACCCGGTTTCGCTGCGTCTTGCGGGAAAAAGACCAGTTTGGAGAAACGGGAAGGAGGGGGCTTGTGTGTGCAGGATCAGCACGAGAAAAGTTTCTTTCCACGCACTAGAAACATCAGAGAAGCAACGCCGTAAATTCATAAGATAATCGATATGTTGAAGTAAAAATGTTAACGCTGATTCTGTTAAAAGTAATGACAGTTGATAAAGTTTATGTTCTTTGTTATTTAAAGAGTTAGTATAGTTAGTGTTGAAGTATTTAAAGCAGTTGATGGCGTAGGTAGATTCTGACTGTATGTTGTATTTTAATGTAATATAGTTTGTTGTAGTTTTATTTTTCCAAGTATTTATGATGTAAATGTGATGCCAAGAAGGAAACAATTACTGTATATATTTTGTATTGTTTTATCAACAGTTTTCACCATACGTTAATGTGGAAGAGTGAACAGTAAACGGTTAATCTTACTGGGATCGCACCTCATTGACTCCGGTTTATACTGAGTGTTTAGTTCAGAGTTTCTACACCTGTGCGAGAACACCACATGCATATTAACATTGCATTTGCCTTCTTCACCACTGACTCCAACTGCAAGTTAACCTCCCACCTCTAGAATAAGAGGGTCCAGCTTCAGATAGAGGGGCATGTATTTAAAACAGAGTTGCAGAGAAATTTCTTTAGCCACAGGGAGGTAAATTTGTGGAATTTATTACCACAGGCAGCTCTGGAGGGCAGGTCATTGTATGCATTTAACTTGATCAGATCTTGTTATGTGGCATCAAATGTTATGAGGAGAAGGCTGGGGAGTTTGAGAAAAGGATCAACTATGACTGAATGGCAGAGCAGACTCAATGGGCCAAATGGCCTAATTCTGTCCTATGGCTTATGGTCTTATGGTCCTGACACTTCAGACTGCAGATATCGCCCATGACACAGTGAGATACAACCAGTTTACCTTAGTTCCATACATTGCACGGTTCCATATTCAAAGTACTTTTAGAATCTTCTCGTTGCATCTTCCTCTCAAACCATGTTTGTGAACGTTGTGTAGGTCGGGGGATTTGTTTAGTTGGCTATTTGATTACTAATTTATTTGGTTCAGCACAACATTAAGGGCCGAAGAGCCTGTTCCTGTACTATGTTTTATGTTCCATTCTCCCATTCAGACTCTCCATTAATGTTGTATTCTCTATTCTCACACCGTGAACTGCCCATATATTGAAACCAATCTGCTCTGTGAGGAAAGATCTCGACCTGAAACGTCGTCTGTCCATTTCCCTCCCCCGATGCTGCCTGACCCGCTGAGTTCCTGCAGCACTTAGTGTGTGGCTGTGGTGAAGGGAAGTGTTTGTCATGTAGCACCACAACCACCAGAGGTCGCTGCTGGTCCATCATCCCACTGAAACTGGGCGGGAGGATGCATTTCTGCCCCGACAATGGTGGGACCCCTAGACACACTGACCCACAGAAAGCCTCAACAGACCAATAGGACAAAGCAGCAGGATCAGAATCAGGTTTAACATCACTGGCTTAGGTTGGGAAACCTGTTGTTATGTGGCAAGCCATAATAATAAAAGTTTTGATTTATAGTTAAATAAGTAGTGTAAGAAGTCAAAAATAGTGAGGTAGTGTTTATGGGTTCCATGTCCATTCAGAAATCTGAAGACCGAGGGGAAAAATCTGTTCTTGAATAATTGAGTCGGTGCCTTCAGGCTCCTGGTAGCAACGTGAAGATGGCACGTCCTGGGTGAGGGTTCTCTTAATAATGTACACCATCTTTTTGAGGCATCGCTCCTTGACGATATCCTGGATGCTGGGGAGGCTAGTGAACATGATGGATATTGCTGACATTACAACTTTCTGCAGCTTATTTTGACCCTGTTCATCCAGGATCAATAAATCAGTTATTGAGTAGAAGAGATGGGATGTTATGTTGAAGTTGTACAAGATGTTGTGAGGCCTAATTTGTAATATTGTGTGCAGTTTTGGTCAGCCATCTACAGGAAAGATGTAAATGAGTTTGAAGGAGTACAGAGAAAATTTACAAGTCTGTTGCCAGGTCTGGAGGTCCTGAGTTACAAGGAAAGACTGGATGGGTTTGGACTGTATTCTTTAGAACGTGGAAGACTGAGAGGAGATTTGATAGATGTATACAGTTATAAGCGGTGTAAATAGGGTAAATGCAAGCAGGCTTTTTCACTGAGGTTGAGTGGAATTACAATTAGAGGTCATGGGTTAAGGCTGAAAGGTGAAAAGTTTAAGGGGAAAACGAGGGTAACCTTCTTCACTCAGAGGGTTGTGAAAGTGTGGAATGAGCTGCCAGCACAAACATTGTATGGGAGCTGAATTTTAACATTTAAGAGAAGTTTGGATATCTTCTCAGACAGTAGGGGTATGGATGGGCAGAGCTCAATGGGCTCAGCAATTTTGATTAGTTGGCCCAACGACCCTGTTTCCAGGATGCTGTTTTGTGACTCAATGATAGCTCAATGGCTATCAGTGGGGTTTTCCAACAGTCCAGTGTTTGTATGGTTACCAACTCTTATACCAGCTTTTACATTTAAACCCAACTCTTTAAGAAAGGAGGAAGGCAGCAGAAAGGAAATTATAGACCAGTTAGCCTGACCTCAGTGGTTGGGAAGATATTGGAGTCAGTTAATGAGGATGAGGTTATGGAGTACTTGGTGACACAGGACAAGATAGTACCATGTCAGCATGGTTTACTTAAGGGAAAATCTTGCCTGACGAACCTGTTGGAATTCTTTGAAGAGATTACCAGCAGGATAGATAAAGGGGATACAGCAGATGAACTGAATAAGAATTTTGCATCATTCTCCATTGTGGAAGACACTAGCTGTATGGTGGAAGCGTCAGATGTCAAGGGGCACGAAGTGTGCGAAGTTACCATTACCAGGGAGAAAGTTCTTAAGGAAACTGAAAGGTCTGAAGGTAGATAAGTCACCTGGACCAGATGGTCTACACCCAGGGTTCTAGAGGAGGTGGCTGGAGAGATTGTGAAGGCATTAGAAATGATTTCAAGAAACAATTGCAAATGTCACTCCATTCTTCAAAGAGGGAGATAGGCAGAAGAAAGGAAATTATAGGCCAGTTAGTCTGACCCCAGTCGTTCAGAAGATGTTGGAGTCAGTTATTAAAAATGAGGTCTCAGGGTACTTGGAGGCATGTGATAAAATATCCTGCAGTTAGCATGGTTTCCTGAAGGGAAAATCTTGCCAGACAAATCTGTTGAAGAAATAACAAGCAGGATAGACAAAGAAGAATTGGTTGATGTTGTGTGCTTGGCATTTCAGATGGCGTGTGACAAGTTGTCACACATGAGGCTGCCCATGGTATTGCTGGAAAGTTACTAACATGGTTAGAGCATTGGCTGATTGGTAGGAGGAACGATTGAGAATAAAAAGATCTTTTTTTGGTTGGTGGACAGTGACTGTTGGTGTTCCACAGGGGTCAGTGTTGGAACCACTTCTTTTAGTGCTGTATATAAATGATTTAGATGTTGGAATAGACGACTTTGTTGCCAAATTTGCAGATGATGTGAAGAATGGTGCAGGGGCAGGTAGTGTTGAGGAAACAGGTAGGATCAGACAGATTAGGAGAATGGGCAAGAAAGTGGCAAATGAAATACAGTGTTAGAAAATGCATGGTCATGCACTTTGATAGTAGAAATAAATGTGCAGAATATTTTCTAAACAGAGAGAAAATCCAAAAATCTGAGATGCAGAGGGACTTGGGAGTCATTGTGCACAACACCCTAGAAGTTAACTTGCAGGAAGAGTCGGTGGTGAGGAAGGCAATTGCCATGTTAGCATTCATTTCAAGAGGTCTAGAATACAAGAGCAAGGATGTGATGCTGAGGCTTTATAGGGCATTGGTGAGGCCTCACCTTGAGTATTGTGAACAGTTTTGGATTCCTCATCTGAGAAAAGATGTGCTTGCTTAGAATAGAATTCACATTCTATTGCACCAGGTTTCATAGGGAGAGTGATAAATACTGATGTTTTCATCTCTTCTGTTATTATTGCATTCTTATAAATGTCATTCATTATATCAGTAAGTTTTTCAAATCCACAATCTTCAAGGTCGATAATTTGCTCTATTACTAATTCATACCTTCTGCCTTTCCTTTCTTCATCATAGTTATTGCATTACGACCATAACCCAGTAATATGTCATGCAAAAGTAAAACTTAAAAAACTAAAGAAGCAAAAACCTGAACAATCCCTTGACTACTCACAATTAATTAAAAAGGAAACTTAAGACAAAATTTATGATTGAAGTAAGGAATAGATTTCAAAGTCTAGAAATAGAATCTGTTGAAGATGATAGCAATCATGTAGAAATGAAGTTTAACTCTCTAAAGGACGTCTTGGTAGAATCAGCAAAGTCAGTGATTCCTAAAAAAGAAAAAAGCACAAAGAACTAATGGATGACAGATGAAATCAAAAATCTAATGGAAGAAAGAAGACGGGAGAAAGCAAATCATATAGAATATGAGTCCTTAGATAAAAAAGTTAAAAGCTTATGTCAAAAAGCCAAAGAAGAATGGTTAAACCTCCTTACTTTCTCAATAAGCCGTGCATGGGGTAAACATTGTCAAATGCCTTGCTGAAATCCATATATACTACATCTACTGCTCTACCATCATCAATGTATTTAGTCACATCCTCAAAAAATTCAATCAGGCTTGTAAGTCATGACCTGCCTTTCACAAAGTCATGCTGACTATTCGTAATCATATTATGCCTCTCCAAATGTTCATAAATCCTGCCTCTCAGGATCTTCTCCTTTAACTTACCAATCACTGAAGTAAGACTCATTGGTCTATCTCTACTCCCTTTCTTGAATAATAGAGCAACATCCACAACTCTCCAGTCCACCGGAACCTCTCCCGTTCCCATTGATAATGCAAAGATCATTGCCAGAGGCTCAGGAATCTCTTCCCTCATCTCCCACAGTAGCCTGGGATACATCCCGTCCGGTCCCGGTAACTTATTCAACTTGATGCTTTCCAAAAGCTCCTGCACATTGACTTTCTTAATATCTATATGCTCAAGTTTTTCAGTCCTCTGTAAGTCATCTCTACAATTGCTAAGATCCTTTTCCATAGTGAATACTGAAGCAAAGTACTCATTAAGTACCTCTGCTATCTCTTTCGGTTCCATACACACTTTTCCACTGTCACGCTTGATTGATCCTATTTGCTCACATCTTATCCTCCTGTCCTTCCCATACTTGTAGAATGCCTTGGGATTTTCCTTAATCCTGTCCGCCAACGTCTTCTCATAGCCCCTTTTGGCTCTCCTAATATCTTTCTTGAGCTCCTTCCTGATAGCTTTATAATCTTCTAGCTCTCTATTATTACCTAGTTTTTATGAACCTTTCGTAGTCTCTTCCTTTCTTTAGTTTTGATTTACAACAGCCTTTTTAGACCCTAGTTCCTGTACCCTACCATCCTTTCCTTGTCTCAATGGAACGTACCTGTGCAGAACTCCACGCAAATATCCCCTGAACATTCGCCACATTTCTTCCGTACATTTCCCTGAGAAAAGCTGTTTCCAATTTATGCTTCCAAGTTCCAGCCTGATAGCCTCATATTTCCCCTTACTCAATTAAATACTCTCCTAACTCGTCTGTTCCTATCCCTCTACAATGGTATGGTAAAGGAAATAGAGTTGTGATCATGATGTCCAAAATGCCCTCCCACTGAGAGACCTGACACCTAACCAAGTTCATTTCCCAATACCAGATCAAGTACAGCCTCTCCTCTTGCAGGCTTATCTACATATTGTGTCAAGAAACCTTCCTGAACACACCTAACAATCTTCACTCCATCTAAACCTTTCTCTCTAGAAACATGCAAATTGTTATTTGGGAAATTAAAATCTCCCACCACGACAATCCTGTTATTATTACATCTTTCCAGAATCTGTCTCCCTATGTACTCCTCGATGTCCCTGTTACTATTGGGTGTTCAATACAAAACATCCAGTAGAATTATTGACTCCTTCTATTCCTAACTTCCACCCACAGAGACTCCGTAGACATTAAGCACCCAGCTGTAATCTTCTTGCAGATATGATTTGGTGATGTCTACAATATCATACAGGCCAATCTGTACCTGTGCTACAAGTTCATCTACCTTATTCCCTATAGTTCATGCAGTCAAACATAACACCCTCAGTCCTGCATTCACCCTTGCCACATTTTTCCATCCTTTACATTTCAACTCATCCTGTTGACTGCAATTTTGCCCTATCATCAGCCTCTCCTTACTACACATTGCCTCTGTTTGTAAATCTGCTACCACATAGAACCATGGAACATTACAGCACAGAAACAGGCCTTTTGGCCCTTCTTGGCTGTGCTGAACCATTTTTCTGCCTAGTCCCACTGACCTGCACCTGGGCCATATTCCTCCATACACCTCTCATCAAGTTTTTCTTAAATGTTAAAAGTGAGCCCGCATTTACCACTTCATCTGGCAGCTCATTCCACACTCCCACCACTACTGTGTGTGAAGAAGCCACCCCTAATGTTCCCTTTAAACTTTTCCCCCTTCACCCCTAACCCATGTCCTCTGGTTTTTTTCTCCCCACGCCTCAGTGGAAAATGCCTGCTTACATTAACTCTATCTATACCCATCATAATGTTATACACCTCTATCAAGTCTCCTCTCATTCTTCTACGCTCCAGGGAATAAAGTCCTAACCTATTCAACCTTTCTCTGTAACTCAGTTCCTCAAGTCCCGGAAGCATCCTTGTAAACCTTCTCTGCACTCTTCCAACCATCTTCAGCACTGTCTCTGCAGTGCCCATCCCCTGCCAGATTAGATTATATCCTCCTGAACAACTCAGCCAACCTGCTCGCAAGGCTGTTCGATGCCGTCGCGTTCAGGCATAACCCCTCTCTTTCATGCATGTTGTACCATCACAGAAGAGGTCCCGATGATCCATAAATTTGAATCCCTGCCACTGCATCATTTCCTCATCCACTCATTCCCCTCCCACATCATCCTACTCTTACCCTCACTGGCACAAGCCACAGGCAGCAATCCTGAGCTTACTACCCTGGAGGTCCTGTTTCTCAGCTTTCTACCTAGATTCCCAAAGTCTCTCCTCACGAACTCCACACCTTCTCTACTTATGTCAGTGGTGCCAACATGTACCAAGACTTCTGGCTGCTGGCCCTCACCCTGAGAGTGCCATGGACCTCATCCGAGACATCCTTGATCCTGGCACCAAGGAAGGAACATACCATCTGGGTGTCTCTATCACGTCCACAGAACCTTGAGGAATTTCCTGTCAACAGTGCAGTAGTCTTCACTGCTCTGCCTTTCCGTGTTACAGTGTCAGACTCAGTGCCAGGCACTCATTCACTGTGTTTACCCCTGGTAGGACACGCACCTCAGTGGTATCAAATGTTATTTAATTATTATTGAGGGGAATGGCCACAGGTGCACTCTGCACTGTCTGAGCATTTCCCCTCCTTCTCCTGACAGTCACACAGTTACCTCTCTCCGGCAAATCGGGATGACTACCTCCCTGATACTCCTGTCCATAACCTCCTCATTCTCCTAAATGAATCAAAGGTCATTAAGCTGTAACTCCATTTTGTTAACATGTACTTTTACGAGCTGCACCTCGGTGCGCCTGGTGCAGGGGTCACCAACCTTTTTTGCACCGCAGACCGGTTTAATATTGACAATATTCTTGCAGATCAGCCGACAGGGGTGGGGAGGTGTAAAACATGACTGGAATATAGCGATACTCTAAGGAGGTTCCTTATTTTCCAGTCTACTCCGCAATTTAGTTTACGTGGTTATCAGCACTTGCTTCTGTCCTGAGTTTTTTTCCACTCAAAAAACTCAACGGGTTCGTCTTTAACTGCAGGGTCCTTGGACTCAAGGTGCTGAAGCAGTTTTGAGGGCTTCATTGCCTCATTAGACAGCCTTCAGGCCCAAACTGAGCTGGATACCGAGGTTTGTGAGGTGGTGGGTAAGGACAAAAGGAACCCTATCCCCGTTAGGGCAGTAGGAGACTGGGGTGAGGGCAGATATGCAGAAAATGGAGGAGATGCAGCTGAAGGCAGCATCGAAGCTGAAGGAAGATAGATAGATAGATAGATAGATAGATACTTTATTCATCCCCATGGGGAAATTCAACTTTTTTTCCAATGTCCCATACACTTGTTGTAGCAAAACTAATTACATACAATTCTTAACTCAGTAAAAAATATGATATGCATCTAAATCACTATCTCAAAAAGCATTAATAGTAGCTTTTAAAAAGTTCTTAAGTCCTGGCGGTAAGATAAACCCTGTTCTTTAAAAAAGGAGTAAATCTCAGATGATCTACAATGAGAAATCTCACCCTGAGCAGATCCAATGGAGTCAGAGGAACTGAGAGGAGAGAATTGTATTTTTACAAGTGACAGGGTGGGTGGAAGCAAAGTCAAGATATTTGTGAGAGTCAGTAGGTTTGTAAAAGATATCAGTAGGTTGGTCAGTTTCCAGAGACAGAGACAGAGAAATGAAGAACGGGTACTCCACGTACATCCTCACTAGAATTATATAAAGCTGCAACATTAATTCCTGACTCTTGAACTCAGATCCTTGACTAATAAAGGCAAGCATGTCATATACCTTCCATTCCAAGTTGATAGCTTCCTGAAATTGGGTGCACAGGTTGTGGCAAAGAAAGTACTGTCCAGAATTATCCTGGTTTCCTTCTTGAACAAAGGAACTACATTAGCAACTTGCCCGTCATCCAGGGCCTCACCTGTGGCTGCAGAGAACAGAAAGATATTGGTTGAGGTCCCAACAATTGCATCTCTTGCCTCCCTCAAAAACCTGTGGTATATCCCATCAGGTCCTTGGGACGTATGGTTCTTTAAGAGACATCAGCATGTCAGAATATTCCACACTGATCTCAGTTTCCACTATGTCATATTCCTTGATTAATATTCACATAATTTACTCATTTAAGACTTCATCAACATCCTCTGACTCCATGAATGTGTTCCCTCTAACCTTGAGTGGTCCTATCTGTTCTTTAGTTGATGTATGTATTGAGTGCCTTGGGATTCTCTTTAAACCTGCTTTCCATGACTCTTTATGGCCCCTCGTGGCTCTCCTAATTTCCTTCTTCAATTCTTTTCAAAGCTCTTCCAGGCTCTGTTTGATTTTTTGTTTCCTAAACCCTATGTATGCTTTCTTTTTCTCGACTGAATTCACAGCATTCAGAACCATAATTCCATCCAGGCTCAACAGGAAGCTCAGAGACCTCAGCCTTCACCCTGCTTTGTGCAGATGGATCCTGGACTTCCTGTCAGATTGCCGGCAGGTGGTAAGAGTGGATTCCCTCACCTCCACCCCTCTGACTCTCACCACAAGAGCCCTCAGGGCTGTGTACTAAGTCCCCTCCTTTACTCTCCCTGTATACCCATGACTGAGTCGCCACACACAGCTCTAATCTGCTAATTAAATTTGCTACAACACTATATGGATTGGCCTGATCTTGAACAATAACGAGGTGGCCTACAGGGAAGAAGTCATCTCTCTGGCACAGTGGCGTCAAGAAAACAACCTCTCCCTCAATATTGCAAACACAAAGGAGCTGGTTGTGGATTACAGAGGGAATGGAGATGGGCTAACCCCTATTGACATCAATGGATCTGGGGTTGAGAGGGTGAGCAGCTTTAAGTTCCTTGGCATCCACATCACCGAGAACCTCACGTGGTCTGTACACACCAGCTGTGTGGTGAGAAAGGCACAACAGTTTGGTACGGGTCCCCAAATCCTAAGAACTTTTAACAGGTGCACAATTGACAGCATCCTGACTGGCTGCATCACTGCCTGGTATGGGAACTGTACCTCCCTTAATCACAGGATTCCGCAGAGAGTGCCCCGTGCATCTGAAGTTGTGAACTTCCCATGATTCAGGACATTTATAAAGACAGGTGTGGAAAAAGGGCCTGAACGATCATTGGGGACCCAAGTCGCCCCAGCCGCAATCTATCCAACTGCTACCATCCCGGAAATGGTGCTGCAGCATAAAAGCCAGGACCAACAGGCTCCAGGACAGCTTCTTCCACTCGGACATTGAACTGCTTAACTCACGCTGATTTGAATGTATTTTTCTATGTTATATTGACTGTTCTATTTATTTTAAGTTACTGTGATTGGACATTGTGCAGTTAGATAGAGACATAACATAAAGATTTTAACTCCTTATGTATGTGAAAGATGTAAGTAATAAAGTCAATTCAATTCAATTCAAAATTCACCACTGTATCATCATGCAAGGATTCATGATCTTGCCAACCTTGTCCTTCCTGTACTCGGTGCAATTGGTCTTTTTAAACCCTTCACATGTCAGATATCAACTCACCCAAAACAGCTGTTCCTGCTTAATACCATCATAATTTGCCCTCCCAGAAGTTCCAGCTTATCTTTATCTGTGGCTGTCCTAAACCTGAAGGAGCTGTGATCGGCAGTCCCTGAGAGCATTAATGCAGGAAATGGTGGGGAAGCAAGTGGTCTCCCACTGAAAGTCAGTTATATGGTCAAACTTAATACCAAACACCATAGCCCCTCCTCTATCATTTACCATCAACACCTCCCAAGGTCCCAGCCAAGGTGCAGTAATCCACCAGCTCCAGTGATCCCTGGGGTTTTCAATTTCTTTAATGTCCTCTCCTTCCTACCTTATTTCACAACTTAAAAGCCCCATCTTCTAACTGTCTTTCAGAAATTCTACATCTCTTCCTTGTGACTACCTCTCGAGGAACTGAAGGGACAAGTCAGTAGGTGCAGTGAGGTGTCATTTTACCCTGCTTGTTTCACAATCAGCCTCTCTGTCCTCTGAGACTCAGTGCTCCAATGATTTAAGCAGTTATTTCACTCTCCCAGTCTCTTCCCCTCTTGCTACATTAACTCTGTCACTATACTATTGTAAGGTAGATTGCACGTCCAGGTCATGATGCTTTTCCACCCTCTTGTTAGTCTCATGTGTGTCCTCAAAGTCAAAGTGGAGTTTATTGTCACATGCACAAATCCATCTGTGCGCAGGTGAAATGAAAACTTAATTCTAATTGCAATGATGCCATTGCACAATGTAATTTGGGGTGATTGACTGTTTTTTTTGGGGGAGAGGGCGCAGTTGAAGTCTTTCTTTGAATGATTTCCATGGTTTTCTTTGCTTCATGGCTATCTGGAGAAAATGAACCTCAGAATTGTACACTGCGAGCATTCTTTCAGAGTAAAATAAACTTCTAAACATTTGATCATATCACCAACATTCACAAGAAAAACATAAACTATGCAAATGTTACAAGAAAGAACCCGATTAGAAATAAACACAAAACAATGTTTATATTTGTGCAAAGCAATCGAAGTGATAATTGTGTTGGTAAACTGTTCTGGTTAATGATTCAACAACTGAATGGTTAAGAGGAAGTAACTACTTATAAACATGGTGATGTGAGACTTTAACCTTCTGTACTTCTGCCTAATACATCTTCATCAACATCTAATACATCATAACATCCCATCTCCTGTACTCAGTACTTTGATTTCTGACGGTCAATGTGCCAAAAGCTTTCTTTACAACACTATATTACTCAAACTTATTTGTAAGGCCAGTGATGTTGTGGGGGTGGAACTGGACTCTCTGACAGTGGTGTCTGAAAAGAGGATGCTGTCCAAGTTGTATGCCGTCTTGGACAATGACTCCCATCCACTCCATAATGTACTGGATAGGCACAGGAGTACATTCAGCCAGAGACTCATTCCACCGAGATGTAACACTGAGTGTCATAGGAAGTAATTTCTACCTGTGGCCATCAAACTTTATAACTCCTCCCTGGGAGTGTCAGACACCCTGAGCCAATAGGCTGGTCCTGGACTTATTCCCACTTGGCATTATTAACTCATTATTTAATTATTTATGGTTTTATATTGCTATATTTCTTTACTATTCTTGGTTGGTGCGGCTGTAACGAAACCCAATTTCCCTTGGGATCAATAAAGTATGTCTGTCTGTCTATCTGTCTATATATACCTGTGCTGCAACTGCTCATGAATTTGGACCTGTACCAAGATCCCTTTGTTGTCCTGCACTCCACAGAACACTACTGTTCACTGTGCAAGACCTACCCTGGATGGTCCTACCAAAGTGCATCAGCTCACATTTGTCTGCATTAAATTCCACCTGCCATTTTACCAGCTTGTCCAGCTCTAATAGTCTTCCTCACTGTCCACTCCAACTCCACAGATCTGGTTATCTAATAATCACATTATCATCCAGATCATTGATATAGATGACAACCAACACAAGATCCAACATTTAACCCTGCGGCACACCACAGGTCACAGTCCTCCAGTCAGAGAAGCAACCATTTACAACCACTCTTTGTCTTCCACCACAAAGCCAATGTCTGATCCCATTTACTACCTCATCTTGAATGCCGGGCATCTGAACATGTTTGATAAACCTCCCACGCAGAAGGTTGTCAAATGGCTGCTAGTAAACATCCACTGCCTTGCCTTGATCAACTCTCCTGGTGACTAACTGAAAAAACTCTCTAAAACTGGTTAGACATGACCTAGCACACACAAAGCCATGCTGAGTATCCCTAATTAATCTATCTATCCAAACACTCATATATCTGATCCCTTAGAGAAACTAATTTTGCAGGGGACTGGGAACTGGATCATCAGGTCAGTAACAGAAGGATTGGGATGCAAGGTTGATGTCAGGGAAAGTACTGAAAGGTAAAATTAAAACAACAGGTCTGATGGGTTGGTTAGTTTGAAGTGTGTATAAAAAATGTGTGCAAATAATATGATTGTTGTCATGGGGATTTCAACTTTCCTAATATAAAATGGGACCTTCTTAATGCGAGGGATTTAGGTGGGGCAGAGTTTGTTAAATGCATCAGGAAAGTTTCACAAATCAAGATGTGAATGGTCCAATGAGAGGAGGGATCGTACTGGACCTGGAGTTGGGTTATGAACCTGGACACATGACTGACCTTTCAGCAGGTGAGCAGTTAGTGACTGTTGTGTTCTTTATATTTATACGTACCATGGGTAACTAATAAAGAATCATATTCTGGATGAAATAGAACTTTTATTTACAGCAACAACCAAACCACGTTTTTACAGTACCATGTTCTTGATCATTCTATCATTTCTGCTCCTGCTCAGAACACTCTTCATCCATGTTCTGACATATCATATCACCATATCTTCCTTTCCTTAAAAAGAAGACCAATTAGCAACATTGACCAAAGCAAATGCATAATTTAATATGTCTCTATCAGTCTCTCTGGGGGTTTATGAACACAAGTAGACCTTCTAAGTGGTTCACACAGTTCTTGTGTTTCATTGTTATTTTCATGTTTTATCTGGTCCGCATCAGTTAACTGAAACTCTGAAGTGGCTCTTTCTTGAGGGCTTTGTGGTTTCTTCTTAACACTGCTCCTTCCTCTGTTTGGACCATGTACGATCTGGGTTGTACTTCCTCAAGTACTGTAGCTTTCTGTGTCCATGCGCTCACTTTGTCTTGTAACCTCACTTCATCTCCTTGGTGCAGTTCAAGTAATGGACGAGAACATCTGTCAAAGTATGTTTTCTGCTTTGCTTTGTTTTCATATTTCCATCTTTTCACTTGTTCACCTCCTTCTGTTCTCAGAAGGCTCTCATCTATTGGCAGATTAGATCTCAAATGGCATCCCATCAAGAGCTCAGCAGGTGAAAATCCACATTCAAATGAGGTACTGCGATAGGCTAACAAAGCTTTATAAAAATCACCTCCACTATCTTTTGCTTTGTGCATCAGGTTCTTGATAATTTCTACCGACTTCTCAACTAATCTATTGGACTGAGAGAAAATAGACTTGATGTTGTATGAACAAAGCCCCATTCATGAGCAAAATGTCTCATGCATTCACCATTGAATTGTGGACCATTGTCTGTGAAAACTTCATCAGGTACACCATGTCTGGAAAAAACTGATTTCCATTCTCTGCTGTCGTTCTGCTCAGACCACACACTTCAGGATACAATGAGTAGTAATCTGTTATTAATAGATAATCTTTGTTGTCAGTTACAAAAAGATGAACACCTCCCTTCTGATAAGGTCTCTGAGGACTAGGATGTGGATGCAGTGGCTCCCTAGGGTTGCTAGGTTGGTATTTAAGACATATTTGACAAGAAGACACCAATTCTGCAATTTCTTGATTCATCCTGGGCCAAAACATCATTTTCCACACCCTTCCCTCACATTTTTCAATACCTAGGTGGCCTTCATGAATTTTCCCATGCAGTTTTTTTCGGAGACTTTTAGGAATCACAATTCTGCTACCTTTGTACAATATCCCATCCACAACAGACAGTTCTGATCTGTGGTTCCAATATTCTTGTACTTCTGAGGTGTGTGGGTGGAGTATTTGCTCACAGAGTGTGTGTGAAGCATCTAGTGCAATAGTGTAGTGATACTTGCAGTTAGTGCATGCTGCATTGTGCTCCCCGCTTGCTACTCTCTGCTTACAGCTATTGCCACTGGCTAGCCTCCTCAACAGAGGGTGAACAGAGGAGCTGAGTGTGTAAGCCTCCTCCTGCCTCTCCACCACCAGGATTCCTGCAGTGCCTCCTCAGGGCGACACGTGGAAACTGGGTATCTTACAGTCCCCGGCTAAACTACAGGGGATCTCGGAGCAGCAGTAGGCCCCAAAGACGTAGCATGCAGGCCCACCACTGTGTGGATACACCCTGGCGCCCGTCAACCACTGTCCCAGCTATGGGTAAATAGCCCCACTGCCTTGTGGTAAGTGTGTTGAGACAAGGCGAAGGAGCACACCCTGACAGAAAAGCAATGAGCTGGCGGCGTGCAATAGGCGGGTCTTAACAGACCAAGGACCCGGCAGCCTCCTGTAGTCAAGATGTCGGACCGGTTGTCCGGGGTTCACCCTTGCCACCGGGATTTACCTCATCATGGTGAAGATTGCGCTACTGGGGATGGCTCACCCCCTGTGGCACTTTAATATCCTCCTTGGGCAGGTCTCCACCTCTGACAACTGCAGAAGTATTGAGGCTATGATCACCCAGCGTCAGCTGCAGTGGCTGGGGCACGTGATAAGGATGCCCCCATGTTGGCTACCCCGCAGAGTGTTATACGGCCAGCTACATCATGGTCGACACTCAGCTGGAGGGCTGAAGAAGCACTATAAGGATCAGATGAAGAATTCTTTAAGGAAGTGCAAGATCAGACCTGAGGACCTGGAGGATGTTGCTGCTGACCGTAACACTTGTGACAGCTGTGTAGGGACAGGGTTCGTATTCTGGAGATGGAAAGAACAACCAGAAGACAGCAGAAGAGAGCCAGGAGAAATGCAGCCATGATTGCCACCACTACCATATATACATGCCCCAGCTGCAATAGAACTTGTGGGTCCAGGATAGGACTGAATAGTCATCAAAGATCTCACCGTTGAAGGAGTGGATGTCGTCATCGGATTCCGATGGAAAACCGAAGAAGAAGACTTCTGAGGTACAGTCCTATTTATTTTCTGGCTCTCCATCCATCACCACTTGTATTACCTGACTGAGAATTTTGTCCTTGTCTGTCTCAAGACGCAGCAGTTCCAACTTTTTGGGAGCAACAGGAACAGTCTCTATGATCATATCAACAAATGCCTGAACATCAACAGCATCCCTGTGACTGTCTTTTGTTGTTGGATCCACAGCTCTGGAAAGTGTGTCAGCCATGTACATGAATTTTCCAGGTGTGTGTGACACATTCAATGCATATCTTTGCAATTTGATCATTATTCACTGAATTCACAAAGGACAGTCGCTTGAAGGTTTGTTGAACAATGTAATCAGAGGCTTATGATCAGTTTCAACATCAATAGATTGCCCTGACACAAATTGATGAAGTCTCTCACAAGGAAACATAATACTGAGCAATTCTTTTTCAATTTGGGCATACCTTGTTTCTGGATTGGATAATGCACGAGATGCATATGCCACAGGTAACCATTCCTGATCATGTTTCTGGAGTAATACTGCCCCTAAGCCTGCTTGAGATGCATCACATGAGATTTTGATGGGTCACTCAGCATCATAGAATTTCAAAACAGGTTCTTTATTTAAGCACTTTCTTGAGATTTTGCCATGCCTTCTCCTGTTCATGATGCCAGCTCCATTCGTTTTTCTTTTCTGTTAGCTGCCTCAATGGAGCAAGCAGTTCTAAAAGGTTGTGTATGAATTTTCCCATGTAGTTGACCATTCCCATGAACCTTTGAACATCCTTTTAACATTGCAGTCTTGACATGTTCTCAATAGCAGAAACCTTCAATGGGTCAGGTCGCACACCCTCATTGCAGATGATATCACCCACAAAGGTAAGTTCAGTCACTCCTAGCTGACATTTGTCTTTATTCAACTTCAGGTTTGCCTTGTATGTTGCCTCAAAGACTTGTCTGAGTCTCATGTCGTGCTCTTGTTTAGATGATCCCCAAACAACAATATCGTCCATGGAAGTATCCACACCCTCAATGTGCCTATATAGTATGTGAATGGTTTTATGGTACACTTCAGGACCTGATGCAATTCCAAATGGAAGAGTAAGAAAACAGTATCTGACAAAAGGAGTGTTAAACTTACACAACTTTGAACTCAGTTCATCTAGCTTAAGTTGTCAGAATCCAGAGGATGCATCTAATTTACTAAAGAACTTTGCATTAGCAAACTGTGACATAATTTCTTCATGAGTAGGCAATTTGAAATGTTGTCATTTAATGGCTCGATTCAAGTCTCTTGGATCTAAGCAAATCCTCAGTTTTCCATTTTTCTTATCAACAATGACAAGCGAATTGACTCATTCAGTTGGTTCATCAATTTTTTTTTATGTCTCCTAGCCATTCCATTCTGTCAAGCTCTGCTTTCAGTTGATGACGTAATGCAAAAGGTATTTTTCTACATGGATGTACTACAGGTTGCACTGTGTTGTCAATTTTAAATGTGTGCTCTTCTGAAAGACAACCATGCCCTTTGAACAAGTCTTCATAATCTTTCATCAAGTCACCGTATTCTGTCCCTGTGTCACTGTCCAGGGCTACGTCTCTTTTCACCAAATTCAGTCTTTCACAGGCAGATAAACCCTGTATTGACTGTACATTCCTTGGCACCACCATAAATGAGGGCGTGTGCACAATATTTTTGTGTGATACTTTCACCACACATTTTCCTTTAACTGGAATCTCTGAACCTGAATAACCAGTTACTTTCATATTCATCTTATGTAACTTTGGTCTTGGCTTTAATGCATTGAACTCAGATTCTGCAAGAACATTTACTTGTGCTCCAGTATCCAGTTTACACAGAATATTGTTTTGGTTCACTTGCAATGGAATAGTCCAGTCATTCTTACTTTGATTGTTTTCGCAAAGCACATTGACGTAAAACTCCTCACATTCATTTTCAAGCACTGCATTTACTTGTTTTATTTTCTTTCTACTTCTGGAACAGTGTGAAAAATGATTACTCTTACCGCAGTCGTTGCACGTTTTCCCATTCACTGGACACTGTTTTGGCTGATGCTGCTGCCCACAGCGATCACATAGCTTTTTTCTCTCATATGATGTCTTGCTCTCTGTTGGTTTTGTTGTCGTTTTATTATTATTTTTAATATATTCACGAAAATGTTAGGAAATAGGAACAATCCTGGAAACTACACTGTGGAACGAGCTGCCTGAGAAAGTGGTAGACGCCATTTCGATTTCAATGTTTAAGAGGAGTTTAATTAGTACATGGATGGGTGAGATGGACGACTATGGTTCGGGTGCAGGTTGATGGGGCAAGGCAGTTTAAATGGTTCAGCATGGACTAGATGGGCCGAAGGGCCTGTTTCTGTGCTGTAGCTTTCTGTGACTCTCTGTGACTCTGTGACCTGTCTAGGAGTCTCCTAAAAGACCCTAGACCTTCCATATATCCTGAAGTCATGCCCTCTTGTCCGATAATCCTCTACCATGGGAAATAACTTTCCCACATCTAATTATTTCAGGCTTTTAATGTTCAGAATGTTTCTATGAGATCCCCCCTCATTCTCCTGAACTCCAGGGAATACAGCCCAAGAGTTGCCAGATGTTCCTCATACGATAACCCTTTCATTCCTGGAATCATTCTCCTGAATCTTCTCTGAACACTCTCCAATGTCAGTATATCCTTTCTAAAATAAGGAGCCCAAAACTGCATACAATACTCCAATTGTGCTCTCATGAGTGCCTTATAGAGCCTCAACATCACATCCCTGCTCTTATATTGTATACCTCTAGAAATGAATGCCAACATTGCATTCGCTTTCTTCACCACAGACTCAACCTGGAGGATAACCTTTAGGGTATCCTGCACAAAGCCTCCCAAGTCTGCATCTGCATCTGGAATTCCCTCTCCATCTAATTAATATTCTGCCTGTTTATTTCTTCCATCAAAGTGAATGACCATATACTTACCAACATTGTATTTCATTTACCACTTCTTTGCCCATTCCCCTAAACTATCTAAGTCTCTCTGCAGGCTCTCTGTTTACTCAACACTACCCGCTCCTCCAGCTTTCTTTGTATAATCGGCAAATTTATCCAGAAATCCTTGAATCCCATAGTCCAATTCATTGATGTACATCGTAAAAAGCAGAACTGACTCCAGTAGAACCCCACTGGTAACCAGCAGCCAGCCAGAATAGGATCCCTTTATTCCCACACTCTGCTTTCTGCCAATCAACCAATGCTCTACCCACACTAGTAACTTCCCTGTAATTCCATGGGCTCTTATCTTGCTAAGCAGGCTCCTGTGTGGCACCTTGTCAAAGACCTTCTGAAAATCCAAGTACACCACATCTACTGCATCTCCTTTGTCTATCTTGCTTGTAATTTCCTCAAAAAATTGCAGTAGTTTTGTCAGGCAGGATTTTTCTTTCAGGAAACCATGCTGGCTTTGGCCTATCTTGTCATGTGCCTCTGGGTACTCCATAATCTCATCCCTAAATATCGATTCCAACAACTTCCCAACCACTAATGTCAGGCTAACAGGTCTATAGTTTCAGCAACACACACAAAATGCTGGTGGAACGCAGCATCTGTAGGAAGAAGTACAGTCGACATTTCAGGTCGAGACCCTTCTTCAGGGTCTTGACGAAGATTCTCCACCCAAAACATTGACTGTGCTTCTTCCTATAGATGCTCGTAAACACAAAATACTCTGCAGATGCTGGGGTCAAAGCAACACGCACAACATGCTGGAGGAACTCAGCAGGTCAGGCAGCATCCATGTAAACGTTGACTGTTCATTTCCACGGATGCCACCCGATCTGCTGAGTTCCTCCAGCGTGTTGTGCGTGTTGCTTCTCCCTATAGATGCTGCCTGACCCGTTGCATCCCACCAGCATTTTGTGTGTGTTGCTTGAATTTCCAGCATCTAGAGATTTGCTCCTGTTTGAGATCTATAGTTTCCTTTCTGCTGCCTCCCACCTTTCTTAAATAACGGAGTAACATTTGCAATTTTCTGGTCATCCGGTACAATGTCAGAATCTATCAGTTCTTGAAAGATCATCATTAATACCTCCACAATCTCTCCAGCTACTTCCTTCAGAACTCGAGGGTGCATTCCATCAGGTCCAGGAGATTTATCCACCCTCAGACCATTAAGCTTCCTGACCACCTTCTCAGTCTTAATTTTCACCGCACATACTTCACTTCCCTGACACGCTTGAATGTCCGCTATACTGCAGACGTCTTCCACTGTGAAGACTGATGCAAAGTAAGCAATCAGTTCCTCTGCCAGCATCATTTTGTATTTATCCTATATCTACACTTAACTCTCTTTTACCCTTTATATACTTAAAAAAGCTTTTAGTATCTTCTTTGGTATGAGTCACCAGCTTCCTTTCATAATTCCTTCCTAATGAACCTTTTAGTTTTCTTCTGCAGGCTGTTAATAGCTTCCCAATCCTCTATCTTCTCTCTAGCTTTAGCTTTCTTGTATGCCCTCTCTTCTGTTTTTACCTTGACTTTGATTTCACTTGTAAGACATGGTAGTGTCCTTCTTCCATTCAAAAATCTCTTCTTATTTGGAATATGTCAGTCTGCACTTCCCTCTCTGTCAGGCTGACAGAACCTGCTGTCTGTTCCCCTCAATATGGAATCCCCTATGACTACCACATTCCTCATCTTCTTTCTCCCTTCTGCACCACGGAACTGGGCTCAGTGCCAGAGGCCCGATTGTAGTTGTCATCCCGTTTCAGGTCACACCCTCAACAGCATCTAAAATGAGATAACGATTACTGAAGGGGATCGCCACACGGGTGTTCTCTACTATCTGAGCTCTTCCCTTTTCTTCCGTGACAGTCACTCTTCAACTTCAGACAGAACCATTCAACTTCAGTCACACCTCAACCTCAGGCAGAACCACTTTCACCGTGGCCTCTCTATTTGAGCCTGCCTCCTTCACTTCCCTGCAAAGCAAGTGTTAAGCTCTGCTCAGTTCTTTCCTCTGTGGCAAAAGCAGTTGGGTAAAAAAAGCAATCTTTACAGGAAATAAGTCACTGTGTATAAGAGTGTGAAGTCCTATACCACAGGAAAGGGGAGTCAGAGGAACTACCCTCTGTGTTTCCTCTTTGTGTGCCGAAAGTTACTGCTGCAAGAAGGAAGTCCAGAGAGCTGAGCACGTTGTCACAATAACCTTCTGTACGCCCTGAAAACGGGGGAAACCCGACTCTGTTGAGATGAGAAACAAAAGCCTTCCTGCAGTGACCATTTTCCTGTGTGTTTCAGTGGGTAAGTAACAGTGTGTATCTGTGTGTGTGTACTGTGTGTTTCTGTGGAAATGTACCTGTGTGTTTCTGTATGTGTGTACCTGTGTGTTACTGTGGCTACTGTGGAGAGGGTTGAATACTGTGATGATCTGGAGGGGGTTTGGTTGACAGTCTGCCTGCATCTCTAATCATCTGTGCTGTTTATTGTTCTTGTTTTAAAATGCTTTTGTGGGAATATGGTGGGAAATTTCAGTTCATTTACTGTTACATTTTAGCTTGGGTTCTGCAGTTATTTGCTTGTGTATTTGTGGGTCACCCTGAATGTAACCAGGGTGTATGATGGTTACCTCCCCCGTCGGTGTGCCACTGGTTGGGTTCACTCTCCGGGTCAGTGCCTGGTCTGATTTGTGTTCATTACAATAAAATATTTGTTGAGTTCAACGAGCTTCGTCGTCTGTCATTATGGACCAAATGCTCGCCTCATTGGTGTCAGGAGTATTTCATTTGCCACTTCTTTGCACAATCCCCTAAACTCTCTACTCTTTATAAAACTGAACAGAACTTTC
Source organism: Hemitrygon akajei (assembly GCF_048418815.1). Classification (NCBI taxonomy): domain Eukaryota; kingdom Metazoa; phylum Chordata; class Chondrichthyes; order Myliobatiformes; family Dasyatidae; genus Hemitrygon; species Hemitrygon akajei. The sequence goes on from NC_133130.1 coordinate 8,354,610, forward strand.
AGTATTCTGCTTTATATTATTGGTGAGTTCCCCCTCATATTTTATCTTTTCCCTTCTTTTAGCTTTTTAAATTGCCTCTTGTTGGATTAAAAAAAAATTCCAATCATCCAACTTCTCACTCACTTTTGCTATTTATGTGCTCTTTTTTGACTTTTATGCAGTCCTTAGCTTCCTCTGTCAGTCACAATTGCCTGACAGGAAGTTTGAGAACTTCTTCCAGATAGATAGAGATAGATATATATATGTAGATATATGCAGATATATATAGATATGTAGATATATATGTATATATATATATATATAGATGTAGATATGTAGATATATATATAGATATCCTGCACCTTGTGAACCATTCCCAGAAACTTCAGCCATCTCTGTTCTGCTGTCATCCTCCTCCAATCCACCTGGGCAAGCTCCTCTCTTGTGCCTCTGTAATTCCCTTTATTCCATTGAAATACTGATACATCTGACTAAAGCTTCTCCTCCTGAATTTCCTGTATGAATTCAATCAAATTGTAATCACTGTCTCTTAAGTGTTCCTTTATGCTCTCTAATAAAATCTGGATTAAGTCTGGGTTTTAGATGTTTCAGAAAGGTCAGGGAGAGAGGCAAAAGAGGTGGGAGTGTGGCACTGTTGTTTAGAGACAGTGTCGTGGTTGCAGAAAAGGAGGACGTCATGTTGGGATTGTCTACGGAGTCTCTGTGGGTGGAGGTTAGGAAGAGGAAGGGGTCAATAACTCTACTGGGTGTTTTTTACAGGCTGCCCAATAGTAACAGAGATAACAAGGAACAGATAGGGAAACAGATCTTGGATAGGTGTAATAATAAAAGAGTTGTCGTGATAGGAGATTTTAATTTCCAAATATCGATTGGCATCTCCCTAGAGCAAGGGGCTTATATGGGGTGGAGTTTATTAGGTGTGTTCAGGAAGGTTTCTTGACACAATATGTAGATAAGCCTACAAGAGGAGAGGCTGTACTTGATCTGGTATTGGGAAATGAACCTGGGCAGGTGCAGATCTCTCAGTGGGAGAGCATTTTGGAGATAATGATCACAACTCTATCTCCTTTACCATACCATTGGAGAGAGATAGGAACAGACAAGTTAGAAAAGTGTTTAATTGGAGTAAGGGGAATTATGAGGCTATCAGGCAGGAAATTGGAGGCTTAAACTGGAAACAGATGTCCTCAGGGAAAAGTATGGAAGAAATGTGGCAAATGTTCAGAGGATATTTGTGTGGAGCTCCGCATAGGTACGTTACACTGTGACAGGGAAGTTATGGTAGGGTACAGGAACTATGGTGTACAAAGGCTGTGATAAATCTGGTCAAGAAGAAAAGCGTACAGAAGGTTCAGAAAGCTAGGTAATGTTAGAAATCTAGAAGATTATAAGGATAATAGGAAGGAGCTTAAGAAGAAAATAAGTAGAGCCAGAAGGGGCCATGAGAAAGTCTTGGCAGGCAGGATTAAAGAAAACCCCAAAGCATTCTACAAGTGTGTGAAGAGCAAGAGGATAAGATGTGAAAGAATAGGACCTATCAAGTGTGACAGTGGGAAAGTGTGCATGGAACCAAAGGAAACAGCAGAGGTACTTAATGAATACTTTACTTCAGTATTCACTATGGAAAAGGATCTTGGTGACTGCAGTGATGACTTGCAGCAGACTGAAAAGCTTGAGCATGTAGATATTAAGAAACAGGATGTGCTGGAGGTTTTGGAAAGCATCAAGTTGGATAACTCACAGGGACTAGTTGGGAGCTTAATATTGTATTGAAAAGACAGGCAGGAAGTCATAGGCAGTGTTGTGGATCTGCTGGTAAGAGGAATTACATCTTTAGAAACGAGTGACAAAGGGTCAGATAATTTTGAATCTTTGTGAGTGGAGTTAAGAAATGGCAAGGGTAAATAAAACATTATGGGGATCACATATAGATCACAAAAGAGGGCATTTGTTAAATGCCTACGAGGTAGATGTACCCCAGGCTACTGTGGGAGGCGAGGGAGGAGATTGCTGAGCCTCTGGCAATGATCTTTGCATCATCAATGGGGACGGGAGAGGTTCCAGAGGACTGGAGGGTTGTGGATGTTGTTCCTTTATTCCTTTATTCAAGAAAGGGAGGTGAGATAGCCCAGGAAATTATAGACCAGTGAGTCTTACTTCAGTGGTTGGTAAGTTGATGGAGAAGATCCTGAGAGGCAGGATTTATGAACATTTGATGAGGTATAATATGATTAGGAGTAGTCAGCATGGTTTTGTCAACGGAAGGACATCCTTTACGAGCTTGGTTGGATTTTTTGAGGGTATGACGACACATTGATGAAGGAAGAGCAGTAAATGTAGCGTATATGGATTTCATCAAGGCATTTGATAAGGTCCTCCATGCAAGGCTTATTGAGAAAGTAAGGAGACATGGGACACAAGGGGACATTGATTTGTGGATCCAGAACTGGCTTGCCACAGAAGGCAAAGAGTGGTTGTAGACGTGACATATTCTACATGAAGGTTGGTCACCAGTGGAATCTGTTGTGGGACCCTTACTCTTCATGATTTTTATAAATGACCTGGATGAGGAAGTAGAGGGATGGGTTAGTAAGTTTGCTAGTGACACAAAGAGGTGTTATGGATTAGTGTGGAGGGCTGTCAGAGTTTGCAGCAGGACATTGATAGGATGCAAGACTGAACTGAGAAGTGGCAGATGGAGTTCACCCCAGATAAGTGTGAAGTGGTTCATTTTGGAAGGTCAAATATGATGGCAGAATTTCGTATTAATGGTAAGACTCCTGGCAGTGTGGAGGATCAGAGGGATCTTGGGGTCCGAGTCCATAGGCTGCTCAAAGCAGCTGCGCAGGTTGACTCTGTGGTTAAGAAGGCATACAGTGTATTGGCCTTCATCAATTGTGGTATTGAATTTAGGAGCCACAAGGTAATGTTACAGCTATATAGGACCCTGGTCAGACCCCACTTGGAGTACTGTGCTCAGTTCTGGGCACCTCACTACAGGAAGGATGTGGAAGTCATAGAAAGGGTACAAAGCAGATTTACAAGTATGTTGCCTGGATTGGGGAGCATGCCTTATGAGAAGAGGTTGAGTGAACTTGGCCTTTTCTTCTTGGAGTGATGGAGGATGAGAAGTGACTTGATAGAGGTGTATTAGATAATGAGAGGCATTGTTCGTGTGGATAGTCAGAGGCTTTTCCCCAGGGCTGAAATGGTTGCCACAAGAGGACACAGGTTTAAGGTGCTGGGGAGTAGGTAAAGAGGAGATATCAGGGGTAAGTTTTTTATGCAGAGTGGTGAGTGCGTGGAAATGGTTGCCAGCAACGGTGGTGGAGGTGGACACAATAGGATCTTTTAAAAGGCTTTTGGATAGGTACATGGAGCTTAGAAAAATAGAGGGCTATGGGTAAGCCCAGCAATTTCTAAGGAAGGGACATGTTTGGCACAACGTTGTCGGCTGAAGTGCCTGTATTGTGCTGTAGGTATACTATGCTTCTATGTTTCTAAAACATAACATACATCCTATGGTAGATTTTCCCTGTCCATGCTCAAGCACGTGCTACTCTAAAAGTCTATCTCGTAGGCATTTAACAAATGCCCTCTTTTGTGATCTATATGCGATCCCCATAATGTTTTATTTACCCTTGCCATTTAACTCCACCCAGAAAGATGTAGCATTCTCTGACCCTTTTTCACTCGTTTCTAAAGATGTAATTCCTCTTACCAGCAGATCCACAACACTGCCTATGGCCCTGCCTGTCTTTTCAATACAATATTAAGCTCCCAACTATTACATTCTTTCAGGCATGACTCATTATACTGATGTATCTCCAATTGTACCATGTTCATCCATTTTATTCAGAATATTATGCACTTTTAAACACAGCACCTTCAGTCCTACATTCTTCACCCTTTTGAGTTTTGCCTTTTGGTACAATTTAACAATTTGCACTATTTACATTTATCCCATCATTTGTACCTGCTGCAAAGCCCATGGTTGTGATATTTCAAGGATGGCTGCAAACCAAAATGCTCTACTCTCTCGCATTCATGATTTTGTGGCCCAGCACAGTCAAACAGTGAAACACCATCTATATGTATTGGCCTGGTTCAGATTTTTACTGCTGTGCTGTGAGGTATTCCATATTAATAGTTTTCTGTAAAAGTAGAGTGTCCAACTGGTACAATGCTCTGGTTTTGACTAAAAGTAAGGAGCAATGTTGTTCACCTTAGGAATGTGGTGTCAGCCAATCAGGATGGTGGGATTGAGAGAGTGTTCTAGAGCGAGCTGGGCAGAGAGAGATCTGTGACGGACGCTGGTGGGGTTCTTGGTCTTTTGGAGGGGGCTGTGGTAGAGAGAAGGTCGGGAGAGATGCCCGGGACATTTGATCCAACGGGAAGACACCATTGAAGAAGTACTTTGCAGAATGAAGGAGGCCAATATGAGAAGCTCTAACTGTGACTGGTGATGAGAATTCAGTGCCGTGAGTAATGGTGATACCCAGTTTTTTGACAATATGAGTTCCGATGGTCATGTGCACATTGAGACTGTTGCAATTGTAATGAGCCATTTTATTTTTATATTTTCTTTACTTCCTTTAATAAATGTTTTCTAAGGCTGAAATAGTTCAATATACTTCCTTTATAATTTCATGCTGGTGTATGATTTGTCATTTCGTGGCAACCAAGATTGCAACTTTCTTGTTTGGTTGAACCCCAAATCACACGGACCCTCAGCAAAAATTGTTTATGAAAGGAATCCCTCTGACAGTGGAGTCACTTGGTTGTCAGCAGAGATGGCTGTTGAGCCAGGTTTGCATGTGAGTCCAGTGAGAGGGGTACACTTGTGGGGACTTCTGCCGGGTATCTCTTAATGCTATGTGAATGCCCTTTAAGAAGTCAGAGGTATCATAGGTCTCAAACGTTTCAAAGGTACATTTAATGTCAGAGAAATGTGTACACGGGCTGTACAATATACATCCTGAAATATTTTTCCTTCACAACCATCACAAGAATGAGCAACAGTTAAATGTTAGAACCCCAACGTCACCCTCAGATCCCCTCCCTCCCTCAAGTAAGTGGCAGCAAGCAGCAATCCCCCTCCCCCCACGGGCAAATAAAGCATCGGCACATGCCACCGAGCACTCAAACGTGAGCAAAGCAACGGTAAAGACACAGACTTGCAGTTACCCCAAAGACTTTATTTTTCACCTGGCACTTGACATACCACAGGCTCTCCCTCTCCCTAATAAGGGAGAGAGAGTTGTCTTTGTTTCACAGCAAGAGGTGAGACATAACACACAACTCACTGGTTTCCAATGTTAAAAGTCCATTGCGTTGCTTTTTTCGAGCTCTATACCCATAGATCTCGGATCTCCGATCTTGTGAACTAAATGTTCTGCCACATGTGCCACGTGTCCCTGGTGTTACAGAAATGGTTGTAGATGTTCAGTGTTCAACTACCGTATCATCCTATTCTTACCCTCAGTGGCCCACAGACAGCAACTCACACAATAAACTGGAATAGTATTTACTCTTTTCACTAATAGCCAAGTTTACAGGTCACGGGGCTTCTCCGATTGATTTAATCTTTCCAGGAATGTCACCACTAACAGCTACTCACTGACCATCAGCAACGTGAGGATCACCGACCCTAAACTTTACATCTGTGGCATTTTGGGCTCGGTCTTTGGAAAGGGAACCCAGCTGAACGTGACCAGTGAGTAATTCATGTTGGTTCTGTTTTCCAGTCACGTCCCTGTATCGATGAGTAATGATGATACTGTACGTTCAGTTTCAAAGAAACAGCTGTTATTACAAGTTTATAAAGAGTGGAACAAACTGAATGTGGATAAAGATTCACTGCCTGCCGAGCTGAGGGGTACATAGGGATGGAGAATAAATATCAGCATGGACAGTGACATCAACGTCCCAGGAATGGAGAAAAGCTTTTCAGTTTCCTTCCGAACTCCCTATATCAGCTGCTCAGTTCAAGTTTAATTGTCATTCAGCCACACACATGAAAACAGCCAAATGAAACCGTGTTCCTCTGGGGCCAAGGTGCAGAACACTGTACCGACAGCACACAGCACATATAGTCATGACAGCAGAACAACATACAGTCCAGTATAGCCCAGGTCCCTGAGTGGCATAGCCTGTAGATTGATGGTTCTGGTCCAGCTTGTCTTCCACTGGACCGATCCTTTTTCACAACCATGTTGGTATCAATATATAGCACAATTTGTGTCTGTTCACACTCCCACTCCAGAATGCAGAGGACCTGATCCGAGACATCTCTAATGCTGGCATCTGGAAGGCATCATTCCATCTGAGAGTTGTTGATGAGTTTGCTTTGAAGTGAAGGTGGAATTATGTCTGAGCAGAATTTGGAACAATGGGCTAGTTTGTGTGTGTGAAAGGAGGTGAGGGAAAATGGGACGAGTAGTGTAGACGTGTAGCATTTAGGCAGGACATGTCCACACGGTCCTGTAGGAAGCAGGTGTTGAACAAAGAGGCTGGGAGATCTGTCCCCACCTGGTGTGAAAGGTTAAACCCTGAGACAGCAATGTTCAACCACAGAGGAGAGCCAAACCTCTCACTACACCGTGTGTCCTGTACACGGCCTCCTGTGAACTGCTTTTCTGCCCAGGTCCCTCTCTGTGCTACAGATACAGGGGAGCATGAGAAAAGAAGCAGCAGGAGGCCATTCAGCCCCTCAGGCTGAATCTGCTGTTCAGCAATGTCAAGGCTGATATTTGAATGTGTTGTATTTTACCCATATCTCTAGTTCAACTTCATACATGAAGCTATTTACATGTCTGTGTTGAATCTACTTAGCCAGCAAAACTAAGGGTTCAGGCACATAATTTGCTGAAACTGGCGACACAGGTTGATAGATCAGTGAAGAGAGGGTTTGGCACGTTTGTCTTCATCAGTCAGTGCTTTGAGTGCAAGAGTTGGAATGCCATTCAACAAGATGCTGGGGAGACCACCCTTGGAGTATTTTGCACAAGTTTGCTCATCACGTAATGATGATGTCATTATACGGAATTTAAACAGAGGCCAATCAGAGTTTGCTGGTGAAAGTAAAGATGACTTCACACAGGTTGAGGAGTGAGCTTTAAAAATCATTGGTTTGTTGCCAGTTTCTGGAAGTTTGAACAGTGGTGAGATGAAATGAAAGTAAAGCAGGGCAGTTGGAATACCCATCTTTAGAGTGGGGATACTTTTGGCTTTGGCTCAGCGAGCTTGGGCAATAACACGCATGGTATCTGGTCAGCTTTCTCTGGCTCAGTCTTCATCTGTTAGTGTCACTTGGAGTCTTGTGAGCATTTTGGATCCATTATTTAAGAAAGGGTGTGCTGACATTGGGGAGGGCTCAGAGGAGGTTCACGAGAAAGATTACAGGAATGAAAGGGTTAACATATGAGCAACAAATGAAGGCTCTGGGCCTGTACTCACTGGAATTTAGAAGAATGATGGGAGGATCTCACTGAAACCCATCCAATGTTGAAAGGCCGAGTTCGACTGGATGGGAAGAGGATGCTTCCTATGGTGAGGGAGTCTAGGGCCAGAGGGCACAGCCTTCATCTAGAGTTACGTCTATTTACAGCAGAGATGAAGAGGAATTCCTGTAGCCAGAGGATGGTGGATCTGTGGCAATTATTGCCACAGGAGGCTGTGGAGGGCAGGTCACCAAGGCATTTAAGGTGGAGGTCTGGATATGCTGAGCTGTCTGTCTCTGGAATGAAAGACTCTGATGTGACCGTAGAGGTGTCTAAAATCATGGGGGGACTAGATCATCACTTTCTACTGTTTGTGTAATTTGTTCTTTATCACACCATTGGGTGTTTGATGTTTTCTTGAACGGGTTCCATGGTGTTTCACTGTTTAGTGACTGTCTGTGGGAGGATGAATCCCAGAGTTGTATTCTGTATACATACTTTGATAATAAATTTACTTTGAATCTTTGATATGGTGGGTGGTCAGAGTCCTTTTCCCAGGGAAGTGCAGTTTGAACTAGCGGGTGTAGGTCTAAGATGAGGTGGAGGATTGAATGGGGACCAGAGGGGCATGTTTTCCACATGGAGGGTGGTTTGTATATGGCACAAGAGGGAGTGATAGAGGGGGTACAATTGCAACATTTAAAATATATGACAAGAACGTGGACAGTGAACCTCAGAGGGATTATGGGTCCAACTCAGGGAAATGGGATCAGTTGAGATAAATATCTGGTGAGCAGGGACATGTTGGGCAACACGGCCCATTTCTGTGTTGTACAAGTCCATGACTCTGTCACCCTCAGCCCCCGTTTGTTCTTCAGGCCTGTCTCCAAACCACGTTTCAGCCTGTCGGCACATCGGTCACCACCTGTGGCCAGTCCCACTCCGCCCTGGACCAGTTTGGTACTGACGTGGTATCCCCTGGGTCCGGCTCTTTTCTGACCTTCAGTTGTTTACTGCCCACAGGTGTAAATGCAGGGACAGTCCTGATCCAATCACCAGGAGTTGTGAAGGTGCGTGAAGGTGGAACGGTGCAGATACAGTGTGTCCTGGAGAGTGACAATGTGGATGTCACTGTGGATAAATACACTGTTCTCTGGTACAACTCACGCAATAAACTGACAAGTGAAGGAATCGTCCTTATTCTTTACAATACTGGCCAAGTTTACAGGTCACGGGGCTTCTCTGATCGATTTCAGCTTTCCAGGAATGTCACCACTAACAGCTACTCACTGACCATCAGCAACGTGAGGATCACCGACTCTAAACTTTACATCTGTGGCATTTGGGGCTCGGTCTTTGGAAAGGGAACCCAGCTGAATGTGACCAGTGAGTACTTCATGTTGGTTCTGTTTTCCAGTCACGTCCCTGTATCAATGAGTAACGATGATACTGTACATTCAGTTTCACAGAAACAGCTGTTATTACAAGTTTATAAAAAGTGGTCCAAACTGAATGTGGATAAAGATTCACTGCCTGCCGAGCTGAGGGGTACGTAGGGATGGAGAATAAATATCAGCATGGACAGAGGTATCAACGTCCCAGGAATGGAGAAACGATTTTCAGTTTCCTTCTGAACTCCCGATATCAGCTGCTCAGTTCAAGTTCAAGTTTAATTGTCATTCAGCCACACACATGAAAACAGCCAAATGAAACCGTGTTCCTCTGGGGCCAAGGTGCAGAACACAGTACCGACAGCACACAGCACATATAGACATGACAGCAGAACAACATACAGTCCAGTATAGCCCAGGTCCCTGAGTGGCATAGTCTGTAGATTGATGGTCCTGGTCCAGCTTGTCTTCCACTGGACCGATCCTTTTTCACAGCCATGTTGGTACAGATGCAGGGAAACATGAAAAAAAAGCAGCTGTAGGCCATTCAGCCCCTCATGCTGAATCTGCTGTTCTGCAACACCATGGCTGATGTTTGAACACTTTGCACTTTTCCCATATCTCTTGTCCAACTTCATATGTAAAACTATTTTGCTGTCTGTGTTGAATCTCCTGTGTGCCTGAGTCTGCAAATCTCAGAGTTCAGACACATCGTTCCCTGAAACTGGCGACACAGTTAGATAGAGCTGTGATGATGGCATTTGCAAGTTTGTCTCATCAATCGGTCAAGTCGTTGAGGGAGCTTTACAATCACTCCTTTGTAGCAGTTTTTTTCAGAGATTCCACAGCAGCCAATTGGCATTTGGACATGGACAGTAAAAGTAAGCGGAAGAAAGTCAGCTGATGCTGAAATCCAGATCAATACACACAAAATGCTGGAGGAAGTCAACAAGTCAGGCAGCATCAGTGGAAAAGAATAGAGTCAACGTTTTGGGCTGATGACTGAAATGGACGGGGAAAGACACATGAATAAAAAGAATAGATAGAAGCTGATAGGTGAAGCCAGGTTCTTGGGAAAGGTAAACGACTGGGTATAAGGGAATCTAACGAGATAGGAGAATGGACAATAGGAGAAAGGGAAGGAGGAAGTGATGAGATGATGAGATGGCTTTTTAGAGCAGCTCATGGTTGAGGCCAATAGGGAATCAGCTATTCCGGATTGGATGTTGTGCCATGAGCCGGAATTGATTAGAGAGCTTCAGGTAAAGGAGCTCTGAACAGTGGTGATCTTCATACGATACAACTCACCTTGCAATTAGAGAAGGAGAAACTAAAGTCAAATGTACTGTACTTATATTACGGAGGAGTAAAGGGAATGATAGATGTATGAGAGGAGCTGGCCAAAATTGTTTGGGTAAAAAAAACTCTGGCAGGACTGACAGCAGAGCAACAATGGCTGGAATTTCTGGAAGCAATCTGGTAGGTGCAGGATATAGAGATGCTGAAGAGGAAGAGTATTTTAAAGGCAAGGTGATACATCCATGGCTAACAAGGGAAATCAAAGCCAAAGAAAGAGCATATAATAGAGCAAAGATCGTGGGTAGTTAGAAGATTGGGAAACTTAAAAATTACGAAGGAAAAGATGAAATATGAAGGTAAGCTAGCCAATAATGTTAAAGAAGATTTCTATGGGTACATAAATTGTAAAAGAGAGGTGAGAATCAATATTGGGCCATTGGAAAATGATGCTGCAGAGGTAGTAATTGAGATCAAGGAAATGGCAGACACACTGATTAAGTATTTTGCATCAGCCTTCACTGTGAAAGACAATAGCAGTATGCCAGGAGTTTGAGAGTGTCTGGGAGGAAAAGTGTGTGAAGTTGCCATTATCAGGGAGAAAGTTCTTAGGAAACTGAAAAGTCTGAAGTAGATAAGGCTCCTGGACCAGAGAGTATGTGCCACAGGGTTCTAAAAGAGGTGGCTGGAGAGATTGTAGTGGCAATAGTAATGATCTTTAAATTCAATTGATTCTGGCATGATTCCAGAGGAATGGAAAATTACAAATGTCACTCCACTTTTCAAGAGTGGTTGGGAAGATGTGTTAGAGTTGAATGTTAAGGATGTGGTTTTGGGGAACTTGGAGGCACATGATAAAATAGGCCTTTGTCTCCATGGCTTCATCAAATTGAAATCTTGCCTGATAAACCTGTTGGAGTTCTTTGAATAAATAACAAGCAGTATAAACAATGGAGAATTGGTGGATATTGTGTACTTGAATTTTCAGAAGGCTTTTGACAAGCTACCACACATGAGGCTGTTCAACAAGAGCCCTTGGTATTACAGAGAAGATTCTCTCATGGATATGCAGTGGCTGGTTGGCAGGAGGCAAAGAGTGGAATTAAGGGGGCCTTTTCTGGTTTCCTGCCGGAGACTAGTGATATTACACAGGTGTCAGTATTGGGACTGCTTCTTTTTATGTTTTATGTCAATTTCTTGGATGGTGGAATTGATCGCTTTGTGACAAAGTTTGTGGATGATATGAGGATAGGTGGATGGGGAGGTAGTTTTGAGGCATGGAGAGGCTACAGAAGGACTTAAACAGATTAGGAGAACAGGCAAAGAAGTGGCAGATAGAGAACAGTGTCATTTTGGTAGAGGAAATAAATGGGCAGGCTATTTTCTAAATGGAGATAAAAGTCAGAGGTTCAAAGGGACTTTGGAATGACCTCATTGAAACCTCTTGAATGTTGAAAGGCTTTGGCAGAGTTGATATGGAGAGGGTGTTTCCTATGGTAGGGGAACCTAAGATCAGAGGACATTGTCTCAAAGTAGAGAGGCATCATTTAGTAACAAAGATTAGGAACAAACATTAGAAGGAATTTCATTAGCCAGAGAGTGGTGAATCTGTGGAACCAAGTCATTGGGTATTTTTAAGGAAGAGGTTGATAGTTTCTTGATTAGTCAGGGCATGAAGGGATATGGGGAGAAGGTAGGGGTTTGGGGCTGAGAGGGAACGTGGGTCAGCCATGATGAAATGGCAAAGCAGACTCAGTAAGCCAAATGGCCTAATTCTGCTTTTAAATCTTATGGTCTTTTCGTACTATTGAGTAAAATTAAAGTGACTTCATACATGTTGAGGAGGGAGCTTTTAAAATCAGATCCTTGTAGCCACTTTTTTCAGAGCTTTAACAAGGTCCATTCAGAGCTTGAAGGTGAAAATAAAGGGTGACATCAGCCATGTCGAGGAGGGAGCTTTACACAATAAGCACTTTGTAGCTGTTTTTTTCGAAGCTTGAACAGCGAGAAATTGGAGCTTGGGATTCATTAGTAAGATCAAATAAACAAAAGGCAGGGGCAAGTAGAGTGGCCATGTTGGAGCAGGTCGGTGTTGGAGAGGTGTGACTTTTGGCTTTGACGGGACAGGCTTGGACGATAACAGGCATGGCCAACGTAAGTATCTGGTAACACGAGTCAATCTGCAGATGCTAGAAATAAATAAAAACACAAAATGCTGGCAGAACTCAGCAGGCCAGACAGCATCTATGGGAGGAGGTAGTGACGACGTTTCGGGCCGAAACCCGAAATACCATCATGGTCCTGAAAAAACGTTGTCTCATTTTTACTATGCACTGTACCAGCAGTTACAGTCGAAATGACAATAAAAGTTGACTTGACTTGACTTGATGAAGGGTGATGAAACCCCCCTGATGAAGGGAGCAAGCCTTATGAGAATAGGTTGAGTGAAGTTGGTCTTTTCTCTTTGGAGCGACGGAGGATGAGAGCTTTGAAAAATAGAGGGCTATGGGTAACTCTAGGTAGTTCTAAGGTAAGGACATGTTCAGCACAGCTTTGTGGGCTGAAGGGTCTGTACTGTGCTGCAGGTTTTCTATGTTTCTACAAATCTATTGGAATTCTTTGATGAAATAATAATCAGAACAGACAAAGGAGAATCGGTTGATGTTGTGTACTTGGATTTTCGGAAGGCTTTTGACAAGGTGCCACACATGAGGCTGCTAACAAGCTGCGAGACCATAGAATTACAGGAAAGATTCTGGCATGGACAAAGCAGTGACTGATTGGAAAGAGGCAAAGAGTGGGAATAAAGTGAGCCTTTTATGGTTGGCTACCAGTGACTAGTGATGTTCCACGGGGGTCTGTGTTGGGACTGATTCATTTTACAGTATATGTCAGTGATTTGCATCATAGGTGGAGGGGCAGGTTGTTTTGAGGAAGCAGAGAAGCTACAAAAGGACTTAGACAGAATAGGAGAGTGGGCAAAGAAATGGCAGATGGAACACAGTGTCGGGAAGTATATGGTCATGCACTTTGGTGTAACAAATGAAAAATTGAATATTTTCTAAATGGAGAGAAAATACAAAAAACTGAAGTGCAAAGGGACTTGGGAATCCTTGTACAGAATTCCCTGAAGCTTAATAAGCAAGTTGAGTCGGTGGTGAGGAAGGCAAATGCAATGTTAGCATTCATTTCAAGAGGATTAGAATATAGAAACAAGGGTGTAATGTTGAGACTTTATAAAGCACTGGTGAAGCCTCACTTGAAGTATTGTGAGTAGTTTAGGTCCCCTTATCTTCAAAAGAATATGCTGAAACTGGAGAGGGTTCAAAGGAGATTCAGAAAACGATTTCAGGATTGAATAGATTGTCATATGAAGAGTGTCTGATGACTCTAGGAATGAGGCCTGACCTATCAACTGGTGAAAGGACTTGATAGAGTGGATGTAGACAGGATGTTTCCTGTGGTGGGACAGTGATAGACCAGAGGACACAACCTCAGAATAGAGGAGCATCCTTTTAGAACGGAGATGAAGAGGAATTTCTTTAGGCAGGGAGCAGAGAATCTGTGGATTTCATTGCCACAGGCAGCTATAGAGGCCAGGTCTTTATGTATATTTAAGGAAGAGGTTGATAGATTCTTGATTGGTCAGGGCATGAAGAGATACGGGGAGAAGGATAGAAATTGGGGCTGAGAGGGCAATTAGATCAGCCATGATGAACAGGTAGAGCAGACTCGATGGGCCAAATGGTCTAATTCTGCACCTATATCTTAAGGTCTTCTGGTCTTATGCTCCTCTGATCTTATCCTTGCAAGTGGAACAAATGCCCTACCTACCCCGACACGTCCTCCCTCACTACCACTCAGGGCCCCAAACAGTCTTTCTAGGGAAGCTGAAAATTTCTGACTGTCAGGGGCTCTCAGAAGTGCTGAGAGACCTTTCCAGTTTTGACAAGGCCACAGTGGAGATTTGGCTCCTACATTTGTCTTTCAGAGGAATTCTGTCGACAGGGCTTGCTCTCCACCTCTGTGTCTCAGTAACACTTCGAAACCAGGTACCCCACACAGCACCTTGATCTACCACCACACCCCCCCCCCCACAAGCTGGGGTTGAAGTGACGATATTCTCCCTTACAGGTGCAGACGTCCCTGTCCTTATCCAGTCCCCGAGCGTACAGCGTGTCACTGAGGGTCACATGGCGTGGTTATGGTGTACCATGAGCAAAGCCAGGCTGGAAGACACCGATGTCAACTGGTATCGGAAACTACCTGGGCAGGACATGGAGTGGGTTCTAACACACAGGGCAGGAGGCAGCCCAGAGTGGGGATGGGGTTTCACTGAGAGGTTCCAGCCCTACAGAGACACATCCAACAGCAGCTTCACCCTGACAGTCACAGACGTGGTGCACAGTGATTCTGCCGTCTATTACTGCAGAGTGTGGGGAGACATCAACGGGAACGGCACCCAGCTCATCGTAACCAGTGAGTACAAGTTCTATTTATTCAGCAGTGTGTCCCTACTTTGGGAGTTATTCCACCACCAGTCACTTCCCGTGGCTGGGCACATTGTAGTGAAGAACACACAGTGTAATACTGGAGCCCCGTCACTGGGACACGACCCAGAGCACTGTGGCCCCTAACTCATGGGTGGGGAGCACCAACATGGTGACTGACCGCCTGCTCTGTGTGTCCAGTTGGATATTTGAAAATAAATGTCAATGTGGAGTGTGTTATCACAGGAGAGAAAAGGAGAAACTCTTCAGTGTTCAGAGTCATAGATCAGGGTCTCAAGGCACGACTGCGCAAACGTGTGGACGTCAGCCAGTTAGAACAGCCAGAAGAGTTTAAAACGAGACAGTTATTTCTTCAGTGGTTTGACTGAGGTTCGACTGTAGCGTGTGGACATCAGCCAGTTAGAACAGCCAGAAGAGTTTAAAGGAGACAGCTTTATAATGCGGGTAACAGAGATGAGGGAATCAGAGTAGGAAGGCATTGGCAGAACGGTGCTTCAGCGATAACGGGTCGAGGCGAGGTAGGTTGCCTGTGTAGAATACAGACAGGTAGTATGTGTGTGAGGCCGGCGTTCTGTGCTCCGTGTCAGATGTGGGAAGTCCGGGAGACTTTCAGCCACATCTGCATCAGGTGTGTCGAGCAGCAGCTCCTTGGGGACCACGTTAGGGAACTGGAGAAGCAGCTCGATGCCCTTTGTCTGGTCAGGGAGAATGAAGAGGTGATAGAAAGCAGCAATAGGCAAGATGGAGTTCAACCCAGCTAAGTGTGAGGTGGTTCATTTTGGTAGGTCAAATATGATGGCAGAATATAGTATTAATGGCAAGACTCTTGGCAGTGTGGAGGATCAGAGGGATCTCAGGGTCCGAGTCCATCATCATCATCAGGTGCCGTGCCCAGTTTGAGCTTTGATTGCCATGGCCCACACACTCCTGTTTCAGGTCAAGTGGATCAATTCATTGGTATTCATTTCCAGTTCTCCAGCTGCTGTCTCCAACATCATTTGTCTTTGCCTTCCTCTTGCTTTCTTCCCTTCAATCTTTCCCATAATTACCGTGCATTCTAACTCCTCTTTCCTAATCACATGTCTGATGAAGTTACGTGGCCTTTTCATGATCTCATACATTATTTCTCTTTTTGTACTTGCTTTGTTCATGACATCCTCATTGGATATTCATTCTGTCCATGATATTCTTTGCATCCTCCTCAAAAACCAAATCTCTGCTGCTTCAATTCATTTCCTCATGTTACTAGATATTGTCCAACATTCTGAGCCATATAACATCACTGGATAAACGTAACATTTCGGTACTCTGAGGCGGGTTGTCATGCCTAGTTTAGTGTTGGTCAGTATACTCTTCGTTCTCGTAAAGGTGTCTTTTGCCATCCCTATTCTTTAGATGTCCATATCGCACCTGCCATCTGATGTCACCCAGCTTCCTAAGTAGTAAAAGTTCCGTACTTGTTTATGTCTTCCCGGTTTATTCTCAGCCTGCAGTTAGGATTCTCCTTCTTTTTGGATATCACCATACATTCTGTCTTTTTGCAATTGATGGATCGACCCATTTTTGCACTTTCTTCAACAACTATATCAATTAAGTTTTGTAGTTCTTCCTCCGTACTTGCAATTAACACCATGTCATCCGCATTTCTGAAATTATTGATGTTACACCGCCAACTTTGATTCCCAAGATGTGACTTATTTTTTGTAATATTGTTTCAGTGTACACATAAACAAATCAGGGGGGAAAACACACCCTTGTCTAATGCCTCTCTTGATTTTCGTAAATTGACTCACTTCTCCATCTATTCTTACAGTGGCAGTTTGTTCCCAGTACAGATTTCTGATTAGGCAGAGGTCTTTCGAATCCAGATCTAGAGTTTCCTGTAATATTTCAAATAATTTATTGTGCTTCACTTTATCAAATGCTTTTGTGTAGTCGATAGAACAAACAAACAAATCTTTTTGCACTTGAATAGCTCATTCTGATAGTATCCTTAACATCAATATCACGTTTCTTGTACCTTTGTCTTTCACAAAACCACATTGTTCTTTACCAATTTCAGCTTGCATCTTACTTTCTTCAGAATTGTCTTGAAGATCCTCTTGACGCTGTTGTTGTGCGATACAGTTTGTGAGTTTGACCATGGTTTTCTTAGCAAATAGATTCTAGGAAACCTAGTATCAGCAATGGTGGTTTGCTATTGCCTTCTGTTGTGTGAACAAAGAAATCGCCATTTCCTCCGAGTCCATAAAACACTGAAAGCTGCTCTGCAGGTTGACCCTATGGTTAAGGATGCATACAGTGCATTGGCCTTCCTCTTTCATGGGAGTGAGTTTAAGAACCGAGAGGTAATGTTGCAGCTATATAGGACCCTGGTCAGACCCCACTTGGAGTACCGTGCTCAGTTCTGGTCGCCTCACTACAGGAAGGATGTGGAAACCATAGAAAGGGTGCAGAGGAGATTTACCTGGATTGGATTGCCTGTATTGGGGAGCATGCCTTATGAGAACATGTTGAGTGAACTCAGCCTTTTCTCCTTGGAGTGACCTGATAGAGGTGTATAAGATGATGAGAGGGATTGATCGTGTAGGTAGTAAGAGGCTTTTTCCCAGGGCCAATATGAGAGGGTGCAGTTTTAAGGTGCTTGGAAGTAGGTACAGAGGAGATGTCAGGGGTAAGTTTTTTACTCAGTGGTGAGTGCGTGGAATGGGCTGCCGGCGATGTTGGCAAAGGTGGATATGATAGGGTCTTTTGAGAGACTCCTGGACAGGTACATGGAGCTTAGAAAAATAGAGGGCTATGGGTAACCCTAGGTAATTTCTATAGTAAGGACATGTTCAGCACCCCTTTGTGGGCCAAAGGGCCTGTATTGTGCGGTAGGCTTTCTATGTTTCTCTGTTTCTTCAATCGGAATCAGGTTTACTATCACAGGTGTATGTACTGAAATTTGTTAACTTAGTGGCAGCAGTACAATGCAATAAATGACAATATCAATTACAGTAAATCCACATCAAATAGTTAAAATAAAAATAGTGCAAAACGAAAAGTGAGGGAGAGGTCACGGGTTCAACGTCCATTTTGGAATTGTATGACAGAGGGGAAGAAGCTGTTCCTGAATCATTGAGTGTGTGCCTGCAAACTTCTGTACCTCCTTCCTCACAGTAACAATGAGAAGAGGGCATGTCCTACACGATAGGGGGTCTTTATAATGGTTGTCTCCTTTCTGAGATGCCATCTCCCTCAAAAGCTCCTAAACTGTGGAATTCAATACCTAAAATTATAAGGGATGCAGACTCGATTGACACATTTAAATGCCAGTTCAAAAAACTACTTATTTAACCTTGCTTTAATCTAACATCTTTTCAGAGTTCAATGTCAAAGTAAATTTATTATTAAATTACGAATATGTCACTATATACAACCCCGAGACTAAAGAATAGAATAATAACAATGAATGACTGCACCAACTTGGTCAGGTCACAGACTTTAGTAAAAAGGTGAAAATTATTCTTGTGGCTAACGTTTATTTAAATTTTAGAAATTGTTCAATGCTGAGGAAATATACTGCCTTGAATTGATCTCCATAAATATACATTAATGTATCCATATCCAACACACAGATCCTGCAGATGATCCCGTCCTTGTGCAGTATCCACCAGTCAGCAAGGTGCCAGAGGGTGCAACTGTCCAGCTCCACTGTGCCTTGTATAATGCCAGTGTGAATATCACCGATGTCCACTGGTACCACCAGCGGCCTGGGAACAAGAGCGAGTGGACGTTGAGTCACTTTGTGAATGACTCAATGAGCAGGTCCGGGGGTATCTCTGATCGTTTTCAGTCTGACAGGAATGTCGTGAGTAACAGTTACATTCTGACCATCAGCAACACATCTATTAGTGACACTGCAGTGTACAACTGCAGTGTGTGGAATTACATCTACGGAGGAGGAACACAGCTCAATGTAACTGGTAAGTCAACGTCAGTTTACACTGACAATAACAGCATCTCAGTATCCAACCTTCACACGATGACTGTCAGACACAGGGGGTTCTGTAATGTCCCCAGTAGAACAGAGAGTCGGATGGTTTCCCCTGGAGTGTAAACTGGTAACCGTTGGGAAATGGAAAAGTGGGAAAGGACAGGTACTCTGGAATAATATAGAAAATCTTGGCAAATCATTTTGTGGGTGAACAGGTTTTTCTCTGTACCTCAGTATGTGTAACAATAATAAACCAATTTACTGAGAGCTCTCCCTGTGGGTGTGAGTTGTCAGAACCGGACGATGTTACCAATCGGAAAAACAGTCAGAACAAATGGACAGGAGAAGAGGATAAAATGATATGTGTAAAAGAAATAGACTGGCCGTTAAATTCAAAGTAAGAGAACACTTACTTACAATGGGTAGAGATTTTTGATTAGAGAAAGGTTAACTTTGAGGAGATGCAAAAGGTCTTAATAGGAGTGGATTGGAACAATTTGTTTTATGGGAAGGATGTAATAGAGAAATGGAGGTCATTTAAAGGTGAAATTCTGAGGGTACAGAATCCATATGTTCCTGTTAGGTTGAAAGGAAAGGTTGGAAGTTTGAGAGTGCCATGGTTTTCAAGGGATATTGGAAACTTAGTTTGGAAAAAGAGGGATATCTACAATAAATATAGGCAGCATGGAGTAAATGAGGTGCTCGAGGAATATAAAGAATGTAAAAAGATTCTTAAGAAAGAAATTAAAAAAGCTAAAAGAAGATATGAGGTTGCTTCGGCAAGTAAGGTGAAAATAAATCGAAAGGTTTTCTACAGTTATATTAATAGCAAAAGGATAATGAGGGATGAAATTGATCCTTTAGAGAATCAGAGTGGACAGCTTTGTGTGGAGCCAAAAGAGATGGGGGAGATTTAGAACAATTTCTTTTCTTCAGTGTTCAATAAGGAGAAGGATATTGAATTGTGTAAGGTAAGGGAAACAAGTATGGTAGTTGTAGAAACTATGATGATTAAAGAAGAGGAAGTACTGGCGCTTTTAAGGAATATAAAAGGGGATAAGTTTCCGGATCCTGACAGGATTTACCTAGGACCTTGAGGGAAGTTCGTGAAGAAATAGCAGGGGCTCTGACAGAAATATTTCAAATGTCATTAGAGACGGGGATGGTGCCGGAGGATTGGCATATTGCTCATGTGGTTCCCTTGTTTAAAAAGGGTTCTAAGAGTAAACCTAGCAATTATAGGCCTGTAAGTTTGATGTCAGTGGTGGGTAAATTAATGGAAAGTATTCTTAGAGATGGTATATATAATTATCTGGATAGATCGGGTCTGATTAGGAACAATTAACATGGATTTGTGCGTAGAAGTTCATGTTTGACAAATCTTATTGAATTTTTTGAAGAGGTTACTAGGAAAATTGACCAGGATAAAGCAGTCAATGTTGTCTATATGGACTTCAGTAAGGCCTTTGAGAAGGTTCCACACGGAAGGTTAGTTAGGAAGGTTCAATCATTAGCTATTAATCTTGAAGTTGTAAAATGGATTCAACAGTGGCTGGATGGCTGAAGAGAGTAGTGGTGGATAACTGTTTGTTAGATTGGAGGCCGGTGACTAATGGTGTGCCTTAGGGATCTGTACTGGGTCCAATGTTGTTTGTCATACACATTAATGATCTGGATGATGAGGTGGTAAATTGGATTAGTAAGTATGCAGATGATACTAAGATAGGTGGCATTGTGGATAATGAAGTAGGTTTTCAAAGCTTGCAGAGAGATTTA
This sequence comes from Hemitrygon akajei, assembly GCF_048418815.1. Taxonomy (NCBI): domain Eukaryota; kingdom Metazoa; phylum Chordata; class Chondrichthyes; order Myliobatiformes; family Dasyatidae; genus Hemitrygon; species Hemitrygon akajei. The sequence continues at coordinate 8,375,005 of NC_133130.1, forward strand.
GGCCAGTTAGAAGAGTGGGCTGAAAGATGGCAGATGGAGTTTAATGCTGATAAGTGTGAGGTGCTACATTTTGGTAGGACTAATCAAAATAGGACATACATGGTCAATGGTAGGGAATTGAATAATGCAGTAGAACAGAGTGATCTAGGAATAATGGTGCATAGTTCCCTGAAGGTGGAATCTCATGTGGATAGGGTGGTGAAGAAAGCTTTTGGTATGCTGGGCTTTATAAATCAGAGCATTGAGTATAGGACATGGGATTAATGTTAAAATTGTACAAGGCATTGGTGAGGCCAAATTTGGAGTATTGTGTACAGTTCTGGTCACCGAATTATAGGAAAGATGTCAACAAAATAGAGAGAGTACAGAGAAGATTTACTAGCATGTTATCTGGGTTTCAGCACCTAAGTTACAGAGAAAGGTTGAACAGGTTAGGTCTTTATTCTTTGGAGCATAGAAGGTTGAGAGGGGACTTGATAGAGGTATTTAAAATTATGAGGGGGATAGATAGAGTTGACGTGGATAGGGAGAGTGGGGGAGATTCAAAGAAGAGGACATGAGTTGAGAGTTAGGGGGCAAATGTTTAGAACATAGAACATAGAATAGTACAGCACATTACAGGCCCTTCGGCCCACAATGTTGTGCTGACCCTCAAACCCTGTCTCCCATATAACCCCCCACCTTAAATTCCTCCACATACCTCTCTAGTAGTCTCTTAAACTTCACTAGTGTATCTGCCTCCACCACTGACTCAGGCAGTGCATTCCACGCACCAACCACTCTCTGAGTGAAAAACCTTCCTCTAATATCCCCCTTGAACTTCCCTCCCCTTACCTTAAAGCCACGTCCTCTTGTACTGAGCAGTGGTGCCCTGGGGAAGAGGCACTGGCTGTCCACTCTGTCTATTCCTCTTAATATCTTGTACACCTCTATCATGTCTCCTCTCATCCTCCTTCTCTCCAAAGAGTAAAGCCCTAGCTCCCTTAATCTCTGATCATAATCCATACTCTCTAAACCAGGCAGCATCCTGGTAAATCTCCTCTGTACCCTTTCCAATGCTTCCACATCCTTCCTATACTGAGGTGACCAGAACTGGACACAGTACTCCAAGTGTGGCCTGTTACGTACCCCATAACTGGGTGTCAGACCAGCAGAGATAGAAATATCCGTTGGAGTCTGGTGGTACCAAAACTAAAGATGTTTATTAGTAAACTACACAATACAGTATCAAAAATGCAAATATACATATAAAACAAGTTAGCTGTAATAAACCTAAAAGTGTAGGAATAATAATAATCAATAATAAACAAGCTCTATCGATGTCTAGGGGTAAATGAATTGTCATAGAAGAGGATAAAGTTCAGTTCAGTTCATGCATGCTGAGATAGTTATGGTTGTTGTGTTGTAATCGTTGGAGAGAGAGAGAGAGAGATTAGGCAGCTGCAGCAGGTAAACCTTCTGTTGCTTTCTTAATCCATCATGTCATTGTGGTCATTCACTATGACCCCTCTGTTCTTCAGCTAGACCGTTCTTCTGTGGTGGTCTCATCACTCTGGCATGAGTGGACACACACACAAGTCCCCATCGGCCCTGCTGTAACACTGTGAGCTTTACTGACCGATCTCCTGATTCGGTCTCCGAAGCTCCCACCTTCCTGTGGGTTCACAACACTCAGTCAGTGTCCACTGGTGTGTCTGAGGGTTGTCTCCCCAGACCTGTCTTTTATCCCTACTAACGGGGTCTCAGCTATCCATCAACTCTGAATGACTGTGTCCATCAAATCAGGCCACTGCTGCTGACTCCTGAGGAATGTTAACAAGTTAAGTAAAGTCCTTGGAGTGAAAGGTAAATAATCCAGGAAGAGTCAAAATACAATAAATCAACAGTCTCTCTCCCTCTTATCTGTAGTAGATGTTCCTGCCTCTGTGCTTCATCTCTCTCTCGCATTAGCAGCATAGCAACAGCAATAGTTCATAGTTCTCGGGGGGGGGGGGGGTGGTGGGGGAAATGGTTAACTCTGCACCCCACTTTCCATCAGGTCTGTTCATCACTCATAACACCCCCGTCCTTCTGGGAATTTTCACCAGGGTGAAAATTAACTAATAAAGCATATTACAGAATTAGAGTTTAACAGAATACAGAAGGGGCCTTAACTACAAGAATAATACAAATACACTTTCAAATTAACATCTGGATAAACAATCAGCTATCACATTAACACTCCGCTTTACATGTTGTATTTTAATTTTGAATTCCTGTAACAACAGACTCCAACTTAATAACTGCCTATTTTTATTCTTCATGTTGGCCAAAAATACCAATGGATTATGTTCTTAGCTTAGGTGTATATTACAAAATGTGAACCAATACATGTGTGATTATAATGTAGTACATTACAGAAGTTTGTGCAAATACTAATCTCTATTTCACTTTTAAACTTAACATTCAGTCAATCTTCCATGATGTTGTCTTTATTATTCACAAGTTTTGTCTAAAAAAAAGTCAAATTCCCGCAAAACCAGATGATGTTCTTCAAAGTGGCATTTGTTCAACCCTTGCCCCTTTTCCACTTAACTCTCACGTGGTTAGCTTGCACACCAGTGTGGAATAGGCCTTCACAGACTCCTTTCACATGTTCTACCTTATCATCAATGTTTTCCAAACTAAGCCCATTTGAAGAACTTCCACATCACTCATTAATTTTAAGCAGGTCATTAATTTTATCTTCAGGATCTCTAATTCTGTTAGTTTCCAGTTTAACATCTGCAGGTGATCCCTCTTGGTTAAAACAACACTTCAAGTTCTGCCTCTCCAAATCACATCCTTGAACAACATCACCAAGTTGTTTATCCTTAAATTTCAAAACAAACTTTAATTGATTTGCAGGCACCTTGCTAACAAGCCATTGTTCAGTTAACAGTTCTGAAACCAAACCTGACTTTAAATTTACTTTATTCAAAAGTTTAGGAACAATACTTTTCCCTTTTCCTTCAATAATATTCATGTCACCAACTTTCATCTCATCACTAACTTTTAACACAAGTGACTGAGAATTCTCACTTTCTACCGGTGCCAAGGTTAACCCTTTCTTCACTGAACCAAGTCCATCTGACCCAAAAGGACTGCATTCCTTTTCAACCAAATCAGATCCCTCAGACCCTTTCTGAGTTTCAACACAAGGTTCAGTACCCTGTGCATCCACATCCTTCACATCCTGAACACAAGCAAATGGGACATCTGCCTCTTCTAGGCTTTCAATACTAGTCCCCTTTTCAAATTCCAAGTTCCCCTGATCCTCCCAGTTACTCTCTGGGCAACTCCCCTTTGGAGTAAACTCAACCTTGAGGGTTAAAACAACCTCGTCTGCTAACCCAGCAGACTCCCTCAAGGTAGCAGCATCCTTTTCATCCAGGACTGCTCTCACATCATCGGGAACACACTTAAGTTCTTCACCTGCAAACAGCTCTGTAAAACCAAATAGATCATCTGTGGCCAACCCTGGACCTTCTAACTGCCACCTCTTTTTTTCATCTTTACTCTGTGCCTCCATAACCTCCTTTCTCACTCCAAAAGGTCCACCTAGGGGCATCTTATGAGCCAGGTTCAAAATTCCGTTCTTTGACAACACTAAATCTGCTTCGTCTCCCTTACTTTCCTTAACTCCACTATTCTCCGTTTTACCATCCCTTAACCCCTCTTGGTACAGGGCTGGTAAAAACGTCTCTGCTAAATCTATACTGGACTCATTTAAACTGGTTCCTGTCTCAGCCGCCTTTTTAGACATCCTGCGAGTGATTGCGCAGGCGGGAAAAATCTTGGAATCTAGGGGCAGGTCCTCAGCACTCACAGGCTTTCTTGTTAATTTCACTGCTGAGTCCACATCCCCAGTATCTCTCCAGATCCGCACTGGAACTGGGGTTTCTCCTTCCTTCACAGATACCATCCCTTCCGAGATAAACTTCTCATGCCCCTCTTATGCTCTATCTAACTTCGCCTTCCTCACCGATCTGTTGACCGGCTCAATGCAACCAGTTGGAGTTGCTGTTTTCCCTTTTCCTGTCTCTTTCTTTGGAGCCATGCACTTAGATGTGATATGACCAGCTTTCCCACAATTATAACACATAAAGCTAGGAACCTTCCTGCCAGCCTGCTTTTCCTCCTCCTTACCGTTCCGCTAGTTCCCGGCTTATTCTCTGCCTTAGACGGTGGGCTTTCTCTACCGTCCCTACTGCTTCTCTGATAGCTCTTATTTGGGGGAAACTTTGTCTTGTGGGTTAAGGCATACTTGTCTGCTAACTTGGCAGTCACAGACAGAGTCTCTGTCTCCTTCTCGTCTAAGTACGTCTTCATACTTTCAGGGATACAACCTTTGAACTGCTCAATCAGCATTAACTGTAACAGTTTATCATAATCTCCAATGACCCCTTTTGAGGCGCACCAACGCTCACAATACATTTGCATCTCACGGGCAGACTCTAAATACGTGTGGTTCCACGGCTTTCTCAAATTCCGGAACTTCTGCCGGTATGCCTCTGGCACCAACTCGTAACTCCTCAGTACAGCCCTTTTTACTTCCTCATTATCCTTAGACTCATCCATATCCAATGCCGAATACGCTTGCTGAGCCTTCCCCCTAAGTACGCTCTGTAATAGAACAACCCATTTCCCCTTAGGCCAGTTCCGATTCACAGCCACTTTCTCAAAATGGAGGAAGTACTTATCGACATCCATCTCCTCGAATGGAGGTACCAACAATCTCCTGACCAATCTTGAATCCCTCATTTGGGTCTGCAGCCTGGTCTCTTCCCTGCGATGCCTTTAACTTCTCCATTTTGCAGCTCATGCTGCCTCTCTTTCTCTCTTTCCTCCCTCTGCTTATCAGCTTCTGCTCTCTGCCTTTCAGCTTCTTCCTTCTCCCTTTCAGCCTCCTCTCTCCGCCTTGCAGCCACCTCTCTCTCTCTTTCTGCCTCCAGCTGCCTTATCTGGAGTTCATGCTCCCTTTTCTCCTTCTCAGCCAACCTTAATTTTTCTATCTGTAACTGAACCTCACCCTCAGCTGGTTTCCTCTCAGGGAACAAGTCCAATACATCCGATGGGAACACACCCTCGGATACATAATGCACAGCTATTGCTCTCTGTATATCCAACTTTCTCATTGTTGATTTCACCACCGAGAGATTTAATTGTTTCGCAACACTCACCAATTCTGCCTTCCTGGCATCCTCCAATGCCCCCGAAGTCGAGTCTTTTAAAAATTTGTCAATCTCCATATCTGCTGGTTTCCCATCTGGTTATCTGCACAACCAGATCAGATAACAGACTTCTATCCCGATTCACTGGCCCCTTAATTTGGTAATCAAATCCCAGATGAGCCCCCAATTTGTTACGTACCCCGTAACTGGGTGTCAGACCAGCAGAGATAGAAGTATCCGTTGGAGTCTGGTGGTACCAAAACTAAAGATGTTTATTAGTAAACTACACAATACAGTATCAAAAATGCAAATATACATATAAAACAAGTTAGCTGTAATAAACCTAAGAGTGTAGGAATAATAATAAGCAATAATAAACAAGCTCTATCGACGTCTAGGGGTAAATGAATTGTCATGGAAAAGTATAAAGTTCAGTTCAGTTCATGCATGCTGATGTAGTTATGGTTGTTGTGTTGTAATCGTTGGAGAGAGAGAGAGAGATTAGGCAGCTGCAGCAGGCAAACCTTCTGTTGCTTTCTTAATCCGTCATGTCATTGTGGTCATTCACTATGACCCCTCTGTTCTTTAGCTAGACTGTTCTTCTGTGGTGGTCTTGTCACTCTGGCACGAGTGGACACACACACAAGCCCCCACCAGCCCTGCCGTCACACTGTGAGCTTTATTGACCGATCTCCTGATTCGGTCTCCGAAGCTCCCACCTTTCTTGTGGGTTCACAACACTCAGTCAGTGTCCACTGGTGTGTCTGAAGGGTGTCTCTCCAGACCTGTCTTTTATCCCTACTAACAGGGTCTCAGCTATCCATCAACTCTGAATGAATGTGTCCATCAAATCAGGCCACTCCTGCTGTCTCCTGAGGAATGTTAATGAGGAAAGTAAAGTCCTTGGAGTGAAAGGTAAATAATCTAGGAAGAGTCAAAATACAATAAATCAATAGTCTCTCTCCCTCTCCCTCTTATCAGTAGCAGATGTTCCTGCCTCTGTGCTTCATCTATCTCTCTCATTAACAGCATAGCAATAGTTCGTAGTTCTCAAGGGGGGGGGGGTGGAGGAAATGGTTAACTCTGCAACCCAGTTTCCATCAGGTCTGTTCATCACTCATAAAAGGCCTAACTAGAGTTTTATACAGCTGCATCATTACATCGCGTCTCTTAAACTCTATCCCTCGACTTACGAAAGCGAACACCCCATAAGCTTTCTTAACTATCCTATCTGCCTGTGAGGCAACTTTCAGGGATCTGTGGACATGTACCCCCAGATCCCTCTGCTCCTCCACATTACCAAGTATCTTGCCTCTTTGTACTCTGCCTTGGAGTTTGTCCTTCCAAAGTGTACCACCTCACACTTCTCCGGGTTGAACACCATCTGCAACTTCTCAGCCCACTTCTGCATCCTATCAATGGCTCTCTGCAATCTTCGACAATTCTCTACACTATCTACAACACCAGCAACCTTTGTGTCATCTGCAAACTTGCCAACCCACCCTTCTACCCCCACATCCAAGTCATTAATAAAAATCACAAAAAGTAGAGGTCCCAGAACAGATCCTTGTGGGACACCACTAGTCATAACTCTCCAATCTGAATGTACTCCCACCACCATGACCCTCTGCCTTCTGCAGGCAAGCCAATTCTGAATCCACCTGGCTAAACGTCCCTGGATCCCATGCCTTCTGACTTTCTGAATAAGCCTACTGTGTGGAACCTTGTCAAATGCCTTACTAAAATCCATGTAGATCACATCCACTACACTACCCTCAACTATATGCCTGGTCACCTCCTCAAAGAACTCTATCAGGCTTGTTAGGCACAATCTGTCCTTCACAAAGCCACGCTGACTGTCCCTGATCAGACCATGATTCTCTAAATGCCCATAGATCCTATCTCTAAGAATCTTTTCCAACAGCTTTCCCACCACAGATGTTAGGCTCACTGGTCTATAATTACCTGGACTGTCCCTACAACCTTTTTTGAACAAGGGGACAACATTCGCCTCCCTCCAATCCTCCGGTACCATTCCCGTGGACAACGAGGACATAAAAATCCTAGCCAGAGGTTCAGCAATCTCTTCCCTTGCCTCGTGGAGCAGCCTGGGGAATATTCCGTCAGGCCCCGGGGACTTATCCGTCCTAATGTATTTTAACAACTCCAACACCTCCTCACCCTTAATATTAACATGCTCCAGAACATCAACTTCTCTTATATTGTCCTCATCGTCATCAAGTTCCCTCTCAGTGGTGAATACCGAAGAGAAGTATTCATTGAAAAACTCGCTCACTTCCACAGCCTCCAGGCATATCTTCCCACTTATATCTTTAATCGATCCTACCTTCACTCCTGTCATCCTTTTGTTCTTCACATAATTGAAGAATGCCTTGGGGTTTTCCTTTACCCTACTCGCCAAGGCCTTCTCATGCCCCCTTCTTGCTCTTCTCAGCTCCTTCTTAAGCTCCTTTCTTGCTACCCTATATTCCTCAATAGACCCATCTGATCCTTGCTTCCTAAACCTCATGTATGCTGCCTTCTTCCACCTGACTAGATTTTCCACTTCACTTGTCACCCATGGTTCCTTCACCCTACCATTCTTTATCTTCCTCACCGGGACAAATTTATCCCTAACATCCTGCAAGATATCCCTAAAAATTGACCACATGTCCATAGTACATTTCCCTGCAAAAAACATCATCCCAATTCACACCCGCAAGTTCTAGCCTTATAACCTCATAATTTGCCCTTCCCCAATTAAAACATTTTCCTGTCCTCTCTGATTCTATCCTTTTCCATGATAATGCTAAAGGCCAGGGAGCGGTGATCACTGTCCCCCAGATGCTTACCCACTGACAGATCTGTGATCTGACCCGGTTCGTTACCTAATACTAGATCTAGTATGGCATTCCCCCTAGTTGGCCTGTCAACATACTGTGACAGGAATCCGTCCTGGACACACTTAACAAACTCTGCCTCATTTAAACCCTTGGAACTAATCAAGTGCCAATCAATATTAGGGAAGTTAAAGTCACCCATGATAACAACCCTGTTATTTTTGCACCTTTCCAAAATCTGCCTCCCGATCTGCTCCTCGGTATCTCTGCTGCTACCAGGGGCCTATAGAATACCCCCAATAGAGTAACTGCTCCCTTCCTGTTCCTGACTTCCACCCATACTGACTCAAAAGAGGATCCTGCTACATTACCCACCCTTTCTGTAGCTGTTAATAGTATCCCTGACCAGTAATGCCACCCCTCCTCCCCTTTCCCCCCCTCTCTATCCCTTTTAAAGCACTGAAATCCAGGAATATTGAGAATCCATTCCTGCCCTGGTGCCAGCCAAATCTCCGTAATGGCCACTACATCATAATTCCATGTATGTATCCAAGCTCTCAGTTCATCACCTTTGTTCCTGATGCTTCTTGCATTGAAGTACACACACTTTAGCCCTTCTACCTTACTACATTTACACCCTTTATTCTGCTTCTCTTTCCTCAAAGCCTCTCTAGTTTAGGGGTAACACGAGGGGGATCTTCTTTACTGAGAGAGTCGTAGCTGTGTGGAACGAGCTTCCATTAGAAGTGGTAGAGGCAGATTCGATATTGTCATTTACAGTAAAATTGGATAGGTATATGGACAGGAAAGGAATGGAGGGTTATGGGCTGAGTGCAGGTCAGTGGGATTAGGTGAGAGTAAGCATTCGGCACAGACTACAAGGGCCAAGATGGCCTGTTTCCATGCTGTAATTGTTATATGGTTATATGGTTATGAGTTGAATACTTCAATATCTTTTCTTGATACTGGAGTGAAATCTGATACATTCTTTGCCAAACTTTTCAAATACCTCAGCAGATATTATTGTGAGTCCAATTGCTAATTGCAGATGGGTGGTGGAGATCCTCAACAATGTTTCAGCCCTTGGTCTGCAACACTCCCGGTAAATGTCACAAATGGGGAGGAGGGAGATATGGATGTTCCTTGGCAGATCTGTAGTGTCTTGCGGTCCGATGCCTTGCAGCATCTGTACCACACAATGATACGACCAGACAGCTAATTGAAGCCAGTATTGAGCTTCTATCAATTCCCACCAGTCTTCCTTCAACAGGAAGATGTTGACCCTCAAGTCCCAGCATCTCACTTTTAAAATGCCTCTCCCATCAAATGTTGTTTTCCCTTCTGTCAGCTGTTCCCAATCTACTTCCTCACTGTTACCTTCGGGCAGGAGGTACAGAAGCCTGAAGATTCACACCACCACGTTCAAGAACAGCTATTTCCCTTCAGCCATTGAGTTCCTGAACCAAGCGGCACAACCCAACTCACAACAGCTTAACAAGACAATGGTCATTTTCATCACCGTGTACTAAAACGAGCTGTGTTTTATTTTTGATCCAACTATGTTCTTGTAAAATTTGTGTATAATTGTGCTTTTCTCATGACTGCTGCCTATCCAATGCTCTGTGCCTGAACTGCAAGTGTTTCATTGCATCTGTCCCGATATGTACTTGTGCAGAGGACAATAAACACAACACTAATGCTTTTAAATACGATAAGAGCCATTTCTGTACAATTAATAACTCTCAACAAAGTGCATCATGCAGTGCAGCTAAAACAATTCTACAAATTTAGTATTTCAATCTGTTTACTCTTTTAGACGTAGTTACACAGAAAGATTTTTAAGGTAATTGATATTTTCCCTTTGAAGATGCCAATCCTCCAGTCCTTATCCAGTCCCCAAGCCAGGAGAACATCACCGAGGGGCAATCGGCACGGTTATGGTGCACCATGAAGAATGCCAGACTGGGAGACACTGATGTCCAGTGGTATCGGAGACGACCTGGGCAGGACATGGAGTGGGTCTTAACGCACGAGGCAGGAGAGAGCATACGAAGGAGACCAGGTTTCACTGAAAGGTTCCAGCCTTCCAGGGACTCCTCCAACAGCAGTTTCATCCTGATGGTCACAAAGGTCGAGGCCAATGACTCTGCCGACTATTACTGCAGAGTGTGGGGAGTCATCAGTGGGAACAGAACCCGGCTCACTGTCATTAGTAAGTTCAGTTCACACAATGCAAACTGATTTCTAGTACTGGAGGTATTGAGCATGTATGGGCCAGGACAACAATTTTGTAAATTCATTTCTTTAAACTATGATGTGATTATTTCTAAATGAAGATATTAAATCTTTTGTTTTCGTGAACATATCTGACAACAATTTTGTGGAATATTGCTTTTCACTCTGGGATCCTGACTGGATATTATAGCCCAATGATATGGACATGGAAATTTCCAATTTCTGATAACCCAACCCCACACCTTTCCTGTCTGCTTGTCATACTCCTACTGTCTCTCACTCCACCAAGACCCGTTACCCAGTTCCATTCCCATTACCCACCTGCCGATCTCACACAAACTTAACCTTCTGGGTGTCCTACCCCTTTCCCCCAATGGGTTTGAGGCGTGACAGTAGTGTTCAATGCCTTACAGTACCAGCGGCGTGGGTTCAATTCCCACTGCTGCTGAAAGAAGTTTGTACATTATTTCAATGATTGTGTAGATTTCCTCTGGGTATTCTGGTTTCCTCCCACAATCCAAAGATATACTGGTTGGTAGGTTAATTGATCATTGTAAATTGTCCCTTGATTAGGCTTGGATTAGAACATAGAAAACTACAGCACATTACAGGCCCTTCAGCCCACAATGTAGTACCAACCATATAACCTACTCTGGAAACTGCCTAAGATTTCCTTACTGCATAGCCATCTATTTTTCTAAGCTCCATGTACCTATCTAAGAGTCTTTCAAAAGACTGTATTGTTTCCAACTCCACCACTTCACTGTTAGTTCATGCCAACCTTCCACCACTCTCTGTGTGATAAACCTACCTCTGACATCCCCCTTGTACCTACTGCCAAACATCTTAACACTTTGCCCCCTTGATTTAGCCATTTCAGCCCAGGGAAAAAAGCCTCTGACTATCCACATGATCAATGCCTCTCATCATCTTATACACATCTATCAGATTACTTCTGATTTTTTCCAGCTGGTCCAAATCTCTCTGCAAGCTTTGAAAACCTTTCTCATTGTCCACTACACCTCCAATCTTTGTATCATCTGCAAATTTGTTGATCCAGTTTACCACATTATCATCCAGATCATTGATATAGATGACAAATAACAATGGACCCAGCACTGATCCCTGTGGCACACCACTAGTCACAGGCCTCCACTCAGAGAAGCAATCCTCCACTACCATTCTCTGGCTTCTCCCATTGAGCCAATGCCTAATCCAGTTTACTACCTCTCCATGTATATCTAGCGACGGAATCTTCCTAACTAACCTTCCATGCGAGACCTTGTCAAAGACCTTACTGAAGTCCATGTAGACAACATCCACTGCCTTCCCTTCACCCACTTTCTGGCAACCTCCTCAAAAAACTCTAATAGATTTGTTAAACATGACCTACCACACACAAAGCCATGTTGACTCTCCCTAATAAGTCCCTGTCCATTCAAGTACTTGTAGATCCTATCTCTTAGTACTCCTTCCAATAACTTACCTACTACCAACGTCAAATTTGCCGGCCTATAATTTCCCAGATTACTTTTAGAGCCTTTCTTAAACAACGGAACAATATGAGCTATTCTCCAATCCTCCGGCAATTCACCCATAGATACCTACATTTTAAATACATCTGCCAGGGCCCCTGCAATTTCAACACTAGTCTCCTTCAAGGTCCGAGGGAATACTCTGTCATGTCCTGGGGGTTTATCTACTCTGATTTGCCTCAAGATAGCAAGCACCTCCTCCTCTTCAATCTGTGTAGGTTCCATGACCTCACTACCTGTTTGCCTTATTTCCATTAACTCCACGCCAGTTTCCTTATTAAATACAGATGCAAAAAAAATTAAAAATCTCCCCCATTTCTTCTGGTTCCATACATAGCCGAGCACTCTGACCTTCAAGAGGACCAATTTTATCCCCTACTATCCTTTTGCTCTTAACATACCTGTAGAAGCTCTTTGGATTATCCTTCACCTTGACTGTCAAAGCAACCTCATGTCTTCTTTTAGCCCTCCTGATTTCTTTCTTAAGTATTTTTTGCACTTTTTATACTTCTCAAGCATCTTATTTCCTCCCTGTTGCCTATACATGTCATGCATCTCTCTCCTTTATCAGAGTTCCAATATCCCTAGAAAACCAAGGTTCCTTATACTTGCAACACACACGTAATGCTGGTGGAACACGGCAGGCCAGGCAGCATCTATAGGAAGAAGCACTGTCGACATTTCGGGCAGAGACCCTTCGTCAGGACTAACTGAAAGAAAAGATAGTAAGTGATTTGAAAGTAAGAGGGAGAGGGGGAAATCCGAAATGATAGGAGAAGACAGGAGGGAGTGGGGTGAAGCTAAGAGCTGGCTGTAATAGCGGGTCTGAGTCAAAATATGATTGAAAAGTTGAAGGGCTGAAGAAATTATAGATGGGGAGCAGCAAGTGAGAGTTTCACTGAACTCTCGTCGAAGAGAAGATTTAAACTTCTTCAGTGTAGGCATCACTGGCAGAGGCTTTGCAGTGGTGAATTTAAAAACGCAAACACGAGGAAATCTGCAGACGCTGGAAATTCTTATTCACTTTCCCTTTAATCCTGACAGGAACATACAAACTCTGCAATCTCAAAATTTCTCCTTTGAAGGCCTCCCACTTACCAATCACATCCTTGCCAGAGAACATGTCCCAATCCACGCTTTTTAAATCCTTTCTCCTTTCTTCAGATTTGGCCTTTTTCCAGTTTAGAACCTCAACCCGAGGACCAGACCTATCTTTATCCATGATCAAGTTGAAACTAATGCTGTTATGATCACTGGAACCAGAAGTGTTCCCCTACACACACTTCCCTCACCTGTCCTAACTCGTTTCCTAATCAGAGATCTAATATTGCATCCTCTCTAGTCGGTGCCTCTATACATTGATCTAGAAAACTTTCCTGAACACATTTTACAAACTTTAACCCATCTAGACCTTTAACAGTATGGGAGTCCCAATCAATATGTGGAAAATTAAAATCCCCTACTATCACTTTATGTTTCCTGCAGTTGTCTGCTATCTCTCTGCAGATTTGCTCCTCCAATTCTCGCTGACTATTGGGTGGTTTATAATACAACCCCATTAATGTGGTCATACCTTTCCTGTTTCTCAGCTCTACCCATAGACAAGTTTCACTAATGGCTACAATGTCATAATTCCACATGTCAATCCACACCCTCAGCTCGTCAGCGTTCCCCACAATACTCCTTGCATTGAAATAGACACACATCAGAAGATTATTAGCACCACACACAATCCTTCTATTTGTGACTTTGCATGAACTTTTGACATCATTTATTTTCAACCCTGCTCCACTAGCTTATCTTGATAAGCAGCCTCATGTGCGGCACCTGTCAAAGGCCTTCTGAAAATCCAATTACAGCACGTCTACTGCAGCTCCTTTGTATACCCTGCTTGTAATTTCTTCAAAGAATTGCCGTAGGTTTGTCAGTCAGGATTTTCCTTTCAGGAAACCATGCTGGGTTTGGCCTATCTTGTCACGTACCTCCTGGTATTCCATAATCTCATCCCTAACAATCGATTCCAACTACTTCCCAACCATAGATGTCAGGCTAACAGGTCTATAGTTTCCTTTCTGCTTCCTCCCACCCTTTTTAAAAGGCAAAGTAACATTTGCAATTTTCCGGTCATCCGATACAACGCCAGATTATTGATTCTTCAAAGATCATCGGTAATGCCTCCGCAATCTCTGCAGCTCCTTCTTTCAGAACCTGAAGGTGCATTCCATCAGGTCCAGGAGATATATCCACCTTCAGACCACTAAGCTTCCTGAGCACCTGCTCATTCATAATTTTCACTGCACAGACCTCACTTCCCTGACACTCTTGAATATCCGGTATACAACAGAAGTCTTCCACAGTGAAGACTGATGCAAAATACTCATTCAGTTCCTCAGCCATCTGTGCATCTCTCATTACAATATCTCCCACATCATTTTTGTATTGGCCCTATATCTACCCTCAACTCTTTTACCCTCGTAAAAGTGGATGAAAGAGTTGAAGGTAGTAAAAGTATATAGGGGTATATACTTTATATACCCTTTATATCTTTTAGTATCTTCTTTGATATTAGTCGCCAGCTTCATCCCATAATTCATCTTTTCCTTCCGAATGACCTTCTTAGTTTCCTTCTGCAAGTTTTTAAAAGCTCCCCAAACCTCTATCTTCCCACTTCCTCTGGCTTCCTAGTATGTCCTCTCTTTTGTTTTTACTTTGGCTCTGACTTTACTTGTCAGCCATGGTAGTGTCCTTCTTCCCTTTGAAATATTTTTCTTATTTGGAATATATCTGTCTTGCACTTCCCTCATTTTTCACAGAAACTCCAGCTATTACTGCTCTGCTGCCCTTCAAGTCAAGTCAAGTCGCTTTTATTGTCATTTTGACCATAACTGCTGGTACAGTACATAGTAAAAATGAGACACCGTTTTTCAGGACCAAGGACCATGGTGTTACATGACACAGTACAAAAAAACTAGAGTGAACTACGTAATAAAAAAAACAACACAGAGAAAGCTACACTAGACTACAGACCTACATAGGACTGCATAAAGTGCACAAAAACAGTGCAGGCATTACAATAAATAATAAACAGGACAGTAGGGCAAGGTGTCAGTCCAGGCTTCGGGTATTGAGGAGTCTGA